>NC_087264.1:49987172-50715922 GCF_015220805.1 Pogoniulus pusillus | reverse complement strand
TCCTCGTTGTGTTAAGCAGGCCAGAGCTTCCCTTTCAGTCTAGAATCGATTGCTTCCCCACAGCAGTGTCAGAAATCTGCAGGGAGCTGAAAAGATGAGCACCCAGAGCCCAGGTGTCTCCCTGTGGAAAGGAGTGGTGAGAATATTCACAACGACAACCATTCCTATACACCCTGCTGGAAGGGCTGCCAGTGTAGGCAATGGAATTTCTAAAGCCAAAAGGAGCAGTACAAAGCCTTGAAAGCCTTCACAAAAGCCAGGGGACTTGTCAGTGCCTCTGCTTTATTCAGCCTGGAAAGGACTTAATGGCTTTGTTGAGTTAAACAGAGGAATTACTCTTAACTAAAAGGAAAACAGACCAGGAGGAAACACTTTTGCTTGTAGGAATTTGCTTTATAAGAACCTGAGAGTTTTGTTATTTCTTGTCCCTCCGATTATTTTTTTTCTTTTTCAAGTGTAGTTTTGCACAATTTGGAGTCCTTTTGTAGTCCAAATATCCCACCCCACAGATACAAGGCTTTGTAGTGGCCTTCCAGTATCTGAAGGGGGCTACAAGAAGACTGGAGAGGGACTATTGACAAGGTCTTACAATGACAGGAGGAGGAGGAATGGGTTTAAAGTGGCAGAGGGGAGATTGAAAATGGATGTTAGGAAGAAGTTGTTTGCAGTGAGGGTGGTGAGACACTGGCATAGGTTGCCCAGGGAGATGTGTGGAAGACATGATGAGAGGACTGGAACTAGATGATTATAGACCATAGAAGGTTCCAGCTCCACATGAGGAGAAACTCCTTTAGAGCCCTGGAGCAGGCTGCCCAGAGTAGTAGTTGAGTCTACTTCTCTGGAGCCTTTACAAACCCCCCATAATGCATTCCTGTGTGGACTACCCTGGGTGATGCTGCTTTGGCAGGAGGGTTGAACTGGATGATCTCTTGAGGTCCCTTCCAACCTCTAAGGTTCTGTGATTCTGTAATCTTTAAGGTCTCATCCACCTGAAACCATTCTATGGTAACACCACCTCTATAAGATATTGTCTGCCACTGCTTTCAGACTAAGTGTTGATGGAATTTTAGACACAACTTTGAAAGAGTCACAGCATCACAGGATGTCAGGGGTTGGAAGGGACCCAAATTGGTCCTCGAGTCCAACCCCCCTGCCAGAGCAGGCCCATACAGTCTAGCTCATGTCACAGCTAGAAGAGCCTTTTTTGGTGGTGTGAGCTTTTTTGTTTGTTTTTTTTGATTGTTTGTTTGGAGTTTTTTGTTTGTTTGTTGGCACCAACTAGACAAATAAGGAAAAAAATCATTAAATAGCTTTCACAGCATCACAGAATCATCAGGGCTGGAAGGCACCTCAAGGATCATCCAATTCCAACCTCCATGCCATGGACAGGGACACCTCACGCTAGATCAGCTTGCCCAGAGCCACATCCAGCCTGGCCTTAAGCACCTCCAGGGGTGAGGCTTCCACCACCTCCTTGGGCAACCTGTACCAAACTTCTTCCTAATGTCTAATCTCCATCTCCTCTCTTCTATCTTGGATCCATTTTCCCCAGTCCTATCACTACCTGACACCCTAAAAAGTCAGTACATCACTAAAATGATCCTGCCCCCCTTCTTCTTAACAACTACCCTGCAGATAAATTCCTAAACATCAATAAATCTCCTCTCAGTCTTCTCTCTTCCAGGCTAAACAGCCCCAGGTCTTTTAGCCTCTCCTCATCAGCGAGCTGTTCCTGCCCCTTAATCATCCTCACAACCTTTCCCTGTCCCTATTGAATTGGGAGCCCAGAACTAGACACTATACTGCAGAAGTGATCTCACTACATGATCAGGATCACAATAGGACTTTTGTTCTCCCTTGTTGGCAGCAGACACCACTTACATCCTGGGCACCTGCAAGAGAAGTTCCCTCAGAGCTTTCTCTGAGTTGTGCTCTGAGGCAGAGGAGCCTCAGGCTTTCATTCTGTGCTCTGTTGTCTCTGGAACAGCACCAGGCTCTACTGGCACGAGAGCTGGGCACCACAACAAGGGAGCACATCTCTCCTCTACTTTATTAGAATCATGGAATTGTTTTGGTTGGAAAACACCTCTAAGATCATTCAAGTCCAACCATCAACCTGACACCACCATGGCCATCAACCCATATCTCACAGTGCCATGCACACACATTTCTTGAACACCTCCCAGCAGACAAAACTCTGCAGGGTTTCCTAGCTTGACTTTCCAGTCATTCCTGAACACCTGCTAGCATGGTGACTCCACCACCAGCCTGGGCAGCCTCTTCCAATCCCTGACCACATTTGCAGCAAAGAATTATTTCCTAATCTCCAACCTAAACTTCCCCTGGCACAATTTCAGGCCATTCCTGCCCATTCTATCACCTTATGCTAGGGAGAAGAGACCAATGCCCACCTTATTACAAACTCCTTTCAGGAAGCTGCAGAGAGCAATGAGGTCTCCTCTCATCCTTCTCTTCTCCAGACTGAACAATCCTAGTTCCCTCAGCTGCTCCTTCCCAGACCTCTTCTCTTGACCCTTAACCAGCTTTGTTGCCCTAATCATTTATGGCAGAGCTCAGTTGCTAATTTGAACTGTGATGTTCTATCACTCTGCTATTTAATAGCTGCAAAAGTCTTGGGTGTTTTGAAGAAACATGAAGGGGTCAGAATTAATGTCTGTGACTCCAAGGACAGGGAACATGCTGGGGGAATCATAACTCATGTGATTTCCATGTAACATGGAAATGATCACCCAACCAAACACACCAAAATGCTTTTTCTTTATGCTTCTTATCAGCAAGCAGGAGTATCACAGAATCACAGGATGTTAGGGGTTGGAGATCTGGAGAGCTTCCAGTCCAAACCCCCTGCCACAGCAGGACCAGAGAATCCAGTGCAGGTGGCACAGGAACACATCCAGACAGGGCTGCAAAGGCTCCAGACAAGGAGACTCCACAACCTGTCTGGGCAGCCTGTGCCACTGCTCTCTCACCCTTACAGCAAAGAAGTTCTTCCTCCTCTTGAGCTGCAGCTTCCTGTGCTGCAGTTTGCATCCCTTGTCCTGTGGCAGGGCACAAGTAAGCAGAGGCTGTGCCTCTCCCTGCCTTCCTGACCCCCAGCCTTTAGCTAGTGATAGACATTGCTCAGATCTCCTCTCAGTCTTCTCCTCTGCAGACTGAGAGGCTCTCAGCCTCTCCTCATCAGGCAGTGCTCCCATCCCTTCAACATCCTGCCTCAGACTCCCTCTCTGCTATTTTGATAGCCAGCAAAGGCATTTCAGCACTCAATAAGAACTACTTGTATTATTTTGCACTACTAGTGCTTGAAGTTGATGATCTCAGAGGTCCTTTCCAGCCCAGATGATTCTCTGTGACACTCCATGGAGGAAAGAAGATGGTCACTGACTTGGTATCCCCTTGTCAACAGCTATAGCTTTTTTTTCTTCAAGGTGTCCCATGCATAACCTTTAGGAGCTAAGTTTATAAACGTGTGGTGACCATAAGTGCTTTGATCAATATTGATACCATTTTAAAACCCATTTCAGTTTCCTGGAAAGCTTCTTTGCCCCCGCTTTGCAGAGAAACACTGGTCATGAACACAGTGTTACCCACCTGATGGGCCAAAGTGCAAATAGCAGCGTGTTAATGCAGTGTTTCTGTACAGCCTCCACCACAACACTTAGAAGAAATGACCACTGAAGTGCTCTTGTGTGCTCACAAGACTCAGGCAAAGCTAAGAATGCTAATTGCACCTCTTTGCATTCAGCTCCATGTTTGCCCTCTCTTAACATTCCCTTAGAGGAGATGTGGCACATCAAAGGATGATGTCTTGCCCAATCTTGCTGTGAGATTATTAGAGGACTTTGGGTTTCATTCTGTATGAAGCTTATCAGGCTCCTTGCAGGGTGTTATTCGTTGTTGCCTATCTCCACTGTGTTCCTCTTGAAATCAGGTCTTCTTGCTATGAGATTCACTTGCAACCCTGAGGGCTGTGCCTCCACCAAGAGATATTTACCCCTTCAACCTAGCAGAAATTCCTTCTTAAAGGCACAGAAAAGAAGTGCACTCTTCAGCAGGGTCTTCATCCTACCTGCTACTGGATACTAGAAAGCTCCAAAGGGATGCTAAGAGAGTTTGGGCTCTTCAGCCTAGAAAAGAGAAGGATCACAGGATATCAGGGGTTGAAAGGGACACAGAGACACCACTGAGTCAACCCCTTGCTTCGAGGAGACCTTGTAGCCTTCCAGTGTCTGAAGGGACCTACAGGAGGGCTGGGGAAGGACTGTATACAAGGTCTTGTAATGAGAGGATGAGGAGGAATGAGTTTACACTGGCAGAAGGAAGATTGAAAGTGGATGTTAGGAAAAGTTGTTTGCAGTGAGGGTGGTGAGACACTGGCACAGGCTGCGCAGGGAGGTTGTGGCTGCTCCCTCCCTGGAGGTGTTCAAGGCCAGGCTGGATGAGGCCTTGAGTGACCTGTTCTAGTGGGAGGTGTCCCTGCCTATGGCAGGGGGTTGGAACTGGCTGAGCTTTGAGGTCCCTCCCAACCCAAATCATTCTATGATTCTATGATTCTATGGCTCTAATCAAACCTTCCTCCAGTCAGCAGTGACATCTGCAACTGGAGTAGGTTGCTCAGAGCTCCTGATCCTTGTCCCTTCCAACCCTGACTGATTCTATGTTGCTATTTTCAGTAAGAGCCAAGACCATCACTTACCTGGCACAGTACTCTGAAAACTCACAGTGAGGAGGCTCAAGGGAAGAAAACAGGTGCAAAGACATTCAGAGATGATCTATAGCATTCTTCTTCTCCTCATGTAAATCATCTCACAGCGCTTCCATACAGTTGCCAACGCACAAAAGTAGTTGGATTTGGCAGAACTTCTGCTTGGAAGAACACAGTGTCCTGAAGCTGGTTTGCTTATGCAGAGACTTCGTTTTGGCTTTCAGCAGGCAAGGTAAACACCATTGCTGTACCAAGAAGTTAAATCCAAAGGACTTATATAAACAGAAGGGAGGGGGAAAAATCCTCTTGGTAAATGAATCTGAGTTTAAATGAATGTAAATTGGTTTCACTACAGAGAGTCTAATTAGAATCATAGAATGGGTTGAGTTGGAAGGGACCTTAAAGATCACAGAGTTCCACCCACTGTGGTCATGGGCCTGGGCACCTCACGCTACAGCAGCTTGCCCAAGGCCTCATCTTTCATTATTTACTCAGCAAAATGCTGAGAATCAGAGAATTACAGTCACAGAATCATAGAATCAGTCAGGGTTGGAAGGGACCACAAGGGTCATCCAGTTCCAGCCCCCCTGCCATGGGGAGGGACACCTCACACTATATTAGGCTGCCCAAAGCCTCATCTGACCTGGCCTTAAACACCATTACCCTGGGCAACCTGCTCCAGGGTCTCAGAACCCTCATGGTAAAGAACTTCTTCCTAACATCCAGTCTGAATCTACTCATTTCTAGCTGTGTTCCATTCCTCCCAGTCCTATCACTATCTGATACCCTAAAAAGTGCCCCTCCTGCTTACTTCTAGGCCCCTTCAGATACTGGGAGGCCACAATAAGGTCACCTCAGAGCCTTCTCCTCTCCAGACTGAACAGCCCCAATTCCCTCAGTCTCTCCTCATAGCAGAGCAACTCCAGCTTCCTCATGGCCCTTCTCTGGACACCTTCCAGCACCTCCATATCACTCTTGTAATAGGGGTTTGAGAACTGGACACAGTAACTATGCAGATCCCAAATGTCATTCATGTGCTTAAAGCCCCAAAACTTGCTCCTTTGATAACATGTGCAACTCGACAGGAATCCCACAGTCAGTCTAAATCAATTCACTTCTGAAGTGTACTCTTAAATCTAAAACTTTAAAGACTGAAAATATGTAACTGTGCTAGAGGGATGGGATGGCATCCAGAGGGATCCAGAGAAGCTGGAGAGGTGGGCCCAAATGAACCTCTTGAGGTTCAACAAGACCAAATGCAGAGATGTGCAGCTGGGCTTGGAACAGTCCTCACCAGTCTGGGGAGGAGGTGATGGAAAGCAGTCCTGAGGAAAAGTACTGGAGGTGATGATAGAAGAGAAGCTGGACAGGAGCAGGCAGTGTGAGACTGCAATACAGAAGCCAATGGCAGCCTGGGCTGCATCCAAAGCACTGTCAGCAGAGCCAGAGAAGGGACTCTGCCACTTTGCTCTGCCTTGCTGAGACCTCACCTGCAGTGCTGCATCCAGCCCTCAGCACAGGAAGGACATGGACCTGATGGAGCAGGTCCAGAGGAGGCCACAAAAATGATCAGGGGGTGGGGGCAACTCTGCTATGCCAACAGGCTGAGGGAGCTGGGGGTGTGCAGCCTGGAGAAGAGAAGAGCAGCCTGCCAGGACCCGAAAGGGCTACAAGAAGGCTGCAGAGAGACTGTTTGCAAAGGCCTGCAGGGACAGGATGAGGCCAATGGCTTCAAACTAGAGCAGAGCAGATTGAGATTGGATGTGAGGAACAAGTTCTGCACCATGAGAGTGCTGGAACACTGCAACAGGTTGCCCAGGGAGGTGATTGGGTCCCCATCTCTGGAGATATTGAAGATGAGGCTGGACAGGGCTCTGGGCAACCTGATCTAGTTGAGGATGTCCACATCAGGGAGCTGGACTGGATGAGCTTTGGAGGTCCTTTCCAATGCAGACTATGCTGTGATTCTATGCAGCTTGTTCCTGAGTTAATGAAAAATATGGTAATAAATCATACCTGTGCCAGGTAATGGCAGAAAAGCATGAAGCTTCAAACCTGACTGCCCTCTGAAATCAAATCACACTGTGGACCTCTCTATGGGTTTTTAATCCAACAAAAGATTTGGGATCTCTGTGAGAGGAATGCAGGATTTGGCTAGAAATAAAACCCAAACCACCCAGGATATGTTATGCATCATTTAGGTAAACCAAAATCATGTCCTCCACGCTGATAAAAGCTGAATCAACAATGCTGAAATGATTTTACATCAGCTCTTCTCAGCAGATCACTGACATGCAAATTTCAGTAACCTCTACCCTGATTTGGCTGACTTTGTTCTTCCCATTTTTGTTTCAATCGAATGGATTTGGTTTAATATTTTGTAGTCTTTTATTTTACTTTATTTCATTTTGCATTGCTTTGCTTTGTTTGGGTTTATTTTATATTATTTTATGTTATATTTTATTTATTTGATTATTTATAACCACAATCCTCAGACTTGCTTTGAGTGAGCAACTCCCATTAGTAGCCTTTTGATTTAATTGTGCAGATAGGGATACAACTCTCATTACAGGGTACCACAGACAGCTAAACATGTTTCATCTTCATGTCTAGGAGACACAGAATGGCTGACCAGGACACCACTAGCTTTGATGCAAAGACAGATTTGCTTACTGGGCACTGAAGTGCTGGAGAGGGTCCTGAGAAGGGCAATAAAGCTGTTGAAGGGTCTGAATCATATAGAATCATAGAATCAAGCAGGTTGGAAGAGAGCTCCAAGCTCATCCAGTCCAACCTAGCACCCAGCCCTAGCCAGTCAACCAGACCATGGCACTAAGTGCCTCAGCCAGGCTTTGCTTGAAGACCCCCAGGGACGGTGCCTCCACCACCTCCCTGGGCAGCCCATTCCAATGCCAATCACTCTCTCTGGGAAGAACTTCTTCCTAAGATCCAGCCTAGACCTCCCCTGGCACAACTTGAGACTGTGTCCCCTTGTTCTATTGCTGGTTGCCTGGGAGAAGAGGCCACCCCCCACCTGGCTACAATGCCCCTTCAGGTAGTTGTAGACAGTAATAAGATCACCCCTGAGCCTCCTCTTCTGCAGGCTGCACACCCCCAGCTCCCTCAACCTCTCTTCATAGGATTTGTGCTCCAGGCCCCTCACCAGCTTTGTTGCCCTTCTCTGGACACCTTCCAGCACCTCAACATCTCTCTTGAACTGAGGGGCCCAGAACTGGACACAGTACTCAAGGTGTGGCCTGAAGAACAAGAGCAGCTGAGGGAGCTGGGAGTATTTAGTCTTGACAAGAGGAAGCTGAGGGGAGACCTCATTGCTCTCTGCAGCTCCCTGAAAAGAGGCTGCAGTGAGGTGGGATTGGTCTCTTCTTCCTAGCACCAGGTGCTAGAAGGAGAGGAAATGACCTGAAATTCTGCTAGGGGAGGGTTAGGTTGGCAATTAGGAGCAATTTCTTTGCTGCAGGAATGGTCAGCCATTAGAACAGGCTGCCCAGGGAGGTGGTGGAGTCCCCATCCCTGGAGGTGTTCAAGAAACCTGTGGCCATGGTTTAATGGCCATGGTTAAGTTGCTGGTTGAGCTTGATGATCTTGGAGGTCATTTCCAGCCAAAAGAATTCTATGATTCTATAAACAACAGAACCAAACCCAGCTTTGTGTACTAAATTCAGTGACACTTGAAGCTGCTTTGCTTTGAATCCCCCCCTGGCATTGTGAGACGCTCCCTGCAGGATAATAGAGACAATTGAATGACTGATCTTAATCTTGCCTTAGAAGTCCAACGCCCTTGGTTGCCGTGCGCTGCTTACAGAAGCTCAAATGAAACCTACATTACTCTGCAGCAGTGATCCAAACCTGGTGCAGTTCTTCTCTTCCAAGTGACTCTATTTTGGACCATCATGACACAAGAACTTGGAGCAGCTTTTTGACATTCAAAGCCACAGTAAAAATTGGCTAAATCCAAAGTACCAAAAAAACCCAAAACAAACCCAAGCCAATAGTTCATTTATAATGGAACCATAGAATGATTTAGGTTGGAGGGCACCTTGAAGATCATCCTGTACCAACCCCCTGCCACAGGCAGGGACACCTCCCAATAGAACAGGTCACTCAAGGCCTCATCCAACCTGGACTTCAACACCTCCAGGGAGAGAGCAGCCACAACCTCCCTGGGCAACCTGTGCCAGTGTCTCACCACCCTCACTGCAAACAACTTCTTCCTAACAGCCACTTTCAGTCTTCCCTCTGCCACTTCAAACCCATTCCTCCTCCTCCTTCTATCATTACAAGACCTTGTCAAGAGTCCCTCCCCAGTCTTCCTGTAGTCCCCTTCAGATACTGGAAGGCCACTCCAGGCTCTCCTGGAAGCCTTCTCTTCTCCAGGCTGCAGAGCGCCAACTCTCTCAGTCTGTCCTCATAGCAGAGCTGCTGCAGCCCTCTGAGCATCTTGGTGGCCTCCTCTGGAGTGGCTCCAACAGTTCCATGTCCTTCTTGTGCTGGGGGCTCCAGAACTGCACCCAGGACTCCAGGTGGTGTCTCAGGAGAGCAGAGCAAAGGGGCAGAATCCCCACCCTTGCCCTGCTGCCCACACTGCTCTTGCTGCAGCCCAGCACAGGGTTGCTGTCTGGGCTGTGCTCACACTGCAGGCTCATGTCAAGCTCTTCATAATCTTAAGTTTAGTGCTTGAACTATAACTGCTGAGTCTAGAATTGTTTTGAAAGGTCATAGGTTTGAGAGGTTTGCACAAGCAAATTGCTTTCTTGAGTGTTTGTGGGGGGGGGGGGGGTTGTGTGGTTGGGTTTTTTTTGGTAGCTTGGTTGATTTGACTCTTTCTTCTTTTTTCCACAGGCCGGTGCTGTTTTGGTAAGTACAGAGCAAATCACTGCATGGGAACAAACAAATAAATAGAGCTTTGCTTGTTTGAGCTAGGTTGAGCCCAGCTAGGCTGTTTTGAGGAGAAGAATTAGATTATAGGCTGTGAAAAGGACAAAGTGATGATGTCTGCTTCGCTCATAGGCTTGCTGAGATGTATAAGAACAAGAACATAAACATAGATAAGAGTTGAGCTCTGTGGTAAAGGGTTGGACTTGATGATCTGTGAGGTCTCTTCCAACCCTGATGATACTGTGAGTTTGCTCTCTGGCTTTGGGCTGCACTTCTCTCTCTCTCTCTCTAACCTGCTGTCTGTGTGACTAATCCTTCTGCTTCCTAACCCCCCTGGCTGACCCTCCAAACTCACATAAGGCAAAGTCCGGGGTGGAAAGAAGGTGGAAGAATGGTTGGGAGCACCTCCTGGGGACTTTGGTTTCTGGAAGGGATGTTGTGTTTCTGTATTACCTTTTTAACTGGTATATTGCTGTAGGTAGCTATATGTATTATCCAGTCTTTTTGCTTGACCTCCTCCAGGGATGGTGACTCCATCACCTCCCTGGGCAGCCCACTGTATATATCTGCTTGTATGTTGTGCTAAGCTGTAAATGTAAAGCTTCGTTCTTCAGTTTCCAGCTCAGCTGAGCCTAGTCTGGGTGAGTTTCCTAGGTGTGTGTGTGTGGCAGATAACACCCAAACCACCACACCATGTCCTGCAGTGCCATGGTCACACATGTTTTAAACACCTCCAGGGATGGGGACTTCACCACCTCCCTGGGCAGCCCATTGTATATATCTGCATGTATGTTGTGCTAAGCTGTAAATGTAAAGCTTCATCCTTCAGTTTCCAGCTCAGCTGAGCCTAGTCTGGGTGAGTTTCCTAGGTGTGTGTGGGGCAGGTAACACCCAAACCACCACACCATGTCCTGCAGTGCCATGGTCACACATGTTTTAAACACCTCCAGGGATGGGGACTTCACCACCTCCCTGGGCAGCCCATTGTATATATCTGCTTGTATATTGTGCTAAGCTGTAAATGTAAAGCTTCATTCTTCAGTTTCCAGCTCAGCTGAGCCTAGTCTGGGTGAGTTTCCTAGGTGTACGTGGGGCAGGTAACACCCAAACCACCACACCACGTCCTGCAGTGCTGCAGCCACATGTTTTAAATACCTCCAGGGATGGGGACTTCACCACCTCCCTGGGCAGCCTGTGCCCATGCCTGACCACTCTCACAACAGAGATATTTTTCCAGCTATCCAACCTAAACATCCCCTGGTGCAAGTTCAGCCACTTTCTGTCCTTCTATCACCTGACTCTAAGGAGAAGAGCCTCACACTCCCTTTTAAAGCTGCTCTTAGCATCCCGTTCATTGCTGAGTCACCGCCAGAAGGGCATGAGAAAGCAAAAGAAAAGTAAGAGAGACAAAGTAACAAAACAGAGTGACTCTCACCACTGGAATTCACCAGGAAAATCCCCAAAGTGTACCAATTCATACAAAATTCCCTAGACCAGTTCTCAGGAGGGAAATCTCCAATGAAACTTAGGGCAAATGGGAGTTAAGGGTAGGGGTTGGGGGTGGGGAGAGGAGACAAAAAAAAGGGGCAGGAGGAGGGTAAATGAGTGCAGCCAAAGCAGCAGGTTGGTGAGGAATACACAGCGTTTTTGTCTGCTTTAGATCACAATAGAATTTTTAATAAATAAATTTCTTTTTTTTTTTTTTTTTTTTTTTTCTTTGTAAAGACACTTTTTTTCCCCCCCCCTCTTTTTTTTTTTTTTGGCTTTTTTTTTGTTGTTTGTTTGTTCTGTTTCGTTTGAAACAGCAGGTTTTTCACCCCAGTCATTTGTGTCATTTGTTTTTTTTTTAGAAACCACCTGTCGTCAGCCCTCCCCCTCTCCCCACCACCCCCCCCACCCCACCCCTTCCCCACCCCTCATCATGTCATAAAGGGTTTAGATCTGAGTCTCTTGTACGTTGTCTTTCGAGTTCATTCGGATCAATAACGGTTCATGCACTGAACTGTGTATTGAATTTATTGTGTTAACTGTTGTTGTGTGGTTGAAAGGAGACTTGTAAGAGTTATAGTGGTTTAGGTGCTCATGCTCTATGGCTGGCATGGGCAAGTGACTCTCTAGGGGCGTGTCGCCCGTCAGCTCGTCATCCACGTTGATGATCTCCACAGTCCGCGTCGGAGCGTGGTGGCTCTGCCGGTGATGCTGCTTCCTCATCTTGTAGAAAATGACCAGCATCACAGCTGCCATCAGGGTGATAGCCACAAAACAACCGATGATGATTTTGGTAGTCTTCATCACCTCGTCTATTCCCGGGATGCCGTTGTTGGCGTCCGTCACGGGAATGGTGAACGTCTTTTCGGTCGCTCTTGTGCTCTGCGCAGTGAGTGAGGTGGTCATGTTCGTCGTCTCCCAGCTGGTAACCGGCGTGGGCCCAACGTGCTCTGTGGTCTGTGCCTCGTCCTGAGAAGGTTCCACAGTCTCTACTGTGACGGTCGAGAAGTAGGTGTACCCGGGGTTGTCCAGGGCAGTCACGTTCAGCGTGGCAGAAGCCGTGGTGTTGCCGACCGAGTTACTCACCATGCACGTGTACAAACCCGTGTCCTGCACAGTTACCTTGGTAAAGTTCAAGGTGCCGTCGCTCAGCACCGCGATCCGAACTCTGTAAGCCCCGTGGGTCATGACGGAGCCGTTGGGAGTGATCCAAGATACGGAGGTGAGGGAGGTGGAGGCCCGGCACTTCATCTCCGCCGCCATGCCTTCCGTCACGTTGAGGTCTGCCGGCGGCTCCACTATGACAGGAGCGTAGCACGTGAAGTAATTCAGGTCCAGCTCGCCGATGTACCTGCCTTTCAGACTGGGAGGCGTGTGGCAGCGGGCACAGCATGCAGTGTTGGAGGGTGCCTTGTCTTTGATCCACCAGCTGAGCCAAAGGATGTCGCAGTTGCAGTTCCAAGGGTTGTGATGCAGGTGGATCCTCTCCAGGCGGAGCGGCGTGAACAGGTCATGAGGCAGTAGCGTTAGGTTGTTGTGTGCCAGGTTGATCTCTACCAGCGACTGAAGGTTGTCGAAAGCGTTCCTTTCGATCACTTGAATCTGGGACTGTATCATCCACAGCTTCTGAAGATGCATTAACCCTTGGAAGGAACCCGGCCGGATGGCAGTCAGGTGGTTCCCGGACAGATCTAGCTCATCCAGTTTTACCAGCGGGGTGAGGTTAGGAATTTCTCGGAGGTTGCACATGGCAAGGTTCAAATACCTCAAGTTGGAGAGACCTTCAAAGGCACCTTCTGAGATGTACGAAAGCCTTTTCAATTCCCCTAGATCCAACCTCCGGAGAGAAGGGATCCTGTTAAAAGCATAAGAAGGGATGCTCTCGATGGGGTTGTTCCTCAACCACAGCTCCTTCAGTTTGGACAGGTATACAAAAGCCCCATTCGGGATGGTGGTCAGACGATTGTCAAAGAGTTCCAAAGTGTTGAGATTAGCCAGCCCATTGAAAGCCCCGATTTCAATTGTCCTGATGTGATTCCTGCTGAGCTGCAGGATCTCTAGGTGCCTCAGATGCTTGAAGCTGTTCACTTTGATGATCTGGATCTGGTTCTCATGGAGGTTGAGCAAGCGGGTGTTGGTGGAGATGCCGTCTGGCACGTCGCGCAGGTTTTTCCGCACGCAAATCACTTTGCTGAACTGGTTGCTGCAGGAGCAGACAGAAGGGCAAGTTTGAGCCCTCACTAGGCCAGCCACCACGAGAAGCTGAAGAGCCAACAGCACCACAAGCAGGGGGTCAAATAGGGCCCTGTTAAACCTAGGACCTATCATTATCTGCTGTGGATGTAAGGTCATCTTGTTCAACATTCATAATTTATTTGGTGTTGGTCCTTCTGGAGTTTGAATAGCCTGGAAGAAAGAAGAAGGGAGAAGGAGAACATTAAATTAAGGCCAAATAGTTAAGTGTACTAAGATGAAACAAAGACTTCTAAAGTCCTTTCAGTCAACTTTACCATTTCACAGACTCACAGAACGTCAAGGGTTGGAAGGAGCCTCCAAAGCTCAGCCACTCCAACCCCCCTGCCACAGCAGGAGCACCTAGAACAGATCATGCAGGAACACATCCAGGGGTGGTTTGAATATCTCCAGAGAGGGAGATTCCACAGCTCCCCTGGGCAGCCACTTCCAGGGTTCTGTCACCCTCACAGGGAAAAAAAATCCTCCTCATGTTTAAATTAAACTTCCTACTGTGTCCAGTTCTGGGCCTCTCAATTCAAGAAGGATGTTGAGGTGCTGGAACATGTCCAGAGAAGGGCAACAAAGCTGGTGAGGGGCCTGGAACACAAACCCTATGAGGAGAGGCTGAGGGAGCTGGACCTGTTTAGCCTGCAGAAGAGGAGGCTCAGGGGTGATCTTATTGCTGTCTACAACTACCTGAAGGGACATTGTAGCCAGGTGGGGGGTGGCCTCTTCTCCCAGACAACCAGCAATAGAACAAGGGGACACAGTCTCAAGTTGTGCCAGGGTAGGTCTAGGCTGGATATTAGGAAGAAGTTCTTCACAGAGAGAGTGATTGGCATTGGAATGGGCTGCCCAGGGAGGTGGTGGAGTCACCATCCCTGGAGGTGTTGAAGCAAAGCCTGGCTGAGGCACTTAGTGCCATGGTCTGGTTGACTGGCTAGGGCTGGGTGCTAGGTTGGACTGGATGAGCTTGGAGGCCTCTTCCAACCTGGTTGATTCTATGATTCTATGATTCTATGATTCTAGCCTCAGCTTCCACCACTGCCCCTTGTGCTGTCATTGGGCATCACCCAGCAGAGCCTGGCTCCAGCCTCTGCCCACTCACCCTGCACATCTTTATAAATCTTTATAAACTGACCCTTTATCTTTATATATATTGATGAGGTCACCTCTCAGTCTCCTCCTCTCCCAGTAGCACAGCCCCAACTCCCTCAGGCTCTCCTCATAACAGAGATGTTTTGTTCCCTTCAGCATCTTTGTGGCACTGCACTGGATTCTCTCGAGCAGTTCTCTGAGGTCCTTCTAGAACTGAGGGGCCCAGAACTGGACATATTGCATGGAAATCTACAGAGCCATAGAAATTGTGCTGCTTTCTCTCCTGTGCAGCTCTGCATTTCAGCTGTAATTGGCCATGAGATAACAGACAGACGCTTAACATCTCCTGCTCATTCCAGTGTGTAACACGTGTAGCCGGATGGCAGATAACAAGTTCAACTACAGCAGTTATCTAGAAAGAGATGTTCTGACTCAGCAGGGCGAGCTGAAAGAAGTGACAAGGGCCTCAAAAGGATGAAAATGAGCAAGGTAGGAATCATCAGAATATTCAGGTTGTTAACCTTCTCGACACATTGTGAGAGAAGACAACAAACTCTATGACGAGCAGGTGAAGGCTCCTGTTTCGTATGGGTGAAAATCTTCGTCTGTACAAATGTGATTCCTGCAGCACAGCTTAACCAGAAGTAATATATCAATAGCTGAGGGCTGGAGGTCAGGAAGGCAGGGAGAGACACAGCCTCTGCTCACTTGTGCCGTGCCACAGGACAAGGGATGGAAACTGCAGCACAGGAAGCTGCAGCTCAAGATGAGGAAGAACTTCTTTGCTGTAAGGGTGAGAGAGCAGTGGCACAGGCTGCCCAGAGAGGCTGTGGAGTCTCCTTGTCTGCAGCCTTTGCAGCCCTGTCTGGATGTGTTCCTGTGCCACCTGCACTGGATTCTCTGGTCCTGTTCTGGCAGCAGGGTTGGACTGGAAGTTCTCCAGAGGTCCCTTCCAAGCCCTAACATCCTCAGATCCTGTGAGCATGTAAAGCCCTTAATATTGTATCACAGAATCAGAATGACAGAAAATATCTGGTTGGAAGAGACCTCCAAGCTCATCCAGTCCAACCTTTGACCCAGTTTAGGGTTAATCCTAAACCATGTCCCTAAAGTGACAGCTCCAGAGGCTGCTTAAATACCTCCAGGGATGGTGACTCCAGCACAGCCCTGGGCAAACCATTCCAACTTTTGAGAACCCTCTCTGGGAAGAAATATTTCCTAGCTTTTCCTGTGTCATGCAAATGTCAGGTTTTGAAGAGGCAAATCTCATCTATTTCAAGTAAAAATAAGCAAACAAACAAACAAAAAAAAATCCCCAACCAACCTAATAAACCACAAAAGGAACATCCTGAGCATCAATTCCTCCCTCCACTAAAACAGCAACATCCAAGCTCATATTTCCTCCTCCACTCGCTTGGCACCAAGCAGCACAGAACACTCATTAGTAGACGTGTGCTGAACACAGATATAAATTTAAATGCTGGGGAAAAAAAACCCTCACAGCAGCTTCAAGGCTTCCCCAGGGGAGGTTCAGGCTGGATGCTAGGAAATATTTCTTCCCAGAGAGGGTTCTCAGACACTGGAATGGTCTTACCAGGGCAGTGCTGGAGTCATCATCCCTGGAGGCATTTAAGCAGCCTGTGGAGCTGGTGCTTAGGGACATGGTTTAGTATTGGCCCTTCAGTGTTGGATGAGCTTGGAGATGTCTTTCAACTGGATGTTATCTGTGATAAAAGGGCTTGGAGAATAAGTATGATGAGGAGCTGGGGTTGGTTAGTGTGAGGAAATGGAGGCCGAGGGGAGACCTCATTGCTGTCTACAACTACGTGGAGGGACATTGTGGAGAGGCTGCTGCTGGGCTCTTCTCACAGGTAACTGGAGACACAACAAGAGGGAATGGCCTCAGGCTGAGGCTTGGGAGGTTTAGATTGGACATTAGGAAAAAGTTTTCCATGGAGAGAGTGGTCAGGGACTGGAATGAGCTGCCCAGGGAGGTGGTGAAGTCACCCACCGTGGATGTGTTTAATGTGGTTTGGATGTGGTGCTTATGGCTTAAGGTGAATCTTGTAGTTCTGGGTTGGATTGGTGATGCTGAGGGGCTTTGCCAGCCTAGGTGTTTCTGTGATTCTGTGACTCATTTAGACCTCTAGGGGAAAAAAAAATGCAACAAACCCAACCCTACAGCTCTTCTTGTACGGTGAAGGGGTAAGACCTTTCCACTGCAAATGATCATTATGATTCTCAGACCTTCAGCAGTGATTAATATGGAGTCGTTTTGCAAGCCCCCCTCGCCCTCCCGCCCCTCAGCTGCTCTTCAATCTGCTGCTCAGTGCAAGGTCTCTGTGGTAGAGATGAATGAAATTCACTCCAAATCAGTCAAAAAGTGAAGGCTTTTAAATGACACGCTTCTAGTATATTTATAACCTCCAGCACCCAGATGCATAATGCATCTGCTCAGGAAAAAATAATCATGTAAGGCACGAGAGCTCCACTCCAGGCTCCAAAGAATTTCATTCTGCTTCAGGGAAATAAATAAATAAATGAAACAAAACCAAACAGAACAAAACAAAAAAGGGAAAAAGAAATACAATTAAAAGGAAAGGGGAAAAAAAAAAAGACAGGAAAAAAAAAAGAGAAAAAGAAGAAAGAAAATAAGAAAAAAAAAATAGGTTGGACTGGATGAGCTTGGAGGTCTCTTCCAACCTGGTTGATTCTGTGATTCTATAGGAAAGAAAAAAAAAAAAAAATAATAAGAAAAATAAAAATAATAAGAAAAAAGAAGAAGAAAAAGAAAAAATAAAAAAGGGAAAAAAGAAGAAAAAGTGGAAGAAAAGGAAAATGAGAAAAAAGAAAATGAAAGAAAAGGGAAAAGAGAAAAAGGAAAAGAAGAAACAAAAGGGAAAAGATAAAAAGGAAAAGGAAAAGGAAAAGAAAAAGAAAAAGAAAAGGAAAAAGGAAAAGGAAAAAGAGAAAAAAGAAAATGAAGAAAGAAAAGGGAAAAGAGAAAAAGGAAAAGGAAAAGAAGAAATAAAAGGGAAAAGAGAAAATGGAAAAGAAAAAGAGAAAAGGAAAAAGGAAAAAGAGAAAAAAGAAAATTAAAGAAAAGGGAAAAGAGAAAAAGGAAAATAAAAAGAGAAAAGGAAAAGGAAAAAGAGAAAAAAGAAAATGAAAAGAAGAAAGAAAAGGAAAAAGAAAAAGGGAAAGGAAAAGTAAAAGAGAAAGAAAAGGAAAATGAAAGAGAAAGAAAAGGAAAAGGAAAAGAAGAAAGGAAAGGGAAAAGAGAAAAAGGAAAGGAAAAAGAGAAAAAGGAAAAGGAAAAGAAAAGGAAAAGGAAAGAGAAAGAAAAGGAAAAGGAAAAGAAGAAAGGAAAGGGAAAAGAGAAAAAGGAAAAGTAAAAAAGAAAGAAAAGGAAAAAGAGAAAAAGGAAAAGTAAAAGAGAAAGAAAAGGAAAAAGAGAAAAAGGAAAAGGAAAAGAGAAAGAAAAGGAATAAGAAAAAGGAAAGTGAAAAGAGAAAGAAAAGGAAAAAGGAAAAGGAAAAGAAGAAAGTTAAGGGAAAAGAAAAAAAGGAAAAGAGAAAGAAAAGGAAAAAGAGAAAAAGGAAAAGAAAAAAGCTATCATAAAAACTATAAAAGACAAAATAAAATGGATAAAAATAAAACTAAAATAGGTAAAATGAAACACAATAAAGTAATAAAATAAGATACATTTATTAAATGCAAATCAAATAAATGAGAAAGAACAGGTAAAGTTAAAATAAAAAATCAATGAAATAAAATAACAAATAAGACTCAGGCACGAAAATTATAAAAAATAAAAAAAATATTAAAAAAATAAAACCAGTGAAATAAAATAGAAATGAAAAATGAAAAGGAGGTTAAATAAATAGAACTAAACTAAATTAAGAATAGCATGAAGAAAATAAAATATAAAAATTATGAATTTATTATTCTTAGGTATTTATAGAATCACAGAATCAAGCAGGTTGGAAGAGACCTCCAAGCTCATCCCGTCCAACCTAGCACCCAGCCCTGGCCAATCAACCAGACTTATATTATTCTTTATTCTTTATGATTTATTACATTCTTATGAAGAAAATCTATAAAACTAAATAGAGAAAAAAAGAAATAAAGAAAACCAATTAAAATATAAAAACTAAAAAAGAAAAGAGAGAGAGAAAATGAAACAAATATTTAATTAAAAAGTGTGGTAAAAAAGAAAATCAATTAAAAGAAATTAAAATGAAATGAAATAACATAAAATCAATTAAAATAAGGTAAAATGAAATGAAATAAAATAAAATTATATCAAATGAAATAAAATGAATTCAAATAAAGTAAAATAGAATGAAATAAAATGAAGTAAAATAAATTAAATAAAATAATATAAAATGAGATAAAGTAAATGAAATAAAATAAAATAATATAAAATGAAATAAAATAAAGTAAAATAAATTGAAATAAATTAAATTAAAATTAAATTAAATAAAATAAAGTAAAATAAATTAAAATAAAATTAAATAAAACAGAATAAAGTAATATAAATTAAAATAAAGTGAAATAAAATAAAGTAATATAAATGAAATGAAATAAAATGAAATAAAATAAAATAAAATAGAATAAAATGAAATAAAGTAAAATAAAATGAAATAAAATAAAATGAAATAAAATAACATAAAAGAAATTAAAATAAAAGGAAATAAAATGAAATAAAGTAAAATACAATGAAATAAAATTAAAATAAAAGGAAATAAAATAATGTAAAAGAAATTAAAATAAAATGAAATAAAGTAATATAAATTAAAATAAAGTGAAATAAAATAATGTAAATGAAATGAAATAAAATAAAATAAAATAGAATAAAATGAAATAAAATGAAATAAAATAAAGTAAAATAAATAAAATAAAATAAAGTAAAATAAATAAAATAAAATCAAAATAATATAAAATGAAATAAAATAAAATAAAATGAAATAAAATAGAATGAAATAAATAAAATAAATAAAATAAAGTAAAATAAAATGAAATAAAATAGAATGAAATAAAGTAAAATAAATGAAATAAAATAAATTAAATTAAAATAAAATGAAATAAAATAAAGTAAAATAAAACGAAATAAAATAAATTAAAATGAAATTAAATAAATTAAATTAAAATAAAATGAAATAAAATAAAGTAATATAAATTAAATGAAAGAAAATGAAATAAAGTAAAATAAAATAAAATAAAATGAAATAAAATGAAGTAATATAAATTAAAATGAAGTGAAATAAAATAAAGTAATGTAAATTAAATGAAATAAAGTGAAATAAATATTGTAAATTAAATGAAATAAAATGAAATAAAATAAAATGAAATAAAATAAAATAGAATAAAATAAAATAATATAAAATTAAATAAAGTAAAATAAAATGAAATAAAGTAAAATAAAATGAAATTTAAAAAAAATAAAGTAATAAAACGAAATAAAATGAAGTAAAATAAAATAAGCAAAACAAAACAAAAGACTTAAAAGTAGAAAGCACAGGCAAAATAAAATCAAATGAAACAACACAAAATAAAGTTGGATTAAATTAAAAAGTAAAGTAAGAAGTTCCAGAACAAGAGGACACAGCCTCAGGCTGCACCAGGGGAGATTTAGGCTGGAGGTGAGGAGAAAGTTCTTCCCTGAGAGAGTCATTGGACACTGGAATGGGCTGCCCGGGGAGGTGGTGGAGTCGCCGTCCCTGGAGCTGTTCAAGGCAGGACTGGACGTGGCACTTGGTGCCATGGTCTGGCCTTGAGCTCTGTGCTAAAGGGTTGGACTTGATGATCTGTGAGGTCTCTTCCAACCCTGATGATACTGTGTGTGTGAAAAGCAGTAATTGTTCTGTGTCCACACAGCATTTAGCTTTACGAAGCAGTTCTGTTTTCCCTTTTACCCTTCCACATGACGTGTTCAGCCAAGGTGCAGTTGAGACCTCATTTGGGCATCCTCTTCACACCTTGTTGGAACGGTTCAGAGCTTCCAAGCGTTTGCGTCTCCCTCTTAATAATTTACAGCAGCGAGAGGCAACAGAATGGTCTGGAGCCCGTGGCTGGGAATTGGGCAGCCTGAGCTGTGCCATTTCTAAAGCATCCTCCTGCTGCTGAAAGATCGATGGAACCAATGCGGTTCGCATCCTTGAGCCAGCCGCGCAGCTGCGCTCCCCGCGCCCTACACTTCTGCCACAGGACTCTGGAGACCCACAGAATCTTAGGGTCAGGGAATGCTTTAGGTTGGAAGTGACCTCAAAGATCACCCAGTTCCACTTCACTGCCATAGGCTGGGACACCTTCCACTAGAACAGGCTGCCCAAGGCCTCATCCAGCCTGGCCTTGAACACCTCCAGGGAGGGAGCAGCCACAGCCTCCCTGGGCAACCTGTGCCAGTGTCTCACCACCCTCACTGCAAACAGCTTCTTCCTAACAGCCACTTTCTATCTCCTCTCTGACACTTTAAACCCATTCCTCCTCATCCTCTCATTACAGGACCTTGTCAATAGTCCTTTGAACAAGAGGACACAGTCTCAAGTTGTGCCAGGGTAGGTATAGGCTGGATATTAGGAAGAAGTTCTTCACAGAGAGAGTGATTGGCATTGGAATGGGCTGCCCAGGGAGGTGGTGGAGGCACCGTCCCTGGGGGTCTTCAAGCAAAGCCTGGCTGAGGCACTTAGTGCCATGGTCTGGTTGATTGGATGGGGCTGGGTGCTAGGTTGGACTGGACGATCTTGGAGGTCTCTTCCAACCTGGTTGATTCTATGATTCCTGTAGGCCCCTTCAGATCCTAGAAGGCCACTCCAAGGTCTCCTTCTCAGCCTGTCCTCATAGCAGAGCTGCTGCAGCCCTTTGAGGATCTCTGTGGCCTCCTGTGGACTAGCTCTGACAGTTCCATGTCCTCCTTGTGTTGGGGGCTCCAGAACTGCACCCAGTGACTATTGTGTTGCAAGGTACTGATCCCTCCCCTCCACCCTCACCCTCTGCCAACAAATGTACATGGGCTTCATGGGAGAATTGTAGAATGGTAGGGGTTGGAAAGCACCTCCAACGATCATCAAATCCAATCTCCCTGCCAATGCAGGATGGTACAGGAACGGATCCAGAAAGGTCTTCAAAGTCTCCAGAGGAGGAGACTCCACAACCTCTCTGGGCAGCCTGCTCCAGGGCTCCAGCACCCTTCCAGCAAAGAAATTCATCCTCATGTTCAAATGTAAGCTTCTGGGTTCCAGTTTGCACCTGCCGCCCTTTGTCCTGTCTCTGGCCACCACTGAGAAGAGCCCAGCCCCAACCTCATGACCTCCACCTTTTAGCTGTTGATGAGCACTGAGAAGATCCACTCTCAGTCTCTTCATCTCCATGCTCAAGAGCTGCCTGGAGAAGCCCTTGGAGGTATCAAGTGATGAAGAATTCCACATTAGCTGGCAGTGTGCACTTGCAGCCCAGAAGGCTGAATCCAAAGCAGTGTGACCAGCAGGACCAGGCACTTCATTCTGTCCCTCTGCTCTGTTGAGACTCCACCTGGAGCACTGTGTCCAGTTCTGGTGACCCAGCACAAGAAGGACATGGACCAGCTGGAGAGGATCTAGAGGAGGCCTTGAAGATTAACAGAGGGCCAGAGCACAGGCTGCAAGAGTTGAAACTACTCACCCTGGAGAAGAGAAGGCTCCAGGCAGCCTGGCCTCTGAGAAGAGCCTGGCCCTTTATTGCCAGCCACTCTCCAGCCACTTGATCAGGCTGCACTGAAGGGCTGCCTGCCTCTCCCTCATTGGCCTCCACTGGTTAGCTGAAAACAACCCCCAAACAGTTGCTGGGCTCTGAAGCCCCCCAGGTATTTAGGTGCTATTGGAATGGCTCTCTCAGGTGCTGCAGCACTGAAAAGGGACAACTGGATTTTGCAGAATGGAGGAAAGGTGCAGAGCTGTAAAGCAGCCTGGTTAAGAAGAGCAGACACCAAAGCAGGGGCCAGGCCTGTAACCAATCTGTGTTAGCTCAGCTCAGTGGTTTTGCACAGTGGTTATTCTAATGCTCTGTTAAGAACAGGGCATGTGTTCACGGGTGGCAAAGACACTCAACAGAGAACAAGAAGGGTGTCACAGCATCACTTTGCTTGGGAGAGACCTTTTAAGATCATTCAGCCTACTGTTAACCAAGCACTACCAGGTCACCACTAAACTGTGGCACTCAACACCACACCTGTAAGGCTTTTCAGTCCCTGCAGGGATGGGGACTCCACCACTGCCCTGGGAAGCCTGTTCCAGGGCTTGACAACCTGACATTGTTCCTCATGTCCAAACTAAACCTTCCCTGCCTCAACTCAAGGCCGTTTCCTCTTCTTCTGTCACTTACAACTAGGGAGAAGAGACCACCTTGCTCCAACTTCATTCCTGTGAGCTGCAGAGAGCAATGAGGTCTCCCCTGAGCTTCTTCTTCTCCAGACTAAACACTCCCAGCTCCCTCAGCTGCTCCCCCGAGTCCTGTTCTCCAGTGTTCTCTCTGAGCAGGAGAATTTGAAAGACCTGGGGATGTCTAGCCTGGAGGTAAGCAGCCCAAGAGGGGATCTGATCGATGCTGATCAACAGCTAAATGGTGGAGATCTTGAGTATTGGGATGGGCTCTTCCAAGGTGGCCAATGATGGACAAGGTGTAAAAGTCAGAAGCCAGCAGGCTTCACTTGTACTTAAGTGAGCTAAAATTTCTGTACTTTGGGAGGACCAGAGCCCTGTAACAAGCTGTCCAGAGAGATTGTGTAGTCTCCTTCTCTGGAGAGATGACAAACACACCTTGACATTGTCATCCTGGGTTGGACTTGATCTCCAGAGGTCCCTCCCAACCTCTGCCATTCTCTGCTTCTGGGATTATTCTTGGGTAATACAGGAATTAAAATGCAGGATTTAGCATAAGGCTGCACAAACAGGGCTTAGAGCTGCTAATGCAGAGGGGAGCTGATGTCTTGTATCAGTGCTATAGAGAGCAGGATTGAGGGCACCACCAAGGGGATACAGTCTCAAGTTGTGGCAGGGGAAGTACAGGCTGGATGTTAGGAGGAAGTTCTTCCAAGAGAGAGTGATTGGCATTGGAATGAGCTGCCCAGGGAGGTAGTGGAGTCTCTGTCCCTGGAGGTGTTCAAGCAAAGCCTGGATGAGGCACTTAGTGCCATGGTCTGGTTGATTGGCTAGGGCTGGGTGCTAGGTTGGACTGGCTGAGCTTGGAGGTCTCTTCCAACCTGGCTGATTCTATGATCAGCAAGTTTGCAGGTGACACCAAGCTGAATGGTGCTGTAAATATGCCAGAGGGACAGGATGGCATCCAGAGGGATGTGCACAGGCTGGAGAGGTGGGCCCAAGTGAGCCTCTTGAGGTTCAACAAGAGCAAACACAGAGATCTGCAGCTGGGCTGGAACAATCCTCATTGTCAATACAGGCTGAAGAAGAGGTGATAGAAAGCAGCCCTGAAGAAAAGGACTTGGGGATGCTGAGGGAGGAGAAGCTGGACAGGAACAGGCAGTGTGAGACTGCACAGAGGCCAGTGGCTGCCTGGGCTGCATCCAAAGCAGCATGGCCAGAGACGGAGAGAGGCAATCCTGCCCCTCTCCTCTGCTCTGCTCTGCTCTGCTCTGCTCTGCTCTGCTGAGACCTCACCTTCAGTGCTGCATCCAGCTCTGGAGTCCTCAACACAGGAAGGACATGGACCTGATGGAGCAGGTCCAGAGGAGGCCACAAAAAATGATAAAGGAGTTGGGGCAACTCTGCTATGCCAACAGGCTGAGGGAGCTGGGGTGTGCAGCCTGGAAAAGAGAAGGCTCCAGGCAGACCTAAGAGCAGCCTGCCAGGACCTGAAGGGGCTACAAGAAGGCTGCAAAGAACCCTGTTTGCAAAGGCCTGCAGGGACAGGATGAGGCCAATGGCTTCAAAATAGAGCAGAGCAGATTGAGATTGGATGTGAGGAACAAGTTCTGCACCAGGAGGGTGCTGGAACACTGCAACAGGTTGCCCAGGGAGATAGTTGTGGGCCTATTCCTGGATATTTCAAGGTGAGGCTCATCAGGGTCTTGGGCAACCTGATCTAGGTGAGGATGTCCCTGCTGAGTGCAGAGGGGATTGGACTGGCTGAGCTTTTGTGGTCCCTTCCAACCTAGACCATTCCATGACTTTGTGATTCAACTGATGACCATCAAATTGTATGCACGGTCCTCACTTCCACACAGCCTGAACTTTGTGTGAGGCTAAGGTAGTGCAGTGAGATTCCCAGTGCTGCTGGGAACGTGCTGGGAAGGTTCCTTCTTTTGCATTGGTGCTTTTCCACAGCTCAGAGTTTAGAGTGTTGAGGAAGTCTCAGCAGAGTCATTTCACATCAGGGTAATTTGAAATCAGAAATATCCTGGAAATGCTCAGGAAAAGAAATAAAAACTACAATTCAGCCAGCACAAAACCCACTGTGGAAAATCTAACTGAAAGCCTTGAAGAACATTAGGGAAATATTCTTATGGGCTTTACATAAAGATCCATCTGGAACCCTGTCCTAGGGTGATTTGCTATTCAGTGTCTGCCTCTTAAGCTGGAGGCAGAGGAAGTTTGAACTTTATAAAGCCACACACACAAAACCCAGACCAGCAACCAGCTTCTCTGTCAACATTTTTTTGTCTTCTGAGTGATTTTCTCTCATTTTTCTTTTTTAACTCTCCCCTCATTCTCCCTTCTACCAAAACATCAACTCTATGGTCAATCCAATGCCACCAGTGCCCTCTGCTGTAGACATCTAAAATGTGGTTTTAGATGCTAAGAATGTTCATTACTGCACAGTGCAGTTCCTCAGACAGCCTATGGTTAATAAATGTGATTCCAAACAGGATCTTCAATGGGGTGGTAGAGTACTGGTACAGGCTGCCCCAAGAGGTGATGGAGTTTTCTCTTCTGGAGGCATTCAGAGCCCACCTGGATGCAGTCCTATGCAGCCTTCTTTCACAGAAGCATCACAGGACTTCAGAGGTTGGAAAGGACCTCCAGAGATCATTGAGTCCAATCTCCCTGCCAAGGCAGAATCAGCTTTAACAGGATGGTGGGCAAGCTGCTGTGGGTGCTTTAAGCTGGGGAGTTAGACTAGATGACCTCCAGAGTTCCCTTCCAACCCCTATCAATCTGCTAAAGGAGATTCACCCAATTCAGGCAATATAGAATCGCATTGTCCAGGTGGGTTTGGAATCTCTCCAGAGGAGGAGACGCCACAACCTCTCTGAGCAGCCTGCTCCAGGGCTCCAGCAACCTCACAGCAAAGAAATTCATCCTCATGTTCAAATGTAAGCTTCTGGGTTCCAGTTTGCACCTGCTACCCCTTGTCCTGTCTCTGGCCACCACTGAGAAGAGCCCAGCCCCAACCTCATGACCTCCACCTTTCAGATGTTGATGAGCACTGAGAAGCTCCACTCTCAGACTCCTTGTCTCCAGGCTCAAGAGCTGCCTGGAGAAGCCCTTGGGGGTATCAGGTGATGAAGAATCCCACGTGAGCTGGTAGTGTGCACTTGCAGCCCAGAAGGCCACGTGGGCTGCATCCACAGCAGAGTAACCAGTAGGACCAGGGACTTCACTGTGGCCCTCTGCTCTGCTGAGACCCCAACCTGGAGCACCATGTCCAGGTCTGGTGACCCAGCACAAGAACATGGACCTGCTGCAGAGGATCTAGAGGAGGTCATGATGACTAGAGGAGGATGATGACTGGAGCACAGGCTGCAAGAATTCGTTGTGGAGAGGTGTCCAGGGAGAGAGACCTGCTCCAGGGAGCAGCCTTCCTGTACCTGAAGGGGGCTGCAGGAGAGCTGGGGATGGACTATTGACAAGGGCTTGTAGTGGTAGGATATGGGGCAGTGGCTTTGATCTGGAAGAGGAGAGACTGGAGATTAGGAAGAAGCTGTTTGCAGTGAGGGTGGGGAGACACTGGCACAGGCTGCCCAGAGAGGTTATGGATGCTCCCTCCCTGGAAGTGTTCAAGGCCAGGTTGGATAGGGCCTTGAGCAGCCTGGGCTAGCAGGAGATATCCTTGCCCATGGTGCAGGAGTTGGAACTGGATGATCTCTAAGGTCCCTTCCAACCCAAACCATTCTGTGATCCTTTGATTCTGTGATTCCCAAAGAGCTGCTTAATGAGCTATGACAGGTGGGAAGGATATTTTTCTGAGCTCCAGTGACCCTTTGCTGGATCACTGACTGTTTAGTTGCCGCTGGCAACTCGTCCTGAGCTTTCTGTCTGGTCTCTGGGTCTGTGAATAACTGTCTCAGCAGCAGAGCAGAGCAGAGCAAAGGCCATGGCTTTATCTCAATATATGGTTTCTGATCTAAGGCACTTCAGCTGGTGCTGTACATCTGTCACCAACAAAAAAATGGGATGCTCTATGTCAGCACATTGAAAATACAGACAGGATTTATCAGACATCAGGTGATTAAGCTATGGCAGTAAAATTAAATCATCACAAGTACATCTCTGCCACAGCACAGCTACATCACCACAACTCCCCCTCAGCCATGTGCCAGATAATTTGGGGATGAGGAGCACTCAGAGCAGCTCTCACAACTGCACTTGGGCTTGAGGCACGCGTGGGTGCTTTGGGCAAACGCACCTTTGCTTCCCTGGCTGCGGCACAGCTCTGCCTGCTGCACGGCACAGCCTCTGAGAGGGGTTTTTGAGAGGGCAGAAACAGAAACCCAAGCCTTTTGCAGTGATGGCTGTCTTTAGTGAGCAAGCCACTGTCCAGCTGCCCTCTTCCAGGGTTCCCAGCCCTTTTGGTGAAGGAGATAATCCTTTTATCATAGAATGGTTTAGGTTGGAAGGGGCCTCAAAGCTCAGCCAGTTCCAAACCCCCGCTACAGGCAGCGACAGCTCCCACTAGAACAGGTCAAGGCCCCATCCAACCTGACCTTGAACACCTCCAGGGAGGGAGCAGCCACAGCCTCCCTGGGCAACCTGTGCCAGTGTCTCACCACCCTCACTGCAAACAACTTCTTCCTAACAGCCACTTTCAATCTCCCCTCTGACACTTTAAACCCATTCCTCCTCGTCCCCTCCTTGTCAGTAGTCCCTTCCCAGCCCTCCTGTAGTCCCCTTCAGATCCTGGAAGGCCACTCCAAGGCCTCCTGGGAGTCTTCTCTTCTCCAGGCTGCAGAGCCCCAACTCTTGCAGCCTGTGCTCAGAGCAGAGCTGCTGCAGCCCTCTGAGCATCTTGGTGGCCTCCTCTGGACTGGCTCCAACAGTTCCATGTCCTGCTTGTGCTGGGTGCTCCAGAACTGCACAGAGGACTCCAGGCCAGGTTATAGGAGAGCAGAGCCAAGGGGCAGAATCCCCTCCTGTGCCCTGCTGGCCACGCTGCTCTTGCTGCAGCCCAGCACAGGGTTGCTGTCTGGGCTGTGCGCACACTGCTGGCTTGTGTTGAGCCTTTCATCAACCCAGACCCCCAAGTTCTTTCCCTCAAGGCTGAAGAATAAACCCTTCACTGAAGAATATTGCAGTCTGCAATAAGACTTGTTCTCTGTTAAAGGCAGAAGTCTCCCAACAGAGCTCCCTCAAAACCCTTGCCTTTGCCAGGGCACCATTACCTCCTAACTTGTCCAAGCCTCAGCCCACCATGCCTCAAGCCTAGGAGCTCCCCATGCTGGTGGTACTCCACAGAAACACCCTAGCAGACCCAGAGAGAACAGTGAGGTGGAGTCACCATCCCTGGAGGCACTTCAGTGGCCATGGTGGTCTTAGGTTGAAGGTTGGACTTGATGATCTTAGAGGTCTTTTCCAACTGAAAGAGTCCTGTGATTCTAAAGGAAATGGTTGATTTCCAAGCACATGAAGAGGAGCTAGGTGCAGAGCCCAGGTAATTTGACTGGGAGGTCTCTTTGGGTAGCATCAGCACTGGAGAAGGGGAAATAGTTTCTGCATGGAGCACAGCAGGGAAGATAGGGCTAAATCCCAGGATGACCTTGCACATAAGTGACACTTTTGAGTACCTGAAGGGGTCTGCAGTAGAGCTGGGGAGGGCTACTGAGAAGGGCTTGTAGGGAGAGGATATGAGGCAATGGCTTTGAGCTGGAAGAAGGGAGATCTAGACTGGAGGTTAGGAAGAAATTCTTTACAGTGAGGGTGGTGAGACACTGGCACAGGTTGCCCAGGGAGGCTGTGGATGCTCCCTGCCTAAAGGTGTTCAACTTTGAATGCTCTCAGGGCCTGTGACTGATGCCCTGTTGGCAGCAATGCCAGCAGAGGAAGCCAAGGTAGTTTCAGTGTGGATACCAGGAGACAAGCACAGGCTATGTTTCAGCTCCACAAAATACTGGAACACACAAAGGTAAACCTGCATCCCAGAACAGAGACTGAACTGTGGGCAGAGAACTCCACTGGGGTCAGAAACCCTCCACCGACATCTGCTCTGCAAACTCTCCTGCAGCCTCAGCTGTGTGTCCCCATATGGCTGGGAAAGGTTGGGCTGATGGAACCACATTGCTGGAGCTTCATTCACCATGCCCCTCCTGCTCCCCTCCCTGCCTTTTCTGGCCTGAAGCTTTGTTTCCACCCGGCTGAACCCCTGAGGGCTGGAGCTTGCAGTTCAAGGGAAGCCGAGACACTCCGTGTGTTGTTCCCTGCTAACAGCCAGACAAATGCTGCTTTGTCTGTCAGGAGCAGTGTGCCCAGCATGACCAGGGAACTGACTGCCACCGTTCCTGGGGTCGCCACAACCCCGTGAACACTCCAGGCTTGAGGCAGAGCAGCTGCAAACTGCCGAGCAGAGCATGACCTGAGGGTGTGGGTTGACAGCTGGCTGGAGATGAGTCACTGTGTGCCCAGGTGGCCAAGAAAGCCAACAGCATCCTGGCCTGGATCAGCAACAGTGTCACAGATATTGTATTATGGAATCACAGGAACAGTCTGGTTGGCAAAGCCCCTCAGGATCACCAAGTCCAACCCAGAACCCTGCTCTGAAAGGCTCACCCTAAAACATAGCCCCAAGCACCACAGCCAAACCACCTTCAGAGACATCCAGGGTTGGTAACTCCACCACCTCCCTGGGCAGCACATTCCAACACCTGACCACTTTTGCTGGGAAAAAAAACTTCCTTATGTCCAGTCTAAACCTGCCCAGTGGCAGCCTGAGGCCATTCCCTCTTGTTCTGTCACTAATGGCCTGTGAGCAGAGACCAGCACCAACCTCTCCACAGCCTCCTTTCAGGTAGCTGCAGACAGCCATGAGGTCTGCCCTCAGCCTCCTCTGTTCACACTAACATCCCCAGCTCCTTCAGTCACTCCTCATCAGATTCATTCTCCAGGCCCTTCCCAGCCTCCTTGCCCTCCTCTCACTTGCTCCAGGAAGCAAGACCAGAGCTGTGACTGTTCCCTAGAGAGGGTGAGCATTATGATAATCATTGTGCAAAACCACCCAGTTGGGTTAATGCAGACTGGTTATAGGCCTGGCTCCTGCTTTGGTGTCTGCTCTTCCTTAAACAGGCTGCTTCACAGTGGAGAACCACCACTGTGACTATACAGCTCTGCACCTTCTCCTCCATTCTGCAAAATTCACTTTTCCCTCTTCACTGCTACAGGACTTGACCAATCTCAGCAGCACCTGAGAGAGCCATTCCAATAGCACCTAAATACCTGGGGGGCTTCAGAGCCCAGCAACTGCTTGGGGTCTATTTTCAGCTAACCAGTGGAGGCCAAAGAGGGAGAGGCAGGCAGCCCTTCAGTGCAGCCTGATCAAATATCTGGAGAGTGGCTGGCAAGAAGAAGGCACTTTTCAGTGGAGTCCTGTGATAGGACAAGTGGCAACTGATGCAAACTGAACCTCAGAAAGCTTTACCTCCACATCAGGAAAACCTTCTTTGCTGTGAGGGTGCTGGAGCAGGCTGCCCATAGAGATTGTGGAGTCACCTTCTCTGGAGGAGTCAACAAGACCCATCTGGGTGTGTTCCTGTGTGACCTGCTCTAGGAGATCCTGCTTTGGCAGGGGGGTTGGACTGGATGATCTCCAGAGGTGCCTTCCAACCTCTACCCTTCTATGGTTCCGTGATTCTGTGATTCTATGATTCTCTGGTTCTATGATTCTGTGGTTCCATAGTTCTATGATTCTGTGATTCTATGGTTCTGTGATTCCATGGTTCTGTGATTGTATGGTTCTGTGATTCTATGGTTCTGTGGTTCCATGGTTCTGTGATTTTATGGTTCTGTGATTCTATGGTTCTGTGGTTCCATGGTTCTGTGATTGTATGGTTCTGTGATTCTATGGTTCTGTGGTTCCATGGTTCTGTGATTCTATGGTTCTGTGGTTCCATGGTTCTGTGATTGTATGGTTCTGTGATTCTATGGTTCTGTGGTTCCATGGTTCTGTGATTCTATGGTTCTATGATTCCATGGTGCTATGGTTCTATGGTTTTGTGATTCCATGATTCTGTGGTTCTATGATTCTATGATTCCGTGATTCCATGGTTCTATGATTCTGTGGTTCTATGCTTCTATGATTCCATGGTTCTATGATTCCATGGTTCTATGAGCCTATGGTTCTATGATCCTATGTTTCTGTGCTTCTATGATTCCATGGTTCTATGATTCTGTGGTTTTGTGATTCCATGGTTCTATGATCCTATGGTTCTATGGTTCTATGATCCTATGGTTCTATGATTCTATGGTTCTATGATCCTATGCTTCTATGATTCCATGGTTCTATGATCCTATGATCCTATGGTTCTATGATTCTATGGTTCTATGATCCTATGGTTCTATGATTCCATGGTTCTATGATCCTATGGTTCTATGATCCTATGGTTCTATGATCCTATGGTTCTATGATTCTATGGTTCTGTGATCCTATGGTTCTATGATCCTATGGTTTTATGATTCCATGGTTCTGTGATTCTGTGGTTCTATGATTCCATAGTTCTATGATTCCATAGTTCTGTGATTCCATATTTCTATGATTCTGTGGTTCTATGATTCTGTGGTTCTATGATTCCATAGTTCTATGATTCTGTGGTTCTATGATTCTGTGGTTCTATGATTCCATAGTTCTATGATTCTGTGGTTCTATGATTCTGTGGTTCTATGATTCCATGGTTCTGTGATTCTGTGGTTCTATGATTCTGAGGTTCTATGATTCCATAGTTCTATGATTCCATAGTTCTATGATTCCATAGTTCTATGATTCCATAGTTCTGTGATTCCATATTTCTATGATTCTGTGGTTCTATGATTCTGTGGTTCTATGATTCTGTGGTTCTATGATTCCATAGTTCTATGATTCTGTGGTTCTATGATTCCATGGTTCTGTGATTCCATAGTTCTATGATTCTGTGGTTCTATGATTCTGTGGTTCTATGATTCCATAGTTCTATGATTCTGTGGTTCTATGATTCCATGATTCTGTGATTCTGTGGTTCTACATTCTATGATTCCATGGGTCTGTGATTCTATGGTTCAGTGGTTCTATCATTCTATGATTCTCCTCTGGGCATGTTCCAGTGTTTCTTTCTGGTGTTCTGTGGCCTCTTGAAGCACGGAAGTGCAGGAGGCAGAGTGGATATTTCTGTCCCACATTTCCTTCTCTTTCACAAGCCTTTTAAGTCGCAGCTGAATCACTAAGACACTGACCTGAAGGACCTAAATATGATTGGACACATTCAATCCTCCTGAATCACTGCTGATTTCAGTGGAGCTCAATCAAAGCTGAGCTTGACCCAGTCTGCCTTTTTCTTCTCCTCTTTCATTTTGTTACACAGAAAACAGATTCGCTTCCCACTCCTCATTTCCTGGCATCAGTTCAGTTTCCCCTCTCGTGTCTTCCTAAGGGTTAAAATGTCCTCCTTAACTTTAGGTAGCAGAAATAAGCACGAAAGAGAGTCTTTAAAAAGGAGAATTTTAGTGTGCACCACTCCAGACAGAGGAGATATTTGCATTTTAAGCTGGAAGAGATTTCCTAGAGCCTCAAATTTAACTGATGCATTACATAGATCTGTACTAAGGAATCTCACATAAATAACAGTTAAAATTAAATCACGTTGCTATGTCCTTTTATTTATGAACCACCTTTTACTCTCCAGGCTCACAGGACTTTTCTATCCTCAGAATCATAGAATCATAGAATCATAGAATCAACCAGGTTGGAAGAGACCTCCAAGCTCATCCAGTCCAACCTAGCACCCAGCCCTAGCCAGTCAACCAGACCATGGCACTAAGTGCCTCAGCCAGGCTTTGCTTGAACACCTCCAGGGATGGTGACTCCACCACCTCCCTGGGCAGCCCATTCCAATGCCAATCACTCTCTCTGGGAAGAACTTCTTCCTAATATCCAGCCTAGACCTCCCCTGGCACAACTTGAGACTGTGTCCCCTTGTTCTATTGCTGGTTGCCTGGCAGAAGAGCCCAACCCCCACCTGGCTACAATGCCCCTTCAGGTAGTTGTAGACAGTAATAAGATCACCCCTGAGCCTCCTCTTCTGCAGGCTAAACAGCCCCAGCTCCCTCAGCCTCTCCTCATAGGGTTTGTGCTCCAGGCCCCTCACCAGCTTTGTTGCCCTTCTCTGGACATGCTCCAGCACCTCAACATCTCTCTTGAATTGAGGGGCCCAGAACTGGACACAGCACTCAAGGTGTGGTCTGAGCAGTGCTGAGCACAGGGGCAGAATAACCTCCCTTGTCCTGCTGGCCACACTGCTCCTGATGCAGGCCAGGATGCCATTGGCTCTCTTGCCCACCTGGGCACACTGCTGCCTCATCTGCAGCTACTATCAGTACCCCCAGGTCCCTTTCCTCCTGGCTGCTCTCCAGCCACTCAGTCCCCAGCCTGTAGTGCTGCTTGGGGTTGTTGTGGCCAAAGTGCAGAACCCTGCACTTGGCCTTGTTCAATCTCATCCCATTGGCCTCTGCCCACCCATCCAGCCTGGCCAGGTCCCTCTGCAGGGCTCTCCTACCTTCCAACAGCTCCACAGCTGCTCCTAGCTTGGTGTCATCCAACTCACAACCTTGGTGAATTTTATAGGAAAACCATCAGGCAGCAGAAAATGCTGCAGAATCTCCTTTTTTTTTCCCCAAGACAAATTACTTGGCATTTTTCTTGACCTTTCCCTGGATGCCACCCAAAGGGTGAAGAGGACAAAACAGTCCTAATCATTCTGTTCAGGGCAGCTCGCAGTGGTCTGAATAGGAGGCAATCTATGAGCTATTCACGATGAAAGAGCTTGAATTCTTCCACAAAAGCCCACACAGTAGAGCTTGGTACTCCTCCACCCAGAAACATTCCAGGAATTTAATTGGAATTAACTTTTAAAGTGGGTTAATTATATTGCACTCAATCTTCGGTGTGGACACTCTGATTTAGGATTTCATTTAAAGCTAAATTGAATCAAGGCCACTGTAATTTCAATTAAGAGTGTCCATAAAAGAATGTAATGTGGTTTAGCCAGTCCCTTTTCAAAGTTAATTTGGATTCATTCTCTTTGAAGACCCCATGTAGACATGGAGAACTTTTGTTCTTTGCTGGCCTGGGTTTGATTCAAACCAATTACATCGAGGTAAAAAAGAAAGGTATTGTGCCTCATCACTGGTCCCTTGGGTTGGTCTAGTCCTCACCTTGCACTCCTCACTTCACTAATTCTGTTAATAAAGCACAATTTCTCTGAACCTTTTTGTTGTTTAGCTCACATTCTGCATTTTCCTGGGTGGATATTTATGCAGGAAAGATTTCACAATAGCCCTGATGAGAAAATTCTCTTAATTACAGCAGCATCTCTGTGCCAACCATCAGAAAAGGGGAAGACACACAACCACCTGCAGGACTTCACTCTCTTATGCCAGGAATACTTTAGAGAGCATTAATTAAAGGGCAGTATTGAAAGGATGCTTTTGAAATCCCTTTTCTTTCCTTTCAGAGAATCACAGAATTGTTGTGGCTGGAAAAGAGCTTTAAGATCATAGAATCATGGAATCATAGACTCGTAGAATCATGGAATCATAGAATGGTTTAGGTTGGAAGGGACCTCAAAGCTCAGCCAGTTCCAACCCCCTGCCATAGGCAGGGACATCTCCCACTAGAACAGGTCACTCAAGGCCTCAGCCAACCTAGTCCTGAACACCTCCAGGGAGGCTGTGGTCGAAGATCACTCAGGGTAGTCCAGGCAGGGATGCATCCAGGTGGGTTTGAAAGTCTCCAGAGAAGGAGACTCCACACTTCTCTGGGCAGCCTGCTCCAGGGCTCTGGCACCCTCACACCCAAGAAGTTTCTCCTCATGCTGAGCTGAAACCTTCTCTGATCCACTTTGTATCCATTGCTCCTTGGCTTATTGCTGTGCAGCACCCAAAAGAGCTTGGCCCCCTCCACTTGACCCCCAGCCCTCAGCTACTGATAGACACTGATCAGATCCCCTCTCAGCCTTCTCTTCTCCAGACTAACCAGCCCCAGGGCTCTCAGTCTGTCTGCATAGGGGAGATGCTCAAGTCCCCCCCTCATCCTTGTGGCTCTCTGTTGGACTCTCTCCAGCAGGTCCCTGCCACTCCTGAACCAGGGAGCCCAAATCTGGACACGGTATTCCAGGAGTGGTCTCACTAGGGCAGAGTAAAGGGGGAGAAGAACCTCCCTAGACCTTCCTAGAAGAAGAGGAAATGACCTGAAATTGGGCCAGGAGAGATTGAGGTTAAGTATTAGGAAAAAAATATCTTTCCTGACAGAGTCATCAGGCGTTGGCACAGGCTGCCCAGGGAGGTGGTGGAGACACTCAATGAAGAAAATCAAAACACCCCAGGCAATTAGCATAGAACTCCCTTGCCCTTAAGTGAGTTTCATCCTAAAGTGAGAAAATCAGTCTAGTTTTGAAGCCCCAAAGAGCCCTGCTTAAATGCCAGTGTCTGCAGCTGCCTGCGGAATGTGCTAACGCTCAGTGTCTGTCAGTCAGAAAACTCATCCTCTGAGCTGTGCTGAGCTCTTGACCTCAGCAGATAATATAAATTAGGAGACAGAAATAGTTCAGGTTGATGAATGTCTAATAACTCAGTTCTGGAGCAGAGATTTAAGATGGAGATTAGGAGGAAATTCTTTACAGTCAGAGTGGTGAGACACTGGAACAGGTTGCCCAGGGAGCTTGTGGATGCTTCACTTCTCGAGGTGTCCAGGGCCACAGATATGGTCTACTGGAAGGTGTCCCCTGCCCATGGCAGGGGGCTTGGAACTAGGTGATCTTTAAGGTCTCTTCAAATCCAAATCACAGAAGCACAAAATCAGTCAGGTTGGAAAAGACTTTCAAGATCATCAAGTCCAACCTAACACCTGATTAACTAAACCAGGGCACTACCTGCTTCATCTAGCCTCCAGGGATAGTGACTCCACCACCTTGGAGGGCAACCCATTCCAATGACCAATCACCCTTGCTGTGAAGAGTCATTATCATCATCCCATGATTAGTAGTGGTTTCTACACTTTGGCAAGAGAGAGACAGGGAACTACTGGAGAGAGTCCAGTGGAGGCTACAATGATACTGAGGGGACTGCAGCACCTCTGTGAGGAGGAAAGGATGAGAGCCCTGGAGCTGGTAGCCTAGAGAAGAGTAGCTTGAGAAGGGATCTTCTTAGTGCTAATCCATAATAAAAGGGCAGGAGACAAGTGGATGGGGTCAGACTGCTTCCAGTGGTTCCCAGGGAGAGGACTGGCACAAATTGGAATCCAGGAGGTTCCACCTGAACATGAGGAAAAACTTCTTCACTGTGAAGATGCTGGAGCCCTGGAGCAGGCTGCCCAGAGAGGTTGTGGAATTTTCCTTCTCTGGAGACTTTCCAAACCTGCCTGGACGTGCTGCTGTGTAACCTACCCTGGGTGCCCCTGCTTTATCAGGGTGGTTGGACTGATTGATCCCCAGAGGTTCTTTCCAGTCCCCACTGTGCTGGGATTTTGTGAACAGAGATGACAGAGCTGTGGATGGAAATTGATGATCATGGCATTGATTGATAAAATTGATGCTGCCACAGTGGAGAAGCCACTGCTAGTCCACAGCTGCATTACTCCACATTCATCAGGCTGAAATATTTCTGTCTTCTGATTTATGTGTTATCTACTGAGGTCAAGAGCTCAGCAAGGCTCTTGAGGATGATTTCTTTGACTGACAAAGGATGATGGAAAAATTTGGAGCTGTTTAGAAAAAAAATTAAGATTATTTTGGGCTCAGCAAATCACAGGACTGTTTGTTTCAGTAGCTTGCTTGTCTTCACAAGTGCAGCCCTTCCAAACTTGATGCAAAACAGAGGAGACTGAGGGGTGAAAGGTGATTACAGGAATGATAGGAAAGCAAAATCTGCACCTCTGGTTTTTTTTTCAGGGCATGGGTTGAAATACATCCCCACCTAAATGATTCTGTGCCACAGTGCTGTGTGAAGCAAGGTGGTTTCCTTTTCTGAGCTCTGAATTAATTCATCTTGAGTTGGAGAAGTGCTTGATAGGTATTTCATAACCTTGGTAACGTGTGGGCTGCATTGCTTGGCTTCCAAAATACCTTCTGGGAGAAACACAGCCCTGATAATAGCACACTGGAGCCCCAGAGTCCATTTTGCATCACTGCATTTGTGGTGGCTAACTGAGCCTAAAATACTCTCTCATCCTGTTAATAAACAGAGAAAAGAAATGTGGGGGAAAAAAGAAAGACAAAGAAAATAATTAAAATAAATAAATAAATAAATAAAAGAAGAAAGGGGGGGGGGGGGGAAGAAAAAGAGAGAGAAAGGAAAAGATAAAGAAAGAGAAAGGAGAGAGAAAAAGAGGGAGAGAAAAACAGAAAGAGAAAGAAAAAGGAAAAAGAAAAAAGAGAGAGAAATAGAAAAAGAGAAAGAGAAAGAGAAAGAGAAAGAGAAAGAGAGAAAGAGAAAGAGAAAGAGAAAGAGAAAGAGAAAGAGAAAGAGAAAGAGAAAGAGAAAGAGAAAGAGAGAGAAAGAGAAAGAGAAAGAGAAAGAGAAAGGAAAAGAAACATGAAAGAGAAAGGAGAGAGAAAAAGAGAAAGAAGGAAAGAGGAAAAGAAAAAGGGAAAAGAAAGAAAAAAATAAAGGAAAAAGAAGAAAATAAAAGAAAAAGAAAGAAGAGAGGAAAAGAGGAAGAGAGAAAGAGAAAAAAAAGAAAAAGGAAAAGAAAAAGAAAAAGGAAAAAGAGATAGAAAAAGAGAAAGAGAAAAAAAGGAAAAGAAAAAAGAAAGAAAAAATAAAAGAAAAATAAATAAAGAGAGAGAGAAAGAAAATGGAAAAGAAAAAAGAGAAAGAAAAATAAAAGAGAAAGAGAGAAAAAGAAAGAAGGAAAAATGAAAAAGAAAAAGAGGAGAGAGAAAAAGTGAGAGAAAAATAAAGAGAAAAAGGAAAAAAGAAAAAGAAAGAAAAGGAGAAAGAAAAAGAGATATAGAAAAAGAGAAAGAGAAAGAGAAAGGAAAAGGAAAAGAAAAAAGAGAAAGAAAAATAAAAGAAAAAGAAAGAGAAAGGAGAGAGAAAAAGTGAGAGAAAAAGAAAGAGAAAAAGGAAAAAAGAAAAAAAAGAAGGAAAAAGAGATAGAAAAAAGAGAAAGAGAAAGGAAAAGGAAAAGAAAAAAGAGAAAGAAAAATAAAAGAAAAAGAAAGAGAAAGGAGAAAGAAAAAAAAGAAGGAAAAATGAAAAAGAGGAGAGAGAAAAAGTGAGAGAAAAATAAAGAGAAAAAGGAAAAAAGAAAAAGAAAAAGAGAAAGAAAAAGAGATATAGAAGAAGAGAAAGAGAAAGGAAAAGGAAAAGAAAAAAGAGAAAGAAAAATAAAAAGAAAGAGAAAGGAGAGAGAAAAAGAGAAAGAAGGAAAAATGAAAAGAAAAAGAGGAGAGAGAAAAAGTGAGAGAAAAAGAAAGGGAAAGAAAAAGAAAAAGAGAGAAAGAAAAAGATTCAAGAGGGAAAAAAAAAACAGTTAAGGCTGCAAATAGCCTCGAGTCTGGCAAGTTATGGTTAATCTTCTTGTCCTTGGTAGCTATGGCAACCCCTTAAGGTAAGAGCAGAACACAGGCATTTGGTGGTTGGCGACTCACAAGCTGCTTATTTAATCATGCAGGAACATGCAAGTGTGAGAGGGCAATGCAATTACCATAGGCTGAGCATGGCTGGAGAGTTAAAAAATAGGTGTAGAGATGTCTAAGGAGTCCCTTTGTGGTTTTACTTCTTTGAAAATGAAAGAAGCCAGAGAGCTGTGGTCAATGGGAGGGAGTCCAGTTGGGGGGCTGGGACTAGTGGGCTCCAACAGGGGTCAGTACTGGGGCCAGTTCTGTTCAATCTATTCATCAGTGACCTGGGGGAGGGCACAGAGGGCACTGCCAGCAAGTTTGCTGATGGCACCAAACTGGGTGGAGAAGCTGCCACAGCAGAAGGCTGTGCTGCCATCCAGCCAGACTTGGGCAGGCTGAGGGTTGGGTAGGGAGACACTGAATGAAACTCAACAAGGGCAAGGGGAGAGTCTGGCACCTGGGAAAGAGCAGTCCCAGGGAGCAGTGTAGGTTGGGGACTGACCTGCTGGAAGGCAGGGAAGGGGAAAAGGATATGGGGGCCCTAGCTGATGGGAGGCTGATCATGAGCCAGCAATGTGCTCTGGTGGCCAAGAAGGCCAAGGCCATCCTGGGGTGGATGAATAGGTCAAGAGAGGTTCTCCTGCCCCTCTACTCTGCTCTGGTCAGGTCCCATCTGGCATATCGTGTCCAGTTCTGGGCTCCCCAGTTCAAGGGAGACACAGAACTGCTTGAGAGAGTCCAGTGCAGAGCCACAAAGGTACTGAAGGGAATGGAAAATCTCTGTTGCAAGTAGAGCCTGAGGGAGCTGTGGCTGTGCTGCTGGGAGAGGAGGAGCCTGAGAGGTGACCTCAGTCATGGTGATAAAGATGTGCAGGGTGAGTGGGCAGAGGTTGGAGCCAGGCTCTGCTGGGTGATGCCCAATGACAGCACAAGGGGCAGTGCTGGAAGCTGAGGCAGAGGAAGTTCCACAGGGACAGGAGGAGGAATTTTTTCCCTGTGAAGGTGACAAGCCTGGAACAGGCTGCCCAGAGGGGTTGTGGAGTCTCCCTCTCTAGAAATATTCCAAACCCACCTGGATGTGTTCCTGTGTGACCTGCTCTAGGTGCTCCTGCTCTGGCAGGGGGTTGGACTGGCTGAGCTTTGGAGGTCCCTTCCAGCCCCTGACATTCTGTGCTTCTGTGACTGGTTCAAGGACTACTGTGAGGCTACAGCACAGGTTTGAGAGGACTCCAAATTACCAATGTGGCATTTGTGCACTAATATCCCTCAGCAGATCCATAGTGATGCTACCCAGTCACTGCCTGATGCGGAGAGCCAGAGGCAGGGTCCATCACAATTAAACCCTAGGTGTTACCCAAGTGCAGCATGGCCAGAATGGCAAGCAGGTTATTGCCAGGTCTATCACTGCTGGGCCCTGAACAGGGCCACAGGTGCTCTTGCAAACCCTATTTGTTCCACCTTTAAATATTGCAACTGGGAGAATGTTTCCATTCCATTTAGGAGGCAGCTGGTGAAACAAAAGTGAGAGCTGAACCTATGTGATGACTCAAGGGGACTGTAACAACTACTTACAAGTGTTTTCCTGGATCTGAACAACAAACTTAGACCTGACAGTTCTTTTGTTGGGAGCTGGCACAATGGAGGGGCCCCAGGGGCCTTTGCATGCAATGGAAGTTTGGGCAGCAATCCATCCTGTGGGGGGTCACCTTAATAAGATGTTAAAACATCCTCTGGAAAGGACATAGGTAATATTACACTGGATTATCAGAGAGTTATGGAATACTTTGGGTTGGAAGGGACCTCAAAAGTTCATCCCGTAGGCAGGGACACCTACTAGACCAAGTTGCTCAAGGCCTCATCTAACCTTGAGCACTTCCAGGGTGCTACTACCTCCCTGGGCAACCTCTGCCAGTGTCTCACCACCCTCTCTGTCAAGAATTTCTTCCTAATCTCCAGTCTCAATTACTCCTCTTGCAGCTCAGTCCTTGTCAGTAGTCCCTCCCCAGCTCTCACAGTGTCACAGTATCACAGTATCACAGTATCCCCAAGGTTGGAAGAGACCTCACAGATCATCCAGTCCAACCCTTTAGCACAGAGCTCAAGGCCAGACCATGGCACCAAGTGCCACGTCCAGTCCTGCCTTGAACAGCTCCAGGGACGGCGACTCCACCACCTCCCCGGGCAGCCCATTCCAGTGCCAATCACTCTTGCTGCAAAGAACTTCTTCCTAACATCCAGCCTGAACCTGGCCTGATGCAGCTTGAGGCTGTGTCCTCTTGTTCTTTTGCTGGTTGCCTGGCAGAAGAGCCCAACCCCCACCTGGCTACAGCCTCCCTTCAGGTAGTTGTAGACAGCAATGAGCTCTGCCCTGAGCCTCCTCTTCTGCAGGCTGCACACCCCCAGCTCCCTCAGCCTCTCCTCATAGGGTTTGTGTTCCAGGCCCCTCCCCAGCCTTGCTGCCCTTCTCTGGGCACATTCCAGCACCTCAACATCTTTCTTAAACTGAAGGGCCCAGACCTGGATGCAGTACTCAAGGTGTGGCCTGAGCAGTGCTGAGCACAGGGGCAGAAGGACTTGCCTAGTCCTGCTGGTCACTTCCCACCTTCCTTGGAGGCCTCCTCCAGGCCAAAGAAACTGAGGCTCTAAAGGATGACCTCAGTTGCTGTCATTCAGGATATGTCTACATGATCCTCTGCAAACATGAGCTTCACACTCCTTGCTGACTTGATGCAATGTGTGTTGCTCCAAGTGGTAGCCAGGGAGCAACTGTTAGCTTGCTGCTGACCCCGAGAGAATGTCTCACAGCACTGCTCCAGCTTTGCCCTGAGAGGACAAAGATAGAGCCTGCATCTGAGTGGAACGTGGAAGGATCTTGCTCACAGCAGTCAAAAAGAATCTAAGTGCAAGTGTTGTAATGAAAGGTGTCAGCAGCAGAGGCAAGGCAGGGACCCAGAACTCCTGCATCACATGCCCAGAGCCACATCCAGCCTGGCCTTAAAAACTTCCAGGGATGAGGTTTCCACCACCTCCCTGGGCAACCCATTCCAGGATCTTGCCACTCTCATGCTAAAGAACTTCTTCTTAACATACAGGTTCAATCTACCCACCTCTAGTTCTGCTTCATTCCCCTCAATCCCTTCACTACCTGACACCCTAAAAAGTCCTTCCTCACCTTTCCTGTAGCCCCCTTCAGAGACTGAAAGGCCACAGTAAGGTCTCTTGGGAGCCTTCTCCTCTCCAGACTGAACAACCTCAACTCTCTCAGCTTGTCCCCATAGTAGAGCAGCTCCAGCCCTCTGATCAGCCTCGCGGCCCTTCTCTGGACATGTTCCACAATACCTATATCCTTCCTGTAATAGTGGTTCCAGAACTGGACACAATGCACCAGAGTGGAGTAGAAGGGCAGTATCCCTTCTCCTGACCTGTTGCCCACACTGCTCTTGATGCAGCCCAAGCTCTGGTTGGCTCTCTGGGCTGCAAGTGCACGCTGGCAGCTCATGTTGAGCCCTCATATTTACCCCTGTGACCATCAAGGCACAGGCTTACAGGCTCACAGGACGTCAGAGGTTAGAAGGGACCCAAAGAGATCATCCAGTCCAACGCCCCTGCCACAGCAGGATCATACAATCTAGCTCAGGTCACAGAGGAACACATCCAGACAGGCCTTGAAAGGCTCCACAGAAGGAGACTCCACAGCCTCTCTGGGCAGCCTGTGCCAGTGCTCTGGGACCCTTACAGGAAAGAAGTTCCTCCTTGTCTTGAGCTGGCACCTCCTGTGCTGCAGCTTCCATCCATTGCTGCTTGTCCTATCCCAGGGAGCAGTGAGCAGAGCCTGCCCCCCCCACCCTGGCCCTCAGCCCTCAGATATTGATAACCATTTATTAAATCCCCTCTCAGCCTTCTCCTCTGCAGACTGAACAGCCCCAGGTCCCTCAGCCTCTCCTCACCAGGCAGTGCTCCAGTCCCCTGGTCACCCTCCTAGCCCTGTGCTGAACCCTCTCCAGCAGATCCCTGTCCATCTTAAACTGGGGAGCCCAAAACTCAATGAAGTACTCAAGATGAGGTCTCAGCAGAGCAGATTAGAGAGGGAGGAGAACCTCCCTTGATCTGCTGGACACACTCTTCCTAATACACTCCAGGCTCCCTTTGGCCTTCTTGGCCAGAAGGGCACACTGCTGTTTAACCATCATTTGCCATTAGCTCTTGCTGTGATAGATGTCAGGTTTGAAGCAATGCACTGAGTTTGAAATAATTCCTGACGTTTTCTAGGCTATTCCTTCTTGAAACTCAGTAGACATCTCACAAGAAGTGTGTCTTTCTTCAACCCAGAGATCAGGCCACAGCTGCTGGTATGGACCACCTGGGAACCACTACAGTGGGAACAGGCAGGGACTGGTGGGGAACTGCTGCCTCTTTTTGAGCTGTGAACTGCTCTCAAAGCTTCCTCTTGGCAAGGCTTTCCCAGTACATGTGCTATGTTCTTCTGATTCTTGGCCACAGGAACAGCTTCCAGATTAGCCTCATGCCAGGTGGGGTCCTGACAAGTCCTGAACTGATTTTGGAACATAAACATTTAAAAACAGTAGAGGAAAATTCCTGCCATAGAACTCAACGAGTGGCAAAATGCAACACCTCACATTTAACACAGAATCACAGAATGGGCTGCCTTGGAAAGGACCTCCAAAGCTCATCCAGTCCAACTCTCTCTGCAGTCAGCAGGGACATCCTCTGCTAGATCAGCTTGCCCAGAGCCCTCTCAAGCCTCACCTTCAATATCTTCAGGGATGGGGATCTAACCACCTCCTTGGGCAACCTGATCTGGTGCTCCAGCACCCTCATGGTACAGAACTTGGGGCTGTCCCACTGAAAAGGCATAAATCAGTCTATCAAGAATCAGAGTTCACTATCCCACCAGCTGAAGAAGAAAAGGGAAGAGGGTGATAGCTGGGAGGTGATAACTGGGAGGTTTATAATAGTTTCACGTGGGTTTCACTGCTGCAGGATCAGGACAACATGAAACCACACCTGGAGTACTGCATCCAGTTTTGGCACCCCAACATGAGCAGGACATTGAACTGTCACAACATGTCTAGAGGGGGCCACAAAGATGATCAGAGATCTGCAGCATCTCCCCTATGGGGACAGGCTGCAACAGCTGGGGCTGTTCAGGCTGGAGAAGAGAAGGCTCCTGGGAGTCTTTATAGCAGCCTGCCAGTACCTAAGGGTACTGGGGTGGGGAAACATTTGGCAGGGGATTGTAGTGATAGAGCTAAGGGAAACAGCTTTAAACTGGCAGAGGGCAGGTTGAGATTGGAGGTTAGGAGGAAATTCTTGACAGTGAGGGTGGGGAAATACTGGAACAGGTTGCCCAAGGAGGTTATAGATGTCCATCCCTGCAGGTGTTCAGGGCCAGGTTGGGTGAGGCCTTGAGCGACCTGTTCTAGTGGGAGGTGTCCCTGCCCATGGCAGGAGGGCTGGAACTGGCTGAGCTTTGAGGTCCCTTCCAACACAAACCATTCTATGAGTCTGTGTTTCATGCAGTGAAATATTTTCTCTATGTATGCTGCTTGTAGGCTGCTTATTGAAATTACTAACCAAAGCCATTATGACAGGGGTATGAGGTGCACAGCAGGCCCAGGCAAGGTGGCAGAAACCTCTGCAGCCAGTGCTGGCACTGCACTGAAGTGCTGTTTATCTGCCTCAGGTTAGCCAGGAGCATCCACTGCCCAGACACGGCAGTGCTCCCTGCTCCTTCAGCTGCTCAGGCACTGAAGTGCTGCACAGTAGGTGATGTTCATGAGCCTGCTACTGGCTGCAGGAGTGAGGGCCTGAGTGGCTCTGCTGTGAGGACAGGCTATGAGAGTTGGGACTCTGCAGCCTGGAGAAAAGAAGGTTTCCAAGAGACCTTGGAGTGGCCTTCCAGGATCTGAAGGGGGTTACAGGAGGGACTGTTGAGAAGGTCTTGTAATGACAGGAGGAAGAGGAATGGGTTTGAAGTGTCAGAGGGGAGATTGAAAGTGGCTGTTAGGAAGAAGTTGTTTGCAATAAGGGTGGTGAGACACTGGCACAGGTTGCCCAGGGAAGTTGTGGAGCACAGAAGCACCCAACGTGATCAAAGATCACCTTCTGTGCTTCTGTGCTCCACAACCTCCCTGGAGGTGTTTAAGTCCAGGTTGGCTGAGGCCTTGAGCGACCTGTTCTAGTGGGAGGTGTCCCTGCCTATGGTGAGGGCTTGGAACTGGCTAAGCTTTGAGGTCCCTTCCAACCAAAACCATTCTATGATTTTTGAACTAGATCCATGGGATAAAAACCTGGGTACAGACTGACTCCTGCAGAAGTGAATGGGGGAGTTGTGTTTCTGATGTCAGTGGAGTCAGGACTCCATTTCCTATATCAATAAGAACCTGCTAGACAGAGCCAACTGCAGCTTACTGCTGCTGCAAGCCCTGGGCTTTGAGTTCATGCTTTTAGGAGGGACACTTTATTTCCCTTTAATTAAAACTGCCACATAACACAAAGGGAAGTGAGACAGCTAAAAAGAGAAGAGTTCATGCAGGTGAAAAGAGTGCTACAAAACAAAAGCAATACAGCATTGAAACATTGACATGTAGGAGCCTGAAAAGATTCCAAGACGTTACTCTGCTACTGAACAGGGGGGAAAAAAATGTATGGGAAGAGAATAATAGAATCAGAGAATGGTTTGGGTTGGAAGAGACCTCCAAAGGTCATCCAGAATTAATCCAAGAGTCAAAATGAATCTGAAAATTAGAACCATGGCATTGTGCTGCTTGGAAAAGACCTTTCGTGTCTAATGCCATCAAGGCTGCTGTTAAATCATGCGGCTCAGCATCACATCTCTGAGCTGTTTAAACGACTCCAGGGATGGGGATTCCACCACCTCCCTGGGGAGCCTGATCTAGGGTTTGACAACCCCTTCCATGAACCCTTTCCATTGTTCCTGATCTCCAGTCTAAGCCTTCCTTGGTGCAACCTGAGGCCATTTCCTCCTGTTCTGTCATTTGCTAGCTGGCAGAAGAGACCAACCTCCACCTTACTCCAGCCTCCTTCCAGGGACTTTGTAGAGATCAAGAAGGTCTTCCCTCACCTTCCTCTTCTCCAGGCTAAACACAGAATCACAGAGTCACAGGTTGGAAAAGACCTCTGAGATCATCCAGTACAACCTATCACCTAACACCTTCTAATTAACTTAAACCCTGGCACTAAGAGCCTCATGCAGCCTCCTCTTGAACACCTCCAGGGATGGGGACTCCACCACCTCCCCAGGCAGCCCATTCCAATGCCAATCACTCTTGCTGCAAAGAACTTCTTCCTAACATCCAGCCTGAAACTGTCCTGCTGCAGCTTGAGGCTGTGTCCTCTTGTTCTGTCCCTAGGTACATGGCAGAAGAGCCCAACCCCACCTGGCTACAGCCTCACTTCAGGTAGCTGCAGACAGCAATGAGCTCTGCCCTGAGCCTCCTCTTCTGCAGGCTGCACACCCCCAGCTCCCTCAGCCTCTCCTCACAGGGCTCTGCTCCAGCCCCCTCCCCAGCCTTGCTGCCCTTCTCTGGGCACATTCCAGCACCTCAACATCTTTCTTAAACTGAGAGCCCCAAAACTGGACACAGCACTCAAGAGAACAGAACATCCCCAGCTCCTCAGCTGTTCCTCCCCAGCCCTGTTCTCTAGACCCTTCACCAGCTTTGCTGCCCTTCTCTGGACATGTTCCAGCTCCTCAATGTCCTTCTTGTAGTGAGTAGTCCAAAACTGAACCCAGTACTCAAAGTATGGGCTCACCAGAGCCAAATATAGGGAGCCAATCACTGTGCTGCTTTGTGTAGGGCTCTGATGTATTCCTGTGCTGGCTGAGATGGAGCAGGCAGCGCAGAGCCGCCCAGTACAGCTTAGCAGGCTGCCAAGTATGGCAGAATGATCCATAGGTGGATCTACTATGTGGTACCAGAGCATGGTAGAAGGATCCACAGGAGCATCGCAAACATTTTAGTGGTGCCACTACAAGTTGCAGCACTGCCCTTGAGCCTCAACAGCGATGGAAGCATTGCCAGAAACGCTGCTTTGGCATTGAGGAAACACAGCCCCAGGGGGCATGTGCCACACAACAAAGGTCACACAGCAAGGCCTGGGTACAGCAATACCATCTCTGTGTCTCTTCTAGCTTGGTCACCCAGTCCACAGGCACTGGCTGCGGAAGTATTTCCCCTCGAGCTGCCCCTGATGAGTTACCAGAACAGAATTTCCAAAGACATTACCCCTTAGAATTAACTCTGCAGCTACCTCAACTCTGTCAAATAGAATCCTACCATCAGTCATGTTTGGAAGGGAACACAAACATCATCCAGTTCCAACCTCCCTGCCATGGGCAGGGACACCTCACACTAGATCAGGCTGTCCACAGCTTTATCCAGCCTGGCCTTAAACACTTGCAGGGATGAGGCTTCCACTGCCTCCCTGGGCAACCCCTTCCAGGATCTCACCACCCTCATGCTGCATCTGCCCCTTTCTACCTTTGTTCCATTCCCCCCAGACCTATCACTACCTGACATCCTAAGAAGTCTCTCCCCAGCTTTCTTGTAGCCCCCTTAAGACACTGAAAGGTCACCTGGGAGCTTTCTTCTCTCCAGACTGAACAGCCCCAACTCCCTCAGTCTCAGAATACAGCTCGTGGCTGGCAGAAGAGCATCTCTTGCCAGTGCCTTGTCTTGCTCTAGAGCAGCAACCTCCATCACCTCATCAGCAGATCCCTTAAAAACCCACAGTTACCTGCCCACAGGCAAATCAATTTGATAGCAGATCTTATTCAGAGATATAAAAGGTGCCTGTTTGCAGTGCAGCTTTCCATTGTGGTGCTGCCTTGGATAGCAATCCAACTGTATTTATCACAGACAGCAGTGACACTACCTGTTGTGAAGGATGCCAAACATCTGCCATTAGGAAAGGCTGTTTTTAGTTTCTTACTATAGATTTAACCATTAACAGATGAAATGTTCCATGCCAGGGATATACCTAGAGTCTAGTCACTGTTTGGGACAGCTTTAAAGCACCTGTCATAGAATCATAGAATGGAAGATCACTGAGTCCAACCAGACCCTGCCAAAGCAGGATCACCTAGGGCAGGCCACACAGGAACACATCCAAATGGGTCTTGAAAGCCTCCAGAGAAGCAGACTCCACAACCTCTCTGGGCAGCCTGCTCCAGGGCTCTGGCACCCTCACTCTAAACAAGTTTCTCCTTATGCTGAGCTGAAACCTTCTCTGTTCCAGTTTGTATCCATTGCTCCTTGGCTTATTGCTGTGCAGCACCCAAAAGAGCTTGGCCCCCTCCACTTGACCCCCAGCCCTCAGCTCTTGATAGACATTGCTCAGATCCCCTCTCAGCCTTCTCTCCTCCAGACTAACCAGCCCCAGGGCTCTCAGTCTCTCTCCACAGGGGAGGTGCTCAAGTGCCTCAGTCATCCTCATGGCTCTCTGTCGGACTCTCTCCAGCAGGTCCCTGTTCTCTTGAACTGGGGAGCCCAAAACTGAACACATTATTTCAGGAGTGGTCTCAGCAGGGCAGAGCAGAGGGGAAGAAGAACCTCCCTAGCCCTGCTGGACACTTTCCCTGATGCCCCTGAGGATGTCGTTGTCTCTCTTGCCCACCAGGGCACATTGCTGCCCCGTGCAGAGCTTGCTGCCCACCAGCACTTGCTTTACTCCTATTACTATCCACATACACACTGTTTAAGGAAGTGAGACTGCCATGAGGTGACATTTTAAGAACAGCTAGAGCCAGAAGAGACCAGAGTGGCTTCTGTCTAACATTCTTTACACAGTAGCACAGAGATCTCCTTCACAAGACTTAATGTCTGGGCTTGGGTCTAAAGCTCAGGAGGATGTTCTCGTGCCCCTACAAAAGTAGGACATGGAACTGCTGGAGAAGGTCAAGAGGAGGACCACGGAGATGATCAGAGGGCTGGGGCACCTCCAGGCTGAGAGTTGGGGCTGGCCAGCCTCGAGAATGGAAGGCTCTGGGGAGATGTTAGAGCAGTCTTCTAGTACCTGAAGGGGGCTACAAGAAAGCTGGGGAGGGACTTTTGACAAGGGCTTGGAGTTACAGGATGAGGAAGAATGGATTGATTCTGGAAAAGGGCAGATTGAGACTGAAGATTAGGAAGAAATTCTTTCCAGTGAGGGTGAGGAGACACTGGCACAGGTTGCCCAGGGAGGCTGTGGGTGCTGCTTTCCTGGAAGTGTTCAAGGCAAGGTTGGACAGGGCCTCGATCAAGCTGGGCTAGTGGAAGGTGTCCCTGTCTGTGGTGGGGGGATTGGAACTAGAAGATCTTTAAGGTCTTTTTCAATCCTAACCATTCTGTGATTCATGGAAGACAAGAGAGCTGCCAGGTATCAGAGATACACAGGTTTAAGAGAAGCACAGCTACAAGAACTTCCTCCCATACTGCAACTACAGCTCTACAGCTAAGCCATGTCTGTCAGGGAAGGGATGATGTCAAAAAAAACCCAAACCAACCTTTTTTTTCACATGTGAGCTCTTCTCTGGATCATGAGACCTCGAGCACAAGCCCTACGAGGAGAGGCTGAGGGAGCTGGGGTTGTTTAGCCTGGAGAAGAGGAGGCTCAGGGGAGACCTTATTGCTGTCTACAACTACCTGAGGGGTGGTTGTGGCCAGGAGGAGGTTGCTCTCTTCTCTCAGGTGGCCAGCACCAGAACGAGAGGACACAGCCTCAGGCTGCACCAGGGGAGATTTAGGCTGGAGGTGAGGAGAAAGTTCTTCCCTGAGAGAGTCATTGGGCACTGGAATGGGCTGCCCGGGGAGGTGGTGGAGTCGCTGTCCCTGGGGCTGTTCAAGGCAAGGTTGGATGTGGCACTTGGTGCCATGGTCTAGTCTTGGGCACTGTGGTAAAGGGTTGGACTTGATGATCTGTGAGGTCTCTTCCAACCTTGGTGATACTGTGATACTGTGATATTGTGATACTGTGATAAAGAGGACAGAAAAATCCACCCCAACCCCCTGACATTTATTCCACATCACCATGGCTTCTTTCCTCTCTAAATCTTGAGCATTCCAACAGTGAGACAGCAAATCTTCTGCTCTGTAATTGTCCAGAAGAGTGGCTGAGTTTAGGCCAGTTCTCCAGTGGGATAAACTGGCACTGCTCCATTCAAGTCAGTGAAAGCAGAACGATTTTCATTGCAGCTGAAGTCTGTGCTCCTTGTTCCCCTCTAAACTAGCCAGGCCCACTCTTGAGCAATGGCAGGAGGTTCAGAGGGGCAATTGCTACAAAAAGGCAGCTCTTACAGAATAGGTTTGAAATGGCAAAGAGAAAACAAATGCTTCTGTGTAACTGTGTGAGAAAGACCTCCCCTCTGATTGCCACAACGCTCAGGATCCCAGGATGTTAGGGGCTGGAAGAGACCGCTAGAGAGCTTCCAGTCCAACCCCCCTGCCAGGAAAAGCCCAGAGAATCCAGCACAGGTGGCACAGGAATGCATCCAGACAGAGCTGGAAAGGCTGCAGAGAAGGAGACTCCACAGCCTCTCTGGGCAGCCTGTGCCACTGCTCTCTCATCCTTACAGCAAAGAAGTTCTTCCTCCTCTTGAGCTGCAGCTTCCTGTGCTGCAGTTTCCATTCCTTGCCCCTTAGCCTATGGCAGGGCACAAGTGAGCAGAGGCTGTCCCTGTGCCTTCCTTCCTGCCCCCCAGCCCTCAGCTCTTGATAGACATTGCTCAGCTCCCTCTCAGCCTTCTCCTCTGCAGACTGAACAGCCCCAGGGCTCTCAGCCTCTGCTCACCAGGCAGTGCTCCAGGCCCTTCAGCATCCTTGCAGCCCTGCCTTGGGCTCTCTCCAGCAGATCCCTCTCCTTCTTGAAGTGGGGAGCCCAGAACTGGATGCAGTATTCCAGGTGTATTCCAGGCAGAGTAGAGGGGGAGGAGAAGCTCCCTGGATCTTTTGAATGCCCCCCAGGGCACACTGCTGTGCGTGGCTCATTTGTTGCCCACCAGCACTTCCACACTTCCTAATTCAGCAAAGGTGACCCCCTGAGGAGTTAAAAAAAAAAAAAGTTTGTTTTTTTCCCTCAACTCCTGCTGAATTTTTACTACCTTGGATTATTTTTTTTTTAATGGAAGGTTTCCATTTCAATTCACTGCATAAAGTTCAGGTCATCCAACACCACATTAGTTATGGCTGCTGAGCCAGTGCTCCACAGCATGAAGGCTGCCTGTAGAAAGTCCTGACTCTGCTGGAAGAGTGTTTACTGTCAAAAAGAAAATTCACAGGCTGGATCCACAGCTTGGATCAATCAGTGCAGCTCCACTGGCACAGGATCTGGCTCACTGAACTCATTTAGATACTTTCTCAAACTCCTGGTCGTGTATTTTCCCTCCCAGTGCTGCTGACAGATAGCTGAAGGCAGATGGACTCCTTCCACCTGACTTTGTTCACTGGCAGTGAGCAAGGCTGAAGACAGGCAAGGATGAAGATAACTTCAGAGGCTGGGCAGGCAGAGTGGTTGGAAACTGGTCCAGCAGAAAAGGAGCTGGGGGGGGTGGGGCTGGTTGGCAGTCATTTCAACATAGAAACATAGAATGGTTTAGGTTGGAAGGGACCTCACAGATCATCCAGTCCCAACCCTCTGCCATAGGCAGGGACACTTCCCACGAGAACAGGCTGCCCAAGGCCTCATCCAACCTGGCCTTGAACACCTCCAGGGAGGTTGTGGGTCACAGAATCACAGAATGTGATCAAAGATCACATTAAGTATTTAAATTACACTTTTTACTTCTCTCCTGATGAGTTTTGGATTCCAACTCAAAATATTGCTTGTTTCTATATCCTACTTAATAGACTAATTCAGGATCATCACTCAAAAGTCCCAAGTTCAGTCTTTTCTATGGTATGTCCAACCGGTGTTGTCTTCTTGACAGTATCAGATCCACCTTAGATCTACTTCCATGATCAAGGTCTAAATGCTCACTTGTTTGGAACTGTAGAAATCAAGCAAGCACTTTGCCTTCTATCAGGTGATAGAATCACAGAAGCTCACAGGCTGGAAGGGACCTCCAGCGAGCATCCAGTCCACTCCCCCTGCCAGAAACAGCATCGCCCAAGGTAGTTCACACAGCAGTGGATCAGGTGGGGTTGGAAAGGCTCCAGAGAAGGAGACTCCACAACCTCTCTGGCAGCCTGCTCCAGGGCTCTGGCACCCTCACACCCAAGAAGTTTCTCCTCATGCTGAGCTGAAACCTTCTCTGTTCCAGTTTGTATCCATTGCTCCTTGGCTTATTGCTGTGCAGCACCCAAAAGAGCTTGGCCCCCTCCACTTGATGCCCACCCTTCAGCTATTGATAGACATTGCTCAGATCCCCTCTCAGCCTTCTTGTCTCCAGACTAAACACCCCCAGAGCTCTCAGTCTTTCTCCACAGGGGAGATGCTTAAGTGCCCAATTCATCTGCCTTGTGGCTCTCCACTGGAGTCACTCCAGCAGGTCCCTGTCACTCCTGAACCGAGAAGCCCAGAGCTGGACACAGTATTCTAGGAGAGGTCTCACTAGGGCAGAGCAGAGGGCAAAAACAACCTCCCTAGACCTTCCTTGAAGAAGAGGAAATGGCCTGAAATTGGGCCAGGAAAGACTGGATCTTAGGGAAAAAATATTTTCCTGACAGTCATCAGGCATTGGAACAGGCTGCCCAAGGAGTCACCATCCCTGGAGGCCTTCAAGAAATGTCTGAACATGGCACTTTGGGACCAGGCCCAGCCAGCATGGGTCCTGTCTCACCAACCTGATCTCCTTTTATGATCAGGTTCCTGCCTGGTGAATGTGGGGCAGGCTGTGGATGGAGTCTACCTGGACTGCAGCAAAGCCTTTGACACTGTCTGCCACAAGAAGCTCCTGGCCAAGCTGGCAGCTCATGGCTTGGGCACATTCACTCTGTGCTGGGTCAGGAACTGGCTGGAGGGCTGGGCCCAGAGAGAGTGGTGGTGAATGGTGCCACATCCAGCTGGCAGCTGGCACTAGTGGTGTGCCCCAAGGATCAGTGCTGGGCCCAGTCCTGTTCAATATCTTTATTGATGAGCCAGCAGAGCCAATGGCATCCTGGCCTGCATCAGGAGCAGTGTGGCCAGCAGGACAAGGGAGGTTATTCTGCCCCTGTGCTCAGCACTGCTCAGACCACACCTTGAGTGCTGTGTCCAGTTCTGGGGCCCTCAATTCAAGAGAGATGTTGAGGTGCTGGAAGGTGTCCAGAGAAGGGCAACAAAGCTGGGGAGGGGCCTGGAGCACAAACCCTATGAGGAGAGGCTGAGGGAGCTGGGGGTGTGCAGCCTGCAGCAGAGGAGGCTCAGGGCAGAGCTCATTGCTGTCTACAATTACCTGAAGGGAGGTTGTGGCCAGGTGGGGGTGGCCTCTTCTCCCAGGCAAGCAGCAACAGAACAAGGGGACACAGTCTCAAGTTGTGCCAGGGGAGGTCTAGGCTGGATGTTAGGAGGAAGTTGTTGTCAGAGAGAGTGATTGGCATTGGAATGGGCTGCCCAGGGAGGTGGTGGAGTCACCATCCCTGGAGGTGTTGAAGCAAAGCCTGGCTGAGGCACTTAGTGCCATGGTCTGGTTGACTGGATAGGGCTGGGTGCTAGGTTGGACTGGATGAGCTTGGAGGTCTCTTCCAACCTGGCTGATTCTATGATTCTATGGTTTGGTAGGCAGGGTGGTGTTAGGCTGAGGGTTGGCCTTGATATCTTGGAGGCCTTTTCCAGGCAAAACAATGATATGATCACCCCAGCTTGCCCAGTCAGCTCCCTCCTGCAGCACTGACCAAGGAAGCCATGAAGGATTTCAAAAGGGCAATGGAGCTGATTGCTTTTACACGTTTCTCTCAGACTGCTGCTTGCCACTTGTCCCTTCGGGCAACCGCCGTAGCCCTTCCAACATGCACCACGCAGAACTCACCCCTGCCTGATTCGAGTTACAGAACCACTCTTAACCAGAAGTTAACAATGTATACTGTAGGAGATCAGAGCCTTCCATTATCTTGGATCTTTGATCTTAATGAGGCCTGACAGCACTTCAGCTGAGTGAGAACGAAGCGTATGAAACGATCAGCGCCGTGTTAGAAAACAGGACCCACAACCTTTGATGTCTGAGTCGTTTCTCACTCCAGCAAAGCCAAGGATGAGCTTACCAGGCTGCTGCTTGTTACACAAAGCAGGCTGCTTGCAAAGAAATAAATAAATAAAGCTGGAAGCAGCTAAAAGGCTTTGCCAACAGATTGCACCTCAAAACAGTTCTTCTCGAGCTGATAGAAGACCTGAAGTTTATGGTCCAAAACGCAGCCCAAAGAGCACTTCTGCTACAGCTTACAGCAGGGCTCAAATTGTCAGAGTAAAGAAGGGAATTTATTTGGTTCTTTAAAAGGGTATTTCTCTGTTTTCTAGGCAGGAAGATGGTGTTTGGCTAAAGAAGCTACTCTTTCAGGGATTATTTTCCACCACCACCCCGAGCCCCCCAGCTATTTGCCTACAGAGTCATTCTGTTTGGAAGGGGCTTTCAAAATCAACAGTCCAACCATCAGCCCCCAGCACTGCCAGGTGAGCACTAAACCATGTCACTGAATCACAGGAACATGCAGGTTGGCAAAGCCTCTCAGCATCACCAAGTCCAACCTACAACCCTACTCTACAAGATTCACCTTAAACCACAGCCCTAAGCACTACATCCAAACCTCCCCCTTAAACACATCCGGGCTGGGTGACTCCACCACCTCCCTGGGCAGCTTATTCCAGTCCCTGACCACTCTCTGCATGAACAACTTTTTCCTTATGTCTAATCTGAACCCACCCAGCCTCAGCTTGAGGCCATTCCCCCTTGTTCTGTCTCCAGTTACCTGTGAGAAGAGCCCAGCAGCAGCCTCTTAACAATGTCCCTTCAGGTAGTTTTAGACAGCAATTAGGTCTCTGCTCAGCCTTCTCTGTTTCAAACCAAACAGTCCCAGCTCCCTCATGTCCCTCAGCACCACACCTCAATCTCTCCAGGAATGGGGATTCCACCATTTCCCTAGGCAGCCCTGTCTAGTGCTTGCCAAGCCTTACAGGAAGAAAACTGCTCATAATGCTCACCTTTCAGTATGAAAGTTTCTTCTGATATCCAACCTAAGGCTCCCCTGGTGCAGCTTGAGGCCATTTCCTCTTGCACTGTAGCATTTTACTTGGGAGAGGAGACCAACCCTGATCTCATTCCAGCCTCTGCAGCCTCCTTTTCTCCAGGCTAAGCAACTGCATTAAGAGGAGTGTGTCCAGCAGATCAGGGGAGGTTCTTCTTCCACTCTGCTCTGCCCTGGTGAGATCTCATCTTGAGCACTGCCTTCAGTTTTGGGCACCTCAGTTTAAGAAGGACAGGGATCTGCTGGAGAGGGTCCAGCACAGGGCTATGAGGATGATGAGGGCACTGCAGCACTGCCTGATGAAGAGAGGCTGAGGGACCTAGGGCTGTTTAGTCTGCAGAGGAGAAGTCTGAGAGAGGATTTGATAAATGGTTATCAATATCTGAGGGCTGGAGGTCAGGAGAGGAGGGGACAGGCTCTGCTCACTGCTTCCTGGGATAGGACAAGCAGCAATGGATGGAAGCTGCAGCACAGGAGGTTCCAGCTCAACACAAGAGGGAACTTCTTTACTGTAAGGGTCCCAGAGCACTGGCACAGGCTGCCCAGAGAGGCTGTGGAGTCTTCTTCTCTGGAGCCTTTCCAGGCCTGTCTGGATGTGCTCCTGTGTGACCTGAGGTAGATTGTATGGTCCTGCTGTGGCAGGGGAGCTTGGACTGGATGATCTCTTTGGGTCCCTTCCAACCCCTGACATCCTGTGAGCCTGTGATCATTCCCCTCAGCTGCTCCTCTTAACACTTGTGCTCTAGATCTTTGCTGCTCTTCTTTGTACCCTTTCCAGTACCTCAATGTCCTTCTTGCAATGAAGGGGCCAAAACTGAAACCAGTATTCAAAGTGCAGCTTCGGCTGTGCTGCTGGGAGAGGAAAAGACTGAGAGGTGACCTCAGTTATGGTGAGAAAGATGTGCAGGGTGAGTGGGCAGAGGCTGGAGCCAGGCTCTGCTGGGTGATGCCCAATGACAGCACAAGGGGCAGTGGTGGAAGCTGAGGCAGAGGAAGTTCCACGGAAACAGGAGGAGGAATTTTTTTCCCTGTGAGGGTGACAGAAGCCTGGAAGAGGCTGTTCAGGGAGGCTGTGGAGTCTCCCTCTCTGGAGATACTCATGAGCTGTCTGGATGAGTTCCTGTATGACCTGCTCCATGTACTCTTGCTGTGGCAGGGAGTTCGGAGTGGCTGAGCTTCGGAGGTCACTTCCAGCCCCTGGCATTCTGTGATTGTGTGAAATAGAGGGGAACAATCACTTCCCTGCTCCTGCTGCCCACCCTGTTGCTGAATCAGGGCAGGACACAGAAAGCAGATCCTGTGCCACATCTCATGGAGTTACTCACAGATTCACAGAAACATCCAGGTTGGCAAAGCCCCTCAGGATCACCAAGTCCAACTGTAGCACTACTCTACAAGATTCACCTTAAACCATATTCCTAAGCACCACATCCCAAAAGATGCCATGGAGCAGAACCTCTGTGCTGCAGTACTGAAGGTTATAACTTTTCAACCTGCTGCTGAAAGCTGCTAGGGTGGGTTCATTGTACAGTCTGAACTGAAGCTGAGTTGATCTTGAAGCTCAGCTGAGTAGCTTCCTGCCTCGAGATCACAGAGTTGTGGAGGTCTTTCTCGGCAAAGGGTTGGATTAAAAAACACAACAACAACAAACCCAAACCAAACCCCCAAACACATCAACCCAGAAGCTCATCTCAGCTAATTACTACAGGCAGATCTGTCTCATTAGTGTCATTGACTCATGTGGTGTGGAAAAAAACCACAACAGCAAAGGTTGCACCCTAACAAATTAAACATGAAGGATGCTCTTTTGTAGTTATGAATGAAACAGAATCCTTGATTGTGGTTAATTGTTCCTTTGGCCATAGATGAACTTAAAGGGGTAAATAGGTACAGGATGCCAAAGCAGTAACACCACAGAATCCTTGATTGTGGTTAATTGTTCCTTTGGCCATAGATGAACTTGAAGGGGCAAATAAGTACAGGATGCCAAAGCAGTAACACCACAGAATCCTTGATTGTGGTTAATTGTTCCTTTGGCCATAGATGAACTTAAGTGGGTAAATAGGTACAGGATGCAAAAGCAGTAAAAACACAAATCTTTGATTATGGTTAATTGTTCCTTTGGCCATAGCTGAACTTAAAGGGGGTAAATAGGTACAGGATGCCAAAGCAGTAACAACACAAATCTTTGATTATGGTTAATTGTTCCTTTGGCCATAGCTGAACTTAAGTGGGTAAATAGGTACAGGATGCCAAAGCAGTAACAACACAAATCTTTGATTATGGTTAATTGTTCCTTTGGCCATAGCTGAACTTAAAGGGGCTAACAGGTACAGGATGCCAAAGCAATAACACCACAGCATAAGGCTTGCCAGAAAAACAACCCTAAAAATGAATGTAATTAGAAGCTGCATTTTCCTTTTAAGTTCCTTTCTTTTTCAGTCTTTTTTTTCCTTTTAACCTTTCTTCATCACTCCCCTTCCCCCTTCCCAAAGCCACTGCCAATAGAATTGTACTGAACAATAGCCTGTGTTATGCAATCCCCTGAATTGTACACAGTGGTTTGGATGATAATAAACTATTCAGAAGCCTGGAAACACTTTCAGCAGAGCCTAAGGGGGGGGGTTAAAAAAATACAGATTAAAAAAAACCCAATGAATTTCATTCCTACAGACTTTACAAGAGAGTTTTCTGCATCCTTATCAGATAACCCCCAAACCACTATCTAAAGGAAATCATTTTTAATTAGGTTCTGAGGAGGAAGTGCTGGCCCCAGTAAAATCATTACCAAAAACACTTTCTTCCCACAAGAGCTTCATTGTACTCCATATGCTTTAACCATAAGGTTAATCAGTCCTGCCTGATTCCTACAGCATCTCAATCCTTTTCAGACCTCTTAAAAGCCACATCCCAATCCTCTCTCACTCACATGGATTTTCACAGAGTCACAGAATGTTAGGGAGCTGGAAGGGACCTCCAAAGCTTATCCAGTCCAAGCCCCTGCCATAGCAGGAGCACCTAGAGCAGGTCACAGGAACACATCCAGGCAGGATTTGAATATCTCCATGGAGGGAGACTCCACAATTCCCCTGGGCAGCCTGTTCCAGGCTTCTGTCACTCTCACAGGGAAAAAAATCCTCCTCCTGTTTCCATGGAACTTCCTCTGCCTCAGCTTCCACCACTGCCCCTTGTGCTGTCATTGGGCATCACCCAGCAGAGCCTGGCTCCAGCCTCTGCCCACTCACCCTGCACATCTTCATCACCATGACTGAGGTCACCCCTCAGGCTCCTCCTCTCCCAGCAGCACAGCCACAGCTCCCTCAGGCTCTCCTCCTAAGGAAGATCTTCCACTGCCTTCAGCATCTTTGTAGATCTGTGCTGGACTCTCTCAAGCAGTGCCCTGAATTTCTTCTTGTACTGGGTGAGGGCAGAATTGGACACAATATTCCAGATGTGGCCTCACCAGAACAGTAGAGGGGCAGGAGAAGCTCTCTGGACCTACTAACCACAGCCACCCTAACACACCCAGGTTTGGTAGGTCAGTTACAGATAAGCACAGACACCGAAAGGGCTGCAGCCAGCACCCATAGCAGTACTCAAATACTTAATTCCTGAAGTAGGACTAAGGCATCTACTTAGTTCTGAGGCTCTGAGCCAGAGTTGCTGTTTGTAGCTTGGTATCACAAAATCAGACAGGAAAAGACTTCTAAGATCCTGGAGTCCAGCTGTCAACTCACCACAGCCATTAGCTATGTCCTGCAATACAGCTGTGTTTCTGGAACACCTCTGCCTCTAATTGGATTGTTACTGCAGAATCACAGAACTTTAGAGGTTGGAAGGGACCTCCAGAGGTTATCCAGTCCAATCCCTCTGCCAAAGCAGCACCACCCAGGGTAGTCCACACAGGAATGCATCCAGGTGGGTTTGGAAAGGCTCCAGAGGAGACTCCACAACTTCTCTGGGCAGCCTGCTCCAGGGCTCTGGCACCCTCACTCTAAACAAGTTTCTTCTCATGTTGAGTTGAAACTTTCTCTGTTCAGTTTGTGCTGCACAGCAATAAGATCCTTGGCTTATTGCTGTGCAGCATCCAAAAGAGCTTGGCCCCTTTCACTTGACCCCCAGCCCTCAGCTATTGATGGACATTGCTCAGATCCCCTCTCAGCCTTCTCTCATTGCTTAATCATTCAGCATTAAAATAAAACTCAACTCAAACATACATATAAATATATAAATAAATCTCTTGGGATTTTGCAGGAGCTTAAAAAGTCTTTTTGTGAGGTTGGATTAGATCATCTCCAGAGATCACTTCCAACCCTTACCATTCCATGATCCTGTGATATTTGGTCCAACTGATCATTTATTCCTCAGAGAACCACTTTGCCATGTCCTGTGCCCTTCATACAGGCTCATCCCTCTTTACAGAATCACAGAATGGTGGGAGTTAGAAGGGACCTCTGGAGATCATCCAGTCCAATCCCCCCAGCTAACAAAGACACTCCTGCTTCAGGTTGTACAGGAATGCATGTTTGGAATCTCTTCAGAGAAGGAGACTCCACAGCCTCTCTCAGCACCCTTGTTCAGGCCTCCAGCACCCTCAAAGTTGCACAGGAACATATCCAAGACAGTTTGGAATCTCTTCAGAGAAGGAGACTCCACAACCTCTCTGAGCAGCCTGGTCCAGTGTTCCAGCACCTCAAACTTGCACAGGAACATGTCCAAGACAGTTTGGAATCTCTCACAGAATCACAGAATGTCAGGGGCTGGACAGGACCACCAAAGCTCAGCCAGTCCAACCCCCCTGCCACAGCAGGAGCACCTAGAGCAGGTCACACAGGAACACATCCAGGTGGGCTTTGAATATCTCCAGAGATGGAGACTCCACAACCCCTCATGGCAGCCTGACCCAGTGTTCCAGCACTCTCACCAGGAAAGAAGTTTCAAGTGAAACTTTGTACCCATCTGCCCTTATCCTCTAATGGGACAGCAGTGGAAAGAGTCCAGACTCATCTTTAGGTTCCTTCTAAAGCTGCAATCCAGATAGACAAACCAAGAAAAACGATGGAGCTGTGGAAGTGCAGAATCACAACTTGCCAAGGGTGTTCAGGCAGAGGGTCTGAAACCATCACTAGTCCTTTGAGACAGTCCTGAGAGGCTCGGATGCAGCAACTTGACTATCGTGCCATGCAAGTGAGACAGAATTGCTTCTGGGGAGAGGTAATGGGATGGGAAAACTGAGTGGCTTCATTACCATTTTCTGTTTCATAGCATAATCGTGCCTTTAAGCTCCCAGGGCCAGGTTCTCAGCTACTTGTTTGCAGTCTGCAGCTCCAGACAAACAGCAATGACATTTGGCAAGGCTGCACCCATGAACGCATGACCACACCAGCGCGGCTGGAAAGGCTGCAGAGATGAATGCATGGCTACACAGGCACAGGAACACACCAAACCCACCCCTGTTTCCCAGATACACACATTTCAGAAAGAGGTAATGGATGGAATTGAGGCCTAGGAAGAGGAAATGAATAGATGGGCACAGTCCAACACCAGGAGTTTTAACAAGTCCAAGTGCCAGGTTCTGCACTTTGGCCACAACAAACCCATGCACCGCTACAGGCTGGGGACAGAGTGGCTGGAGAGCAGCCAGGCAGAGAGGGACCTGGGGGGACTGGTTGGCAGCTGAACATGGGCCAGCAGTGTGCCCAGGTGGCCAAGAAGGCAATGGCATCCTGGCCTGTATCAGGAACAGTGTGACCAGCAGGACAAGGGAAGTCCTTCTGCCCCAGTATTGATGAGGACACACCTTGAGTCCTGTGCCCAGTTCTGGGGCCCTCGGTTTAAGAAAGATGTTGAGGTGCTTGAAGATGTCCAGAGAAGGGCAGCAGGGCTGGGGAGGGGCCTGGAGCACAGCTCTGTGAGGAGAGGCTGAGGGAGCTGGGGGTGTGCAGCCTGCAGAAGAGGAGGCTCAGGGCAGAGCTCATTGCTCTCTACAACTACCTGAAGGGAGGCTGTAGCCAGGTGGGGTTGGGCTCTGCTGCCAGGCAGCCAGGGACAGAACAAGAGGACACAGCCTCAAGCTGTGCCAGGGGAAGTATAGGCTGGATGTTAGGAAGAGGTTCTTGACAGCAAGATTCATTGGCACTGGGCTGCCTGGGGAGGTGGTGGAGTCCCCATCCCTGGAGGTGTTTAAAAGAAGGCTGCATGAGGCACTTGGTGCCATGGCTTAGTTAATTAGGCATTAGGTGATAGGCTGCACTTGATGATCTGGGAGGTCTTTTCCAACCTGGTTAATTCTGTGCTTCTGTGATTCTCTTCCCCCCTGACTCACCCTAGCCTTATTTGAGGCTAGGTCACGTGAGCCCTTCATTGGGAATCTAATTATGCTCTACTACTAAACACAAACAGAGGGAACAGAGTGTACCCAAGGAGACATTTCAAAGAGCTTTCCTCTGTGGAATGTCTGCAATACCTATTTTTAAACCAGGGCCCAGGCTTGTGCCTCCACTGCCGTGACGTTAATCCCTGCCCAGCCAACCAAACCAGCACCCTCCTCCTTAGTGCTGTCTGTAGTGGCCCAGACACAAACAGCAAAGTGGATTCCATTCCAGCCCCCAGAATCAATCAAGATCTCCTACAAGTGGGTCTTGTGGACTAGGTAAATTTACCTTCCTGTGTGACTGAAAAATACCCCAACAAAACCACGCATTTAAAGTTGCTCATTCAGTGGTTCAACTGCTTTGGACTGGGCAGCAGCACAAAATAAGTCTACCAAGCAGAGGACAAAAATCTGTCTATCCAAACCTCACCCTCAGACTCATTCACTTGGAAAAATCTCTCTTGGTTGAAGACAGAATTGGGTTTTTACAACAACAACAAATAAAACAAAACAAAAAAACCACCCAAGCCAAGCCAAAACCAAAAGCAAACCCAAAGCAAACCAAAACCAACCCAAACCACCTCTCCAGCCTGTCCAGGTTTCTCTGGATGGATCCCTGCCCTCTAGCAAGACAACTGTGCCACACAGCTTGCTGCCATCTGCAGACTTGCTGAAGGTGCACTTGACTCCTCTATCCATGTCACTGACAAAGATGTGTAACAGCACTGGTGCCAGCACTGGTCCTTGAGGGATGCCACTTGGCACTGGTCTCCAAATGGACATTTTGCCCTTGATCACCACTCTCTGCGTGTGAGAGTCACAGAATTCCAGATTCGTTTTGGTTGGAAAAGGCTTCTAAGATAACTGAGCTCAACCATCAACCTAACACCACCATGGCCATGAAACCATGTCCTAGAGTGCCACATCCATACATAGAACAAGGAGACACAGTCTCAAGTCATGCTGGGGGAGGTCTAAGCTGGATGTTAGGAGGAAGTTGTTGGCAGAGAGAGTGATTGGCATTGGAATGGGCTGCCCAGGGAAGTGGTGGAGGCACTGTCCCTGGAGGTGTTGAAGCAAAGCCTGGATGAGGCACTTAGTGCCATGGTCTGGTTGATTGGATAGGGCTGGGTGCTAGGTTGGACTGGATGCTCTTGGAGGTCTCTTCCAACCTGGCTGATTCTATGGTTCTATGATTCCTTGAGCTTCTCCAGGTACAGTGCCTCCATCACTCTGCCAAAAGGACACATTTTAAACTCACCTGATCTCTAGAAGATGGAAAACCTATTTCTATGACCAGCCATCACTGGAAAGTGCTTTTATAACCCATTAAAAGCATCTTCATTTGTACATCCTTATCAGGGGTCCACTATTTCAGCCAATGTGTGCTTCAGAGCAGCTTTATCTGAACGCAGAGTGCTCTGCATCAGTGGCTCTGCGATCGGCACTAAATAAACCAGCGTGAAGACAGGTTAACAGCACAGTCTGCTGGCCTGAGCAGTGTGTACTTCAGTGAGCTATGTTAGCTCAGACAGGATAACTCCAACCTCTTTGTAAGTTCAGATGGAAAGACAAAAAACAGGTGGGTTTTGTCACAGGATGGTGAGGGCTGGAGGGTGCTTCAGACTATGAAGATCATAGAATCATAGAATGGTTTAGGTTGGAAGGGACCTCACAGATCAGCCAGTTCCAACCCTCTGCCAAGGGACACCTCCCACTAGAACAGGTCCCTCAAGGCCTCATCCAGTCTGGCCTTGAACACCCCCAGGGAGGCTGTGGATTATAGAATGTAATTCAGTGCCAGCTCATGTTCAGCTTTTCACTCACCAGCACCTTCAGTCCTTCTCCACAGAGCTGCTCTCTCCGTCCCTTTATCCCTCAGCCTGGACTGACACTGAGGATTGCCCATTCTAGGATTCTGTGGTTCAGTAGTGACCTGGTAGTCCTGCTTTAATGGTTGAACTGAATGACCTTAAAGCTCTCTTCTAACCCAATCCATTTTAGGATTCTGTGGTTCAGTACTGTCCTGGTAGTCCTGGTTTAATGGTTGAACTGAATGACCTTAAAGCTCTCTTCTAACCCAATCCATTCTAGGATTCTGTGGTTTAGTGGTGACCTGGCAGTGCTGCTTTAATAGTTGAGCCTGACAATCTGAAAGGTCTCTTCCAATCCAAAGCATTCCATGATTCTGCAAACCTTTAGTTTAGTGGTGACCTGGCAGTGCTGCTTTAATGGTTGAGCCTGATAGTCTAATAGGTCTCTTCCAATCCAAACCATTCCATGATTCTGCAAACCTTTAGTTTAGTGGTGACCTGGCAGTGCTGCTTTAATGGTTGAGCCTAATAATCTTAAAGGTCCCTTCCAATCCAAACCATTCCATTATTCTGCAAACCTTTAGTTTAGTGGTGACCTGGCAGTGCTGCTTTAATGGTTGAGCCTGATAGTCTAATAGGTCTCTTCCAATCCAAACCATTCCATGATTCTAGGATCCTTTAGTTTAGTGGTGAGCTGGCAGTGCTGCATTAATGGTTGAACTTGATGATCTTACAGGTCTCTTCAAACCCAATCCATTCCATGATTCTAGGATTCTGTGGTTTAGAATTCAACCCTTTATCTCTCAGCCTGAGGCTTGCCCTGACCCAGGTACATGACCTTACATTTAGCCTTGTAAAGCCTCAGGAGCTTCACGTGGGTCCACTTCCCCAGCTTGCTCAGGTCAAGGCACAGGCATTTCTCAGACATTTGCAGCAGTAAACTAGAACTGTCTTTTTTTTTCCTGCCAGCACAATTCTACAGCTACATTTTGAGGTGCTTTCAGCTTCATTTGCAACACCAGATACTGCTCATTGCTCAAAGCAAGATGCTGGTCTTCACGGTGCTGTGACCTGATCCAGCATGCTGAAGCCCCCCTCCCCCTCCTCCTTGCACGCAGCAGGCAGCTCCCTCTCTCTGTGCAGCCACAGCTGCTGCCTTCATGCTCACACCCTGTACAACGGCTTGTGTGCCCAGGGCTGTGCACTGCAGCATGAGAAGGTTGGGCAGCTGGCTTGAGAGTGGCCCTGAGGAGAGGGACTTGGGGCTGCTGGTGAATAAGAAGCTCAGTATGAGCTGTCAGTGTGCTCTTGCAGCCCAGAGAGCAACCAGAGCAGTGTGGGCAGCAGGGCAAGGGAAGTGATCCTCTCACTCTCCTCTGCACTGGTGAGACCCCACCTGGAGTACTGCATCCAGTTCTGGAGCCCCTGGGACAAGAGGGATATGGAGGTGCTGGAAGGTGCCCAGAGAAGGGCCACAAGGATAAGCATAGGACTGGAGCTGCTCTGCTATGAGGACAGGCTGAGAAAGTTGGGGTTGTTCAGTCTGGAGAGGAGAAGGCTCCCAGGTGACCTTCTTGTGGACTTTCAGTATCTGAAGTGGGCTAAAAGAAAGCTGGGGAAGGACTTTTTAGGATGTCAGGTAGTGATAGGACTGGGGGGAATGGAGCAAAGCTAGAAATGGGTAGATTCAGACTGGATGTCAGGAAGAAGTTCTTCACCGTGAGGGTGGTGAAATCCTGGAATGGGTTGCCCAGGGAGGTGGTGGAAGCCTCATCCCTGGAGGTGTTTAAGGCCAGGCTGGATGAGGCTCTGGACAGCCTGATGTAGTGTGAGGTGTCCCTGCCCATGGCAGGGGGGTTTGAAGTGGATGATCCTTGTGGCCCCCTCCAACCCTGACTGATTCTATGATTCTGTGTTTCTGTCTGGGGACAGAGGAGCCAGGCTGTGGAAGCTTTGGGGATGGAAGCAAGCCCCACCAAGTTGTAGCACAGCACAACAGGAGAGGGAGCTGCTGACAGCCCACATGATAGGTTCCTCTCTGAAATGAGGAAAGCAAAACACTACTCAGCAGTGATGAAAAGAAGGAAAAGAGCAGCCCTGAACTATCACTTCTCTCAGCACTGCAGAGACTGGCTCCATGCCCAAGGCAAAATTACATTTCAACTCTCACATGCAGCCGAGCAGCTGAGAGAGAAATGCTGGAGTGTGCAGTGGACTATCTGAGTTAAGTTCTCATTTCTACTCAATCCAAAAAAGCAGCTGAAGATTCCAACCTCAGGATTCAGGCTTACTGTTCAAAAAGTGTCTATTTTTTGCAGCCCAGTGTAGTGTGATTAAGTGATGCAGGAGTGTCTCTATAGGAGAAAGCCAATGGCATCCTGGCCTGCATCAGGAGCAGTGTGGCCAGTAGGAGCAGGGAGGTTATTCTGCCCCTGTACTCAGCACTGCTCAGGCCACACCTTGAGTGCTGTGTCCAGTTCTGGGCTCCTCAATTCAAGAGAGATGTTGAGGTGCTGGAAGGTGTCCAGAGAAGGGCAACGAAGCTGGTGAGGGGCCTGGAGCACAAACCTTATGAGGAGAGGCTGAGGGAGCTGGGGGTGTGCAGCCTGCAGAAGAGGAGGCTCAGGGGTGATCTTATTACTGTCTACAACTACCTGAAGGGGCATTGTAGCCAGGTGGGGGGTGGCCTCTTCTCCCAGGCAACCAGCAATAGAACAAGGGGACACAGTCTCAAGTTGTGCCAGGGTAGGTCTAGGCTGGATGTTAGGAAGAAGTTCTTCACAGAGAGAGTGATTGGCATTGGAATGGGCTGCCCAGGGAGGTGGTGAAGTTGCTGTCCCTGAAGGTGTTGAAGCAAAGCCTGGCTGGGGCACTCAGTGCCATGGTCTGGTTGATTGGATAGGGCTGGGTGCTAGGTTGGACTGGATGAGCTTGGAGGTCTCTTCCAACCTGGTTGATTCTGGGATTCTATGGTTCAGTGCTGACCTGGCAGTGCTGGTTTAATGGTTGAACTGCATGATCTTAAAACTCTCTCCCAACCCAAACCATTCTAAAACTCTGTGGCATGGGAGTGAAGCTGCAGGGCAGCCAGCTCCATGTGTTAAGATGATGAACAATAACCAGCCACCAAAAGCCACACTGTTCACTGCTTTTCATGCTGAGTTAGGGCTCCTGCCTGTGAAATCATCCTCTCTGACAATAATCAACACACTGTGCTTGACTCTTGCCAAAGAAAAGAGAGCTAGGTTTGCTTCCCCTCATTTCAACTTTAATTTTCTCTCCTTAATCTGAGTTTTACAGGGTCTCACAGAAGTGTCAGCTCTGTACTGCTTGCTGATGGAATTTCATTAGTCTAAGGTGACATTTTGGGGGTTGTTTTAATCATTTCTGGTGTTACTGCTTCCTGCAGGGAAGGGTTCTTTTCAATCGCCAACACATTGCTGTGCACAGCAGAGGCCTCCCTTGGCAGGATACGAGAGGAAAATCATGTTCTGATAGCTGTTCATACCCCAAAAGTGGGCAGAAGTGGTCAGAGAGCAGGCAGACAAACTCTGAGCGGGGCCATTTTCACTGGGAGGGTGACAGAGCACTGCAACAGGCTGCCCAGGGGGCTTGTGGAGTCTTCTCTGGAAATAGTCAAACTCCACCTGGATGTGTTCCTGTGTGACCTGCTCTAGGTGCTCCTGCTCTGGCAAGGGGGTTGGACTGGGTGAGCTTTGGAGGCCCCTTTCAGCCCCTGACATTCTGTGATTCTGTGATCTTTTTGCAAGAGGGGTAATTAGAGGCCAAGGCAGGTTCTGAATCACAGCATAGTAGGGGTTGGATGGGATCTCCAGAGGTCATCCAGTCCAGCCATCCCGCCAAACACTCAGGGCAGGTCACACAGGAACACATCCAGCTGGCTCTTGAAAGTCTCCAGAGAAGGAGACTCCCTCTTCTGACACAAGTATGCCCAGATCAGGTTGCACAGAGTCACAGAGAATCACAGAAACACCCAGCTGGGCAAAACCCCTCAGCATCACCAAGTCCAACCTAGAACTCTACTCTACAAGATTCACCTTAAACCATAGCCCTAAGCACCACATCCAAACCACCCTTAAACACATCCAGGGTGTTCGACTCCACCACCTCCCTGGGCAGCTCATTCCAATGCCTGACCACTGTCTCCATGAAAAATGTCTTCCTAATGTCCAATCTAAACCTCTCTAGTGGCAGCATGAGGCTGTTCCCTCTTGTTCTGTCACTCATGCCCTGTGAGAAGAGACCAGCAGCAGCCTCTTAACAATGTCCTTTCAGGTAGCTGCAGACAGCCATGGGGTCTGCCCTCAGCCTCCTCTGTTTCACACTAACCAGCCCCAGCTCCTTCAGTTGTTCCTCATCAGATTGATTCTCCAGGCCCTCCTCTGCACTGGATGTCATTGGCCTTCTTGGCCACCAAAAGGTGTGTGGGCAGGTTTTGAAAGCATCCAGAGAAGGAGACCTTATTACCTCTTTTCACAGCCTGCCTCAGTGCTCCAGCACCCTCACAGGAAAGAGGTTTTACCCTATGTGAAACTTGCCAGCTTCTAGTTTGTGCCCACTGCCTCTTGACTTGTCACTGGGCACCACTGGCAAAAGCCCAGCCTCATGCTCACGACCTCCACCCTTTAGGTGTTCATAAGCATTGGGAAGATCTCCACTCAGCTCTTCTCCAGGCTAAAGAGCTCCAGGTCTCAGCCCCTCCTCACCAGGCTGATGCTCCAGTCCTTTCAGCATCTTTGTAGCCCTCTTTCCAGTACTTCCCTTGCCTCTTTTGAATTGAAGAGTCCAGAACTGGATCCAGCACTTTAGATGTAGAGGGGGAGGAGAACCTTGCTCAGCCTGCTGGCCACAAGCTTCTTAACACACCCTAGAAAACCACTGGCCACAAAGGCACATTGCTGGGGAAAACCTTTTGGCATAATGAAGCAATTCCAACTTCTGTGTCCAAAACCAACAGCATTTCCTCTTGTACCAAACTTAAATGTATGAAAATAGATAAAGCAGGTGTTAAAACAGTGCAGCTTTGTTTGCATGGGCAACAGAGAGCAGTGAAGGGAAAAAGGAGCTCCAGGTCTTAGTGGATGGAAGGATGCCCATGAGCCAGCAATGTGCTCTGGTGGGCAAAAAGGCCAAGGGGTGGATTATAAGGGCTGTGGTGAGTAGGCTGAGAGAGGTTCTCCTGCCCCTCTGCTCTGCCCTGCTGAGGCAACATCTGGAAGATTGTGTCCAGTTCTGGGTCCCTCAGTTCAAGAAGGACCTGAGGGAACTGCTTGAGAGAGTCCAGCACAGAGCCACAAAGATGATGGAGTGGAAGATCTTCCTCAGGAGAAGAGCCTGAGGAAGCTGTGGCTGTGCTGCTGGGAGAGGAGGAGCCTGAGAGGTGACCTCAGTCATGGTGAGAAAGATGTGCAGGGTGAGTGGGCAGAGGCTGGAGCCAGGCTCTGCTGGGTGATGCCCAATGACAGCACAAGGGGCAGTGGTGGAAGCTGAGGCAGAGGAAGTTCCATGGAAACAGGAGGAGGAATTTTTTTTCCCTGTGAAGGTGACAGAAGCCTGGAAGAGGCTGCCCAGAGGGCTTGTGGAATCTCCCTCTCTGGAGATACTCATGACCTCTCTGGATGTGTGACCTGCTCTAAGTGCTCCTGCTCTGGCAAGGGGGTTGGACTGCATAAGCTTTGGGAGGTCCCTTCCAACCCCTGACGTTCTGTGATCTTAACATTCTGTGAATATCCTTTAAGCAGAACCAGAAACCCTGAGCGAAACCACGGGTGGGAAACACAAAACTCTCTAGACCACAGCTGTCAAAGTCTGGTTTGATATTGTTCTGAGTTAACTACAAGTCTGTGCCTGCTAATTCATTCATTTCATTACTATCACTGCCTACCTCCCAATTGCTGTTCTGTTCATCATACCACAGAGAATTAACCCTTAGGCCTCGGGCTCGACTGCCTCTGCTCAAGGTTTCCTTTGAAGCTGTGTGTCACTGAGAGTGCCTATAAATAGGATTTCTGGGCATTCAAATGTGGCAATGCTTGACAGAAGTTATTTTTGTACCTGTTAAATCTTTTCCCTTTTGAGCTGAGACAAAGGCAGAGCACTTTTTGAATCGCTGCTTCTCACAAATGTCCCCAGAGAATCATAGAATCATAGAATCAAGCAGGTTGGAAGAGACCTCCAAGATCATCCAGTCCAACCTAGCACCCTGCCCCATCCAATCAACCAGACCATGGCACTAAGTGCCTCAGCCAGGCTTTGCTTGAAGACCCCCAGGGACGGTGCCTCCACCACCTCCCTGGGCAGCCCATTCCAATGCCAATCACTCTCTCTGGGAAGAACTTCCTCCTAACATCCAGCCTAGACCTACCCTGGCACAACTTGAGACTGTGTCCCCTTGTTCTATTGCTGGTTGCCTGGGAGAAGAGGCCACCCCCCCCACCTGGCTACAATGCCCCTTCAGGTAGTTGTAGACAGTAATAAGACCACCCCTGAGCCTCCTCTTCTCCAGAGCTTCAGATCTCTGCTTAAACATCCTGCATTGTCCCTCCACAGGAACACAAATTAACTTCTCTTTATCAGAAAGGTGGTAAAGAGCAATGGAAGTCTTCAGAATGAGATCATCAAAGCCACTGGACACCATATTTAAACTTCCCTTTGTCTCCATATTGCTATTTCCTGTTCAAGAAAGGAGGCTCAGGAGATTGGGGCTGATGACAGAAAATGTCATAGAAACCCTAGGGATTATTTTGCTGCTTTCCACCTTTCCTCCATTAGTTATTTATCTAGTAGTTGTTGTTGTTGTTTTTATTATTATTACTATTATTATTATTATTATTATTATTATTATTATTATTATTATTATTATTTGGACCTCTTTCTGCAGTGCTGGAGAGCAGAGTTGCTGTCTACAACTACCTGAAGGGAGCCTGTAGCCAGGTGGGGTTGGGCTCTTCTCCCAGACAACCAGCAACAGAACAAGGGGACACAGTCTCAAGTTGTGCTGGGGGAAGTCTAGGCTGGATGTTAGGAGGAAGTTGTTGGCAGAGAGAGTGATTGGCATTGGAATGGGCTGCCCAGGGAGGTGGTGGAGGCACCGTCCCTGGAGGTGTTGAAGCAAAGCCTGGATGAGGCACTTAGTGCCATGGTCTGGTTGGCTGGACACGGCTGGGTGCTAGGTTGGACTGGCTGAGCTTGGAGGTCTCTTCCAACCTGGTTGATTCTATGATTCTATGATTCTAAAAGGACTTGGGGGTGCTGAAGGATGAGCCAGCAATGTGCACCTGCAGCCCAGAGAGCCAAGCAGAGCCTGGGCTGCAGCCAGAGCAGTGTGGGCAGCAGGGTGAGGGAGGGGATTCTGCCCCTCTGCACTGCTCTGGTGAGACCCTACCTGGAGCACTGTGTCCAGTGCTGGAGTCCCTTGGGACAGGAAAGATTTGGAGGTGCTGGAAGGTGTCCAGAGAATGGTCCACAAGGATGGTCTGAGGGCTGGAGCTGCTCTGCTATGGGGACAGGCTGAGAGAGTTGGGGTTGTTCAGTCTGGAGAGAAGAAGGCTCTGAGGAGACCTTCTTGTGGCCTTCCAGTATCTGAAGGGGGCCACAAGAAAGCAGGGCAGGGACTTTTTAGGCTGTCAGGTAGTGATAGGACTGGGGGGAATGGATCCAGTATAGAGGAGGACAGATTTGGATTAGACACTAGGAAGAAGTTCTTCAGCATGAGGGTGGCAGAGGTTGCTCAGGGAGGTGGTGAAAGCCTCCTCTCTGGATGTTGTTAAGGCCAGGCTGGATGTGGCTCTGTGCAAGCTGCTCTAGTGTGAGGTGTCCCTGCCCATAGCAGAGGGGTAGGAACTGGATGACCACTGAGGTCCCTTCCAACCCTGACAATTCTGCCTGTCACAAAGCTCAGCCTCGTGCTGGCAGCTGAACTGCAGAGCAGCAAACCCGACTGGGGGCTCACTCCTTGTGCAAGCTGTGCAAAGCTCACATGCATTAGCTCCAGAAATGGTCAGCTTCCATAACTTAGGGTATTATTAATAACACCGTGTGAGCAGGCATGTTTCCCAGGACACTCCATGCACCAGGCAGCATTCATGCCTTGCCTCTGGTTAGGCTTTATCAGTGCACCAGAATGCCCCCAACAAAATAGCCTGGCAGTTATAGAGCAGGAATGTTGCTGCATAGACATCCTCAGACGTAGCTCCTGGTATCTTCCCTCCCTTAGGAAGTCTTAATCCTTCTTCTCCAACAGAACCACTCCTCCTCCTTCTCTATTTAGGTCACGATAATGAGTTACCTGCCTCGGTGAGTCATTGTGCTGCTATTGACAAGCCTTATGATTTTCTAATGAGGTATTATTTTAACGTGTCAGGTTCCATTACTGGCCTGCAGGTGGTCAGGAGGGTTCCTGCACTTCGAAACCACTTCCTGGCCACATTCCTGCAACTGGGATTTGCTGCAGAGGCAGCAAGTTCATCTCTAAATATCCACTGCCCTTTTATTCTATACATATCTGTAAGTTTTGCTGGTTGTAATAAAATAAAGCCAAGCTTCCCTGGGAGTTAATGGCCACCTCCTAGATGTGATTTTATGCTTAGTGGGTTGGATAATAAGGACTGGGCAGGAATTTTACAAGACATTATTTTATTTATTTTTCCTTGTTTGCTTCACCAAATCCTTGGCAATAAGACAAATTTATCCAGGCTTCCCGTGGAGAGGGAAGCCCAGAAAACCTGCCAGCCCTTATTTTGAGATGGTACAGCTAAGACCATCCTTGTGCCTGCAACAGAGGGAATCAGAGAACAGGAACAGAGAATCATCAAGGTTGGAAAAGACCTCTAAGATCATCAAGTCTACCTGACATCTCTGTGACCACTAGTGGCAAAGTACCATGGTCACAGGTTTCTTCAACACCTCCAGTGTGCATCGGTGCAGCTTCCAGCACAAGAAGGACATGGAACTGTTGGAGTCAGTCCAGAGGAGGCCAAGAAGGTACTCAGAGGGCTGCAGCAACTCTGCTATGAGGATAGGCTGAGAGAGTTGGGGCTCTGCAGCCTGGAGAAGGCTTCCAGGAGAGCTTGGAGTGGCCTTCCAGTATCTGAAGGGGGCTCCAGGAGGGCTGGGAAGGGACTATTGACAAGGTCTTGTAATGAGAGGATGAGGAGGAATGGGTTTAAAGTGGCAGAGGGGAGACTGAAACGATGTCAGGAAGAAGTTCTGTAGAGTGAGGGCAGTGAGAGAGTGAAGAGTAGAACAGGCTGCCCAGGAGATGGTGGAGTCAGCATAGAATGGTTTAGGTTGGAATAGACCTCAAACCTCATCCAGTTCCAACCCCCTGCCATAGGCTGGGGCACCTCCCACTAGAACAGGTCACTCAAGGCCTCATCCAACCCTGGCCTTGAACACCTCCAGGGAGGGAGCAGCCACAGCCTCCCTGGGCAACCTGTGCCAGTGTCTCCCCACCCTCACTGCAAACAACTTCTTCCTAACAGCCACTTTCAGTCTCCCCTCTGACACTTTAAACCCATTCCTCCTCATCCTCTCATTTCAAGACCTTGTCAATAGTCCCTCCCCAGGCCTCCTGTAGCCCCCTTCAGATCCTGGAAGGCCACTCCAAGGTCTCCTCCAAGCCTTCTCTTCTCCAGGCGGCAGAGCCCAAACTCTCTCAGCCTGTCCTCATAGCAGAGCTGCTGCAGCCCTCTGAGCATCTTGGTTGCCTCCTCTGGAGTGGCTCCAGCAGTTCCATGTCCCCCTTGTGTTGAGGGCTCCAGAACTGCACTCATTACTCCAGCTTATTAAACACAAATTGACTTGAGGCTCAGAAAATGATTTGAGCTGAAAACCCTGAATGAAGAGTGCCTAGCATGGCAAGAAGCACAAAGAGCTGCCCAGCTCCAGCTATTTGGTGTGTACCTTTGGTTCCTTCTGAAAACCACACCAGCACAGACAGTGCCATGGCAATACTGCACCAGTAGCACTGCTTCTGTCAAGAGGCATTCATGATGAGAAAAAGCAGTTGCCAGGGTTACCTTGCATCAAAACCTGAGATGAGCTAGGGGAATGAAAACCTAGCAAGAGCACCACAAAAATAACACCCCAAAGAAGCCTCAAGTTGAAACCATTGGAGAGTAAATCAATAAGTTGTCATTATCACGTTTTTGTTCTTTAGCTGTGTTGTTTCTGGAGGCTGGATGAGGCACTTGGTGCCATGGCTTAGTTAATTAGAAGGTGCTGGGTGATAGGTTGGACTCACTGATCTCAGAGGTCTTTTCCAAAGAGCATTCTCATGCTCCTGTTTCTGAAGAAAGGATTCCATGGAGACTCTGGAGGCACCCCAAAACCTGTCTGGGAGTGTTCCTGTGTGATGTGCTTGAGGTGATCCTGCTCTAGCAGTGGGGGTTAGACTAGAGGATGCTTCAGAGTGCTGGAGGACCTCCCCTATGAGGAACAGGCTGCAAGAGCTGAGGCTGTGCAGCCTGCGGAAGAGAAGGCTCTGGGGAGACCTTAGGGCCTGAAGTACCTGAATGGGGCTACAAGAAAGCTGTGGAGGGACTTTTGCAAGGGCTTGCAGTGACAGGATGAGGGGGGATGGTTTGAGCTGGCAGAGGGGAGACCAGGACTGGAGATTAGAAAGAAATTCTTTGCAGTGAGGGTGGTGAGACACTGGCACAGGTTGCCCAGGGAGGTTGTGGATGCCCCTTCCCTGGAGGTATTCAAGGCCAGGTTGGACAAGATCTTGAGCATCCTGGGCTAGTGGGAGGGGTCCCTGCCCACGGTGGGGGTTTGGAAGTAGGTGATCTCCAGAGGTCACTTCAAACCCAATCCATTCTATGATTCTATGATTCCAGATAATCTTTAGAGGTCACTTCCAATCTCTACCATCCTGTGATTCTGTGACCACACTTCATGTTGAGCAGGCCCTCCAAAGGACTAACACTTCAAAGTAAGAGAAGATATAACATTAAGATGATAAATTATATTCAGTATTGAGATTTATGAGCTGCTGGAGAAACCAGAATTCCTTCTTACATAAGATTGGGTGCAAGATGGGGGAATAAGAAACTCATGGAGAATCAGCTTGAGCCAAACTTACAGAGCTTCAAAGGAACTTTGCTTCAGGGCCACTGGGTCCTGAAGTTCATTTCACCTCTTAGTAAAGTGAAAAAAGTGATAGCACAGCAACAGGAGAAGAAAATGGAAAAAAAACAAACCCAAAGCTGACTTTTGTTAGAAATGAGGAGGTTTTGCTCTTTGATTTTCACATTCTGAAAACAAGTGTGTGGCTAAAGCACAGAAAAGGAAATGGATCATCCCCCAAGGAGTGAATGATCTTCAAGTCATGGAATCATAGAACAGTCTGAGTTGGAAGGGACCTTCAAAGCTCAGCCAGTCCAACCCCCCTGCAGTCAGCAGGGAGATCCTCAGCTAGATCAGGTCGCCCACAGCCCTGTCCAGCCTCACCTGGAATATCTACAGGGATGGGGACCCAACCACCTCCCTGGGCAACCTGTTGCAGTGTTCCACAACCCTCATGGTGCAGAACTTGTTCCTCACATCCAATCTCAATCTGCTCTGTCTAGCTTGATGCCATTGCCTCATCCTGTCCCTGCAGGCCTTTGCAAACAGTCTCTCTGCAGCCTTCTTGTAGCCCCTTCAGGTCCTGGCAGGCTGCTCTTAGGTCTACTTGAAGCCTTCTCTTCTCCAGGCTGCACACTCCCAGCTCCCTCAGCCTGTCCTCATAGCAGAGCTGCTCCAACCCTCTGATCATTTTTGTGCCCTTTTCTGGACCTGCTCCATCAGGTCCACGTCCTTCCTATTTTGAGGGCTCCAGAGCTGGATGCAGCACTGCAGGTGAGGTCTCAGAGAGCAGAGTAAAGTAAACGTCCTCAAAAGTAAATACTTTATGTTGATGGTGGTGGAGTCAATCCTGTTGTAACAGTATTGGTATCTGCATGCCATCCTGAGTTTTAAGGCTGGTGGTAGCAGTGAGTTCCAGCAATGATTTCTTTTTAACAAGAGCAGGACCTTTTGATTTTAATAATTCCACACCTCTTTTAATTCAAGAAGTACAGAAAGAGTTGTTGAGTCAGTGGAGATGTTTCCCAGTAACAGAACAAAACAAGCAACTCTGCAAGAGCCTGAAAGAACAAACTCTATCAAGTATCTCTAGTGGAACTCTGCCAAACAATACACTACTCACTACTGGGGCACAAACACATTATGTAAGTAATAATAGTTTTCCACAGGGTTCATTTGTTTTCCTGTTGTTGATGTCCTATCCCTGCTCCACAGTGGAATAAGAAGACAAATAGAAAGCAGTGAATCTCTTTCTCCACAAAACATATTTCCAGCTTAAGTTTTCTGACACTAAAGCACAATGAAGAGAAATATTTGACATGAGAATGCTGCAGACAAGTGCCTTTGAACACATGCACATATCCAGACCCTTTCATTCCTTCTCCTCCAGGACTAAGATTGCATTCCTTAAATCATAGAATCCCAGATTGGTAGGGATTGCAAGAGACTTCCAGAGACCTCCAGCAGAGGACTACATGGGTGATTAGGGGACTGGAGCACTGCCTGATGAATCATAGAATCAACCAGGTTGGAAGAGACCTCCAAGATCATCCAGTCCAAACTATCCCCCAGCCCTATCCAGTCAACCAGACCATGGCACCAAGTGCCTCATCCAAGCTTTTTTTGAACACCTACAGGGATGATGCCTCCTCCAGAGGCTGAGGGACCTGGGGCTGTTGAGTCTGGAGAAGAGAAGACTGAGAGGGGATTTAATCAATGTCTATAAATATCTGAGGACTGGAGGTCAGGAGAGGGGGGGCAGGCTCTGCTCACTGCTCCCTGGGATAGGACAAGGAGCAATGGGTGGAAGCTGCAGCACAGGAGGTTCCAGCTCAACACAAGGGGGAACTTCTTTACTCTAAGAGTCCCAGAGCCCTGGCACAGGCTCCTCAGAGAGGCTGTGGAGTCTCCTTCTCTGGAGTCTTTCAAGGCCTGTCTGGATGTGTTCCTGTGTGACCTGAGCTAGATTGTATGATCCTGCTGTGGCAGGGGGGTTGGACTCGATGGTCTCTTTGGGTCCCTTCCAACCTCTGACATCCTGTAAGCCTGTGATCAAGCCCAACCTCTCTGTGACATCCTGTGAGCAAGCCCAAGCTCCCTGTCAAAGCAAGATCACCAGGGGCATGCCATACAGAAACAAATTCAGATGGATTTTGAGGGTCTAGACCCTAATTAATAGACTAATTCAGCATCAGCACTCAAAGGTCTCAAGTTCAGCCTTTCTTTTTGTGTGTCCAGCCAGTGTTGTCTTCTTGACAGTATCAGACCCACCTTAGATCTACTTCCATAACCAGGGTCTAAATGCTCACTTGTTTTCAGCTGTCTAGGTCACGTAACACTTTGCCTTCTGTCAGGTGATAGAATCACAGAACCTTACAGGTTGGAAGGCACCTCCAGAGATCACTGAGTCCAGCCCCTCTACCAAAGCAGGATCATCCAGGGTAGTTAGTACAGGACTGTATCCAGGTGGGTTTGCAAAGCCTCCCAGAAGGAGACTCCACAAGCTCTCTGGGCAGCCTGCTCCAGGGCTCCAGCATCCTCACAGTGAAGTTTTTTTCTCGTGTTAATGTGGAGCTTTCTGTGTCGCAGTTTGTATCCATTGCCCCTTGTCCTATCAGAGGACACCATTAAAAAGAGCCTGGCCCCTGTTTCTTGACGCCCACCCTTGGGATATTTATAAACACTACCCAGATCCCCTCTCACTCTTCTCAGAGTGGGAGGAGAAGCTCTCTTAGCCTGCTGGCCACACTCAATGCTAAGTGCTTCCAATATCTCTGTCCTATTCATCACAAAAGATGACTCAGCTCAGAACCTCCAAGCTTACATCCCCTGAACTCTGCCTCCTGTGTTTTAGAGCTCAAAGTAGTTTCAGTGTTAGGCTGTGGGTGTGGTTGTGCACTCACATCTTAATTACATTGGGTTCCTTCCACAGGAGCTGTCACTAAGATGAGAACTGTTATTCAAAGCACATCTAAGCAAGAAGGTGACTTTAGGGTTCATTATCTAATTGATCAAGCAACCTGCTAATTAAATGTAGCTAGGCCTAATCAAAGTAGACATAATGCAGAAATGCAGGGAACTATCAGCTAGGTGCACAAGACTCAAAGCAGCAAGGAGACTGGAGCTCACTCTTGCTTAATTACATGAAAGCCAAGACTTTCAAAGGAGCCCAGCAGGGAAATGATTGGGTGTGGATCATGCATTGCCATGGCTGCCTGAAACCACAGTTTGGGACTGCCTGCATCTCACCAGTGACCTCTCTTGCACTTGACTGCTCCTCTTGGCAAGCTCACTCAGCTCCTACAGTCTTGACTCAGCACGTGTGGGGTCAGTATAAAATCAGTGTTGGGGTATCTGAAGTGATTACCACCTACCTAAGACCACCATGGCCATTAAACCATGTCCCTGTGGTGTGGCCACAGGTTTCTTGAATGCCCCCAGCAATGGGGACTCCACCGCCTCCCTGGGCAGCCTGTGCCAATCCCTGGCCTCTCTTGCAGCAAAGAAATCCCTCCTAATCTCCAATCTAAATCTCCCCAGGCACGACTTGAGGCTGTTGCCTCTTCTTCTGCCATCTGACACTGAAGAATAGAGATTGGCTTCCACCTTGCTCCAACCTCCTTTCAGGGGGGCTGCAGAGAGAGCAATGAGGTCTCCCCTCGGCCTCCTCTCCTCCACACTACACACCCCCAGTTCCCTCAGCTGCTTCTTACCAGACCCTTCACCACCTCAAAGTCCTTCTTAGGACTTTGTCACCTAAGAGCCCCCAAACTGAACCCAGTATTCAAGGCTGGCCTCACCATTTCAGAGACATCATCACTTCCCTGTTGCTCCTGCTCACACTATTCCTGTTCCATGCAAGGCTCCTGTTGGCCTGATTGGCCACCTGAGCACACTGCTGGCTGGCACTCAGAGGGCTGCCAAGCAGCATGCCCAGGAGCTGTGCAAATCCAAGCCTCAGCTGTTTCCTGTTTCAATCAGTTTAACTTCGGTGATGCTGATCACAGCAATTCACACCATGAATAACTTCACTTCAGAAAGCCTTCATCCTCACCCTTCTCTACCTGTTCTGGCCGTGAAACCCCAGGTCCAGCTTCGGTGAGCTCTGCTAGCCAGCTGCTAGCTGTGCTGTTTGTAGTAGCTGAGCATGTCCTAATCTTCCTTTTGCCCTTCATTACCACCTTGAGTCAAATCTCTGCTACTCTACGGTGGACTTCCTCTCATGCTGTCACCTGAAACTAGGGAGAAGAGACCAACCCCCACCTTGCTAAACCTCCTATCAGAGAGTTGTAGGGAGAATGAGGTCTTCCCTCACCAGGCTAAACAATCCCAATTCCCTCAGCTGCTCCTCCCCAGCCCTGCTCTCCAGACCCTTCACCAGCCTTGCTGCCCTTCTCTGGACGTGCTCCAGCATCTCAATCCCCTTCTTGTACTGAAAGGTCCAAAACTGAACTCAGTATTTGAGCTGTGACCTCCCCAGGGCCTAACTACAGTGGCATGATCCCTTCCCTACTTCTTCTGGCCACACTACTGCTGATCCAGGCCAGGATGCTGTTGGCTTTCTCGGCCACCTGAGCACACTGCTGGCTCCTATTCAGACAACTGGAAGTCCAATTCGTGATGGCAACGTTGACCTTAAAAGTGAGGACAGATGCAAGATGATTTGTTTAATGCCGTGCAATGAATCAGGAGCTCAACTATGACCCAAAGTCACTGACATCAGTCTTCAGCTCTAACTTGTGGGCAGAACTCCAGCTGTTTAATGATGTGGATAAAAACTCTAAGGCATGGCTCTGCCTGGTGTCATTCCTGGTTAGTGACTAACTGTGCACTGCTGCAGTGAAGATTGCCCTGAAGCCCAGCACAGCTTCCCCCTCATTTTTTAGAGTGGCATCTCCAAAATGAAGAAATTAGCCACTAATGCTGGTCACACACAGTTTGCCATACAGCCACTGGCTGCTTCGAGTGTTTTCCAGCTCCTGATCACCACAAGAGACACACAGCAATAACCTCCAATAGAGGGAAAGACCTTCTGAAAGAGAGGTGTTTGACTGGGTACAGCAGGGATCTGCAACCATCACAGAACCCTTGTGGTTGGGAGAGACCTTTCAGCTCATCCAGTCCAATCATTAAGCCTGCACTCTCAAGCCCACCACTAAACCACGTCCCTCAGCAGCACAACTGTGTAGCTTTTACATCCCTCCAGGGATGGTGACTCCACCATGGACCAGGGCAACCTGGCCCAGTGCTTGACAACCCTTTCTAGGAAGAAATTTCTCCTAGCATCCAAGCTAAACATCCCCTGGCACAATTTCAGCCATTTCCTCTCATTCTATCACCTGATGCTAGGGAGAAGAGACCAGGAGACCTCACTCCAACCTCAGAATCACAGAATCAACCAGGTTGGAAGAGAGCTTTGAGATCATCGAGTCCAACCTATCATCCAACACCACCACACCAGCTAAACTATGCCACCAGGTGCCACATCCAGTCTTCTTTTGAAGACCTCCTGTGCTGGTGACTCCATCACCTCCCTGGGCAGCCCATTCCAGTGCCTAAACACAGAATCACAGAATCAACCAGGTTGGAAAAGACCTCTGAGATCATCAAGTCCAACCTATCACCTAACACCTTCTAATCAACTAAACCCTGGCACCAAGAGCCTCATCCAGCCTCCTCTTAAACACCACCAGAGATGGAGACTCCACCATCTCGCCAGGCAGCCCATTCCAATGCCAATCACTCTTGCTGGGAAGAACTTCTTCCTAACATCCAGCCTGAACCTGCCCTGGCACAGCTTGAGCCTGTGTCCTTTTGTTCTAACACTGCTTGCCTGGGAGTTGTAGAAAGTGATGAGGTCTCCCCTCAGCTTTCTTTCCTCCAGACTAAGCAACACCAGTTCCTCTGTAGCTCCTCAGCAAGCTTGTGAGCTCCAGTTTCATTGCTTTTCATTTGGCCCACTCCAGTACCTCAATGTCCTTCTAGGAGTGAGGCCCCCCCAAAACTAAACGCAGTACTCAAGGTGTGGCCTCACCACTGCAAAGGGCAACATTCACTGTGTTAGATCCTGCTGATAAAATTCAGGGTGCTGTTGACTTTGTTGGCCAACATAACCCCTTTGGAACCCCTTCTATTTCTAGAAGCCAAAGTGGGATGTACCTGACAGTGTGCCTCCTGAAAAGGAAACTGAAACAGATAACATGGGTTTGCAAAGATGAAGAAAACTAGTTAGTGTAGAATCTGTGCTGAGTTGCCTGAAGTGACTACCACCTGCCTCAGACCACCATGGCCATTAAACCATGTGCCAAGCTGCCATGCCCACAGGTTTACTGACCACCTCCAGGGACCTGTTCTAGTGGGAGGTGTCCCTGCCTATAGCGAGGGGTTGGAACTAGATGATCTTTGAGGTCCCTTCCAACCTAAAGCACTCTATGATTCCATAGTGACTCTGCCACCTCCCTGGGCAGTCTGTTCCAATGCCTCCCCACTCTGTAGTAAAGAAATCCTTTCTAATGCCCAAGCTAACTCTCCTCTGGCACAATTTCAGGCCATTTCACAGTATCACAGTATCACCAAGGTTGGAAGAGACCTCATAGATCATCAAGTCCAACCCTTTAGCACAGAGCTCAAGGCCAGACCATGGCACCAAGTGCCACGTCCAGTCCTGCCTTGAACAGCTCCAGGGACGGCGACTCCACCACCTCCCCGGGCAGCCCATTCCAGTGCCCAATGACTCTCTCAGGGAAGAACTTTCTCCTCACCTCCAGCCTAAATCTCCCCTGGTGCAGCCTGAGGCTGTGTCCTCTCGTTCTGGTGCTGGCCACCTGAGAGAAGAGAGCAACCTCCTCCTGTTCTCCAGACCCTTCACCAGCCTTCTAGAATCATAGAATCAAGCAGGTTGGAAGAGACCTCCAAGCTCATCCAGTCCAACCTAGCACCCAGCCCTAGCCAGTCAACCAGACCATGGCACTAAGTGCCTCAGCCAGGCTTTTCTTGAAGACCCCCAGGGATGGTGCCTCCACCACCTCCCTGGGCAGCCCATTCCAATGCCAATCACTCTCTCTGTGAAGAACTTCCTCCTAACATCCAGCCTAGACCTCCCCTGGCACAGCTTGAGACTGTGTCCCCTTGTTCTATTGCTGGTTGCCTGGGAGAAGAGGCCACCCCCCACCTGGCTACAATGTCCCTTCAGGTAGTTGTAGACAGTAATAAGATCACCTCTGAGCCTCCTCTTCTCCAGGCTAAACAGGCCCAGCTCCCTCAAACCTCTCCTCATAGGGTTTGTGTTCCAGGCCCCTCAACAGCTTTGTTGCCCTTCTCTGGACATGTTCCAGCACCTCAACATCTTTCTTGAATTGAGGGGCCCAGAACTGGACACAGTACTCAAGGTGTGGCCTGAGCAGTGCTGAGCACAGGGGCAGAATAACCTCCCTTGTCCTGCTGGCCACACTGCTCCTGATGCAGGCCAGGATGCCATTGGCTCTCTTGGCCACCTGGGCACACTGCTGCCTCATCTTCAGCTACTATCCACCAGTACCCCCAGGTCCCTTTCCTCCTGGCTGCTTTCCAGCCACTCAGTCCCCAGCCTGTAGCACTGCTTGGGGTTGTTGTGGCCAAAGTGCAGAACCCTGCACTCGGCCTTTCTCTGGTTTGTAGGTTCTAAAGCAAAGATCTAATGAATTTCACTTCTACAGGAGGCAAGAATAGGAAGGAAGAAAAAGAAAAAGCCTATGTTTGTACACAGGCTTTGCAGTCAAGCCAGACCTCTGAGGCTCTACCTTTAATTATGTTCTCAAACATGGTAATTGCTCCTTGTGGGAGGCATCAGCTGGTTTTAAACCCTCCTCCTTCCAAGGTTAGCTCCATCTATTTAGTACCAGCTCCCCAAACACAGCAGACATGCTCTGATTTGAATCTCAACCATGGTGGGGATGTCCAGCCACTGGAGCTGAGTCTCTTGCTAAACTCAGTGTCATTTCATCTGCTCCACAGGCTGCTACAGCAACAGAAATCACAACACAATTCCTTTAACAGAAGACATTCCAGCATGGAATGTCTTCAGTCTGGAGAGGAGAAGGCTCCCAGGTGACCTTCTTGTGGACTTTCAGTATCTGAAGGGGGATAAAAGAAAGCTGGGGAGGGACTTTTTAGGCTGTCAGGGAGTGATAGGACTGGTGGGAATGGGACAAAGCCAGAAATGGGTAGATTCAGACTGGATGCTAGGAAGAAGTTCTTCATCAAGAGGGTGGTGAGACCCTGGAATGGGTTGCCCAGGGAGGTGGTGGAAGCTTCATCCTGGGAGGTGTTTAAGGCCAGGCTGGATGAGGCTCTGGCCAGCCTGATCTAGTGTGAGGTGTCCCTGCCCATGGCAGGGGGGTTTGAAGTGGATGATCCTCATGGTCCCTTCCAACCCTGACTGATTCTAAGATTCTATACTAGAGAGTGTCCAATGGTGACTATGAGGATGATGAAGGGAGCAGAACATGTGCCTGATGAGGAAAGGCTGCGAGCCCTGGGGCTGTTTAATCTGGAGAAGGCTGAGAGGGGGATCTCATTAATGTTTCTAAGTGTTTTCAGAGTGGGTGTCAAGAGGAAAGGGACAGGCTCTTTTCACAGGTGGCATTCTGTGATAGGAGAGGCAAAGGAGACAAACTGGAACCCAGGAAGTTCCACCCCAACATGAGGAAAATGTTTCCTCATGTGAAGATGCTGGAGCCTTGGAGCAAGCTGCCCAGAGAGGTTGTGGAGTCTCCTTGTGGAAAGGATTTTCAACCCCCATCTGGATGTGCTCCTGTGTGACCTGCTTGAGGTCCCTTCCAGCCTCTGCTATTCTAACGATTGACAAAAGCCAAACATCCAAATGTCTGTGGGATGTTCAGACACACCACAGGAAGCAAGCAGGCCTGTGGAATAGTATAGGTGTTATGTTATCAGAGGCATGTCCTAGCTGACTGGCACGGTTTGGAGGCAGCAGACCATTGATCACCAGTGTTACCCAGCTGCCAGCAGCCCTTTCCCTTCTCCATTTGCACTTTGCAGTTATTCTCTTCTCCCAGGCACCTGGTGACAGAACAAGAGGACACAGCCTCAAGCTGCAGCAGGGCAGGTTCAGGCTGGATGTTGGGAAGAAGTTCTTCAGAGCAAGAGTGATTGGCGTTGGAATGGGCTGCCCAGGGAGGTGGTGGAGTCCCCATCCCTGGAGGTAAGAGAAGGCTGCATGAGGCACTTAGTGCTGTGGTTTAGTTAATTAGAAGAGTTAAGTGATAGGTTGGACATGATGATCTTAGAGGTCTTTTCCAACCTGGTTAATTCTGTGATCCTTGAGGTCCCTGCCAGCCCTGACAATCCTGTGGCTCTTTTGAAAGTGGTCTTTCTAGCCAAAGGGGAAGGTTGGGATGCTCCAGCAGGGGCACAAGGGTGATAAGAGCAGAGAGAAGCATTTAGCTCTCTGTGACTCCCAGCTCGCTGTATTTCCTCTGCAGCAGATGTGTCACCTCCTACAGAGGGAGTGGATTCCTCCGGATCAGTGAGTAATTGGTCTTGCCTTAACCCAGCAATCTGCCTCTTGCATTTCTTCACAGCTCTCACAAACACAGCACAAGCTGCCCAGCCAAACGAGCACACTCCTTTCTCTCCTTTTGGAAAGCAAATGATCCTTGCATGATTTGCAGTTGCTGTATTAATTATGAAAACAGCTATTTACTTAACCATTTCCCCCTCCCCCTTCTTCTTCTTCTTCTTCTTCTTTCTTTTCTAAACCACTCTAAAAGTAAAAACCATTTAAACATTGATTCAGTTTCGGTGCCCAAGAGAAATGCCCCCAAGGAATCCCAGCCACTGACTAGCTTGAAAATGCCCTTGTAAATTAGCAAGCCTGGCACAAACACTGCTGGCAAATTCAATCATTGCTCTGTCGTGCTGCATTGTTATCTCCTGCTCGCTTAAAGAGCTGAACTCCATTCCTCCTTAATTCCATGTAGGCTACTGAGATGATACCAGTGACTTTGCTTAAGTGGCACTGACTCTATTAATATTTAACTACAGAGAATAATAAAAGCACAGAGAGAGAGAGCCTTAGGAATTAAACTACCACTTGCATGGTGTTTCTCCATGCTCTCTATTTTTTAACTATCTATTATCTCTTCAGCAGTTGTTTTCCATTAAATAAATCCCTTGGACAGTAATTGTGTTTAACATGGAGCTATTAGAAGAAATAAATGTGGAAGATCAAGGTTCAGGCTGCAAGAAATCTAATGGCTCTCAGACCCCATGGGCTTCAAAGGGAGGGCCAGGGCTTTAAAAGTCTGCTCACAGCACCATGGAACCTTAGAGGCTGGAAGTGACCTCCAGAGATCATCCAGTTCACACCCAGGGAAGTCCACTCAGGAATGCATCCAGGTGGGGTTGGAAAGGCTCCAGAGAAGGAGACTCCACAACCTCTCTGGGCAGCCTGCTCCAGGGCTCTGGCAGCCTCACTCTAAACAAGTTTCTCCTCATGCTGAGCTGAAGCCTTCTCTGTTCCAGTTTGTATCCATTGCTCCTTGCCTTATTGCTGTGCAGCACCCAAAAGAGCTTGGCCCCCTCCCCTCAGTTATTGATAGCCATTGCTCAGATCCCCTCTCAGCCTTCTCCTCTCCAGACTAAATAGCCCCAGGGCTCTCAGTCTCTCTTCCTAAAAGAAATGGAATCAAAACCTGTATGGTTTAAACCTGCAAGGTTTAAACAACAAAGGGACAAAGAAGCAGATGAAAGCATCCTGTGAGCCTTATGGCAAACATAGAGAAAAGTGAACATGCCCCCAGGTGGTACTTGGCACCGCTGAGGCCACACCACAGATACTGGGTTCAGCTACAAAGGTTCTGGAGCAGGTCCAGAGAAGGGCAACAAAGCTGGGAAAGGGTCTAGAGAATAGGGTTGGTGTGGAGTAACTGAGGGAGCTGGTGGTCTTTAGCCTGGAGGAGGCTGAGGAAGATGCAGCTGAAAGGAGATTGCAGGGAGGTGTGAGTTGGTCTCTTCTGCCTAATATCAGGTGACAGAAGGAGAGGAAATGTCACAGTATCACAGCATCACAGTATCACCAGGGTTGGAAGAGACCTCACAGATCATCAAGTCCAACCCTTTAGCACAGAGCTCAAGGCCAGACCATGGCACCAAGTGCCACGTCCAGTCCTGCCTTGAACAGCTCCAGGGACGGCGACTCCACCACCTCCCCGGGCAGCCCATTCCAGTGTCCAATGACTCTCTCAGGGAAGAACTTTCTCCTCACCTCCAGCCTAAATCTCCCCTGGTGCAGCCTGAGGCTGTGTCCTCTTGTTCTGGTGCTGGCCACCTGAGAGAAGAGAGCAACCTCCTCCTGGCCACAACCTCCCCTCAGGTAGTTGCAGACAGCAATAAGGTCTGCCCTGAGCCTCCTCTTCTCCAGGCTAACCAATCCCAGCTCCCTCAGCCTCTCCTCGTAGGGCTGTGCTCAAGGCCTCTCTCCAGCCTCGTCGCCCTTCTCTGGCTCTCTTGGCCACCTGGGCACACTGCTGGCTCATGTTCAGGTGGGTATCAATCAGCACCGCCAGACCCCTCTCTGTCTGGCTGCTCTCAGCCACTCTGACCCCAGCCTGTATCTCTGCATGGGGTTGCTGTGGCCAAAGTGCAGCACCCTGCACTTGGAGCTGTTGAAGCCATCCCCTTGGACTCTGCCCATCTGTGCAGGTGGTCAAGGTCCTGCTGCAGAGCCCTTCTGCCCTCCAACCCAGCCACATCTGCCCCCAGCTTGGTGTCATCTGCACACTTGCTGATGACTGACTCCATGCCCTCATCCAGATCATCTATGAAGATGTTAAAGAGGATGGGGCCCAGCACAGATCCCTGAGGGACACCACTAGTGACAGCTGCCAGCTGGATGTGGCACCATTCACCACCACTCTCTGGGCTCAGCCCTCCAGCCAGTTCCTAACCCAGCACAGAGTGTTGCCATGCAAGCCATGGGCTGACAGCTTAGCCAGCAGTTTGCTGTGGGGGACAGTGTCAAAGGCCTTGCTGCAGTCCAGATAGAGCACATCCACAGGCCTGTCCTGAAAGGACACGCCAGGGGAAGGTTAGGTTGGAGATTAGGAAAAAAAACTTTGCTGCAGAAGTGGTCAGGGATTGGCACAGGCTGCCCAGGGAGGTGGGGGAGTCTCCATGCCTGGAGTCATTCCTGAAACGCATGGACATGGCACTTTGAGACATGTTTCATGACCGTGGTGGTGTTGGGTTGCTGGTTGGAATCTTGGAGTTCTTTTCCAACTGAAACACTACTGTGATTGTTTGACATACCTGCTACACCCCTGCCTTAGACCTGCAAAGAGCCATCAGTGAATGCAACATCTTCATGTTCTTTGCAATAAAAAGTTAGGCTTGAGAAAGAATTCTCCTATTAGATAAATTTTACCTGCAATTTAAGGCTTTGAGACTTGATCACTCTTTTGATTGTGCCCTAACTTTATCTCAGTATGGATTGCAGCATTCATTAGGGGTCAGGACTGGGTCTAGTCCTGGTGGAAGGGCTGGAGGATGTTTGCTGACTATACCAAACTGGGCAGAGTGGCTGACACAGCATCAGGCTCTGCTGCTGAGACCTGTACAGGCTGGAGAACTGGGCACAAGACAACCTCTGGGAGTCACGGAATCACCTGGCTTGTACTGAAAATGCTGTGTCCAGCAGGAGCAGGGAGGTGACTGTCCCCTTGGACTCTGCTCTGGTGAGGCCACACCTCGAGTGCTGTGTTCAGTTTTGGGCACCCCAGTACAAGAGAGATGTGGAGGTGCTGGAGTGGGTCCAGAGGGGAGCAATAAAGCTGTGAAGGGCCTGGAGAATAAGATGAGGAGTGACTGAGGGAGCTGGGGATGGTTAGTGTGAAACAGAAGAGGCTGAGGGCAGACCTCATTGCTGTCTACAGCTACCTGAAGGGACATTGTGGAGAGGCTGCTGCTGGCCTCTTCTCACAGGTGATAGCAGACAGAACAATGAGGAATGGCCTCAAGCTTAGGCTGGACAGGTTTAGACTGGACATCAGGACAAAGCTTTTCAGGGACAGATAGGTCAGGGAGTGGAATGAACTGCCCAGGGAGGTGGTGGAGTGACCCAGCCTAGATGTGTTCAAGGGTGGTTTGGATGTGGTGCTTAGGGCTATGATTTAAGGTGACCCTTGTAGAAGAGGGTTCTAGGTTGGCTTTGCCAAGCTGGCTGATTCTGGGATTCTGTGATTCTGTAGTCTCAGTGGAGCAGTGGGGATTTAATTAAAGTTTGCCCAGGCTGTGTTTCCAATATTCTTAAAGGAGTGTGGAAGATATGCAGAGTGATTTTTGATGCTAGCTTTACAACTGCTGTTCTCTGATGGTCTATTAATATCTGCTCCATTTTATTCCCTCAACTCCAATAATTCTTGCATTGTTCTCACACACATAACAAACTTTCTGCCTCTTCTGGGGTTTGGTGGGTTTGTTTTTTTTTTAGCTTCATAAGCTCACAGCAGTGGGTGATGTCTGTATTTATACAGGTAAGTAAATGCCCTTTAATTCTGGAGCAATCCCTGCTTGACTGATAAATAGAAATGATTTAGGCAACAGTTGGGGAAAAGGAGAGCCTCAGTTGGCTGCCCCTCCTCCAGCTAATATTTCAGTCTTAATGAAGTTAGTCATCTTCCATTAGATATAATGGTGGCAGGCAAATTGTGAGTGATGCCAGTAACTTGGGCAATTTTCTGAGAAGCCACTTCAGCTGTTAAATTGTCCCACTTCTTCATCCCTGGGATCCTGCTAATGGAATAATGTGAAATCAAGGCAAGCTGAAAGTATCAATAAGGGCTGAAGAAAATGGAGTGGTTTGCTATAGCGCAGCAGGAGGAGGAGCAGAGAATGGCAGAATGGTTTGGGATGCAAGGGATCTCAAAGACCACTAGTTCCAGCCCTCCCACCATGGGCAGGGACCCCTTCCACTAGCCCAGGTTGCTCAAGAACTCATCCAGCCTGGCTTTGAACACCTCCAGGGAGGGGACATCCACAACCTTCCTGGGCAACCTGTGCCAGTGTCTCCCCACCCTCACTGGGAACTTCTGAACATCCAGTCTAAATCTCCTCTCTTCCAGCCTGAAGCCATTGCCCCATGTCCTATCACTACAAGCCCTTGGCAAAAAGTCCCTCCACAGCTTGCTTTACATACTGGAAGGATGCTAAAAGGTCTCCCCAGGGCCTTCTCTTCTCCAGGCTGAGCAAACCCCACTCTCAGCCTGGTCCCATAGGAGAATTTCTGCAGCCCCTCAATCATATTTGTGTTCTCTTCTGGGCCCACTCCAACAGCTCCAGGTCCTTATTGTGCTGGGGGCCCCTGAACTGAAGGCAGTGCTGCAGGTGTGGTCTGAGCAGAGCACAGAATCATCACAGAACTTCTTAGATTGGCAAAGCCCTTCAAGCTCACTGAGTCCAATCATTAGTTTCACACTGACAAGTCCTTGACTAAACCAAATCCCCATGAATCACTATGATTGACAAGACCACCAGAACCATCGAGTCCAACCTTTGTGCCAGCAGCCTTCAGCACTAGACCACAGCCTCAAGCACCACATCCACTCTCTCCTTAAACACCTCCAGGGATGACAACTCCACCACCTCCCTGGGCAGCCTGTTCCAGTGCCTGACCACCCACTCAGGGAAAAACTTCCTCCCAACAGCCAACCTAAACCTCCCCTGACACAACTTGAGGCCATTTCCTCTTGTCCTAGCATTAGTAATTTAGGAGAGAAGACCAGCTCCAGCCTCACTACAACCTCCTTTTAGGTAGTTGTAGAGGGCAGTAAGGTCCCTCTGAGCCTCCTCTTCTCCACACTAAACAAGCCCAGCTCCCTCAGCCACTCCTCATAGGTCATGTTTGCCAGACCTCTCCCCAGCCTCATCGCCCTTCTCCCACCCACTCCCTCCCGGTGCTGCTGCTCTCCCAGCACACAGCTGCCTGCTGGGCTTCAAGTGCCCATTGCAGGCTCATGTTGAGGTGCTGGAAGGTGTCCAGAGAAGGGCAACAAAGCTGGTGAGGGGCCTGGAGCACAAATCCTATGAGGAGAGGTTGAGGGAGCTGGGGGTGTGCAGCCTGCAGCAGAGGAGGCTCAGGGGTGATCTTATTACTGTCTACAACTACCTGAAGGGAGGCTGTAGCCAGGTGGGGGTTGGACTCTTCTCCCAGGCAACCAGCAACAGAACAAGGGGACACAGCCTCAAGTTGTGCCAGGGTAGGTCTAGGCTGGATGTTAGGAAGAAGTTCTTCACAGAGAGAGTGATTGGCATTGGAATGGGCTGCCCAGGGAGGTGGTGGAGGCACCGTCCCTGGGGGTCTTCAAGCAAAGCCTGGCTGAGGCACTTAGTGCCATGGTCTGGTTGACTGGCAAGGGCTGGGTTCTAGGTTGGACTGGATGAGCTTGGAGGTCTCTTCCAACCTGGTTGATTCTATGATTCTATGATTCACCCAAGTCCTTCTCCTGCTGCTGTTAGGCTGATGGTTGGACTCAAGAATCTCAGAGGTCTTTGCCAACCAAAATAATTCCATTATTCTCTGTTTTGGTCCACTTTAAACTCTCACTCCAGCAGGATCCCTCACTTGTGAACATCCTATTTTCACTGCACGCTTCTAAACTGCAAATAAGGTTGAAAGAGTTGTTCCAATAAGTGAGGACTCAGGTGGTACACATGGAATATGAAAAAAAGAATGAATCTTTGAAGTTACCTTTGCTGCATGTCTAGAGAAGAAACAATCATTACTTAGGAGAAGCATAAAGATGGGAGATGATGTAGTTATGACACCCCACCTCCTACAAAGCACTATGTGTGGGGAGAATAAAACAAGACAGATGCAGAATCTGGATGGTACTTGTCTGAAAATCAGCAAATGAACAGCATTTATTGCTAAGACTATTGCACAGTGAAGTGAGGGTCAGTGTCTTCTGTCTACTAGCAGGTGATAGGAGGAGAGGAAGTGTCCTGAAACTGTGCTAGGGAAAGGTTAGATGGGAGATGAGGAAAAAGTTCTTTGCTGCAAGGGTGGTCAGGGATTGGCACAGGCTGTCCAAGGAGGTGGTGGAGACCCCCTCCCTGGAGGTGTTCCAGAATCATAGAATCATAGAATCAACCAGGTTGGAAGAGACCTCCAAGATCATCCAGTCCAACCTAGCACCCAGCCCTACCCAGAAAGGTCAAGGGAGGTGATTCTCCCCCTCTACTGCACTCTGGTGAGACCATCCAGTTCTGGAGCCCACATTAGAAGAAGGATGTGGATGTGCTGGAGCATGTCCAGAGAAGGGCCACAAGGATGAGCAGAGGGCTACAGAACCTCTGCTATGAGGACAGACTGAAGGAGTTGTGGCTGTTGAGTCTGGAGAAGAGGAGGCTCCCAGGTGACCTTCTTGTGGCCTTCCAGGATCTGAAGAGGGCCTACAAAAATGCTGGGGAGGGACTTTTGAGGCTGTCAAGGAGTGACAGGACTGGGGGGGAATGGAGCAAAGCTGGAGGTGGGGAGATTCAGACTGGACATGAGGAGGAAGTTGTTGAGCAGGAGAGTGGTGAGAGCCTGGACTGGGCTGCCCAGGGGGGTGGTTGAGGCCCCATGGCTGGAGGTGTTTAAGGGCAGGCTGGATGAGGCTGTGGGCAGCCTGCTCTAGGGTAGGGTGTCCCTGGGCATGGCAGAGGGATTGGAACTGGCTGCTCCTTGTGGTCCCTTCCAACCCTGCCTGATTCTGTGATTCCATGAAAAGTGTGGGCATGATTTAATGGCCATGGTGGGGTTGGGTTGATTCTTGGACTCAGTTTTGCAGCAGAAAAAGAAAACAATTGTATGACTCTATTATTCCATATTTATAAAGCACCTCACAAATGAGAACTCCAAACAGGTTGGGTTTTTTTTTCCCAAAGGCTTCATTAATTATCTCATGATAATGCAGTAAATTAGGTATTGCAGTATTAATTTTGAAGGCCATTAAACTAAGGCATGAAGAGCTTAGCTGACACACCCAGGATTGTTTAACCAAAAAGAGTGGTTACAGAATCACAGAATCATAGAATGGTTTAAGTTGGGAGGGACCTCAAAGCTCAGCCAGCTCCAACCCCCTGCCATAGGCAGGGACACCTCCCACTAGAACAGGTCACTCAAGGCCTCATCCAACCTGGCCTTGAACACCTCCAGGGAGGGAGCAGCCACAGCCTCCCTGGGCAACCTGTGCCAGTGTCTCACCACCCTCACTGCAAACAACTTCTTCCTAACAGCCACTTTCAGTCTCCCCTCTGACACTTTAAACCCATTCCTCCTTCTCCTGTCATTACAAGACCTTGTCAGTAGTCCCTCCTCAGCCCTCCTGTATCCCACTTCAGATCCTGGAAGGCCACTCCAAGCTCTCCTGGAAGCCTTCTCTTCTCCAGGTTGAAGGGAGAAGACATTTGAGTTCATGGAGTCCAACCATACCTGACTAACAAAGCAGGTACTGCTGAACACTTCCAGGGCCACAGGGCCAGGGTTTCAACCACCTTCCTGAGGAACACCTTCTAGTGTTTGAGAACCCTTTCAGTGAAGAACTGTCTTCTAATACCTAAACTGCACCTCCCATGCTGCAACTGCAGGCTGTGTGCAGTTCTGGAGCCCCCAACACAAGAAGGACATGGTATTGTTGGAGCCAGTCCAGAGGAGGCCACCAAGATGCTCAGAGGGCTGCAGCAGCTCTGCTATGAGGACAGACTGAGAGAGTTTGGGCTCTGCAGCCTGGAGAAGAGAAGGCTTCCAGGAGAGCTTGGAGTGGCCTTCCAGGATCTGAAGGGGACTACAGGAGAGCTGGGGGGGGACTATTGACAAGTCCCATCTGGAATATTGCATCTAGTTCTGGGCTTCCCACTTCAAGAGGGACAGGGATCTGCTGGAGAGAGTCCAAGGCAGGGCTGCAAGGATGCTGAAGGGCCTGGAGCACTGCCTGGTGAGGAGAGGCTGAGAGCCCTGGGGCTGTGCAGTCTGCAGAGGAGAAGGCTGAGAGGGAGCTGAGCAATGTCTGTCAAGAGCTGAGGGCTGGGGGTCAGGAAGGAAGGCACAGGGACAGCCTCTGCTCACTTGTGCCCTGCCATAGGCCAAGGGATGGAAACTGCAGCACAGGAAGCTGCAGCTCAAGATGAGGAAGAACTTCTTTGCTGTAAGGGTGTGAGAGCAGTGGCACAGGCTGCCCAGAGAGGTTGTGGAGTCTCCTTCTCTGGAGCCTTTGCAGCCCTGTCTGGATGTGTTCCTGTGCCACCTGTGTTGGATTTTCTGACCCTGCTCTGGCAGGGGGGTTGGACTGGAAGCTCTCAGAGGTCCCTTCATAGAATCATAGAATCAAGCAGGTTGGAAGAGACCTCCAAGATCATCCAGTCCAACCTAGCACCCAGCCCTATCCAGTCAACTAGACCATGGCACTAAGTGCCTCATCCAGGCTTTTCTCGTGTCCAGAGAAGGGCAACGAGGCTGGGGAGAGGCCTTGAGCACAGCCCTACGAGGAGAGGCTGAGGGAGCTGGGATTGGTTAGCCTGGAGAAGAGGAGGCTCAGGGCAGACCTTGTTGCTGTCTGCAACTACCTGAGGGGAGGTTGTGGCCAGGAGGAGGTTGCTCTCTTCTCTCAGGTGGCCAGCACCAGAACAAGAGGACACAGCCTCAGGCTGTGCCAGGGGAGATTTAGGCTGGAGGTGAGGAGAAAGTTCTTCCCTGAGAGAGTCATTGGACACTGGAATGGGCTGCCCGGGGAGGTGGTGGAGTCGCCGTCCCTGGAGCTGTTCAAGGCAGGACTGGACGTGGCACTTGGTGCCATGGTCTGGCCTTGAGCTCTGTGCTAAAGGGTTGGACTTGATGGTCTGTGAGGTCTCTTCCAACCCTGATGATACTGTGATACCTCCAGGGACGGTGCCTCCACCACCTCCCTGGGCAGCCCATTCCAATGGGAAATCACTCTCTCTGTGAAGAACTTCCTCCTAACAGCTCCTTCCAGCCCCTAACCTCCTGGGATCCTGTAAAACTCAGTGAGCAGCCACGAGCAGACCGAGCTTTGAAAACATGGAGAGTAAATAACAAGTTTGAAGAGCAGGATTTAGTTATTAACTGAGACAAGAGCTTGTGCAAACCAGAGGTGGCAGAGGATCATTACAGGAAATTACATGCAATATTGGGATTATTTTCATAGCAGCCATTTGCTGGATCCCCACCTGCTGAGGAGAGGCAAAGTGAGGTGGAGACACTAATTGAAACGCAAACCAGGCAGATGAAAAGCTGACCCAGGTTGCAATCAATGGGAGGCTTCAACAGCTGCCCAGCCAAGAGCTGGGATCCATTAAATTGGATTAGAAAATGTCACCAGTGCAGCAGGCAGTGGGATTCAGTGTAGAGCAGCTTGGCACAGGGGAGAGGTCATGTTTCATTAAGATTAGTTCTGTTTCCTTTGAACACAGTTCCTGGAATCTCAGGCAAGAAGAGATCCAGTTCCAATTTTCACAGCTTGTCAGGTCTCTTTTATGCACCCCTGTCATTTTCAGTACCTGCTTACAGCAGATTGTTTGCTGGAGCTATGCTTGCTGCAACAGAACTGCACCCCCAGGCTGCACACAACACTGAAGCAAGGAGTTAAATGTTCCAGAACTCCGAATCTCTACACCTGGATTAAGGCAGAGCTCCTTAAGAACACGGATAGGTTTGTGTGTCTTGTTCTCCTCACACCTTTAGTCTTTGCCATTCTCTGAAATTCCAAAGAGTCACACAATTGGCAGGGTTGGAAGGGACCTCAGTGGTCATCCAGTTCCCAAATTAAGCAGTCTCCATGGCAGTTTTCACGGAATCCCAGATCACTGAGGCTGGAAAAGACCTCTGAGAGCATCGAGTGCAGCCTATAAGCTAAGACATCAGCCAAACCATGCCACCAGGTGCCACATCCAATCTTCTCTTAAACACCTCCAGGGATGGGGACTCCACCACCTATCGGAGCAGCCCATTCCAGTGCCTAATCACAGAATTAATCAGGTTGGAAAAGACCTCTGAGATCATGAAGTCCAACCTAGCACCCAACACCTTCTAAGTAAGTAATTAATCCTTCTAATTAACCATAGCTCCAAGTGCCTCATGCAGCCTCCTATTAAACACCTCCAGGGATGGGGACTCCACCACCTCCCCAGGCAGCCCATTCCAATGCTCTTGCTGCGAAGAACTTATTCCTAACATCCAGCCTGAACCTGCCCTGGCACAAGTTGAGACTGTGTCCTCTTGTTCTGTTCTCTGGCTGCCTGGCAGAAGAGACCAACCCCACCTGGCTACAGCCTCCCTTCAGGTAGTTGTAGACAGCAATGAGATCCCCCCTGAGCCTCCTCTTCTGCAGGCTGCACACCCCCAGCTCCCTCAGCCTCTCCTCATAGGGCTGTGTTCCAGGCCCCTCCCCAGCCTTGCTGCCCTTCTCTGGACACCTTCCAGCACCTCAACATCTTTCTTAAACTGAGTAGCCCAAAACTGGACATAGCACTCAAGGTGTGGCCTAAGCAGTGTCCTAACCCTGCCAGTACAGGGCAGAAGGACTGCCCTGGTCCTGCTGGTCACCCTGGTCCCAATACAGGCCAGGATGCCATTGGCCTGCTTGGCTGCCTGGGCACACTCTGGCTCATGTGCAGTCAACACCCTTTCCGTGAGGAAGTGCTTCCTAATACCCAACCTTTCCTTAGAATCATAGACCTGTTGAGCTTGGAAGAGACCTTTGGGATCACCAAGTGTCAACCAGGTAGCTGGAGCTCACAGTCCCAGCGCTAGCGCTACCCTGCTGCCACCAAACCCTGTCCCTCAGCATCACACCCACACATCCTTTCCATACCTCCAGGGACTTAGAACATTTTCTTCTTCCATCCAAAACAAAACAAAAAAAAAGTTGAAATGCAGCATTTTTTAATATTGCCTTTTAATCTTTCATCATTTCTCTTACAGGCTCTCACTCCCCCATGGCCAACTCTTCGTCTAGATGAGAGTCATTAATAAAGCAGCACTGCTGATTAGATTGTCAATTAAATCCAGGTGCTTTATGAGCACTCTGGAAGAGAGAATGAAACCCATATGGTAAGATTATCCCAAAATAATTTCTTATGTTCTTGATTATCAAATGCAGCCAATTTTTTTTCCTCCTCTTATGCCAAATAGCTGAGCCTTCAGACAAAAAAATGTTGTGGGATGCAGCACTAAGCTGCTTTTTGGGAAGCACTCATCCCCCAAAGGTTTCATAACTCCAAACTGAACATAAAGGTAGTAAGACTTTCATATCAGATGTTCTGATTACTTGAAGTGGTGCAACAAAACTTCAGGGCCTCATAAAAATGAGCCATTTGATTGGAACAGCACAGCAACTGTTCTCCAAAGCAGAGGGATGAGTTGGAGTGCTGCAGTGCCTGGCAAGACTTGACCACATGGCTTGGCAGCAGCCCTGTGCATGGTTTAGGTTGGAAGGGACCTCACAGATCAGCCAGTTCCAACCTCCTGCCATAGGCAGGGACACCTCCCACTAGAACAGGTTGCTCAAGACCTCATCCAGCCTGGCCTTGAACACCTCCAGGCAGGGAGCAGCCACAGCCTCCCTGGGCAATCTGTGCCAGTGTCTCACCACCCTCACTGGAAAGAACTTCTTCCCAGCATGTGATCAAAGATGCCCTAAGATCAAAGGTCACATTCTGTGATCCACAACCTCCCTGGAAGTATCACAGCATCACAGTATCACCAAGGTTGGAAGAGACCTCACAGATCATCAAGTCCAACCCTTTAGCACAGAGCTCAAGGCCAGACCATGGCACCAAGTGCCACGTCCAACCTGGCCAGGCTGGACAAGGACCTTGAGCAACTTGGGCTAATGGGAGGTGTCCCTTCCCATGGTGGGGTGGTTGGAAGTAGATGATCTTTCAGGTCCCTTTCGACCCAAAGCATTCTGCGACTCTACTCTCCAGAATAACCTGTGTGAAGTAAATTTCCAGTGGTTGCTTACTAAGTAATAACTTCTCTCACTGTACTGAAGTACACTCATCTAAAAATGTATGGACAGCACAAGGCTGTGCAGACCTCAGAGGACTGCAAACTGCTGGCTAAGCTGTCAGCCCATGGCTTGGATGGCAACACTCTGTGCTGGGTTAGGAACTGGCTGGAGGGCTGAGCCCAGAGAGTGGTGGTGAATGGTGCCACATCCAGCTGGCAGCTGTCACTAGTGGTGTCCCTCAGGGATCTGTGCTGGGCCCCATCCTCTTTAACATCTTCAGAGATGATCTGGATGAGGGCATGGAGTCAGTCATCAGCAAGTGTGCAGATGACACCAAGCTGGGGGCAGATGTGGCTGGGTTGGAGGGCAGAAGGGCTCTGCAGCAGGACCTTGACCGCCTGCACAGATGGGCAGAGTCCAAGGGGATGGCTTCAGTAGCTCCAAGTGCAGGGTGCTGCACTTTGGCCACAGCAACCCCATGCAGAGATACAGGCTGGGGTCAGAGTGGCTGAGAGCAGCCAGACAGAGAGGGATCTGGGGGTGCTGATTGATACCTGCCTGAACATGAGCCAGCAGTGTGCCCAGGTGGCCAAGAGAGCCAGTGGCATCCTGGCCTGCACCAGGAATGGTGTGGCCAGCAGGAGCAGGGAGGTCATTCTGCCCCTGTACTCTGCACTGGTTAGACCACACCTTGAGTGCTGTGTTCAGTTCTGGGCCCCCCAGTTTAGGAGGGACATTGAGATGCTTGAGCATGTCCAGAGAAGGGCAACGAGGCTGGGGAGAGGCCTTGAGCACAGCCCTACGAGGAGAGGCTGAGGGAGCTGGGATTGGTTAGCCTGGAGAAGAGGAGGCTCAGGGCAGACCTCATTGCTGTCTGCAACTACCTGAGGGGTGGTTGTGGCCAGGAGGAGGTTGCTCTCTTCTCTCAGGTGGCCAGCACCAGAACAAGAGGACACAGCCTCAGGCTGTGCCAGGGGAGATTTAGGCTGGAGGTGAGGAGAAAGTTCTTCCCTGAGAGAGTCATTGGACACTGGAATGGGCTGCCCGGGGAGGTGGTGGAGTCGCCGTCCCTGGAGCTGTTCAAGGCAGGACTGGACGTGGCACTTGGTGCCATGGTCTGGCCTTGAGCTCTGTGCTAAAGGGTTGGACTTGATGGTCTGTGAGGTCTCTTCCAACCCTGATGATACTGTGATACTGTGGTACTGTGACTCTGAGTAACAATTAATGATTAATCTAAACCTCTGAGATTAGCAGAGTGAATCACACAGCACAGAAAGACTTTGTAAGTAGGGAAGAAAAACTACATGGGGAAAAGGAGGATGAGGGAAAAGGAGGATGAGGCTGCACTGTCATTAGCTGCTCTCTGTGACAGCTCATTAGGTTAGTTACTACTAAAGGAACTGACCCCATGTATGTATTTGGAGTGGATGAGGTCCCTTCCAGCCCCTGACATTCTGTGATTCTATGACTCTGAGTGCAGGACCCAACACTTGGACCCTTTGAGCCTCTTACCGTTAGCCTCAGATCATTTCATCCAGGCTGTTCAGATCCTTCAGCAGAGCCTTCCTGTCCTCAAGCAGATCAATGCTCCCACCTAACTTACTGTCATCTGCAACCTCACTGAGGGAGCACTCAATCCCCCATCCACAGAATCACAGAAACACCCAGCTGGGCAAAGCCCCTCAGCATCACCAAGTCCAACCTAGAACCCTACTCTACAAGATTCACCTTAAACCGTAGGCCCAAGCACCACGGCCAAATGACTCTTAAACACATCCAGGGTGGGTGACTCCACCACCTCCCTGGGCAGCTCATTCCAGTCCCTGACCACTCTCTCCGTGAAAAACTTTTTCCTAGTGTCCAACTTAAACCTCCCCAGCCTCAGCTTGAGGCCATTCCCCCTTGTTCTGTCTCCAGTTACCTGTGAGCAGAGCCCAGCAGCAGCCTCTCCACAGTGTCCCTTCGGGTAGCTGTAGACAGCAACAAGGTCTGCCCTCAGCCTCCTCTATTTCACACTAACCAGCCCCAGCTCCCTCAGACCAGATCACTGATAGAGGCATTAAAGAGAACTGGCCCCAGCCCTGAGCCCTGGGGTGCACCACTTTGTGACTGACCACCAAACTCTTCTCTTTACCACCACTTTTTGGGCCCAGCCAACCACTTTTTTTATCCAGCAAAGCCCACACACATGCAAGACACTGAACTGCCTGCCTTCACATCTTTCCCTCCCCTGTAGGTGTCTAAGGCCAGGCTGGGTGAGGCTCTAGACAGCCTGATCTAGTGTGAGATGTCCCCGTCCATGGCAGGGGGATTGGAACTGGGGGACCCTTGTGGTCCCTTCCAGCCCTGTCTGACTCTGTGATTCACATTCCTGCCACCAACCTCCTAGTAATGCCAGCACTGCAGGAGGCAGTTCTTCTGAGATCAATGGTGTCTCAGAAGAGGCAGAAGAGGCTACAACACATTTTATTCACAGAAGGGTGATAGCTGAGAGCAGGAAGGGCACTGTTTTCTCTAACTGTGGGTCATAAATCCCTTGGAGGTCATACAAAGGTTAAAACAAAAGAGAGCTGCCAGCAAGCAAGAGCTAAATCCCTGCAGGGCTGGCAAATCAGAGGGACTGCTATTACTTACTCTCATTTCTGCACTTCTGAGAAAACTTCAATTGCCCTTTAATTGCTGGAAAGAGTTCAGCTCCTTCAAAACGAGGAAGTCAATAAGCACAGTTGTTTTTCACTCTCCTGTCCTGGAGGGACTGGTAAATACTGACTGGTGGAGATTGCTCAAAATAAGATGAGCTGAGAGGGCCTTAAACCTTCAGGAAGCTGACAAAAATCTAACCATTAAAAGTTAAGATGTTGGGGGAGATGACAAGGAAAATGAGCCACAGTTTCACAGCCATTTCTCTGGGCAATTGTGGCTTTCTCAGGAAGCTTCTGCCTCCTGTGTCCCCAGCCAGATGCTTCTATCCCCTGAAGACAGATTTGGTTGTGCTGCTGGGATTCCACTCACTGCACAGATCGGTGGGGACTGACCTGTTGGAAGGCAGTGAAGGGGAAAAGAATTTGGAGGTCCTAGTTGATGGGAGGTTGACCATGAGCCAGCACTGTGCTCTGGTGGCCGAGAGGGCCAAGGGCATCCAGGAGTGGATTAGAAGAGCTGTGGTGAGTAGGTCAAGAGAGGTTCTACTGTCCCTCTACTCTGCCCTGCTGAGGCCACATCTGGAGTACTGTGTCCAGTTCTGGGACTCTCAGTTCAAGAAGGAACTCAGGCAACTGCTTGAGAGAGTTCATCACAGAGCCACAAAGATGCTGAAAGGAATAGAATATCTCTGTTATGAAGAGAACCTGAGGGAGCTGGGACTGTGCTGCTGGGAGAGAAGGAACCTGAGAGGTGACCTCCTCAATGTTGATAAAGATGTGCAGGCTGAGTGCCCAGAAACTCAAGCCAGGCTCTGCTGGGTGATGCCCAATGACAGCACAAGGGGCAGTGGTGGAAGCTGAGGCATAGGAAGTTTCATTTAAACATGAGGTCTTTTTTATCCTGTGAGGGTGACAGAAGCCTGGAACAGGCTGTCCAGGGGAGGTGTGGAGTCTCCCTCTCTGGAGATATTCAAACCCCACCTAGATTTGTTCCTGTGCCCCTGCTCTGCAGGGGGGTTGGCCTGGATGAGCTCTGGGGGTCCCTTCCAGCCCCTGACATTCTGTGACTCTCCAGAGGGATCAGGTTATAGCTCCCAGTTTAGTAACAAGCCTGCCCATAAAGACACAGACTCACAGGAACACTCAGGTTGACAAAGCCCCTCAGGATCACCAAGTCCAACCTACAACCCTACTCTACAGGATTCACCTCAAACCACATTCCTAAGGACCACATCCAAACAACCCTTAAACACATCCAGGCTGGGTGACTCCACCACCTCCCTGGGCAGCTCATTCCAGTCCCTGACCACTCTCTTTTTCCTAATGTCCAATTTAAACCTGCTCAGCCTCAGCTTGAGGCCTTTTCCCCTTGTTCTGTCTCTACCTGTGGGAAGAGCCCAGCAGCAGCCTCTCCACAATGTCCCTTCAGGTAGCTGTAGACAGCAATGAGATCTGTCACCCTCCTCCTCCTGAAATAAAACAGCCCCAGCTTCCCGAGTCTAGTTCCAAAAGAGATCTAGTTCCAAAAGAGATCTAGTTCCAAAAGAGATCAGTTATCTCTCTCACCATGCAACCTGATAAACAGCTGTAGGGGCAAAAAGCCAGGGAGTGATCCAACTGCAGAAGGGGCTGCCTCAAGGTAAGAGTGGAGCTGAGCTAGGGGACACAAGGAGAAGGATGGATGAATTACTGATCAGAACACCAATCTGGAAGGCAGAATGACAGTGTGAGGAAGCCACTGTGCTACCCAGGGCAGGAAAGGACAGGGTGAGTCAGCAGCAGGAGGAAAGGCAAAATCATGGCTGGATGCAAATGAAGTAGATGAGGTGCAAGCAGAGCTGTCTCCAAGAAGAATGATCTCCAGTGTTTCCTGTGAGCCCTTCTTCAGAACCTAATATGATGAAGCTGTTGGAGCTTGCAAGGGCAGAACTACAAGACCAAGTTAAGTACAAAAGCACTGATTAAATGTAGAGGGAGGAGAGCACAGAGTGCAATCAAAGGAGACCAAACCCATCTCTTCTAAGTAGAGGAAGGAAAAAAACCCATTGGAAAGTGAGTAAGATTTCCTTTTCACTTCTAGAAATGCAAAGTTTAAGCAAATCAGATGAAATGTCATACTAGAAATGCCCACTTGTTTCTTTTGGGAGAGGAAAATGTGGGAATGGCAGCACAAAAAAGGGCATCTGAATTATGTGGTCCTTAAGATCCATCCTCTATATCCTAACTTCTGCCAGAGAAAACCCAGATGGTGTAGGAAGCAGATGCACTGCTGAGCTCAACTCAGTAGTCTGCTTGCCCTCCATGGACAGATCTCCAGTTGGTTTTACTCAGAGTTCTGAGCACTCCCAGGTTACATAAAACCAAAGACTGGCTGGGGATGGAAGTGGCCTCTGGAGATAGAATCATATAATCATGGAACTCTTCAGTCTGGAGAAGACTGAGAGGGGATTTAATCAATGGTTATCAATATCAGAGGGCTGGGGGTCAGGAGGTGGGGGACAGGCTGTGCTCACTGCTCCTTGGGATAGGACAGGGAGCAATGGATGGAAGCTGCAGCACAGGAGGTTCCAGCTCAACACAAGGGGGAACTTCTTGACTGTCAGGGTCCCAGAGCAGTGGCACAGGCTGCCCAGAGAGGCTGTGGAGTCTCCTTCTCTGGAGCCTTTCAAGGCCTGTGTGACCTGAGCTAGATTGTATGGTCCTGCTCTGGCAGGGGATTTGGACTTGATGGTCTCTTTGGGTCTCTTCCAACCCTCAACCTCCTGTGTGCCTGTGAGTTTAACTCCATTGCTAAAGCAGGGGCACCCATAGCAGCTTGCATAGAATCACAATGTCTGGGGGGGCTGGATTCTCTCCAGACAAGGATCCTCTACAGTCTCTCTGAGCAGGCTGCTCCAAGGCTCTGGCACCCTCACACCAAAGAAGTTTTCCCTTCTGTTCAGGTGGAGCCTCCTGGGGTGTAGTTGGGTGCCCATTACCCTTTGTTCTGTCACTGCACACCACTGAAGAGTCTGAACTCATCCTCTTGCCCTCTGTGCTTTAGCTACTGATGAGCTTTGAGAAGAACCCCTCTCAGTCTGCTTCTCCCCAGGCTCAACAGCCCCAGGGCTCTCAGCCTTTCCTCCTCAGGCTCCTCAACATCTTTGGAGTCTCTGCTGGAGTCTCTCCAGTATGTCTCTGCTTCTCTCCAACCACAGAACCAAGAACTGGACTCAGTAATCCAAATCTGGACTCATTTGAGCTATTCTTAATAACAGTAGGGAAAAAAAATGCAACATATCCAAATTACACCTAAAACACATTGCCCTCAAAAACATAAGTCCTTGCAACTTGCAAAGACAAACATCCCAAAATACTCCAGACAGCCTTTACCTGTTGCTCTGTTTTTAAAGTCATATTGTGCAATGAATGAGGCAAGGTCTCAAAGGAGGGTGAATACAAGAGAAGAAATGACTAAACCATGATCATGTCCTTGAAGGCAACATCATCACATTTATGCAGATTTACACAGTACAGAATCATCATAGAGTCACAGAATCATAGGATTAGTGATGCTGGAAGAGGTCTTTGAGGTCAGCAAGCCCAGCTGCTCTTCTAGAGCTCACTGTCCCACCATGACTATGAAAATACCACCACTAAACCATGTCTTTGAGCATCACATCCAGGTATCTTTTATTTACTGCCAAGAATGGGATTAAACCTGCCCCAGTACAGGCTGGGAGGGGATCTGCTGGAGAGCAGCCCTGTGGAGAAGGACCTGGGAGTGCTGCTGGGCACCAAGTTCTGCATGGCACAGCAACGTGTCCTGGTGGCCACGGAGGCCAATGGGGTCCTGGGGGGCATTAAGAAGAGTGTGGCCAGCAGATCCAGGGAAGTTCTCATACCCCTATCCTCTGTCCCAGTCAGGCCCCACCTGGAATACTGCATTCAGTTCTGGGCTCCCCAGTTCAAGAGGGACAGGGATGTGCTAGAGAGAGTCCAAGGCAGAGATACAAGGATGCTGAAGGGCCTGGAGCACTGCCTGGTGAGGAGAGGCTGAGAACCCTGGGGCTGTTGAGACTTCAGAGGAGAAGGCTGAGAGGGGAGCTGAGCAATGTCTATCAAGAGCTGAGGGCTGGGGGTCAGGAAGGAAGGCACAGGGACAGCCTCTGCTCACTTGTGCCCTGCCATAGGCCAAGGGGCAAGGGATGGAAACTGCAGCACAGGAAGCTGCAGCTCAGCATGAGGAAGAACTTCTTTGTTGTAAGGGTGAGAGAGCAGTGGCACAGGCTGCCCAGAGAGGTTGTGGAGTCTCCTTCTCTGGAGCCTTTGCAGCCCTGTCTGGATGTGTTCCTGTGCTACCTGTGCTGGATTCTCTGGTCAGCCTGGAGAAGAGGAGGCTCAGGGCAAACCTTATTGTTCTCTACAACTACTTGAAAGGAGGTTGTAGCCAGGTGGGGTTGGGCTCTTCTGCCAGGCACCCAGGCACAGGAGGACAGCCTCAAGCTGCTGCAGGGCAGGTTCAAGCTGGATGTTAGGAAGAAGTTCTTCCCAGCAAGAGTGATTGGCATTGGAATAGGCTGCCTGAGGAGCTGGTGGAGTCCCCATCCCTGTAGGTGTTTAAGAGGAGACTGGCTGAGGCACTTGGTGCCATGGGTTAGTTAATTAGGAGCAGCAGGTAAGTCTTTCCTTTCCCACTTCCCACTTCCAACTTCTGAAGCCTTCCCCTGAGAGAATGAGTAAATCATAGATTCATGGTGTCACAGAATGGGCTGGGCTGGAAGGGACCTCCAAAGGCCATCAGTCAGCAGGGATATCCTCCACTAGATCAAGCTGCCCAGAGCCCTGTCCAGCCTGACTGAATATCTTCAGGGATGGGAACCCAACCACCTCCCTGGGCAATCTGTTCCAGTGTTCCACCACTCTCATGGATATCAAAATGCATATATATGACTTAATCAACATTGAAGAAGCTTCTGTGCAAGCTATTATAAAACCAACAGAAAAAACAAGTCTACAGATCTTCATGTAACCTCCTACTGAAGCAAAGCTGCAATATGCCTCTCAAAACTCAGAGAGGTTCCATCAGAGCTAAGAGGTTTCAGACCAGGATATATTTATAGAAGCCTTTTGTTTACAGAAAAGGTTCTTTTGTTCCCTGGTTGTCTTGTCAGCTCTAGGACTCAGTAGTAGCAAACCACTGAAAACCAACCCAAAAACTGCTTCTGAGACTTCATTATAGAATCATAGTAGTGCTGGAAGGTGTCCAGAGAAGGGCCACGAGGATGATCAGAGGGCTGGAGATGCTCTGCTCTGGGGACAGGCTGAAAGTGTTGGAGCTGTTCAGTCTGGAGAAGGCTCCCAGGAGATCTTATTGTGACCTTTCAGTATCTGAAGTGGGCTACAAGAAACCTGGAGAGGGACTTTTTAGGGCGTCAGCTAGTGATAAAACTGGGGGGAATGGATCCAAGTTAGAGGAGGGCAGATTGAGGTTAGACCTTAGGAAGAAGTTCTTCAGCATGAGGGTGGTGACAGACTGGCAGAGGTTGCCCAGGGAAGTGGTTGAAGCCTCATCCCTGGATGTTTTGAAGGCCAGGCTGGATGTGTCTCTGGGCAAGCTGATCTACTGTGAGGTCCCTGCCCATGGCAGAGAGGTTAGAAGTGGATGATCTGTGAGGTCCCTTCCACCCCTGACAATTCTGTGCAAAAATTGTTCCAGTTGGCAAAGATCCCTAAGCCCACCAAATCCAACCATCAACCCAGCCCCATCACGGCCACTAAACCATATCCCCAAGTGCCATGGCCACAGGTCTCTTGGATATCTCCAGGGATGGTGACATCTTCCTGCACAGCCTATTCCAATCCCTGACCACTCTTGCAGCAAAGAATTTTTTCATCATCTCCACCCTAAACCTCCTCTGGCACAATTTCAGGCCATTTCCTCTCCTTCTATCACCTGATAGATGATACCAACTTCCATTATGAAGCAGTTAATAAAATGTTATCATCTGAGTGAATCTCCTTCTGTGGAGCCTTTCAAGGTCTGTCTGGATGTGCTCCTCTGTGATCTGTGTTAGATAGGACTGTCCTGCTCTGGCAGGGGGGTTGGAGTCGATGATCTCCTTGGGTCCCTTCCAACTCCTAATATCCTGTGAGCCTGTGAATGATCCCTAATTTAAGTTTCAAATATTTCTTGATTATAGCTACATGTTGTCAACACATTTGTGCCTGTAAGACTTGAACACAGTGGAGTGAATAATGTGACACCCTATGAGAACCAAGAATATTCTACCTTAGGAATTCATTTCCTAAGACTCCACCTTCTTGAATCCTGCAGATGGCAGAATTCCACATTAATCTCTCCTCAAGGCAGTCACAGGGCCTGAGCATGGTAGGGGTTGGAAGTGAACTCTGAGGATCATAGAACCATAGAATCAACCAGGTTGGAAGAGACCTCCAAGCTCAGCCAGTCCAACCTAGCACCCAGCCCTGTCCAGTCAACCAGACCATGGCACTAAGTGCCTCATTCAGACTTGTCTCGAACACCTCCAGGGACGGTGCCTCCACCACCTCCCTGGGCAGCCCATTCCAATGCCAATCACTCTCTCTGTGAAGAACTTCTTCCTAACATCCAGCCTAGACCTACCCTGGCACAATTTGAGACTGTGTCCCCTTGTTCTGTTGCTGGTTGCTTGGCAGAAGAGCCCAACCCTACCTGGCTACAGCCTCCCTGCAGGTAGTTGTAGACAGCAATGAGCTCTGCCCTGAGCCTCCTCTGCTGCAGGCTGCACACCCCCAGCTCCCTCAGCCTCTCCTCACAGGCCTTGTGTTTCAGGCCTCACACCAGCCTTGGTGCCCTTTTCTGGACATGTTCCAATATCTCAACATCTCTCTTGAATTGAGGAGCCCAGAACTGGACACAGTGCTCAAGGTCCACCCCCCCTGCTAAAGCAGAGTTTACTGCCACAGCAGGTTGATCAGGCAGGTCTGGAATCTCTCCAGAGAAGGAAGGAGACTCTGGGCAGCCTGGTGTAAGGTTCCAGCATGCTCACAGGAAAAGAGTTTGAACCTCCTGGATTCCAGCTGGTGTCCATTTCCCTTTGCCTTGTTGCTAGGCACCGCTGAAATGATTCTGGCCCCATCCTCTTACTCCCCATCTTTCAGACAGAGAGAATAGAGCTATGATTGGACTTGATCTCAGAAGGTTTTTTTTTCCCAACATCAAGGATTCTATGATTTGAGTCTTATCAGCCTCTTAACTGGGCCAGAAAAGTCATTAGAGAAAGGTCCCTGGTGATGTTTTGATATTGGAAAGCAAATGAACAAGCAAAAAGTGAGGAACATTACAGAACAAGTGACAAAGACAGAATTCCCAAGCAAGAGGTGAAGGAAAGGTGCAAGCTTGGCTTAATATTCAAGAGGTTGTTCACCTGACTCTGAAACAGCAGATCCTGGCAGGTAGAGCAGTGAAGAAAGCTGTGGCCATGGCTCTTGTGGCCATTGCTTAATGCCCCTGGTGGTGTCAGGCTGCTGGTTGGACCTGCTGATCTCAGAGGTCTTTTCCAATCAAATCAATTCTCCCATTCTGGGATCTCAGAGGTTTTCTTTCCCAACATCAGGACTTCTATGATTTGGGTCATATCAGCCTCGTAACTGGGCCAGAAGAAAGGTCATTAGAGAAAGGTCCCTGGTGACATTTAGATATTGAAAACAAAACAAACAAGCTAAAAGTTAGAAACATTACAGAACAAGTGAAGAGGACAGAATTCCCAAGCAAGAGGTGAAGGAAAGGTGCAAGCTTGGCTTAATATTCAAGAGGTTGTTCACCTGACTCTGAAACAGCAGAGCCTGGCAGGTAGAGCAGTGAAGAAAGCTGTGGCCATGGCTCTTGTGGCCATTGCTTAATGCCCCTGGTGGTGTCAGGCTGCTGGTTGGACCTGCTGATCTCAGAGGTCTTTTCCAATCAAATCAATTCTCCCATTCTGGGATCTCAGAGGTTTTTTTTCCCAACATCAGGACTTCTATGATTTGGGTCATATCAGCCTCTTAACTGGGCCAGAAGAAAGGTCATTAGTGAAAGGTCCCTGGTGACATTTAGATATTGAAAACAAAACAAACAAGCTAAAAGTTAGAAACATTACAGAACAAGTGAAGAGGACAGAATTCCCAAGCAAGAGGTGAAGGAAAGGTGCAAGCTTGGCTTAATATTCAAGAGGTTGTTCACCTGACTCTGAAACAGCAGAGCCTGGCAGGTAGAGCAGTGAAGAAAGCTGTGGCCATGGCTCTTGTGGCCATTGCTTAATGCCCCTGGTGGTGTCAGGCTGCTGGTTGGACCTGCTGATCTCAGAGGTCTTTTCCAATCAAATCAATTCTCCCATTCTGGGATCTCAGAGGTTTTTTTTCCCAACATCAGGACTTCTGTGATTTGGGTCATATCAGCCTCTTAACTGGGCCAGAAGAAAGGTCATTAGAGAAAGGTCCCTGGTGACATTTAGATATTGAAAACAAAACAAACAAGCTAAAAGTTAGAAACATTACAGAACAAGTGAAGAGGACAGAATTCCCAAGCAAGAGGTGAAGGAAAGGTGCAAGCTTGGCTTAATATTCAAGAGGTTGTTCACCTGACTCTGAAACAGCAGAGCCTGGCAGGTAGAGCAGTGAAGAAAGCTGTGGCCATGGCTCTTGTGGCCATTGCTTAATGCCCCTGGTGGTGTCAGGCTGCTGGTTGGACCTGCTGATCTCAGAGGTCTTTTCCAACTAAATCAATTCTAGGATTCTGTGATTTTAAACCCCCAAAGAGGCAACGGTGACAGTGAGCAGCAAGGGAGCCAGGGGCAGTTTTGCTAAAGCCTAACAACTCTATGACATCATTACTTGGACACAAACCCCTAAACCCAGAGCACACTTTGCTGCTGCTAATCACATTCATTAGAGCTGGGATTCAAGCAAGTGAATAATCATTGATTTCACTCTGCAACCCATGCAGGATGCATAAAGTTTTATATGCAGCTTGAATTCCTTACAGCTCACACAGATCGATCCCACTTGGTGTGCAGCTCTCATTTTTCACTTGCTCTCTTTTTTTTTGGTGACCTTCCCCTTTTAGAAACTCCTTTTTTTTTAACCCTAACAACCACTGACTCAGTATCAAACCACAATTTCCACCAAGAGAACCTTTCCTTCTCATGCTGGCAATTTAAAATTCAACTTGTGGCTGCAGAAAACAAAGGGATTCTGGTACAGTCTCATCTGTTCTGGTGGATATTGGTTGGCAGTGTCCATTACTGTGAAACTTGGCAACTAATTGCAGTGCTTGATGTGTGCTTAGAAGGGTTCATGGCAGCAGAAATAGGGACATCTGCTGCAGGAGGATCAAAAGATACAGATTATGCATCTGGAGTATTGCATCCAGCTCTGGGCTCCCCAGTTCAAGAGGGAGAGGGATGTGCTAGAGAGCGTACAAAGGAAGCTGTGAGGATGATGGAACATGTATCTGAGGAGGAAATGCTGAGAGTCCTGGGGCTAGTCTGGAGGCTCAGGGGTGACCTCACTGCTGTCTACAACTACCTGAAGGGAGGTTGTAGCCAGGTGGGGTTGGTCTCTTCTCCCAGACAACCAGCAACAGAACAAGGGGACACAGTCTCAAGTTGTGCCAGGGCAGGTCTAGGCTGGATGTTAGAAGGAAGTTGTTGGCAGAGAGAGTGATTGGCATTGGAATGGGCTGCCCAGGGAGGTGGTGGAGGCACCATGCCTGGAGGTGTTGAAACAAAGCCTGGATGAGGCACTTAGTGCCATGGTCTGGTTGACTGGACAGGGCTGGGTGCTAGGTTGGACTGGATGATCTTGGGGGTCTCTTCCAACCTGCCTGATTCTATGATTCTATGAGAAGAGAAGACTGAGAAGAGATTATAATGTCTCTAAATACCTGCAGGGTGGGTTTCAAGAAACAGGGGCCAGACTCTTTTTAGTGGTGTCCTGTGAAGGGACAAGGAGCAATGGACACAAACTGGAACCCACAAAGTTCCACTTCAACATGAGGAAAAACTTCTTCACTGCAAGCATGCTGGAGCCCTGGAGCAGGCTGCCCAGAGAGGTTGTGGCTTCCTGAAGTGCATTAAGAAGACTCTGACATTGAGGGAGGTTCTCCTCCCCTTCTACTCTGCCCTGGTGAGACCACCTCTGATGTACTGGGTATAGTTCTGGGCTAAACAGTTCAAGAGGGAGAGGGAACCACTGGAGAGAATCCAGAAGAGCCTACAAAGATGCTGAGAGGCCTGAAGCATCTCTGTGATGCACAGGTTGCTCAGGGAGGTTGTGGTTTCTCCCTCCCTGGAGGTGTTCAAGGCCAGGTTGAGGCCTTGAGTGACCTGTTCTAGTGGGAGGTGTCCCTGCCTATGGCAGGGGGTTGGAACTGGCTGTGCTTTGAGGTCCCTTCCAACCTAAACCATTCTATGATTCTATGATCTTAGAGGTCTTTTCCAACCCAAACCACTCTGTGATTCTAATGCTTCATGTCTGTTCCTCAGCCTCTTTGTAAGATTGGAGTAATGATCAAACAAGAGGAACTGCAGAGGTAAACAGACCTACTGACTTTCAGACTCTCATCACCTACTGCTTCTAAACATGAAGTCTCAATAAAGAAATCCATCTTTGAGTGCATTCATCAGAGAAGTTGTGCACTTCTGTGCTGCTTGGTTACTGAATGCATTAGCCAGGGTGCTACTGCATTTTGAAGTACTAATCAGAGGCTCACTGTGTTCAGAGAGGCATCTCTTGCTACTTTATGCATCTGAAGGAGTCAATGACTGTGAAGTGGCCAAATACACTTGCAATCAGCCCAGGAAAAAAATGAAAGGAGAAGAAAAAATAGATACAAATCAAGAGGATTAAATAAAGTTATTGCTTCCCATATTGCAGCATCTGGATGATGCAGAACACTCTTCTCACAGAATGTCAGGGGCTGGAAGGGACCCCCAAAGCTCATCCAGGCCAACCCCCCTGCAGAGCAGGGGCACAGGAACAAATCTAGGTGGGGTTTGAATATCTCCAGAGAGGGAGACTCCACACCTCCCCTGGACAGCCTGTTCCAGGCTTCTGTCACCCTCACAGGGAAAAAATTCCTCCTGTTTCCATGGCACTTCCTATGCCTCAGCTTCCACCACTGCCCCTTGTGCTGTCAGCGGGCATCACCCAGCAGGTGAATCTTGTAGAGGAGGGTTCTAGGTTGGACTTGGTGATCCTAAAGGGCGTTTCTACCCTGGATGTTCCTGTGATTTGTGTGAAAAGGCAGAGGTAAAAGCAGGAGGCGCTGCCTTCACTTGCATCCTGTCACTCTTTAGAGTCCAGCTTCTCTGGCAGCTTTTTATGAAGTGTGATGGTTTGAGTGTTCCCTGCTCCCCCCCACTTTGGAAATCACCCAGACTAGACTCAGCCAGCTCTGGAAATTGAATGAAGCTTACATTTACAGCTTAGCACAGTACACAAGCAGATAGTTACAGTCTATACAGTTAGAGACAGAAATAGACAAGGTAAAAGGTAATACAGAAACACAGCAGCCCTCCCAGAAACCTGAGTCCCCAGGAGGGGCTCCCAACTGCCCTTCCACCTTCTCCCACTCCCCTACCTTACCCCAGACATTGTCTTGTGCCCCAAGGAAGAATGAAGGATCAGCCAGGGGAGTTAGGAAGCAAAGTGGATTAATCAGAGAGACGGAGGGTGAGGTTAGAGAGAAAATGCCCAGAGCTCAGGTAATGCTCAAACTCCCTTATCTATGTTTTAAGTCTTGTTCTTATACATCTCAGCAAGCCTATGAGTGAAGTAGACATCACCATTGTTTCACAGCCTGTGATCTAATCCTTCTCACCAAAACATTCTAGCTAGCTTCAAACTAGTAGATGAAGGAAGGATTTCACTCAGCCAGCTGAAAGGAATGATGTAGCATTCCCCCCCATACCCAATTTGTTATACCCAGCAATATCATCAGTGCCTGCAGCACTGAGGAATGCAGGTGAAGGCTATCTGGTAACTCATCTCCTTCATATCTGATTGTTGTTCAGATCATTGCAGAGATCCAGTGGCCTCTTCTTGCCCTGCCCTGTTCAGTCTTTTGTGAAATATTGGAGGAATTTCTGCTGAGTTCTCTTGTTTCCATCTGCCTCTTGAGGGTTGTTGACTTTGAGTCTGTCTAAGGGTTTGGTTTCTTTTTTCCCTAAGATAAACCCCCAGAGGTCTCTTGGTGAAAGGGAAAAAAAAGGATAAAAAGACCACCCCAGAAACAGAAAAAGACTGAAGAGAAGCTTCCCAGTTTTCCTTTCTAAAGAATGTAAGAATTGCCTTAGCTGAGCACTGCCTTTGCCTGCTACCAGTGAGCACTGCCCACACAGTACTGCATGTGAAAGAACAGATAAGACTGTGCCCTTATTAGATGCCAGCCAGTGGTGCCCACGCAGGTGAGTAGCTAAAGCCATTCCAAGTCCAGGCTTTGTTCTAACAATGGCTCTGTGAATGTTTGCTAGGTTAAAAGAATTCCTGGTTGGATTTGAGCATCTTGTTTCATACACTCGCAGAATCATCGAGGCTGGAGCAGACCTCTGAGATCTTCAGGTCCAGCCTATGACCTAACAGCACCACAGCGACCAGACCATGGCACTGAGTGCCACAGCCAAGCTGCCCTTAAACACCTCCAGGAACAATGACTCCACCACCTCCCTGGGCAGTCCATTCCAGGCTCTAATTGCCCTTTCCAGCAGGAACTGCTTCCTAACACCCAACCTAACCCTCTCCTGGCACAGCTTCAGGCCATGCCCTCTCCTCCATGGTCATTATGTTGAAGAACAGCATGGATTCTGAGGCTGTACACCCTTCACTTTATCTGAAAGGTCTGAACTTTCCCATAACTCATGGAATGAAAGTGGCCTCTTAGTTGCTAGAAAAGGAAAACCAAAACTAAACCAAACATTGTATTAATTAAGATCTTATTATAAATACTACTGAAGAGGCAATCTGATTGCCACCATCCCAGGATGTTAGGGGTTGGGACATCTGCAGAGCTTCCAGTCCAAGCCCCCCTGCCACAGCAGGACCAGAAAATCCAGTGCAGGTGGCACAGGAACATATCTAGACAGGGCTGCAAAGGCTCCAGAGAAGGAGACTCCACAACCTCTCTGGGCAGCCTGTGCCACTGCTCTCTCACCCTTACAGCAAAGAAGTTCTTCCTCCTGTTGAGCTGCAACTTCCTGTGCTGCAGTTTCCATCCCTTGCCCCTTGGCCTATGGCAGGGCACAAGTGAGCAGAGGCTGTCCCTGTGCCTTCCTTCCTGACCCCCAGCCCTCAGCTCTTGACAGACATTGCTCAGCTCCCTCTCAGCCTTCTCCTCTGAAGGCTCAACAGCCCCAGGGCTCTCAGCCTCTTGTCATAAAAGAGATGCTCCAGTCCCCTTAGCAGCCCTGTAGGCTCCATTAGACTCTCTCCAGTAGTCTCTCTTGAACTGGGGAGCCCATAACTGGAAACAATACTCCAGAAATGGTCTCACTGGGACAGAATTTCTTCCTCGTGTCGAGGAGGAGCTTCCTGTGCTGCAGTTTCCATCCCTTGCCCCTTGTCCTATCACATAAATATAAAATGAAATATGACTATAAAAATAAATATATATAAAAATAGGAATTTTAGATGTAGTCTTCTTAAAACAGATGAAAGATATATATATATATATTTATCACACTGAGTATCAAGTGCAGCCAGCTGTAAAACGACCTCTCCATAAAAAGAGGCTGCAGGGAGGTGTGGGTAGGTCTCTTCTCCCTAGTATCAAGTGATAGAACAAGAGGAAATGTGTTGAAATTGTGCCAGGGGAGGTTCAGGTTGGATGGTAGGAACTATTTTTTTCCTGCAAGAGTGGTCAGGCACTGGCACAGGCAGCCCAGGGAGATGGCAGAGCCATCATGCCTGGAGGTGTTCAAGAGATGTGTGGCCATGGCATTGTGGGATGTGAGTTAATGGCCATGGTGGTGTTGGGTTGATGCTTGGACTGGGTGATCTTAGAAGGCTTTTCTGACTGAACCAATTCTTTGATTCTATGCAAAAGCTCTATTTTTTGAAACAAAGGTCATGTAGAGACAGGATGAGGAGGAATGAGTTTAAACTGGCAGAGGGGAGGTTTAAACTGGATGTTAGGAAGAAGTTCTTTACAGTAAGGATGGTTAGACACTGGCACAGGTTGCCCAGGGAGGGTTGTGGATGGCAGAACCACAAAATGTGATCTTCCATTACAACCTCCCTGGAGGTGTTCAGGATCAGGCTGGATGAGGCCTTGAGTGACCTGCTCTAGTGGGATGTGTCCCTGCCTATGGCAGGGGGTTGGAACTGGCTGAGCTTTGAGGTCCCTTCCAACCTAAACCATTCTATGATTCTGAAGCAAAACAATTGTGGTTCCTCTACAGAAGCAGGACCTGGTCAGAATTCAAGAATCTATACTCAGCAATGATATCAGAGCAATATCATTAGACTGAAATGGAGATGAAAGCCTCTTACTGAAAGTATAAATTACCTTTTCAGCATCAAGACTTCAAGTTCTATTAAATCAGCATTCTGATCTTCCCCTTCCTTTGGTCAAAATGGCATTTCCAACAATAGTTCCCAAGAAGCATCACTTGAGCAATGAATCAGAGACTGAAACATCAATCCATTAAGCTTCCTGCTTCTCATTAAATGTAGGGGTGGAAAAGTTCAGACTTTATTTAGTCTGTTGCAGATGAAGATCTCACAGTGTCAGCTCATCTAATTTCAGTTTCTTTCTATATTTGCCCTGAGGCTTGGGTATTATTTTGCCACTTTTATAAAGCCTGGAAGGCAGACCAGTGAAGTTTAATAGATAGAATCACAGAAGATTTAAACTTCCAAACCTAGGTAAGCTTCTCTTGTCTTCTGGTTAGAGCAAGGTGCCCCAAACCAATTGGTGCAATTTTGTCTAAAGGCTGCCTAGAAGGAAGGTCAGAGGGAGGTTAACTTTGGGCTCTTCTCCCTAGTATTAGGTGATAGAATGGGAGGCAATGGCTTTAAATTGTGCCAAAGAATGGTTATGTTCACAGGGTCCCAGGATACTAGGGGTTTAAAGGGACCTCTGCAGAGCTTCCAGTCCAAGCCCCCTGCCACAGCAGGAGCAGAGAATCCAGCACAGGTGGCACAGGAACACATCCAGACAGGGCTGCAAAGGCTGCAGACAAGGAGACTGCACAGCCTCTCTGGGCAGCCTGTGCCACTGCTCTCTCACCCTTACAGCAAAGAAGTTCTTCCTCATGCTGAGCTGCAGCTTCCTGTGCTGCAGTTTCCATCCCTTGCCCTTGTCCTATGGCAGGGCACAAGTGAGCAGAGGCTGTCCCTGTGCCTTCCCTCCTGACCCCCAGCCCTCAGCTCTTGATAGACATTGCTCAGCTCCCCTCTCAGCCTTCTCCTCTGCAGACTGAACAGCCTCAGGGCTCTTAGCTTCTTCTCATAAAAGAGAAGCTCCAGTCCCCTTAGCAGCCCTGTAGGCTTCACTGGACTCTCTCCAACACATCCCTGTCCCTCCTGAACTGGGAAGCCTAGAAGAAGAAGCAGTATTCCAGATGTGGTCTCACTAGGAGAGTTCTTTTATATGTTGAGGTGGAACTGCCTATGCTGTGGTTTCCATCCCTTGTCTCTTGTCCTATCATGTAAACTTAAATATGACTATAAATATATAAATTTAAATTAGATCTAGGATTTGATCTGAAATTGTGTCAGGGTAGGTTTGGTTTGGAGATTAGGGAAAAAATTCCTTCACTGCAAGAATTGGCTCAGGCTGCCCAGGGAGGTGAAGGAGTCATTGCATCTTGTTGGAGACCTTTAACGACTGAAGTCTCTCAGGGATCACTACTGGGACCAGTTCTGTTCAATACATTCATCAGTGACATGGATGAGGGCACAGAGGGCACTGCCAGCAAGTTTGCTGATGGCATCAAACTGGGTGGAGAAGCTGCCACAGCAGAAGGCTGTGCTGCCATCCAGCCAGACTTGGGCAGGCTGAGGGTTGGGCAGGAAGAGATTAAATGAAATTGAGCAAGGGCAAGGGGAGAGTCTGGCACCTGGGAAAGAGCAACCCCAGGGAGCAGTGTAGCTTGGGGACTGACCTGTTGGAAGGCAGTGAAGGGGAAAAGGACCTGGGGGGTCCTAGTGGGTGGGAGGTTGACCAGCCAGCAATGTGCTCTGGTGGCCAAGAAGGTCAATGCCATTCTAGGGTGGATTAGGAGGGCTGTTTTTAGTAGGTCAAGAGAGGTTCTACTCTCCCTCTACTCTGCCCTAGTGAGATTGCATCTGGAGTACTGTGTCCAGTTCTGGGCCCCCCAGTTCAAGAGGGACATAGAACTGCTTGAGAGAGTCCAGCTCAGAGCCACAAAGATGCTGAAGACAGTGAAAGATCTTCCTTGGGAGGAGAGCCTGAGGGAGCTGTGGCTGTGCTGCTGGGAGAGGAGGAGCCTGAGGAGTGACCTCAATCATGGTGAGAAAGATGTGCAGGGTGAGTGGGCAGAGGCTGGAGCCAGGCTCTGCTGGGTACCTGGATGTGTTCCTGTGTGACCTGCTCTAGGTGCTCCAGCTCTGGCAGGGCGTTGGACTGGCTGAGCTTTGGAGGTCCCTTCCAGCCCCTGACATCCTGTGATGCTGTGATTCTGTGATCTACCTTCCTGGAGCTTTTTTTGGTTTGGTTTTGGATTGTTTTGGGGTTTTTTTGTTTGTTTGACTTCTTTTTCTTTCTTTGTTGTTTGTTTGTGTTTGGTTTTTGGGACTGTTTCTTTTGTTTGTTGGTTTGGGGTTTTTTTGATGCTTCATGAGCTGTGGGAATAGAATCTTAAGAATACTTTTGCATCACAAATCTCATTTTTCTCTCTACCAGTGTGATTTCCCATTGGGAATAATCATACACTGTGCATACATTAAGGAACATCCCCAAATTAAAGCAATATAAGTCAGTCTCACCAAGTAACACGGGTGGAGGATGAGTGGACAAAACATTCTTCAGCCCAACTTTATTTCAGTTGAGGACCAATAAATATTTGCAGAGCATGGAAGTAGTGGAAGTCAGCTGGGCTCAGAAGTACACCACCAAAGAGCTGAGCTTTTGGAACAGCAGTGAAAGTTAATGTCCTGGCACTTTAGGGCTCAACTCAACGTCTTAACACAAAGGAAGACTCACTACAGCTAAACCTGAAAGATGACAGATCTGAGTTTCCACATTGCCTTGGACTTCTGAAATGCTAGCAGCAAACCCACCCATAGCTAAAGGTTGAGGGAAGAAAGAGAGTCTCTACAGACCCACATTTTAAGGGTTGAAGGCAGAAAGGGAGTGTCTACAAACCCACATTTAAGGGTTGGGGGCAGAAATAGAGTCTTTACAGAACCACAGCTAAGAGTTGAGGGCAGAGAGACAATTTTTACAGACCCATATTTAAGGGTTGAGGGCAGAAAGAATCTTTACAGAGCCATAGCTAAGAGTTGAGGGCAAAGAGATAATCTTTACAGACCCATATTTAAGGGTTGAGGGCAGAAGGAAAGTCTTTACAGACTCACAGTTAAGGGTTGAGGGCAGAAAGAGAGTCTTTACAGACCCATAACTAAGGGTTGAAGGCAGAAAGTCTCTACAGACTCACAGTTAATGGTTCAGGGCAGAAAGAGTCTCTACAGACCCAACAGTGAAGCCTGAAAGGTCAGACTGAAGCAAACCAACCAACCAACCACCCAAGATCATGTATGGTTAAACATAAAGCCACAAACTCCCTGTGAGAAAACATTTTGTTGTGCCAAATTGTTGCCTGACTGAGAAGCTGCCACTTTCACCAGCTTTAGGCTTCAGAAGGAACTTCTGGGAAGGCTGCTTTCAGCTTGTGATTTGCATTCTCTAAGAGGCCCTTGATAAGATAAGAAAACCTCTCTGAGATACAGACTCCCAACTTCTCCTTCACAGAGAGACAAGCAAACCTCTCTGAGATAGACTCCCAACTTCTCCCTCACATAGAGACAAGCAAACCTCTCTGAGATAGACTCCCAACTTCTCCCTCATAGACAGACAAGCAAACCTCTCTGAGTTAGACTCCCAACTTCTCCCTCATAGACAGACAAGCAAACCTCTCTGAGATAGACTCCCAACTTCTCCCTCACAGAGAGACAAGCAAACCTCTCTGAGATAGACTCCCAACTTCTCCCTCACAGAGAGACAAGCAAACCTCTCTGAGATAGACTCCCAACTTCTCCCTCACAGAGAGACAAGCAAACCTCTCTGAGTTAGACTCCAAGTCCTCCCTCACAGAGAGACAAGCAAACCTCTCTGAGTTAGACTCCAAGTCCTCCCTCACAGAGAGACAAGCAAACCTCTCTGAGTTAGACTCCAAGTCCTCCCTCACAGAGAGACAAGCAAACCTCTCTGAGAGAGACTCCCAACTTCTCCCTCACAGAGAGACAAGCAAACCTCTCTGAGAGAGACTCCCAACTTCTCCCTCACAGAGAGACAAGCAAACCTCCCTGAGAGAGACTCCCAACTTCTCCCTCATAGACAGACAAGCAAACCTTTCTGAATTGGACTCCAAGTCCTCCCTCACAGAGAGACAAGCAAACCTCTCTGAGATAGACTCCCAACTTCTCCCTCACAGAAAGACAAAAAACCTCTTTGAGATACAGACTCCCAGAAGGGAACAGAGTTGGATCCTAGTGAGGTTTTGGGAGCTCCTTGAAGATTTTCAGGAGGCTCAGACAAGATCAGAGGTCTGTGCTTACCATGCTCAACCACTTTTCTCCCATGTATTCCAGCCGTGCTACCCCTGGAGCCTGAAAGCTGAGTGCAGAACAACAGCCTGGCAGGACTTACCTTTTCAGTGGGTGTACAGTCTTGGGAGGTGATGCTGCTCCTCGTTTCCCAGGCTACCCTTGGACCTTCTCATCCTACTAGCCCACGGGAGATTGTTCCACACAGCTGCCTGGAATCCCCTCACAGCATCCACCCTGTAGAAGAAACATATTGAACAACTGTGATGCAGCAATGAAAGCTTCTCGAGACATCATTTGAAGTGTGATTAGTCACAGAAATGCTATGGAGCTGCTGCTGGAGAAGGAAGTTGTACCCTGGGCAAACCTGACACCTCCAGCACCAGTCACACACACAGAGGCAACCTAAAGAGCTACATCTGAAAGGTTTTTGGTTCCTTCTCTTCCTGCCCATTTCTGTCTGTTTCCTCTTTGGAGTTCTTCTGGAGGTGCCATTCACAGTCCCCAAGAGAAAGTGAGGCCTGACGTGAGGGCACCGTGCCCATGGTCTGCTGGTAACCTCCCAGCTGGCACATGCCAGTGTGCAGGAGAATTAACTCCTTTTACCTTCTGAAATGCTGCCAGATTCTGGCATTTCCTGCACATACATTTTTCAGCTGGGCCCCCAGTCCTGTCTCCTTTTTGGGGGGACAAATCTTGATTCCTGCCTGACCATTCCCAGACCAGCCATGCCTTTGGTGTCTTTGTTGTTCCATGGCCTTGTGTTCCCCACCTCCACTGGCACTGCAGTTGGAAGGGTGGGGAGGAAAAGGGGGTGACTGAAGAAGCATCTAACAAAGTTGTCTGAAAGCAGGAGTACAAGAATGGAAGGTCCCTGAGACTACAGGCTGGGTTGACCTGGAGGGATGAAAGAACCAGGAACAACCAAGGGAGTGGGTTACAGATTAGGGGGTGGGGAGGGACCCTGAAGCCACCTCCCACAGGCAAGTGGGACAGAGAGGGAGTGAGACCTCAGTGACTCCTGCCTTAGGATACAGGATGTGTGTGAGGGAAGGGTCCCCTGAGTGCCTGCTTGGGCAGTGTTGACTGTCAGGAGGTGTCAGAGGACTGACCCTGGCTGGATTCAGGTGTTTGAGCTTCCAGGGTCAGCTGCTGCCACCACCACTGTAGGCAGGAGCCAGGCAGAGCCACACAGCTGCTGAACTAATCCCTCCAGCCCCTCTGCAGCCATGAGCCTCTGCCTGTCCAGGCACTGGTCCATCTGCACTCACTCAGTGCCCCCACCAAGAGTCCCCAGGGACCCAACCAAGGACCTAGGACTGATCTGGAGCCCCAGCATGTCTCAACCCCTGAATGAACCCAGAGGGGAATACCCTGGAGAACGATTTGGAGAAGCTGAAGGAAGGAGAGGAGGAGGAAGAGGACAGAAGGTTAGACTTGATGACCTTAGATGTCTTTTCCAACGTTATGGTTCTGTTTAAATTATGCAGTTACCTAAAAAGGTTGGATCAGATGACCCAATGTGGCAATCCATGGCAAGTCTTTAAGACACAAAAATAAGCAGAGCTTTCCAAAGCAGCAATTAGCCAAAGCTGCGATCACCTAATCTTGCATATCAAATGCTTCTGTTTTGGCATGCTCAGCAGTCACAGCAAGAGGGGCTGGGGGTGGCTGCATTACTGCTCTGTGTCTGTAATGACTACCTTCACCATCAAGGGTCTGGTGGTAGAAATTAAGTCTTTCCCTGGTGTTAAGAGCAGGAAAATAGGGCAAAGTATTCTAGCATCAGAAACTCCCCCCCTCTGGAGTCCTGGAGGCACTTCGTGGTGGAAATGAAAACAAGGCAAAGGTTTAAGAATCAGCAATGACACTAAATCATAAATAAAGCCTTTTTTGGTGTGAGCAGTGTGCCCAGCTGGCAGAGAAAGCCAAAGGCATCCTGGCTAGCATCAGAAATGCTGTGTCCAGCAGGAGCAGGGAGGGGATTGTGCCCCTGGACTCTGTTCTGCTGAGGCCACACCCTGAGTGCTGTGTTCAGTTTGGGGCACCTCATTACAAGAAAGATGTGGAGGTGCTGGAGAGAGTGCAGAGGAGGGCAAGGAAGCTGGGAAGGGTCTGGAGAATAAATCTGATGAGGAGTGACTGAGGGGGATGGGGATGGTTAGTGTGAAACAGAGGAGGCTGAGGGCAGACCTCATAGCTGTCTGCAGCCACCCAAAGGGATATTGTGGAGAGGTTGGTGCTGGTCTCTTCTCAGAGGGCATTTGTGACAGAACAGGAGGGAATGGCCTCAAGCTGCCACTGGGTAGGTTTAGCCTGGATATTTGGAATAATCTTTTCCCAGCAAGAGTGGTCAGACATTGGAATGTGCTTCCCAGGGAGGTGGTGGAGTCACCAACCCTGGGTGTGTTTAAAGGTGGTCTGGATGTGGTACTTAGGGCCATGTTTTAGGGTGGTCTTTGTAGAGTAGGGTTCTGGGTTGGACTTGGTGATGCTGAGGGGCTTTGCCAACCTTAAATACATCCAGGGTGGGTGACTCCACCACCTCCCTGGGCAGCTCATTCCAGTCCCTGACCACTCTCTCTGTGAAAAACTTTTTCCTAATGTCCAATCTAAACCTCCCTAGCCTCAGCTTGAGGCCATTCCCCCTTGTTGTGTCTCCAGTTACCTGTGAGAAGAGCCCAGCAGCAGCCTCTCCACAGTGTCCCTTGGTGTAGATCCTGTGAAATCATTTTCAAGCTCTACCTGGCTGCACCACACCAAATCCCCATTTCAGCCAACGAATCACAGAATCATTTTGTTTGGAAAAGGCCCTTTAAGATCATTGAGTTCAACTCTTATCTGCCAGGTCTGGTGCTAAACTATGTCACTCACATTTCTGCCTCTCTGAAACGCCTCCAGGGCTGAGGATTCAACCACCTGTCTGGGGGAGTCTGTTGCCATGTTCTAGAACCCCACCAGTGAAGAAATTTTGTCTAATATCCAACCTAAACCTTCCCCTGCTGCAAATTAAAGATGTTTCCTTTTGTCCTATCACTTGTTACCAGGGTAAAGAGCTTGACCCCCACCTCACTACAACCTCAATAAATAAGTGTTAGCTGTAATAGAATCATAGAATCAATCAGGTTGGAAGAGACCTCCAAGATCATCCTGCCCAACCTAGCACCCAGCCCTGTCCAGTCAACCAGACCATGGCACTAAGTGCCTCAGCCAGGCTTTGCTTGAACACCTCCAGGCATAGTGCCTCCACCACCTCCCTGGGCCATGGTTTGGTTGACTGGCTAGGGCTGGGTGCTAGGTTGGACTGGCTGATCTTGGAGGTCTCTTCCAACCTGTTTCATTCCATGATTTTGAGGCTGATGGAGAACTGGAGCAAACTACCCAGAGATGTGTTTCTGGAGACATTCAAAACCCACCTGCACAGGGTTCCTGTGCAGTCACAGTATCACAGTATCACAGTATCACCAAGGTTGGAAGAGACCTCACAGATCATCAAGTCCAACCCTTTAGCACAGAGCTCAAGGCCAGACCATGGCACCAAGTGCCACGTCCAGTCCTGCCTTGAACAGCTCCAGGGACGGCGACTCCACCACCTCCCCGGGCAGCCCATTCCAGTGTCCAATGACTCTCTCAGGGAAGAACTTTCTCCTCACCTCCAGCCTAAATCTCCCCTGGCACAGCCTGAGGCTGTGTCCTCTTGTTCTGGTGCTGGCCACCTGAGAGAAGAGAGCAACCTCCTCCTGGCCACAACCTCCCCTCAGGTAGTTGCAGACAGCAATAAGGTCTGCCCTGAGCCTCCTCTTCTCCAGGCTAACCAATCCCAGCTCCCTCAGCCTCTCCTCGTAGGGCTGTGCTCAAGGCCTCTCCCCAGCCTCGTTGCCCTTCTCTGGACACGCTCAAGCATCTCAATGTCCCTCCTAAACTGGGGGGCCCAGAACTGAACACAGCACTCAAGGTGTGGTCTAACCAGTGCAGAGTACAGGGGCAGAATGACCTCCCTGCTCCTGCTGGCCACACCATGCCTGAGGCAGGCCAGGATGCCTGCTCTAGGTGGACCTGCAGGTGGTTGGGACTCAATGATCTCAAGTGCTGTGATGATTCCTGCCATGCTGTGATGCTGTGTAAAGGCTTTCCTACAGAAGGAATAAATTGGGAATCATGCCAAAGCAGCTACCAAAGAAAAACCTCTGAAAACAAGTGAAAAGCAGAACAAACAAAGCCTCTTGAGAGAGAAGGAAAGAGAAGTTGCAAGCATCCCTGTCCCAAATTTCAAAGACTATAATTAGGTACATTTAGACTGGAAAAAAACACATCTGATTTATACTTTCAAAGGAAGGGAGGTACCAAAAAAGGCAAACCAAAGAGATCTACCCTTTTGGTCACCTTCCTCCTTTCCTTTGCTTCTCAAAATAAAAGAGGGAGATGCAAAATGATTTAGCTTTCTGGATATGGACAGCAGCAAAATCAATTTGAACCAGCAGAGTGTTCTTGTGGCCAAGAAGACAAATGGTCCCCTGGGATGCATTAAGAAGAGTATGGCCAGCAGGTCAAGGAAGATTCTCCTCTCCCTCTACCCTGCCCTACTGAGGCTACATCTAAAGTACTGGGTCCAGTTCTAGGCTATAAAGATGCTGAGGAGCCTGGAGCACCTCTGTGAGGAGGAAAGGTTGAGGGACTTGGGTCTGTTTGGCCTGGAGAAGAGCAGTCTGAGAAGGATCTTCTCAGTGCTGATCAACATTGAAAGGAGGGCAAGAGGATGGCAGCAGATTCTTTTCTGTGGTGCTCAGTGACATGAAAAGGGGCAATGAGCACAAATTGGAACTTAGGAATCACAGGATCACAGAATGTCAGGGGCTGGAAGGGACCTCAAAAGCTCATTCAGTTCCAAACCCCCTGCCAGAGCAGGAGCACCTACAGCAGGTCACACAGAAACACATTCAGGCAGGTTTGGAATGCCTCCAGAGAGGGAGACTCCACAACTCCCCATGGCAGCCTCTTTCAGGCTTCTGTCACCTTCACAGGGAAAAAATTCCTCCTCCTGTTTCCATGGAACTTCCTATGCCTCAGCTTCCACCGCTGCCCCTTGTGCTGTCATTGGGCATCACCCAGCAGAGCCTGGTTCCAGCCTCCTGGCACTCACCCTGCACATCTGTATCAACATTGATGAAGTCACCCCTCAGGTTCCTCTACTCCATGCTAAAAAGCCCCAGGAAGTTCCATTATACAATGAGGGCAAACCTCTTTGCTGTAAGGGTGCTGGAATCTTGGAGCAGGCTGCCCAGAAAGGTTGTGGAGTCCTAACCAAACCCAACCAGACCCTGTGATCCTGGGCAAGCTGCTCTGGGTAACCTTGCTTTAACAAGGGGTTGAACAAGGTGAGTCCCAGAGGTCCATCCCAAATCTTTGCCAGTTTGTGATTCAAAGAGAAGTTTGAGAAGGTTTGGAGAAAGAACAATGCAAGGAGCATGAAGTCTTAGTGGGGAAAGGATGGAAGGAGAATTATTCTTAATCTAAAAGGATCATCTTTGCTTGGGTAACTCACCAAGGAGAACTGCAAGAAGCCTTCTGAAAGCAATCAACAATATGAATCCAATGCTCAGCTCCCCATTTCAAGTTCACTGATTTTGCTTCAAGCTTAGGTCAGTGACTGATGAAAATTAGTTCTAAAACCTTTTACATATTTTCTGTTTAACTAATACAAGAATAATTAGCACAAACTTACTGGAGCTGTAATCAGGGATTCATTCAAGATTGTAAAGGGATGAAAAAACTGCAGTGAAAGGAAATCTTCTTTAAGGAAAAAAAGTAACCCCAGAGACATGCTGCCAGGGGACTACAGGAGGTTAGGGGTTGGAAGGGATCTCTGCAGAGCTTCCAGTACAAACCCCCCTGCCACAGCAGGACCAGAGAATCCAGTGCAAGTGGCACAGGAACACATCCAGACAGGGCTGCAGAGGCTCCAGAGAAGGAGACTGCACAACCTCTCTGGGCAGCCTGTGCCACTGCTCTCTCACCCTTACAGCAAAGAAGTTCTTCCTCTTCTTGAGCTGCAGCTTCCTGTGCTGCAGTTTCCATCCCTTGTCCTATGGCAGGGCACAAGTGAGCAGAGGCTGTCCCTGTGCCTTCCTTCCTGACCCCCAGCCCTCAGCTCTTGACAGACATTGCTCAGCTCCCTCTCAGCCTTCTCCTCTGCAGACTCAACAGCCCCAGGGCTCTCAGCTTCTCCTCATCAGGCAGTGCTGCAGGCTCTTCAGCATCCTTGGAGCCTCCACTGGACACTCTCTAGCACATCTCTGTCCATCTTGAACTCATGAGCCCAGAACTTCACACAATACTCCAGGTGGGGCAGAGTAAAGGGGGAGGAGGACTCCTCTTGATCTGCTTGTCACACTCTCCCTATTGCATCCCAGGATCCCAATGGCCCTCTTAGCCACAAAGGCACATTGCTGACCCATGGATAACATTGTCCCCCAGTACTCCAAGCTCCTCCTTCATGGAGCTGCTGGAGAAACAGCATGAGATTCTTTCATTTATGAACTGAAATCTCCTGTAAGCTCTTAATGCAAACATTTGTGAGCCCTGAGTGTTTACACCATAGGTAACAGGTAAGGTTAAAAGTTAATGACAGCAAAAGCACAACTGTGCTGAGTTCACAGAAGAATTTCTACACTCCTAGAAGGCACAGAGAGAAAATGCTACTAAGGCACAGAGAGAAAATGCTACTCTGGAGAGTTTCTTACACACAGAAAGACAAACACACATCAATTCTGTGCTACCAGTAACCATGAAGCTAAGAGAAATCTCCCCTCTGAGTAAGTGCTGACTCACAGTGCAGTAAAACCAGCTCCTGGTGGGGTTTTCTTTTGGTGATTCCTTGCCAGTTTTCATCCCTTCAGTCACTGACATATTCTGCTCTGTTTTATTTTAGATGCTTAGCATTTTTTTAACATCAGCCAAACCTCTATAAACCTTCATTCTTTATTGCAAGGCCACAACTACATTTTTCCACCCTCACCCCCTCCTCATCTTTTAGTTTAGCAAACTTCTGAGTAAGGATGGTTCTCCTGCATGAGACTTGGAATTTCTGTGTGCACTGTGCTCCTCACTTTTCCTCTTTCACCAATGCCAGATGGAAACAAAACAAAGCATAGTTGCATGTCTGAGATGTTAATACTTCTGCACTTCTGGCCTGGAGTTAAGCAGATGGATATTAGGTAACTCAGCAGGGCCCTCTCTCCAAAACCATCTGGAGTGAAGGTGGAAATTCCTTTTCCAAACCCATACCCTCAGCTTCTCTATGTGATCTGCTGTGGACAAAAAATTTTGCTCATCTCCTTCTACTATCACAGAAATCACAGAAACATCCAGGTTGGCAAAGCCCCTCAGGATCACCAAGTCCAACCTAGAATCCCAATCTACAAGATTCACCTTAAACCATAGCCCTAAGCACCACATCCAAACCACCCTTAAACACATCCAGCCCCCTCCCTGGGTGGCTCATTCCACTCCCTGACCACTCTCTTTTTTCCTTATGTCCAATCTAAACCTCTCCAGCCTCAGCTTGAGGCCATTTCCCACTTGTTCTGTCTCAAATTACCCATGAGCAGAGCCCAGCAGCAGCCTCTCCACAATGTCCCTTCACGTAGCTGTAGACAGCAACAAGGTCTCCCCTCAGCCTCTTCTTTTTCAAACCAAATCTATTGATTGGCACTGTTTTTGTATCTCTAATCAATAAAGGGGTTAATCCATGCTGAACCAATCTTCTAGGCCATTTGTCTTCTTCAGCCTAACCAAGGAAGAGCTGTGAGTGATTCATTTCAGAGCCACACCACAGGGTAAGAAACAGGTCTAGTGCTTTTTTCATGTGACTGCCTGGCTGTGTTTACAAGGTGTCATTAGAAAACTCCTCCCCACTATCCCCCTCTATTTCCATTAACTAATAATCATTGTCTGCAGATACTCCTCTGACAAATGGCTGCTTTATTTATCTGTTTCTTTTTCCTCCCTGTGAAAGATTTGACCTGATTTGTTCCTCTATAAATACACTTTTTTTTTTGGTGCTGTAGACACAAATATGCATTTGGGTTTGCTTTCGTCCCTGCTGCGCTGCTACCACACAGTGTGAGAGTCACAGGCAGAGAGAGAAGAGAGTGAGGGGAAGAACATCCAAGAGTGTTGCCCAGCCTTTGAAATACAGCAAAAGAAATAAACTGCTGCCAACTTTGTCACCTGCTAAATTCAATCTGGCTGAAGTGAAGCACAGTGGGGTAGGGGGAGGAGAAGGGCGAGAAGGACAAGGGGGAAAGGGGAAAGGAGAAGGGGGAAAAGAGAAGGGGGAAAAGAGAAGGGGGGAAAGAGAAAGGAGAAGGGGGAAAGGGGAAAGGAGAAGGGGGAAAGGGGAAAGGAGAAGGGGGAAAGGGGAAAGGAGAAGGGGGAAAGGAGAAAGGAGAAAGGGGAAATGAGAAGGGGGAAGGGGGAAAGGAGAAAGGAGAAGGGGGAAAGGGGAAAGGAGAAGGGGAAAAGGGGAAAGGAGAAAGGGGAAAGGGGAAAGGAGAAGGGGGAAAGGGGAAAGGAGAAGGGGGAAAGGGGAAAGGAGAAGGGGGAAAGGGGAAAGGAGAAGGGGGAAAGGAGAAAGGAGAAAGGGGAAATGAGAAGGGGGAAGGGGGAAAGGAGAAAGGAGAAGGGGGAAAGGAGAAGGGGGAAAGGGGAAAGGAGAAGGGGAAAAGGGGAAAGGAGAAGGGGGAAAGGGGAAAGGAGAAGGGGGAAATGGAAAAGGAGAAGGGGGAAAAGAGGAAAGGAGAAGGGGGAAAAGAGGAAAGGAGAAGGGGGAAAAGAAGAAAGGAGAAGGGGGAAAGGGGAAAGGAGAAGGGGGAAAGGGAGAAGGGGAAAGGAGAAGGGGGAAAAGAGAAGGGGGAAAGGGGAAAGGAGAAGGGGGAAAGGGGAAAGGAGAAGGGGGAAAGGGGAAAGGAGAAGGGGGAAAGGGGAAAGGAGAAGGGGGAAAGGGGAAAGGAGAAGGGGGAAAGGAGAAAGGAGAAGGGGGAAAGGAGAAGGGGGAAAGGGGAAAGGAGAAGGGGGAAAGGGGAAAGGAGAAGGGGGAAAGGGGAAAGGAGAAGGGGGAAAGGAGAAGGGGGAAAAGAGAAGGGGGAAAGGAGAAAGGAGAAGGGGAAAAGAGGAAAAGAGAAGGGGGAAAGGGGAAAGGAGAATGGGGGAAAAAAACCCAAATCTTGGGTGAGAAATTATCTCATGTTGTCTCCAAATCAATAGATTGGTCTCAAAGGTCTTTTCCAAGCTGGTTAATTCTGTGATTCTGTGACACTCTGGTATTCAACAACACCAGGCAGCAGCTGCACTGAAACCCTGAGTGCAAAGAATAAAAGAATGGTTCCAGGGACAAAGAGCTCTGAACTTTCCAAATCACTCAAACCACTACATTCAAATGATCACTTACATACAACACTCAGGGGAGACCTGACCTGAAATGCTGCATCCAGCTCTGGAGACTTAACACAAGAGGGACATGGCCCCATTGAAGAAGGTCTAGAGGAGATCACAATTAGGATTCAAGGGCTGGAAGCCCTCTGCTGTGAGGCCAGGCTGAAAGAGTTGGTGTTGTTCAGCTTGGAGAAGAGAAGGCTCCAGAGAGACCTTGTGGTGGTCTTTCAGTGCTTAAAGGGCTCTACAAGTAAGCTGGAGACAGACAGCAGACCCTACTGTGCCAGAACAAGGGGTGATGGTTTTAAACCAATTTAGACTGGATAGCAGGAAGGAATTATTTACCCCTAGGCTGGTCTAAACCCTGGCCCAGGTTTCCCAGAGAGGTGGGAGATGCCCTAACCCTGGAACCACTGTGGCCTTGGGCTGTGAGCAACTTGGATGCCCCTGCTGACTGCAGTGGGTTTGGACTAGATGACATATAAAAGTCTCTTTCAACCCAAACCCTTCTGTGATCCTGTAGCTCCACAAAGCAGGACCTCATCAAAATAGCAAAATAGGAAACTGATTTTTGCTGCAACAATATAAAGATAAATATGAAACTAAACATCCCAAAAGCTCTGAGTTTCCCTTCCCCCCCCTTTATTTTTTCCCCCCAAAGTGCTCTCCAGCTATAAAATTTGTTCATTAGCTAATATGTAACATAGGTGTTTCAGAGGAGGCTGGATGAGGCACTTGGTACCATGGTTCAGTTAATTAGAAGGGTTAAGTGATAAGTTGGACTTGATGATCTTAGAGGTCTTTTCCAACCTGGTTAATTCTGTGATTCTGTCATAACAAAGCCATATTTCAACTTGGGAAGCAGAATTTTGTATCCAAGCTAGTAAAAAAAAACAAAACCACAAACCCCTCAAAAATGCAACAATTACCTTGCTCTCAGACTTCAGAAAGAGAAGTTTCAAGAAAACCATGCTTGTGACACATCTGTATGTGACTGGCCTTAGGAGAACAGGAACGGGTTGCCCAGGGAGGCTGTGGCTGCTCCCTCCCTGGAGATGCTCAAGGCCAGGTCTTGAGCGACCTGTTCTAGTGGGAGGTGTCCCTGCCTATGGTGGGGGGGTTGGAACTGGCTGAGCTTTGAGGTCCCTTCCAACCTCAACCAATTTATGATTCTATAATTCTCTTGCTGATCCCTCTCCCCATCCTCCCTGTCACATTTCCCCCCAAACTGTGGCCCAGACCACACAAATGCTGAGTTACACCAAATGAGCTCCTGACACAATCGTGTGGAGACACTGATCCCAACACATCCAGCTCTCCAGTTCTTACCAGCTGCATTACCTTCCAGTGTCTGAAAGGGAGCTACAGGAAGGCTGGAGAGTGACTATTGACAGGGTCTTGTAATGACAGGACAAGGAGGAATGGGTTTAAAGTGGCAGAGAGGAGATTCAAAGTGGCTGTTAGGAAGAAGTTGTTTGCAGTGAGGGTGGTGAGACACTGGCAGAGGTTGCCCAGGGAGATTGTGGCTGCTCCCTCCCTGGAGGTGTTCAGGACCAGTCTGGATGAGGACTCAAGCAACCTGTTTTAGTGGGAGGTGTCCCTGCCTATGGCAGGGGTTTGGAACTGGATGAGTTTTGAGGTCCCTTCCAACCTAAACCATTCTCTGGTCCTATAATTACCTCCAAATCCTGTATTTTCCTAAACGTGCATCATACAATTCAGCCACGAGATGAACACTCTCATTCTGCTGACTTGCTAGTTGTGAAAGTAGCTGGAATATGTGAGGCAGACATCCCTAAGCTGTGGCACAATCCCAATTTTAAATGACATTTAGGATTTACTACTCTCTTTTTTTTTCATCACTGCCAAGAAGCCTAATGCAATTTGTGGAAGCCTGGAAATGGCAACGATGTTGCCTTTTTATTCCTACTCATTCATTAGGAAAAGCAAAGAAAGTGGACAGGTAGCTCAGGAAACCAGTTCTAGAATGAGATAGGGAATGGAAAGCTTCATAATACTTCTGCAAAGCACTTCTAGAATGAGGTAGAAAATGGAAAGCTTCATAACTAGTCTGGAAACCAGTTCTAGAATGAGGTAGAAAATGGAAAGCTTCATAACTAGTCTGGAAACCAGTTCTAGAATGAGGTAGAAAATGGAAAGCTTCATAACTAGTCTGGAAACCAGGTCTAGAATGAGGTAGAAAATGGAAAGCTTCATAACTAGTCTGGAAACCAGTTCTAGAATGAGGTAGAAAATGGAAAGCTTCATAACTAGTCTGGAAACCAGGTCTAGAATGAGGTAGAAAAATGGAAAGCTTCATAATTGTTCTGCAAAGCACTTTTAGAATGAGGTAGAAAATGGAAACCTCCATAACTGTTCTAGAAACCAGGTCTAGAATGAAGTAGAAAAGCAAAAGCTTCATAATAGTTTTGCAAAACACTTCTAGAATGAGGCAGAAAATGGAAAGCTCCATAACTGTTCTGGAAACCAGTTCTAGAATGAAGTAGAAAAGCAAAAGCTTCATAATTGTTCTGCAAAGCACTTGTGGAATGAGGTAGAAAATAGAAAGCTTCATAACTATTCTGGAAAGCACTTCTAGAATGAGGTAGAAAATGCAAAAGCTTCATAACAGTTCTGCAAAGCACTTCTAGAATGAGGTAGAAAATTGAAAGCTCCATAACTATTCAGGAAACCAGGTCTAGAATGAGATAGGAAATGGAAAGCTTCATAATACTTCTGCAAAGCACTTCTAGAATGAGGTAGAAAATGGGAAGCTTCATAATTGTTCTGGAAAAAAATATGAAGTTCTAGTTCATTAGAAAAATCAACATGAAGCAAAGAAAATGGATAGCTCAGGAAACCAGTTCTAGAATGCGGTAGAAAATGGGGAGCTTCATAATTGTTCTGCAATGTGCTTCTAGAATGAGGTAGAAAATGGAAAGCTTCATAACTAGTCTGGAAACCAGTTCTAGAATGAGGTAGAAAATGGAAAGCTTCATAACTAGTCTGGAAACCAGGTCTAGAATGAGGTAGAAAATGGAAAGCTTCATAACTAGTCTGGAAACCAGTTCTAGAATGAAGTAGAAAAGAAAAAGCTTCATAACTATTCTGGAAAAGAGGTCCAGAATGAGGTAGAAAATGCAAAAGCTTTGTAATTGTTCTGCAAAGCACTTCTAGAATGAGGCAGAAAATGGAAAGCTTCATAACAGTTCTGCAAAGCACGTCTAGAATGAGGTAGAAATTTGAAAGCTCCATAACTGTTCTGGAAACCAGTTCTAGAATGAGGTAGAAAATGGAAAGCTTCATAATTGTTCTGCAAAGCACTTCTAGAATGAGGCAGAAAATGGAAAGCCTCATAACTATTCTGGAAACCAGTTCTAGAATGGGGTAGAAAATGCAAAAGCTTCATAATTGTTCTGCAAAGCACTTCTAGAATGAGGTAGAAAATGGAAAGCCTCATAACTATTCTAGAAACCAGTTCTAGAATGAGGTAGAAAATGGAAAGCCTCATAACTATTCTAGAAACCAGTTCTAGAATGAAGTAGAAAATGGAAAGCTTCATAATTGTTCTGCAAAGCACTTCTAGCATGAGGTAGAAATTTGAAAGCTCCATAACTGTTCTGGAAACCAGGTCTAGAATGAAGTAGAAAAGCAAAAGCTTCATAATTGTTCTGCAAAGCACTTCTAGCATGAGGTAGAAAATGGAAAGCTTCATAATTGTTCTGGAAACGATCATGATGTTTTAGTTCATTAGAAAAATCAACATGAAGCCAAGAAAATGGGCAGATGTCTCTGTAAACCAGTTCTAGAAGGAAGTAGGGAATTGAATGATACATAATAGTTCTGCAAAGCTGTTCTAGAATGAGGTAGAACATTGAAAGCTACATAACTGTTCTGCAAAGCAGTTCTAGAATGAGGTAGAACATTGAAAGCTACCTAACTGTTCTGCAAAGCAGTTCTAGAATGAGGTAGAACATTGAAAGCTACCTAACTGTTCTGCAAAACAGTTCTAGAATGAGCTGGAAAATGGAAAGCTTCATAACTGGTCTGGGAACAAGTTCTATAATGAGGTAGAAAATCAAAAGCTTCATAATTCTTCTGCAATGCAATTCTAAAATGAGATACAAAATGGAAAGTTTCATAATTGCTCTGGAAACAATTATGAAGTTCTAGTTCATTAGAAAAATCAACATGAAGCAAAGAAAATGGACAGGTAGCTCAGGAAACCAGTTCTAGAATGGGGTAAGAAATGGAAAGCTTCATAATAGTTCTGCAAAGCACTTCTAGAATGAAGAAAAAACTCATGAAATCTCCATAACTATTCTGCAAAGCACTTCTAGAATGAGGTAGGAGATTGCAATCCCCTTACTTGTTCTGTTAAACCAGTACTATAATAAGATATAAAGCTTGTAATTCTCTAATTGTTCTGGAAACCAGTTCTTGAACGAGTCAGAAACTTTCAATACCCTTTATTGTTCTGGAACCCAGTGCTAAAATGAGGTAAAACCTCACTCATAACTTAACTCTTACCTGTTCTGGAAGCCAATTCTAGAAGGAGGTAAAAAATCACACTCTCAGAATCAGAGAATGTCAGAGGTTGGAAGGGACATCCACTCCAACTCCCCTGCCAAAGCAGCATCACCCAGGGTAGTTCACACAGCAGTGCATCCAGGTGGGGTTGGAAAGGCTCCAGAGAAGGAGACTCCACAACCTCTCTGGGCAGCCTGCTCCAGGGCTCTGGCAGCCTCACTCAAAAGAAGTTTCTTCTCATGCTGAGCTGAAACCTCCTCTGTGCCTTACTGCTGTGCAGCACCCGAAAGAGCTTGGCCCCCTCCACTTGACCCCCAGCCCTCAGCTCTTGACAGACATTGATCAGATCCCCTCTCAGCCTTCTCTTCTCCAGACTAACCAGCCCCAGGGCTCTCAGTCTCTCTGCACAGAGGAGATGCTCAAGTCCCCCAGACATCCTCATGGCTCTCTGCTGGACTCTCCAGCAGGTCCCTGTCTCTCTTGAACTGGGGAGCCCAAAACTGGACACAGTATTGCAGGTGTGGTCTCAGCAGCACAGAGCAGAGGGGGAGAAGAACCTCCCCAGCCCTGCTGGCCACACTTTCCCTGATGCCTCCCAGGCTGCCATTGGCTCTCTTGCCCACCAGGGCACATTGCTGCCCCATGCAGAACTTGCTACCCACCAGCACTCCAAGCTCTTTCTCCACAGAGCTGCTTTCCAGCAGGACAACCCTAACCTGTACTGGTGCCTGCCATTATGTCTCTCCAGACACAGGACTCTGCACTTAGTGAACTTCATGAAGTTTGCCTTTGTCCAGTTTTCCAGCCTGTTCAGACCTCATTGAATAGCAGCACAGCCTGAGGGGTGTCAGACACCTCCCCCTCTCCTCTCACTTTTGTATCATCAGCAATCGCCTTAATTGTTCTGTAAACTAGTTCTAGAATGGGGTAAGAACTTGCTGTCCCCTTAACTGCTCTGGAAATCAGCTCTAGAATGAGACAGAAAATGGCAATCCCCTTAACTGTTCTGGAAATCAGCTCTAGAATGAGATGGAAAATGGCAATCCCCTTAACTGTTCTGGAAATCAGCTCTAGAATGAGATGGAAAATGGCAATCCCCTTAACTGTTCTGGAAATCAGCTCCAGAATGAGATGGAAAATGGCAATCCCCTTAACTGTTCTGGAAATCAGCTCTAGAATGAGATGGAAAATGGCAATCCCCTTAACTGTTCTGGAAATCAGCTCTAGAATGAGACGGAAAATGGCAATCCCCTTAACTGCTCTGGAAATCAGCTCTAGAATGAGACGGAAAATGGCAATCCCCTTAACTGCTCTGGAAATCAGCTCTAGAATGAGACAGAAAATGGCAATCCCCTTAACTGCTCTGGAAATCAGCTCTAGAATGAGACAGAAAATGTCAATCCCCTTAACTGCTCTGGAAATCAGCTCTAGAATGAGATGGAAAATGGCAATCCCCTTAACTGTTCTGGAAATCAGCTCTAGAATGAGATGGAAAATGGCAATCCCCTTAACTGTCCTGGAAATCAGCTCTAGAATGAGATGGAAAATGGCAATCCCCTTAACTGCTCTGGAAATCAGCTCTAGAATGAGACAGAAAATGGCAATCCCCTTAACTGTCCTGGAAATCAGCTCTAGAATGAGATGGAAAATGGCAATCCCCTTAACTGCTCTGGAAATCAGCTCTAGAATGAGACAGAAAATGGCAATCCCCTTAACTGTTCTGGAAATCAGCTCTAGAATGAGACAGAAAATGGCAATCCCCTTAACTGTCCTGGAAATCAGCTCTAGAATGAGATGGAAAATGGCAATCCCCTTAACTGTTCTGGAAATCAGCTCTAGAATGAGACAGAAAATGGCAATCCCCTTAACTGTCCTGGAAATCAGCTCTAGAATGAGATGGAAAATGGCAATCCCCTTAACTGTTCTGGAAATCAGCTCTAGAATGAGATGGAAAATGGCAATCCCCTTAACTGTCCTGGAAATCAGCTCTAGAATGAGATGGAAAATGGCAATCCCCTTAACTGTCCTGGAAATCAGCTCTAGAATGAGATGGAAAATGGCAATCCCCTTAACTGTCCTGGAAATCAGCTCTAGAATGAGACAGAAAATGGCAATCCCCTTAACTGCTCTGGAAATCAGCTCTAGAATGAGATGGAAAATGGCAATCCCCTTAACTGTCCTGGAAATCAGCTCTAGAATGAGATGGAAAATGGCAATCCCCTTAACTGTCCTGGAAATCAGCTCTAGAATGAGATGGAAAATGGCAATCCCCTTAACTGTTCTGGAAATCAGCTCTAGAATGAGATGGAAAATGGCAATCCCCTTAACTGCTCTGGAAATCAGCTCTAGAATGAGATGGAAAATGGCAATCCCCTTAACTGTCCTGGAAATCAGCTCTAGAATGAGATGGAAAATGGCAATCCCCTTAACTGTTCTGGAAATCAGCTCTAGAATGAGATGGAAAATGGCAATCCCCTTAACTGCTCTGGAAATCAGCTCTAGAATGAGATGGAAAATGGCAATCCCCTTAACTGTCCTGGAAATCAGCTCTAGAATGAGACAGAAAATGGCAATCCCCTTAACTGTCCTGGAAATCAGCTCTAGAATGAGATGGAAAATTGCAATCCCCCTAACTGTTCTAGAAATCAGCTCCAGAATGAGATGGGAAAACTGAATCCCCTTAACTGCTTTGGAAATCAGTTCTAGAATGAGGTGGGAAACTGCAGTTCCCTTAATTGTCCTGGAAAGCAGTTCTAGAATGAGACAGAAAACTGCAATCTCATTAATTGTCCTGGCAACCAGTTCCAGAACAGGGCAAAAACTTGCAACGCCCTTCATTGTCCTGGTAAACCACTTCTATAATGAAGGAAAAAACTTTAAATCTCCTTAAATTGTTCTGGAAGGCAGTTCCAGGCTGAGGTAGGAGGGTGCAAAGCCCTGCATTTCTATGCTAAGAGAAGAAGCAGGCTGCCTCATTTCTAAGCATTCATTCAATGCTTTGCTTATCAGCTAAGGTAGTCGGGAGAAACACCATGATATAAAGCTGATGTTTGCTCCAGGAGCAAGGGGAAAGAGAAGAGAACATTTTCCAAACACCTTCAAGGAATTGATAAGGGATGAGTGTAGTTATCTGCATCAGAGACCCAGACAAGAAGCTTCTTGCTCATTGCTAATGCCCTAAAATACACAATTGCTCCATCTCTAACAACATTCAGAGGAAGATATTTGGGGGCTTTCTTTCCCTTTCCCTTCCTTTTCCCTCTCCTTTGCTCTTTTCCTTTTCTTTTCCCTTCCTTTTCCCTCTCCTTTGCTCTTTTCTTTTCCTTTCCCTTTCCCCTCTCCTTTGCTCTCTCTTTTCCTTTCCCTTTCCTTTGCTCTTTTCTTTTCCTTTCCCCTTCCTTTCCCCTATATGCCATACTCTGCATACTTCCAAAAGATAGAGAGTTGAGAATTTCTTCCTTCTAAATAGATGCACCAAGGTGATTTGGGCCCTATCCCTGGAGATATTCAAGGTGAGGCAACCTGATCTAGTTGAGGCTTCCCCTGATGACTGCAGAGGGGTTTGGACTGGATGACCTTTGGGGTCCCTTCCAACCCAGCCCATTCTGTGATTCTGTGATACTATATGAATTTCTATATTCAAAATTCAATTGATTCTGACTGCTTGCTTCTTTCAAAGACTTAACAGTTGCTAGTACACAGAACATGGATTTTACTTAAGGCAAAAGAGTTCTGCTTTTATGAAAGCATGGGGTAAATTCTATAGTGCATCTTCCTTAAGTTCCAGGTGATGACCTGTGCTGGTTTGAGCTGGAACAGTCCTGTTCAGTGATTTGACTTCTCAGCTCAGTGAGGGCACTTTCTGAAGCTCAGGGTGGGTTTGCAAGGGGAAGTGGTGGCTGCTTCTAGCAGGGAGAGGCTGATGGGGAGAGTTCCTGCCAAGCGCTAGGCTGCACAAAGGCTTTGCCTCAGGCTTGCTCCTCTACACACCAAGGGCACTGCCACCTTGGGGTGCAAGAAGGCAGAGGTGGCACCTGTGGGGAAGCACACATAGGACAGTAGACCCTCAAATGACCAAGAAGGATTGCACCTTCAGGAGTAAGCTGAGGGATCACCAGGGTCAAGCCTCTTCTTCAAAGGTTGGTGTCTGAGGAGGACTCTGCTCTGCCTTCAATCCCAATTGTGTGTATTCCTGAATCCAGTTCCCAAGTCTAGCTCTTGACTCTGCTTCCCATCTGCCACAGAGGCCAGTCTGGGACTTCCCCAGTGCTTGCCCCCAGCATTAGTGGTGCCAGTGGTGACACTATGGCTGTGAGAGGCTGGGCTCAATACTTGCTTTGTGCACCTTTTAATCTATTCCTTAGTATTTTTGTTAAAGCTGGCTCAGCTTTTCCCCCACCCCACCAGCCTCACTCCCTTCATCCCTTTCCCTTCCCTTTTGGGAAGGTAGAAGGGTACACAGAGAACCTCTGGCAGCCAGCCCAACCCTAACCCTTGACATCACCAGACAATGACACACAAAATCTCCAAAATGCTAAGAAAAAGAATAAAGACAGCAACTTACCTGCACTGTTTCTGTGACCTGCTCTATGCCTGCACAGCAATTTCAGAAAGGAAACAATTCCTGAGCTAGTCCAGGGGGCTCAGTGCCTTTCTTTTTTGACATCAGACATGGATGCTAGTGGCTCCTATTCCCACCCTAATAACTATGCACAGCACAGGGAGGTTTTTTTCTTGCTGTACTGCAGCCATGGCAGGGTTATTTAAGCAAATGAAAATGTCTCCTTAAGAGCTGGTTCCTTTCTGCGCTCGTTGGCGTCAGCGAGCAATGGAGCTAATGCCACGCTCCTATGAGTGCTTTATGCCTCCTGACAAAGCAAACGAGGTTTGTCAGGAGAGGCTCCAGGCAGCACCCAACTGCTGCAATTTTACATCTCATTGATTACCACCCTGGGAATTGGAAACAGCTCTCTGATCTTCCATGCAGTATCGAAAATGCTCTTGCAGACCTTCAGGAAAATAGGTGGCGGTCTCCGCGGTGGAGGGAAAATGAGGAGAAGCAGCTCTGGACAGCATTTGCTCTCCATACGTTTGAGGCAAGCCCATCTGACCTTTCTGAGGGCTAATAATAAAGCAATAAGGTGCCAGGCAGCTAAGCATGCTGTTCTGTGAGGAGTTCTGCAATAGGTTACATGGAACAAAAGGGCAGCTGGGTGCCCTCGGGCTCTGGGGACACGCTTGTTTTGCTGGTAAGTGCATCCTGGGTACTGCCAGCATTGCAGGGAGGCTGTGGGAATGCACACAGAATCACAACCTTGTTTCACTTGGAAAGATCTCTAAGACCATCCAGTCCAAACACCAACCTAACACCACCATGCTCATTACATCATGTCCCCACGTGCCATGACCATGAGTTTCTTGCACACCTCTAGGGATGGAGACTCTACCACCTCCCTGGGCAGCCTGTGCCAACCCCTGACCAGTCTTGCAGGAAAGAAATTGTTCCTAATGTCCAGCCTAAACCTCCCGTAGCCCAATTCAGGCCATTTCCTCTCATTCTATCACCTTACAAGAGGGAGTACCACCTACTAGGGCTGTTAACAACGAACAAGGAGCTACCAAAGCCAGGAAGAAAATGAAGATTTGTGATTCCTGTCACATACCCTCAGTCATTGTCTCCTTTGATGTTGGGGGAGAGGCTTTCTCTCAGCGTTCAGGGAATTCTAAAGCACTCGAAAGGAGGTTGTAATGAGGCCATTACATGTGACAGGATGAGAGGAAATAGCCTCAAGCTGTACCGAGGGAAGGTTAGGTTGGAGATGAGGAACAATTTATTTGTTGCAAGAGTGGTCAGGGATTGGAACAGGCTGCCCAGGGAGGTGGTGGAGTCACCATCCCCGCAGGTGTTCAAGAAAGGTTTGGGACATGGTTTAGGGGCCATGGAGGTCTTAAGTTGATCAGAGAATCATAGAATCAGTCAGAATTGGAAGGCACCACAAGCATCATTCAGTTCCTGCCATGGGCAGGGACACCTCACACTAGATTAGGCTGTCCAGAGCCTCATCCAGCCTGCCCTTAAACACCTCCAGGAATGAGGCTTCCACCACCTCCCTGAGCAACCTGTTCCAGGGTCTCACCACCCTCATGCTAAAGAATTTCTTTCTAATATCCAGTCTGAATCTACCCATTTCCATCTTGGTTCCATTCCCCCAATCCTATCACTACCTGAAATCCTAAGAAGTCCCTCCCCAGCCTTCTTGTAGCCCTCTTCAGATACTGGAAGGCCTCAATAAGGTCACTTTGGAGCCTTCTCCTCTCCAGACTGAACAGCCCCAACTCCCTCAGTCTCTCCCCACAGCAGAGCAGCTCCAGCCCTCTGATCATCCTCATGGCCCTTCTCTGGACACCTTCCAGCACCTCCACATCCCTCTTGTACCAGGGGCTCCAGAACAGGACGCATTACTCCAGGTGGGGTCTCTCCAGTGTGGAGTAGAGGGGGAGGATCACTTGGCTTGGTTTGATGATCTCAGAGTTCTTTTCCAATCTTCATGACTCTCTGATTCTATGACTAATTATTTTTATCACTCTCACACAAAGCACCGAAGTCTTTCCTCTCCTTGCATCTTTAGTGACTTGTTTTTGCTAAACCCAGTATTCCCCCCCACTTTATAAGAGAAGAACACTCACGTTCCAGGCACAGCAAAACAACCCCAAAACCACAGAGCATCATCTACAGTGACAGCAGTAGAAGCCTGATCTACTCGGAGACCGCAAGTGGCATATGCAGTACCATGTGCGAAGCAAGCTGTGGCAGTCAACCCTTCAAGGTGCCTAGCAACCCCCAGCAGCAGTCAGTGGGAAGATCATCAGCCCTCTAGAGATTTAAATTCCTATTAACAGTGTTTATCTGAGATCAGTCCTAGCAGCTTTCAATGCTCCCTAAGAACAGGTAGAAAAGAAGAGCAAGCCCTTAGCTGCCTGCTGCAACTGCAGCAGCAAAAGCACTGTAAGGAAGAAATCATTTCTATTTGATGGAAGTCCTGATGCATTTGGGTCTCCAAATTGGGAATCTGAATAGCAAAGCTCTACAGTTCATAATGCATTTCTGGTACTTTAACTACATTATCATAGGATCATAGGATGCCAGGGGTTGGAAGAGACCCAAAGAGATCATCGAGTCCAACCCCCACCCCGCCACAGCAGGACAGTCCTATCTAACACAGGTCACACAGGAATACATCCAGTCAGGCCCTGAAAGGCTCCACAGAAGGAGACTCCACAACCTCTCTGTGCCAGTGCTCTGGAACCCTTACAGTAAAGAAGTTCCCCCTTGTATCGAGGTGGAAGCTCTTTTGCTGCAACTTACACCCATTGCTCCTTGTCCTATCACAGGGGAGCATTGTATCCATATACAGAGGGAATCATAGAATCACAGATTCATGAAGGTTGGAGAAGACCTCTAAGATCAAGTCCAACCTCCACTTTTAAAGCTCTTTTTCAAGCCTAAAGCACTGAGTGGTGTCAAGCCCTCTGCTGGTGCACGGAGGAGCTCTGCCGGGTGATGCCCAATGGCAGCACAAGGAGACACAGCACTGTGAGACATGGCTTAGTGGCCATGGTGGTGGTTGATGGTTGGACTTAATGGTCTCAGAGGTCTTTCCAAAGCAGATCCATTCTATGATTCTGTAACTGTGTAGTTGATTGGATAGGGCAGGGTGCTAGGTTGGACTGGATGATCTTGGAGGTCTCTTCCAACCTGCTTGATTCTATGATTCTATGATTCTATGATTCTATTCTCTAACATTGTTGTATTATGGCAGTGCCTATGAGAGTCTTTGTAAAGAGTTGTTTGGGCAGAGAACTGCTTGAGAGTCCAGCACAGAGCCACAAAGATGCTGCAGACAGTGGAATATGATCCTTAGGAGGAGAGCTGTGGCTATGCTGCTGGGAGAGGAGGAGACTGATGGAAGAACTCATCAATGGTTATAAAGATGTGCAGGGTGAGTGGGCAGAGGCTGGAGCCAGGCTCTGCTGGGTGATGCCCAATGACAGCACAAGGGGCAATGGTGGTAGCTGAGGCATAGAAGTTCCATGGAAATAGAAGGAGGAATGTTTTCCCTGTGAGGTTGACAGAACCCTGCCACAGGTTGCTCAGGGGGATTGTGGAGTCTGGAGATATTAAAAACTCAGCTGGATGTGATCCTGTGTGACCTGCTCTAGGAAATCCTGCTCTGGCAGCTGGGGTTGGACTGGATGAGCTTTGGAGGTCCCTTCCAGCCCCTAACATTCTGTGAGTCTGTGATTCCCCATATGCAGCACTTTGCCTCATCCCCATCATCAACTTCAAGAGGTTCCTCCCAGCCCATTTCTCCAGGCTTTCAAGGTCCCTCTGGATGGCAGCACAACCCTCTCAAAATGCAGACATGACACATTCTTGGGTCACTTCAATGTGCTGCCAAGTTTGGTTCTTCCCTTATTTTTTTATGAACCACAACAACAACAATGCAATAATAATAATAATAATAATAATAATCCACCACTTTGTCCTTCTCTTGCAATTTAACCTGCAGATAAAATATCCATTGTGGATTTGTTTTTTAGCAGAGCCTGAATTTGTTGTTTCTCTCATCACACATGCTGCTGCAAGACAAAGTTCTGCATCCTAGGCTGATTAGTCCCAAGCCAGATACTCTCTGTCTGAACACATAAATTTGTGATGTGATAAAAGAAATAGAATTACAGAATTATAGAATGGATTAGGTTGGAAGGGACCTCAAAGCTCAGCCAGTTCCAACCCCCTGCCATGGGCAGGGACACCTCCCACTAGAACATCCCTGGAGGTGTTGAAGGCCAGGCTGGATGAGGCTCTGGCCAGCCTGATCTAATGTGAGGTGTCCCTGCCCATGGCAGGGGGGGTTGGAACTGGATGATCCTCATGGTCCCTTCCAAGCCTGAGTAATTCTATGATTGTATCATCTGCAACTAGAGCAGGTTGCTCACAGCCCCAGAGAGCCTGATCTGGGATGATTCCAGGGATGGAACATCTACCACATCTCTGGACAACCTGGCCCAGGGTTTCACCACTTTAGTGTGAAAATACAGAACCACAGAGTGGCTTAGGTTGGAAGGGGCCTCAAAGCTCAGCCAGTTCCAACCCCCTGCCATAGGCAGGGACACCTCCCATGAGAACAGGTCACTCAAGGCCTCATCCAGCCTGGCCCTGAACATCTCCAGGGAGGTTGCAGAGCACAGAATCACAGAGAGTGATCAAAGATTCCGTGATCTATAACCTCCCTGGGCAGCCTGTGCCAGTGTCTCACCACCCTCACTGCAAACAACTTCCTCCTAACATCCACTTTCAGTCTTCCCTCTGCCAATTTAAACCCATTCCTCCTCCTCCTGTCATTACAGCACCTTGTCAATAGTCCCTCCACAGCCTTCTTGCAGCCTCCACTATGCTCAGATCCCATTAAAGCCTGACTTTGAATGTCTACAAGGATGGAGCCTTCACAGCTTCCCTGGGCAACTGTGGAAATGCAAAGTGAAGAAGGATAATAACAGGCAGATGCTGACTTTGGTTCCCACCAGCTGCTGACTAACTTATCCCAGAAAGGGTTGATAACGGACACCTCACTAATGAGGAAAGCAAGGTGTGGTTTATGCTGATGGAGTGGGTTGTCCTTGACTAATTATGCTAATGTGTAGGTGTGTGTTTTATGCCCTGAGGGTATATATTGAGAGCCAAAATGATCAAGAAAGATCTCTGGCATAATTCACATTGAATCATCTGGAGTCCATGTGGCATCGCCCTGATCACATTGGTCTGTGGGGCCTTGACCACGTTTCCCATGGCAAGCTAAACAGATTTCTGCAACAGGCAACCTGTCTCACTGTTCTGCCCCCCTCATAGTAAAGAACTTCTTTCTTGAGCCCAAAGCAAATGGCAGTGTCACTGAGAAGAAACTATGTAGAAGAATTCTTTCAAGCTAATGGACACATCCACAAGCTCCTCTCAAATTCAACAACTTTTTGCCTTTGGGGCAGAGATCAATCAAATAACTGCCTCTTGTCCCTGCTGTTTTCCTCTGACAAGGAGTAGTTGTCTCTGAGGAGGAGATGCTGTCAGTCACCACAATATTTCTTGCACTCTGCCCTAGCAAGACCATACCTGGAATACTACATCATAGAATCATAGAATCAAGCAGGTTGGAAGAGACCTCCAAGCTCATCCAGTCCAACCTAGCACCCAGCCCTAGCCAGTCAACCAGACTAAGTGCCTCAGCCAGGCTTTGCTTGAACACCCCCAGGGACTGTGACTCCACCACCTCCCTGGGCAGTCTATTCCAATGCCAATCACTCTCTCTGACAACAACTTCCTCCTAACATCCAGCCTATACTACCCCAGTACAACTTGAGACTGTGTCCCCTTGTTCTGTTGCTGGTTGCCTGGGAGAAGAGACCAACCCCACCTGGCTACAGCCTCCCTGCAGGGAGCAATGAGGTCTGCCCTGAGCCTCCTCTTCTCTAGGCTAAACAACCCCAGCTTCCTCAGCCTCTCCTCATAGGGTTTGTGTTCCAGGCCCTTAGGGATCCCCAGTTCAGGAGAGACAGAGACCTGCTTGAAGGGTCACCTAGCACCAAGCAGAGCAGTTGGATTTGTGACCTCAGTCAGAGGAAAAAAAAATAAAGGGAAATTGTTCTCTTTCAATTTCAGATTAAATTTTGCTTCATTATTGGACTTCTCCTTGTGCTAAATCACATCCAAGGAATCATCTACTAAACTTTAAAGACATCTTTATTGGTTTATTGATTTTTCCCCCCCTTTGCTCTGTGTGCTGAAGGTATTTCCTGAGAAGAAGAGCTGCCAGCAGTTGTTTTGTTCTGAAAATACAAAGAAGTGTGGGTTTGAACCAATAAAATGCTGAAAGGCTTTGCTTTAAGATAGAGAAACAGAAGATGGCTTGGATGGGTGCATGCTTCTCTGGGTTACAAAAGGGCTGGATGGCCAAGCCAAAGAGAGATGAGTAATGGGTATTTGGTCATCTAGTGGCTGGTCCCCAGTGATGTTCCTCAAGGCTCAATTGCTCATGCCCAATGACAGCACAAGGGGGAGTGGTTCAAACTGAGGTATAAGAAGTTTCATTTAAACATGAAGAGGATTTTTTTTTCCCTGCAAGGGTGACAGAAGCTTGGAACAGGCTGCCCAGGGGGGTTGTGGAGTCTCCCTCTCTGGAGATCTTCAAACCTCACCTGGATGCATTCCTGTGTGACCTGCTCTAGGAAATCCTGCTCTGGCAGCTGGGGTTGGACTGGATGAGCTTTGGAGGTCTCTTCCAGCCCCTGACATTCTGTGAATGGCTCAGAGGAAGCCAAGAAAATGATCAAGAAGTTGGAGCAGCTCTGCTACGAGGACAGGCTGAGAGAGATGGGGTTGTTCAGCCTGGAGAAGGCTCCAGGCAGACCTATTAGCAGCCTGCCAGTGCCTGAAGGGGGCTACAAGAAGGCTGCAGAGAGACTGTTTGCAAAGCTTTTGCAGCTCTGACTTACAATAGGGAAGCAGGAATCTATTCCAGTTAGTAGCAAAGACATTTTACACAGGATGTGACGGAGGTTTTAAGGCTAGACAGGATCAGCTCTGGGCAACCTGATCTAGTGGGAGGTGTCACTGCCCCTGGCAGGGTACTTGGAACTAAACAATCCTTGAGGTCCCTTCCAGCCCTGACAATCCTATGAATCTATATCAGAGTGCCCATGAAGTCTGTTCCTATCTAACCAGGGGACCACCAGGTCTTTGAACCCCTTCACCATTCACCCAGGGTGCACCACAGGGACTCACCAGTGATAATGAGAGGAGGCTCCCTCTGCTCAGTTGGGCAAGTTTGGGGTGTAGCTTTCCTGAGGCCGATTATAAAGGGCAGTGGGCAAGAAGGACAAAGTGGTCACACCTGGGGTGGCAGGAGACTCCAACAGAGCCCTGGTGCTCTGGGTTTGGGTGGGAAAAAGGGGCAAAATGGGGCACGTAGAGTGAAGGTGTGCAGAGAAGAGCAGCAAGGCTGGGGAGGGGCCTGGAGCAGAGCCCTGTGAGGAGAGGCTGAGGGAGCTGGGGGTGTGCAGCCTGCAGCAGAGGAGGCTCAGGGCAGAGCTCATTGCTGTCTACAAGTACCTGAAGAGAGGCTCAAGCCAGGAGGGGTTGGTCTCTTCTGCAAGGCACCTAGGGACAGAACAAGCAGCTTCAAGCTGCATCCGGGCAGGTTCAGGCTGGATGCTAGGAAGAAGCTCTTCCCAGAGAGAGTGATTGGCATTGGAATGGACTGCCCAGGGAGGTGGTGGAGGCACCATCCCTGGAGGTGTTTAAGAGGAGGCTGCATGAGGCACTTAGTGCCAGAGTTTAGTTAATTAGAAGGTGTTAGGTGAGCGGTTGAACTCGATGATCTCAGAGGTCTTTTCCAAGCTACCTAGTTCTGTGACTCTGTGATTCTTGCACTCTGCCCTGGCAAAACCACACCTCGAATGCTGCATCCAGTTTTGGGCTGCCCATTTAAGGAGAGACAGAAACCTGCTGGAGAGAGTCCTTGGAGTGCTGGTGGGCAGCAAGTTCTGCATGGGACAGCGACGTGCCATTGGCTAGGACAGCCAATGGCAGCCTGGGTTGCAGCAAGAAAAGTGTGGCCAGCAGGGCTAGGGAGGCTCTTCTCCACCTCTGCTCTGTCCTGCTGAGACCACACCTGCAATACTGTGTCCAGTTTTGGGCTCCCAGTTCAAGAGAACAGGGACCTGCTGGAGAGAGTCCAGCAGAGAGCCATGAGGATGTCTGGGGGACTTGAGCATCTCCTCTGTGCAGAGAGACTGAGAGCCCTGGGGCTGGTTAGTCTGGAGAAGAGAAGGCTGAGAGGGGATCTGAGCAATGTCTATCAAGAGCTGAGGGCTGGGGGTCAAGTGGAGGGGGCCAAGCTCTTTTGGGGGATGCACAGCAATAAGCCAAGGACCAAAGGATACAAACTGGAACAGAGAAGGTTTCAGCTCAGAGTGAGGAGAAACTTCTTTAGAGTGAGGCTGTCAGAGCCCTGGAGCAGGCTGCCCAGAGAGCTTGTGGAGTCTCCTTCTCTGGAGCCTTTCCAACCCCACCTGGATGCATTTCTGTGTGAACTACCCTGGGTGATGCTGCTTTGGCAGGGAGACTGGGCTGGATGATCTCTGGAGGTCCTTTCCAACCTCTAAAGTTTTGTGATTCTGTGACTTTTGGGTTCAAAGCAATATTGTATGTCCAGTAAAGATCAACAGCACACCTCAGACTAAAACAGTCCATCAACTCCACCATCTGCCTGGCATGAATCTGATGCAATGATAGGTGGAATAGTCCCTCTCAGCTTGGCAATGACAGAATCACAGAGACATCCAGGTCAGCAATGCCCCTCAGCATCACCAAATCCAACCTAGAACCCTACAAGGTTCACCTTAAACCATAGCCCCAAGCACCACATCCTAATGACCCTTAAACACACCCACAGTTGGTGACACCACCACCTCCCTGGGCAGCTCATTCCAGTTCTTGACCACTCTCTCCATAGAAAACTTTTTCCTAATGTCCAATCTGAACCTCCTCAGCCTCAGCTTGAGGCCATTCTCCCTTGTTCTGTCTCCAGTTACCTGTGAGCAGAGCCCAGCAGCAGCCTCTCCACAATGTCCCTTGGAGTGGCTGCAGACTTGATTGCAATCTTGCAACCAAACCGACAGCGGCAAACAGGATATTCAGAGATGGGAGAGTGATAAGACAAAAGAAAACCAAACCCCAAACTTATTTTAGGAGGCCAGATCACTCCAAGACAGCTAAATAAAAAAGATGGAATGTTATGAATATCTGAAGATTGCAGATCTCCAGCAAGGAAAAAAAAACCAAACAACAAACTTTATTTAGCCTGCCATGGAGAGAATGAACCTCCCAGCAAACAACAATAGGCTGAAATGAAGGTAATAAAGTGAGCAGTAGTAGAACTGAAATGTGTCCAACAGACATAATTCTGCAAGGCAAGAGGATTTGGAAATAGAGGAGGCAAAGCATGAGACAGCAAGAAACAATTGCACACTGATCACACAGAAGGCTTAAATCAGCTACATTTTGCCTTTTTTTGTCTTTGAGATCACTTCTTCTAGTCAATCACTCTGGAGCACCACTACATTTTAACACCTCATTCTTTTGTCTTCTTCCTCCCTTCCTCTTCCTTTTCAAAGCAGCTGTCAAAATAGATGTGACCTCCTTTCCCTTCCTTCTCCTTCTGCTTTACAGGCAGAACTGGTGTAAGCAAGATGTTGACCCTCATGTTTTTGCATTTCATAGAATCACAGAATCAAGCAGGTTGGAAGAGACCTTCAAGATCATCCAGTCCAACCTAGCACCCAGCCCTGTCCAGTCAACCAGACCATGGCACTAAGTGCCTCATCCAGGCTTTGCTTGAACACCTAAAGAGAGAGACCTCCAAGCTCATCCAGTCCAACCTAGCACCCAGCCTGTCCAATCAACTAGACCATGGCACTAAGTGCCTCAGCCAGGCTTTGCTTGAACACCTTTAGGGGTGGTGACTCCACGACCTCCCTGGGCAGCCCATTCCAATGCCAATCACTCTCTCTGCCAACAATTTTCTCCTAACATCTGAAAACATCTTTTAAGCAACATCTGGAGCCAGTGTTCAACATTTCCCCTTTACAAGGGAGCTTGCTGTAGCCACCTGGTGCTTTATAAGGTCAACTGTAACAGTCCTTGTTATCAATACATACTGAGGGCGAAGGTGTTAGAAAGCAGCCCTGTGGAAAAGGACTTGGGGGTGCTGATGGAGGAGAAGCAGGACAGGAGCAGGCAGTGTGAAACTGCAGCACAGAGGCCAGTGGCAACCTGAGCTGCATCCAAAGCAGCACTGCCAGCAGAGCCAGAGAGAGGATTCTGACACTTTGCTCTGCTCTACTAAGACCTCACCTGCAGTGCTGCATCGACTTCTGGAACCCTCAACACAGCAAGGATGTAGACCTGATGGAGCAGGGCCAGAGGAGGCCATGAAAATGCTCAGGGGATTGGAGCAGCTCTGGTAGGACAACAGGATGAGGGAGCTTGGGGGGTTCGGCCTGGAGAAGAGAAGGCTTCAGGCAGACCTAAGAGCAGCCTGCCAGGACCTGGAGGGGTTTGGAAGAAGGCTGCAGAGAGACTGTTTGCAAAGGGCTGCAGGGACAGGAACAAAGGCAATGGCTTCAAACTAGAGCAGGGTAGACTGAGATTGGATGTGAGGGACAAGTTCTGCACCATGAGATTGAAACACTGCAACAGGTTGCCCAGGGAGGTGGTTGGGTCCCCATCCCTGGAGATACTGAAGGCGAGGCTGGATAGGGCTCTGGGCAACCTGCTCTAGTGGAGGATGTCCCTGCTGAGTGGAGGGTTGGACTGGATGAGCTTTGGAGGTCCCTTCCAACCCAGAGACCATTCTGTGATTCTAAGAATCTTTTCTGTGTCAGCTGTTTCAGCTCCTTCTGAAACTCCATTTTTCTACACCTTCTTCCCCCCTCATTGCCAAGCCTCAAGTACTGAGTTCAGTTCTGGGCTCCTCACTGTAAGAAGGACATTGAGATGCTGGAGCATGTCCAGAGAAGGGCAACAAAGCTGGGGAAGGGTCTGGAGAACAAGGCTGGTGATGAGCAGCTGAGGGAGCTGGGGTGTTTAGTCTGGAGAAGAGGAGGCTGAGGGGAGACCTCACTGCTCTCTATAGCTCCCTGCAAGGAGGCTGCAGTGAGATGGGGCAGCCTTGACTAGATCAGGCTACCCACAAGAGCAAGGGCAGCTTAAGGAAAAAAAAAATCACTATTTGGAAAGAACAGAACATTTAGTTCTAAATCCACTTTCATTTGTTTAATAATCTCTGCCAAAGGCCTAAAAGGTGCTGAACAACTTGAGCCCCTCTAATGACTTTGTAATCCAATTTTGCACTTGGCTTATTATAGTAACTTGCCTTTCTCTTCCCTGGCTCAGCCCTGCATGGGCAGAGAGATCTACTCCTGGGCTAGTAAAGCATCCCACAGGTTGTATCCTTGACTCCCTTCCCAGGACACAGCCATGGAATTACAGAATGATTTTAGTTGGAAAAAGCCTTAAAGATCATCAAACTATAGAATCAACCAGGTTGGAAGAGACCTCCAAGCTCATCCAGTCCAACCTATTGCCCAGCCCTATCCAACCAACTAGACCATGGCACTAAATGCCTCATCTAGTGGCCACAGCCTCATCCAGCCTGGCCTTAAACACCTCCAGGAATGAGGCTTCCACCACCTCCCTGGGCAGCCTGTTCCAGGCTCTCACCACCCTCATGCTGAAGAAATTCTTCCTAACATCCAGGCTGAAGCTACCCATTTCCAGCTTTGTTCTACTCCCCCCAGTCCTATCACTACCTGACAGCCTAAAATCCCTCCCCAGCTTTCTTGTAGGCCCCCTGAAGATACTGAAGATACTTCCTCATCTAGGTCACTGATAAAGACAACTGGCCCCAATACTGAGCCCTGGGGGCTCAAGCCATTGAGGGGGTTAAGACACTGTCTGAGTAGGAAGCAGACCCAAATCACAACTCCTTTCCTGGGATACCCCTTGGCTATTCCTTTCCCTACTGAAGCAGCTGAAGGGGCTCACTCTAGCTTTTAATTCACTCTAGCTCTTAATTTACTCCCCTAATCCACTCCCCTCTCTGATTTCAAGTCCTGCACACCACAATCATTAGGATTTCCAAGCTGGGTTGCACAGATGGGTGTGAATTTTATGGTCAGGAAGTGATTACACTTTTATGTATGACAATGAATTGCTGAGGCCTCACCCCTGGAGACATCCAAGATCAGACTCAGTGTGCTCCTGGACAGCCTGATCTAGTTGGAGACGTCCCTGCTCACTGCAGGGGGTCTGGGCAAGATGACTTTTGAGGGTCCTTTTCAACCCAATGCAATCTGTGCTAACAGAAGCTCCCATCCTTTACGTGCTGATGCAAGAAAGCATCGCTAAGGAGGGCCAGCATTTGCCATTCACTTCTGCTGCATTGAGGCAACGTTCTGAAGAACATTCCAGCTCTCCAGCCATATTTAGAAAACCTATTGTGTGCCGTGGTGAGAGAGCCTGGTTCCTGCCAGACAGGAACAAAAAGGCAAGGCCACATCAGATGGTTTCAGTGGTAATGACAGCATGGAGTGGAAGCACAGTTACGCAACGCTGTGTTCACAGGATCACAGGCTCACAGGATGTGAAGGGACCCAGAAATCATCGAGTCCACCCACCCCTGCCACAGCAGGACCATATAATCTAGCTCAGGTCACACAGGAACACATCCAGACAGGCCTTGAAAGGCTCCAGACGAGGAGACTCCACAGCCTCTCTGGGCAGCCTGTGCCAGTGCTCTGGGACCCTTACAGGAAAGAAGTTCCCCCTTGTGTTGAGCTGCAACCTCCTGTGCTGCAGCTTCCATCCATTGCTCCTTGTCCTATCCCAGGGAGCAGTGAGCACAGCCTGTCCCCCTGCCCCTGACCCTATGCTCTCAGATATTGATAACCATTAATTAAATCCCCTCTCAGCCTTCTCTTCTGCAGACTGAACAGCCCCAGGTCCCTCAGCCTCTCCTCATCAGGCAGTGCTCCAGTCCCCTCATCATCCTCATAGCCCTCTGTTAGACTCTCTCCAACAGATCCCTGTCCCTCTTGAAACTGTTGTGGTTGGATTCAAGTCTCTTGGTACTGCAGCACAACTCTTTTCCTTTAGGGACTGAGAGCAGGGAGGGAAAGGTGCCATGCTATTACTCAAAGTGGTCCTTAATCACAGAATGGAAGTGACCTCTGGAGATCATCCAATCCAAACCCCTGCTAAAGCAGGTTTGCCTACAGCAGGCTGCAAAGCTTTCTGCTTTCAGTCCGATGATGCACATATTCTGTGCCCATAAGAGTGGAGTAACTCTACAGAAGAGGCAAATCAGTCATCCTCTGACTCTGTGATCTCAGAAAGTCATGTTACAGTAAGAACATGTCCTGTTATTTTAGTCTGGAGAGAGAAGGCTGGGAGGGGAGCTGAGCAATGTCTATCAAGAGCTGAGGGCTGAGGGTTAGGAAGGTACAGGGACAGCCTCTGCTCACTTGTGCCCTGCCATAGGACAAGGGCAAGGGATGGAAACTGCAGCACAGGAAGCTGCAGCTCAACAGGAGGAAGAAATTTGCTGTAAGGGTGAGAGAGCAGTGGCACAGGCTGCCTAGAGAGGCTGTGGAGTCTCCTTGGCTGGAGCCTTTGCAGCCCTGTCTGGATGTGTTCCTGTGCCACCTGTGCTGGATTCTCTGCTCCTGCTGTGGCAGGGGGGTTGGACTGGAAGCTCTGCAGAGGTCTCTTCCAGCCCCTGACATCTTGGGATCCTCTGAACTCATGATCCTGTGATCTCTTTCTGTGGCAGTCTAAGGAGGAATGAGGAGACAACTGAGCATTAAAGAATACACCACTTCTATTAGCTGCATCTATACAGCATGGGAGGAGACAGGCAGGTTTAGATTTGATCTTAGGAAAGAAAGTCTTTGCTGCAAGAGTGGTCAGGGATTGGAACAGACTGCCCAGGGAGATGGTGGAGTCCCAATACCTGGAGGTGTTATAGAAACGTGTGGACATGGCACTTTGGGACATGATTTAATGTCCTTAGTGGTGTTAGGTTGATGGTTGGACTCAATGATCTTAGAGATCTTTTCCAAGCAAAACCATTCTCTGATTCTCTTTGTAAAAATCAATGAAGGCTGCCAGGGTTTTTTTGGAAGAAGATTAAACATGGCCAGCCCAGGGTGTGGGACAGTCATGTCTGCAGGAGATCTGCTCTGTGAAATGCCAACCAGAGCAAAATGCAGACAGGAGCAGCATTGCTGTTCTCTTCACCACCTGCAGTTTGTGCAGACATCTCTCCAACTAACACCCACCCCAAAACTAAAGGAAAATACAGCAGGGTTGGGAAAGAAGTGTAAATTATTTTCTTTGCATTCCTAGACAGTCATGGCTCTGACTCATCTAAATTACACAGTTTAATAAAATATGACCCTGTGGGAGTAGCCTGTTGCAAAATTCACCAGAACTATCTTCTGCCTCCAAGGTGAGAAATTAATTCTGCATGCATGGACAATTTCTTTTCCCTTTGGTTAATTAACTGTTGAGGTCCCTCTATGTCACATCTGCCTTCAGTACTGTGGATCACAGGATTTTGAGGGTGGGAAGGGATCTGCAGTTGTCATTGAGTCCAACCCCCGTGCCAAAGCAGGATTGCCCAACAGTAGTCACAGAACCACAGAATTAAGGAGGTTGGAAGAGACCTCTGAGATTATTGAGTCCAACCTATCACCTAACCCTCCAAATCAACTAAACCCTGGCACCAAGTGCCTCATCCAGTCTCCTTTTAAACACCTCCAGGGATGGAGACTCCACCACCTCCCCAGGCAGCCCATTCCAATGCCAATCACTCTTGCTCTCAAGAATTCTGCCTAACATCCAGTCTGAAACTGCCCTAGCACAGCTTGAGGCTGTATCCTCTTGTTCTGTCTCTGGTTGCCTGGCAGAAGAGATCAATCCCACCCAGCTACAGCCTCCCTTCAGGTAGTTGTAGAGAGCAGTAAAGTCCACACAGGAATGCTTCCAGGTGGGTTTTGAAAGGCTCCAGAGAAGGAGGCTCCACAACCTCTCTGGGCAGCCTGTGCCACTGCTCTCTCACCCTTACAGCAAAGAAGTTCTTCTTCAGGCTGAGCTGCAGCTTCCTGTGCTGCAGTTTCCATCCCTTGCCCCTTGGCCTATGGCAGGGCACAAGTGAGCAGAGGCTGTCCCTGTGCCTTCCTTCCTGACCCCCAGCCCTCAGCTCTTGACAGACATTGCTCAGCTCCCTCTCAGCCTTCTCCTCTGCAGACTGAACAGCCTCAGGGCTCTCAGCCTCTCCTCACCAGGCAGTGCTCCAGGCCCTTCAGCATCCTTGCAGCCCTGCCTTGGACGCTCTCCAGCAGATCCCTGTCCCTCTTGAAGTGGGGAGCCCAAAACTGAATAAAATATTCCAGGTGAGGTCTCACCAGAAGAGAGTAGATGAGGAGGAGAACCTCCTTTGAATTGAATCAACACAGAAAAGTTTGCTAAGAAACTCTGAACTGAGGCAAACCATTTTTTCTTCTTCACACAGGACTTTGAGAAGAGGATGAAGTGATGCAAAGGGGAAGAAAAAAGAAGAAAATAATAACAAACTGAACAATTAAGAGATCAATAAACAACTCAGCAATTCACCAAAGCTATTCAAAGCACTGGTACTGATTGAAGTGTCTGAGTTGTGTGGCTACCTTCAGAGGTAACTCTAAGGGGGAAAAAATAGAAAACGAAATAAAAGAAAGGCAAAAAATAAAGAAAAAATGGAAAGAAAGAGAGAAAGAGAGGGAGAAAGAAAGAAAGGACATAGAAGGAGGGGAAAATAGAGGAATAAAAGGAGAAGAAGAAAGAGAGGGAGAAGTAGAGAAAGAAAGACAGAAAGAGAGGAGAGAAGGTGAAAAGGAGAGAAAGAGAAAAAGAGAGAAGGAGAGAGAAAGAAAGAGGGAAGGGAAAGAGAAGTAGAAAAAGAAAAGAAAAGAAAAGAAAAGAAAAGAAAAGAAAAGAAAAGAAAAGAAAAGAAAAGAAAAGAAAAGAAAAGAAAAGAAAAGAGGAGAGAAAGAAAAAGAAAGAGAGAAAGAAAGAGAGAAAGAGAAAGAAAGAGAGAAAGAGAGAAAGAAAGAAAGAGAAAGAGGGAAGGGAGAGAGAAGGAGAGAAAGAGAAAGAGAGAGGAGAGAAGGAGAGAAAGAAAGAGAGAGAAAGAAAGAAAGAAAGAAAGAAAGAAAGAAAGAAAGAAAGAAAGAAAGAAAGAAAGAAAGAAAGAAAGAAAGAAAGAAAGAAAGAAAGAAAGAAAGAAAGAAAGAAAGAAAGAAAGAAAGAAAGAAAGACGAAGGAACCCAGCACTAGAGTTTTCCTTTTTTTCCTTGCCAGACTTTTGCTTGAACTTGGTTTTCCTGACTTTGTGATTTATTACAAGCAGTGATTCATGTGCAGGAACAGCAACACTGGAAACTGTGATAGGAACCTTAAATTCAGCCAAAAATCTGCTGCTGCAAAGCCTTTCTCCAAGCCAGAGCTCTGCACTCAGCAGTGTATTTCTGGCTCAGCAAGAGACGTTGCCTCCCCGTGCAAACTCAGGGCGACTGAGAAGGTGACAAACGGAGCCCTCAGCAAGCTCTTTGCTTGTGCTGGAAGCTTGCTCAGGGCAGGGTGGGCACAATAAATGGTCCTTAGCTGTGAACTGAACTTCCCTCCAACGACTGAATCTCTTACCCTCGGAGTCAGATGTCCAAGTCCACATCTTGCTCCCGGTCTCTCCACCTGCTGCTTGGCAGAGGAGGGAGGGGATGAGCGTTTGCATAAGTAGAGGGCAGGTTGAAAGGAGAAGATTGGGTGGCAGAGGGTTCATCAGCATTTCAAAACAAACACGTACTGCCACTTGCTGGCTTCTCCCCTTCCACACGTGCTTGCACCGCTAAGCAAAACCACCGAGAGAGAACCACAAGTAGCAACAGGACTGAATACTCTCCCTGAACCACCAGCTCAGCTGCGTCCAGTCCTACCCCTTAACGCACCCAAGACGATCATAGAATCATAGAATCATAGAATCAACCAGGGTGGAAGAGACCTCCAAGCTCATCCAGTCCAACCTAGCACCCAGCCCTAGCCAGTCAACCAGACCATGGCACTGAGTGCCTCAGCCAGGTTTTGCTTCAACACCTCCAGGGACGGTGCCTCCACCACCTCCCTGGGCAGCCCATTCCAATGCCAATCACTCTCTCTGCCAACAACTTCTTCCTAACATCCAGCCTAGACCTCCCCTGGCACAACTTGAGACTGTGTCCCCTTGTTCTATTGCTGCTTGCCTGGGAGAAGAGGCCACCCCCCACCTGGCTACAATGCCCCTTCAGGTAGCTGTAGACAGTAATAAGATCACCCCTGAGCCTCCTCTTCTCCAGGCTGCACACCCCCAGCTCCCTCAGCCTCTCCTCATAGGATTTGTGTTCCAGGCCCCTCAACAGCTTTGTTGCCTTTCTCTGGACATGTTCCAACACCTCAACATCCTTCTTGAATTGAGGAGCCCAGAACTGGACACAGCACTCAAGGTGTGGCCTGAGCAGTGCTGAGCACAGGGGCAGAATAACCTCCCTTGTCCTGCTGGCCACACTGCTCCTGATGCAGGCCAGGATGCCATTGGCTCTCTTGGCCACCTGGGCACACTGCTGCCTCATCTGCAGCCACTATCTATCAGTACCCCCAGGTCCCTTTCCTCCTGGCTGCTCTCAGCCACTCTGTCCCCAGCCTGTAGTGCTGCTTGGGGTTGTTGTGGCCAAAGTGCAGAACCCTGCACTTGGCCTTGTTCAATCTCATCCCATTGGCCTCTGCCCACCCATCCAGCCTGGCCAGGTCCCTCTGCAGGGCTCTCCTACCCTCCAACAGCTCCATACCTGCTCCTAGCTTGGTGTCATCTGCAAACTTACTGATGCTGGACTCATTCCCCTCGTCCAGGTCATCAATAAAGATATTGAACAGGACTGGGCCCAGCACTGATCCTTGGGGCACACCACCAGTGCCAGCTGCCAGCTGGATGTGGCACCATTCACCACCACTCTCTGAGCTCTGCCATCCAGCCAGTTCTTGACCCAGCACAGAGTGAATCTGTCCAAACCATGAGCTGCCAGCTTGGCTAGGAGCTTCTTGTGGCAGACAGTGTCAAAGGCTTTGCTGATCATACAGTGATTAAGGCTGGAAAGACCTCTAAGAGCAGCAAGTCTACCTAACATATCCATGATCACATCCCAGAGGGCCACATCTACTCCTTTTCTACAACACCTCCAGGGATGGGGACTCCATCGCCTCCCTGGGCAGCCTGTTCCAGTGCCTGGCTGCTCATGCAGCAAAGAACTTCTTCCTGATACCCAACCTAAGCCTCCCCTGGCTTGAAGACACAAACCTGGTTGATTCTGTGATTCCATGATTCTATGATGATTGAAGATCACATTCTGTGATTCTGTGCTGCACAACTTCCCTGGAGGTGTCCAAAACCAGGTTGGATGAGGCCTTGAGTGACCTGTTCTCATGGGAGGTGTCCCTGCCTATGGCAGGGGGTTGGAACTGGCTGAGCTTTGAGGCCCCTTCCAACCTAAGCCACTCTGTGGTTCTGTATTTTCACACTAAAGTGGTGAAACCCTGGGCCAGGTTGTCCAGAGATGTGGTAGATGTTCCATCCCTGGAATCATCCCAGATCAGGCTCTCTGGGGCTGTGAGCAACCTGCTCTAGTTGCAGATGATACAATCATAGAATTACTCAGGCTTGGAAGGGACCATGAGGATCATCCAGTTCCAACGCCCCTGCCATGGGCAGGGACACCTCACATTAGATCAGGCTGGCCAGAGCCTCATCCAGCCTGGCCTTCAACACCTCCAGGGATGAGGCTTCTACCACCTCCCTGGGCAACCCATTCTAGGCTCTCCTCATCCTCATGCTGATTCTTCCTAACACCCAGTCTGCATCTGCTCATTTCTAGCTTTGCTCCACCAGTCCCTGCTGACTGCAGAGGGGCCCTGCTGTGGCAGGGGGGCTGGACTCGATGACCTCTTTGGGTCCCTTCCAACCCCTGACATCCTGTGAGCCTGTGACCCAAACAGGTTCTACTGGAATCCTCCTGATTTACTTGGTTAGAGCTCAAATATCAGCCCAAGGTTTGATTAAGCTGACGTTTGCCATTAAGAGCAAGAACTGGCAGGCTCCTGATCTTCCTTAACTCGAAGGAAGGAAAATTTTTCTTTGCTTGTTTGTTCAATTTTATGCCTGAGGTAAAATAAATTGTGAGGGGGAAACAAAAGAACAAGCCACTAAGAGGTTGAATATAAAATAGTCTGTGGTATCATTAAATTGCTGCAGCACCAAGAAAAAGCCTTTCTTAAGAAATGGCAGGATAAGAGAAGAAGTTTTCTGATCTCTGTTCCCAGAACTCTTTCACTAATGGAATATTCAAGGATAAAAGATGGACTTGCTCTTTTGTTTTCCCCTCTAAAACCACTCTGGGTTCTGTATGGGGATGCTGACTGCAGTAAAACCTCTGCTTGCCTTTTATTCTAACTGGAAGCTGAAGCTCATCAAACCTTCTCTTAAGTCCCACTCCCGTTTCTTACACTACACTCAACTGGTTTTGGTGTCTGAACTGGTACAAACAAGGAGTTCTGCATAAATCCTGGAAGGGTCTGACCTGCCATATCCAAAAGTGATTAGTTTTAAATTACAGGGAGATAAAATGTCAGAGAGGGACCTGGGAGTGTTGGGGGAGAGTGGCTGGGTGTGAGCCAGCAGTGTGCCCAGCTGGCACAGAAAGCCAAGGGCATCCTGGCTTGAGGGGCTGGAGCAGGGCCAGAGGAGAGCAGAGAGGCTGGGGAAGGGACTGGAGGGGAAGGCTGCTGAGGAGAGGCTGAGGGAGCTGGGGGGGTTCAGCCTGGAGAAGAGGAGACTCAGGGGGGACCTTAGCACTCTCTACAGCTACCTGAAGGGAAGTTGCAGTCAGGTGGGGGTCAGGCTCTGCTCCCAGGCAGCTTGTGCCAAGAGGAGAGGGCATGGCCTGAAGCTGTGCCAGGGGAGGGTTAGGTTGGATGTTAGGAAGCAGTTCCTGCTGCAAAGGGGAATTAGAATGGAATGGGCTGCCCAGGGAGGTGGTGGAGTCGTTGTCCCTGGAGGTGTTTAAGGACAGCTTGGCTGTGGCACTCAGTGCCATGGTCTGGTTGCTGTGGTGCTGTCAGGTCAGAGGCTGGACCTGAAGATCTCAGCCTCAATAATTCTGTGATTCTGTGAAAACAAAGCACCCAGAGTCTGTGTGATTTGTTTCAGACAACTGGTCAGAGGACACACAAATATCAGGGTCAAAGAATCTGTAGTGGTGACTCCTGCATTACACAAGAGTGCCAATGCCACTGTATTTATATCTCTCTCCTAATTACATTTGCCCTTTAAAAGGTGAATAGGGGAGGAAGATGTGGTAGAAGATCTGCAGTGTTGCTCTTGCTTTTAGGAGGTGGGGCATATTTTCATTACTTAGAATCAAAGAGTCATTAAGCTTGGAAAAGACCTGTAGGACAATCAAGGCCAACCATCAGCTGAACACCACCACGGCCACTACACCATGTCCTCAAGTGCCATGGCTGCACATTTTCCAGCACCACCTTCTTTTGCAACTATCTTATACATTCTTGCCCATTTGCCAAAGCAGTTATCTTTTTTACCTAGCTGCCATGCAGTCAGCCCTAGAATTCTGCTGAGATCTCTATGACTGATGTATGGAGATCTCTAGCCCTCACAGAGATATACATGGAAGCATGTGCTTTGAGATCTAGATCTAGAGAATTTATAGCTAGAGATCATTTATCTCTATCTCTCTCTTCCTCTCTTTCTCTCTCATCTCTGTCTCTCTGTCTCTATATATCATTTATATCTATCTATCTGTAATTTATATCTATATATAATTTCTCTCTATATTTCTCTCTATCTTTATATCTCTTCCTCTCTTTCTCTCTCTCTCTCTGTCTCTATGTATCATTTATATCTATATATAATTTATATCTATATATAATTTCTCTCTTTATTTCTTATCTCTATTTCTCTCTCTATCTCTATATCTCTTCCTCTCTTTCTCTCTCTGTGTCTCTATATATCATTTATATCCATATATATAATTTATATCTATATACCATTTCTCTCTTTTTCTCTCTATCTCTTCCTCTCTTTCTCTCTCTGTGTCTCTCTATATCATTTATATCCATCTATATAATTCATATCTATATATCATTTCTCTCTATATTTCTTATCTCTATTTCTCTCTCTCTATATATATTTTTTCCTCTCTCTGTGTGTCTCTATGGATCATTTATATCTATATATAATTTCTCTCTATATATAATTTCTCTCTACATTTCTCTCTATCTTTATATCTCTTCCTCTCTTTCTCTCTCTGTGTCTCTCTATATCATTTATATCCATCTATATAATTTAGATCTATATATCATTTCTCTCTATATTTCTTATCTCTATTTCTCTCTATATCATTTCCTCTCTTTCTCTCTCTGTCTCTACATATCATTTATATCTTTATATATAATTTATATCTATATATAATTTCTCTATTTCTTATCTCTATTTCTCTCTATATATCTCTATATCATTTCCTCTCTTTCTCTCTCTGTCTCTCTATATCATTTATATCCATATATACAATTTATATCTATATATCATTTCACTCTATATTTCTTATCTCTATTTCTCTCTATCTCTATATCATTTCCTCTCTTTCTCTCTCTGTGTCTCTCTATATCATTTATATCCATCTATATAATTTATATCTATATATCATTTCACTCTATATTTCTTATCTCTATTTCTCTCTATCTCTATATCATTTCCTCTCTTTCTCTCTCTGTGTCTCTCTCTATCATTTATATCCATCTATATATTTAATATCTATATATAATTTCTCTCTCTATTTCTCTCTCTCTATATATATATATCTTCCTCTCTCTCTGTGTCTCTATGGATCATTTATATCTATATATATAATTTATATCTATATATAATTTCTCTCTCTATTTCTTTCTCCCTATGTCTCTTTTCCTCTCTCTCTTATCTCTCTCTGTCTCTACATATCATTTATATCTACATCTATATCTAATTTATGTCTATATATCATTTCACTCTCTATATATTTCTCTATCTCTATTTCTCTATCTCTATCCCTCTTTCTCTGTCATCTCTCTATCTCTCTCTCTGTCTTTATATATCATTTATATCTATCTATCTATCTATCTATCTATCTATCTATAATTTCTCTCTATATATAATTTATCTATTTCTGTATCTCTAGTTCTCTCTCTATCTCTTCCTCTCTTTCTCTCTCTCTGTGCCTCTATCATTTATATCTATATATATATCTCTCTATAAAATTTCTCTCTATATATAATTTCTCTCCATATTTCTCTATCTCTATTTCTCTCTCTATCTCTATATCTCTTCCTCTCTCTCTCTCTCTGTCTCTATCATTTATATCTATCTAATTTATACATATATCATTTCTCTCTCTATTTCTCTCCATATATCTGTCTTCCTCTTTCTTATCTCTGTCTCTATATATCATTTATATCTAGATCTAATTTATATCTATATATCATTTCTCTCTATATATATTTCTCTTTCTTTCTCTATCTCTCTTTCTCTTTTTCTCTCTCATCTCTCTCTCTCTGTCTCTATCATTTATATCTATATCTATCTCCTCTTCTACCTAACAATCTAATTGCCTTGCTGTTGTCCTACAATAACAATCACTTGTGCAAAAACTTCATCATTTTAATGTCATAAGGTCAAATGTCCTCCAAAATGTTCGAGGGCAGTCAGCCCTCTTAAGCACACATAGAAGCATAGAATGGTTTTGGTTGGGAGATCATCCAGTCCAACCACCAACCCAACACCACCATGGCCATTAAATCACACCTCACGGCCAGAGGTTTCTTGACCACCTGCAGTGATGGGGACACCACCACCTCCCTGGGAGGTTGTTCAAATTCCTGACTACTTTTGCAGCAAAGAAACTTTTCCAAGTCTCCAACCTAACCCTCCCCTGGCACAATTTCAGGCCATTTCCTCTCCTTCTATCACTTGACACTAGGGAGAAGAGCCCAACCCCTACCTCACTGCAACCTGCTTTCAGGGAGCTGTAGAGAACAGTGAGGTCTCCCCTCAGCCTCCTCTTCTCCAGGTTAAACAACCCCAGCATCCTCAGCCACTCCTCACCAGATCCTTGCTCTCTAAACCTCTCAGCAGCTTTGTTGCCCTCCTCTGGACAAGCTCCAGCAGCTCAAAGTTTTACTTGTAAGGAGGGGCCCAAACCTGAACCTAGAATGAACACAGAGTTTTAGTAGTGGAAGAAGTTCATCTCATGCTCAGCAAAGTTAATCTGACAGCTCCTCTAGTACATTTTTGTCCTTAATATAGAACCTGCTTTATTTTCAGTGAAGCTTCATCCTGGTCCATAACTCCATCTGGCTGGAAAATCTGGCAAGAATAGCATCCAGGCTTCCAAGGTTTTTAACTTTCCATTGAAAAGAGATAGAGAAATGCTCAGAAAGAGGCTTTCAAGAAGTCCTCAGGCACCTCTCTCCATCACCATGATTATTATTAACAAGGCCAAGTGCAGGGTTCTGCACTTTGGCCACAACAACCCCAAGCAGTGCTACAGGCTGGAGACTGAGTGGCTGAGAGCAGCCAGGAGGAAAGGGACCTGGGGGTGCTGATAGATAGTAGCTGAAGATGAGGCAGCAGTGTGCCCAGGTGGCCAAGAGAGCCAATGGCATCCTGGCCTGCATCAGGAGCAGTGTGGCCAGCAGGACAAGGGAGGTTATTCTGCCCCTGTACTCAGCACTGCTCAGGCCACACCTTGAGTGCTGTGTCCAGTTCTGGGCTCCTCAATTCAAGAGAGATGTTGAGGTGCTGGAAGGTGTCCAGAGAAGGGCAACAAAGCTGGGGAGGGGCCTGGAGCACAAACCCTATGAGGAGAGGCTGAGGGAGCTGGGGGTATGCAGCCTGCAGAAGAGGAGGCTCAGGGCAGAGCTCATTGCTGTCTACAACTACCTGAAGGGAGGCTGTAGCCAGGTGGGGTTGGGCTCTTCTGCCAGGCACCCAGCAACAGAACAAGGGGACACAGTCTCAAGTTGTGCTGGGGTAGGTCTAGGCTGGATGTAAGGAGGAAGTTGTTGTCAGAGAGAGTGATTGGCATTGGAGTAGGCTGCCCAGGGAGGTGGTGGAGGCACTGTCCCTGGAGGTGTTGAAGCCAAGCCTGGCTGAGGCACTTAGTGCCATGGTCTGGTTGACTGGCTAGGGCTGGGTGCTAGGTTGGACTGGATGATCTTGGAAGTCTCTTCCAACCTGGTTGATTCTATGATTCTATGACTCTATGAATCACAGACACACAGAATCACAGAGTCATGAATCCTAGAATCATGGAATGTACTGGAAGGGACCTCTAGAGGTCATATAGTCCAACCACCCTGCAGTGGAATGGGTTGGGCTAGAAAGGATCTTTAAGGGCCATCTGGTCCAGCTCTGCTGCAGGAACCTCTGCAGCTAGAGCAGGTTGCTCAGAGCCCCATCTAAGCTGACCTGAAATGTTTGCAGATTTGGGGCATCTCCCACCTCTCTGGGCCAATGTTTAATTGACAATACATTGGAGGAGCCAAGAGTACAAATAGAAGCATTACAAGAAAATCATCCTAGATGGACTTCTGTGCCCAGTTCTGGAGGCCCCAACACAAGAAGGACATCAAACTGTTGGAGCAGATCCAGAGGAGGGCCTCAAAGGTGATCAGAGGGCTGGAGAATCTCTTCTATGGGGACAGGCTGCAAGAGTTGGAAATGTTCAGCCTGGAGAAGAGAAGGCTCAGGGGAGAACTTAGAGCAGCCATTCACATAGTCTTCATCTGGAAGCAAGCATCTGAGGTCACTTAATTGACCTTAATAGTCTCTTCAAAATTAAGATTATCTATTCAAGCCTGTAGCAAAGGGAACAAAAAGGAACACAGTAAAGACTAGAACAGCAAGGTCAGAAGTATAGCCTTGTCTCTAACCTCATCCTGAGCTTCCCAGAATTTGGAACACTTGAGAAGGGGAGGATTTCCTCTGTAAAGCATTCTCAGAGCTGGGTTTGAAGAGTTTAAAATCTGCACTTTCAGTTTCATGCTTTTGAAGTCCTAGTGTCACTCAGTGAGAAGTGACAATAAATGGAGAGCCAGACTTAGTAAGTCTCAGCTTCCCTTTGGATACAATGACAGAGCAACTCCAAACAGCAGCTTGGAGGCTGATCTGTTGGAGAGAAGCTCTGGAGAAAAGGCCCTGGGAGTGCTGGGGGACAACAGGATGCCCAAGGGACAGCAATGTGCCCTTGCAGCCAAGGAGACCAATGGCATCTTGGGCTGTGTCCAAGAAGAGTGTGGGCAGCACACAGAGGGAGGTTCTCCTCCCCCTCTGCTCTGCTGAGACCACATCTGGAACACTGTGCCCAGCAGGGACTTGCTGGAAAGGGTACAGAAAAGGGCTGCAAAGATGCTGAGGGGGCTGAAATATTTGGGCAGGAAGAAATGTAATGAAATTCAGCAAGGGCAAGGGGAGAGTCTGGCATCTGGGAAAGAGCAGCCCCAGGGATTGCTATAGGTTGAGGACTAACCCTTTGGAGAGCAATGAAGGGGAAAACGATCTGGGGGGGGTCCTAGTAAGTGGGAGGCTGATCATGAGCCAGCAATGTGCTCTGGTGGCCAAGAAGGCCAAGGGCATTCTGGGGTGCATGAGAAGGGTTGTGGTAAGTAGGTCCAGAGAAGTTCTCCTGCTCCTCTACTCTGCCCTGCTGAGGCCACATCTAGAATACTGTTTCGAGTTCTGAGGGCCCCAGTTCAAGGAGGACTTCAGGGAACTGCTTGAGAGAGTCCAGCACAGAGCCACAAAGATGCTGAGGGCAGTGGAAGATCTTCCTTAGGAGGAGAGCCTGAGGGAGCTGTGGCTGTGCTGCTGGGAGAGGAGCAGACTGAGGAGAGACCTCAGGTGACAACCAGGAGGGTTGTAGAGTCTCCTTCTCTGGAGATATTCAAGCCCCACCTGGATGTGTTCCTGTGTGACCTGCTCTAGATGCTCCTGCTCTGGCAGGGGGGTTGGACTGGATGAGCTTTGGAGGTCCCTTCCAGCCCCTGACATTCTGTGATTCATTGATCTCTCTGATGAGGGAATTGAGTGATTTTAGTTTGAAAAAGAGAAGACTGAGAGGGGATCTCATCAGTGCTGATCAATACTTAAAGGGTGGGTGCCAGAAGGATGGGACCAGGCTTGCTGCAGTGGTGCCCAAGGGGTGACTAGGACAAACTTGAACATCACAAGTTCCATCTAAACATGAGGATGACCTTCTCTGATTTATGGGTGATGGAGTACTGGAACAGGCTGCCCAGAGAGGTGGTGGAGTCTCCATCTCTGGAGTCATTCAGAACCTGTATGGACACGTTCTAGCCTGACTTTTAGATCACAGTATCACAGTATCATCAGGGTTGGAAGAGACCTCACAGATCATCAAGTCCAACCCTTTACCACAGAGCTCAAGATGAACTTGCCTTGGCAGTGATGTTAGACTCAATGATCTCCAGAAGTCCCTTCCAACTGGTGACTATCTCACAGTCATTGCACTAGAAGAGTAAGTCCCCATTACCTCATTCCATGGCACCTTCAACAGGAATGAGGAGACAATTAAATTGAGTATCAAAGAATGCAGCATTTTAATTACCTGCATTTGATGTACACAGCATGGGTGGAGATGAGGAGCTTTAGACTTGACATTAGGAAACATTTCTTTGCTGCAAGAGTGGTCAGGCATTGGCACAGGCTGCCGAGGGAGGTGGTGGAGTCCCCATGCCTGGAGGTGTTCAAGGAACCTGTGGCCATGGCACTTTGGTTTAATAGCCCTGGTGGTGTTAGGCTGCTGACTAGACTTGGTAGATCTTAAAGGTCTTTTCCAAATGGAACAACTCCATGACTCTAAATAGGGAGGTTATGGATGAGGAAGAAAGGTTGCTACAATGTGATGCTTTCAGAGATGCCTCTCGCACGCCGCTAGTGCCGAAGCAGCACAGATGGAGACTGCATCCGTGGAAGCACTAATTGCATCAAGATCTCCTGAGACTTGCAGTTTGGTGAGTTTCTCAGCAACAGTGAAAGAAATAAGGGCTGGACATCTCAGGATATAGATTCTGTCACCAATTTATAGTCAAAATCAACTGAATGTAATTAATTCTACATTAAGGTAATCTGCCACACGAAGAAAGGCTGAGACAGAATCACAGAATTAACCAGGCTGGAAAACACCTCTGAGATCATCCAGTCCAACCTATCACCTAACACCTTCTAATTAACTAAACCATGACACCAAGTGCCTCATCCAGCCTCCTCTTAAACACCTCCAGAGACAGGGAAGGAGGTGGACTGTGGGAACAAGCTGTGGAGTGTCTCCAGAGCAGTTTGAGGAAACAGGTTGCTTCATTCCAGTCTCTCACCCTTACCAGTTTTTGTTCTGCCTTTCTACTTAGACATGGCAGAAAACTATGCCTGGACAAATTCCATTTCTTGTCCAGGACCTCTCAACTGCAACAAGGAACCTTGCCCACTACTCCAGGAAAGGTCTTGAATGCAGGATTGCCAGATTACACAACAAAAATTGACTTGAGCTATGAAACAACTCTATGGAACGTACTGGGCAACTCCAGACTGAGCAGAGGAAGCCACCACCAACCTTGCTTGCTAAGCCTGAAGTGTCTTAAATCTGAGATCTCCATCAGTACATTTTTCAGATGGGTTTAGAACAATCTGTGCCCAAGAAACCAGAGGAAGAGCAGCTACAACTATGGCAGCCCACTGCAGACTGTGCATGGCTGCAACCTACACAACCAACAGCTACCATGCAGAGATGCTGGTCCAAGCTTACATCATCCTTTTCCCTGCTTTGCCTTCCCAAACCAAGTACATGCATTAGCCAAATGAGGGAAACAAGTAAAACCAAGTCCACAAGTGAAGCTGTTTTATGAATATAGAGAGACTCCACATTTCTAGGCCAAATTGCTTCACAGCCATTCACAGCAAGAAAAAAATGTGGATGGAGCAATGCTTAGTGGCCCATGAGCAGAGAGAAATGGAGCGAAGGATGGACCAGCTTTAACACCTCTATATTTAGTCCAGCTCAGACTGGGAAAGAAGTCTGGCACCAAGATAAACTACCACAGAAGTTCCTATCTGGATGTCTAAGCTATCAAAAAAGCTCTGAGGGTAATTTTGATTTAGGTGTCTCCACCAGGAAGGAGGTGGAGCGGGGCGGTTGCCAACAGCCCATCTGGCTGTGCTGCCATCCATCCTCCATCCAGATCTGGACAGGCTGCAGAGCTGGGGGAAGGCAAACATCATGAAGTGCAGTAAGGACAAGTGAATGGTCCTGCATCTGGGCAGGAGCAACAGCAGGCATCAGTGCAGGTTTGAGATTGCCCTGCTGGAGAGCAGCTCCATGGAGAAAGACTTTCAAGTCATAGAATCATAGAACCACCTAACTCACTCATGTCTCCAGTTTTACATCAAGAAGGATCATAGAATCATAGAATCAACCAGGTTGGAAGAGACCTCCAAGCTCATCCAGTCCAACCTAGCACCCAGCCCTAGCCAGTCAACCAGACCATGGCACTAAGTGCCTCATCCAGGCTTTGCTTCAACACCTCCAGGGACGGTGCCTCCACCACCTCCCTGGGCAGCCCATTCCAATGCCAATCACTCTCTCTGTGAAGAACTTCTTCCTAACATCCAGCCTAGACCTCCCCTGGCACAACTTGAGACTGTGTCCCCTTGTTCTATTGCTGGTTGCCTGGGAGAAGAGGCCACCCCCCACCTGGCTACAATGTCCCTTCAGGTAGTTGTAGACAGTAATAAGATCACCCCTGAGCCTCCTCTGCTGCAGGCTGCACACCCCCAGCTCCCTCAGCCTCTCCTCATAGGGTTTGTGCTCCAGGCCCCTCACCAGCTTTGTTGCCCTTCTCTGGACATGTTCCAGCACCTCAACATCTTTCTTGAATTGAGGGGCCCAGAACTGGACACAGCACTCAAGGTGTGGCCTGAAGTCCTGGTGGGCAAGTTCTGCATGGAGCAGCAATGTGGCCTGGTAGGCAGCAGAGTCAATGGCAGCCTGGGGGCATCAGGAAAAGTGTGGCCAGCAGGGCTGGGGAGGTTCTTCTCCCCATCTGCTCTGCCCTGCTGAGGCCACTCCTGGAATACTGTGTCCAGTTTTGAGCTCCCCAGTTCAGGATTAACAGGAACCTGCTGGAAAGAGTCCAGCAGAGAGCCAGGAGGACGACTGGGGGACTTGAGCATCTCCCTTATGCAGACAGACTGAGAGCCCTGGGGCTGTTTAGTCTGGAGAAGAGAAGGCTGAGAGGGGATCTGAGTAATGTGTACAAATATCTGAGGGGTAAGTATCAAGTAGAAAGGGCCAAACTCTTTGAGTGGTGCACAACAATAAGCCAAGGAGCAATGGATGCAAACTGGAACAGAGAAGGCTTCAGCTCAGCATGAGGAGAAACTTCTTTAGAGTGAGGGTGCCAGAGCCCTGGAGCAGGCTGCCCAGAGATGTTGTGGAGTCTCCTTCTCTGGAGCCTTTCCTAACCCACCTGGATGCACTGCTGTGTGGACTACCCTGGGTGATGCTGCTTTGGCAGGGAGGATGCTCTCTGGAGGTACCCCCCAGCCTCTAACATTCTGTGATTCCATGAGGTGGAAGCTTGCTCACACACAGAACGTTGGTGAATGGGCTACAGAGCAAATCATGGAATCAGCCAGGTTGGAAGAGACCTCCAAGCTTATCCAGTCCAACCTAGCACCCAGCCCTAGCCAGTCAACCAGACCATGGAACTAAGTGCCTCAGCCAGGCTTTGCTTCAACACCTCCAGGCACAGAAACTCCACCACCTCCCTGGGCAGCCCATTCCAATGCCAATCACTCTCTCTGACAACAACTTCCTCCTAACATCCAGCCTGGACCCCCTCTGGCACAATTTGAAGCTGTGTCCCCTTGTTCTGCCCCTGGTTGCCTGGCAGAAGAGCCCAACCCCACCTGGCTACAGCCTCCCTTCAGGTAGTTGTGGACAGCAATGAGGTCTGCCCTGAGCCTCTTCTCCTCCAGGCTGCACACCCCCAGCTCCCTCAGCCTCTCCTCACAGGGCTGTGCTCCAGGCCCCTCACCATCCAATGACCAAATATGCATGGTGTTTGTTCACCCTCAGCATAACCTACACAACTGACCTACATAAATCATTCCTGGTTTAACAAATTAGCAGGTTTTAAAATAGACTTTATTTTTTTCCCCAACTAACCAGACAGAAGTGGAAGGTAGCAAAACTGAGAAGCAGATCACCCAAAAAAAAACTTCCTGGGCCTTCTGCTAGCAATCTCAGAGATGGGGCTGAAAACTTAGCTCTGAAACAGAATCATTCTGATGGGAAAAGACCTTTAAGATCATTGAGTCCAACAGAGCACTACCATAAAAAGAAGCAGATCACCCCAAAACTTCCTGGACCTTCTGCTAGCATTCTCAGCAGGGACTGGAATCTCAGAGCTGGGGTTGAAAGCTTGGTTGTGAAACAGAACCAGTTTGGCTGGAAAAGACCTTTAAGATCATTGAGTCCAACCATTCTCTAACTCTAGCAAGCCTGGCTCTAAACCCTATCTCTCAGCACCACCTCTCTGCCTCCTTGAAACACCTCCAGGGTGGAAATCCAACTGCCACAGCCCAGAGATGTCACTGATGACAAAAGTGGTGGGACCCTGAGCAACCTGATCTAATTGGAGATGTCCCTGGAGACTGCAGGGGGCTGGGACAAGATCACAGAATGACAGAATCAAACACTCAGGTTGGCAAAGCCCCTCAGGATCAACCTAGAACCTTGCTCTACAAGATTCACCTTAAACCACAGCCCTAGGCACCACATCCAAACCACCCTTAAACACACCCAGGATGGGTGACTCCACCACCTCCCTGGGCAGCTCATTCCAGTCCCTGAACACTCTCTCCATAGAGAACTTTTTCCTAATGTCCTATCTAAACCTGGCCAGCCTCAGATGGAGGCCATTCCCCCTTCTTCTGTCTCCAGTTCCCTGTGAGCAGAGCCCAGCAGCAGCCTCTGCACAATGTCCCTTCAGGTAATTGTAGACAGCACTGAATCACAGAATCAGGGAATCATAGAATCAACCAGGTTGGAAGAGACCTCCAAGCTCATCCAGTCCAACCTAGCACCCAGCCCTAGCCAGTCAACCAGACCATGGCACTAAGTGCCTCAGCCAGGCTTTGCTTCAACACCTCCAGGGATGGTGACTCCACCACCTCCCTGGGCAGCCCATTCCAATGCCAATCACTCTCTCTGACAACAACTTCCTAACAACATCCAGCCTAGACCTCCCCTGGCATAACTTGAGACTGTGTCCCCTTGTTCTATTGGTGGTTGCCTGGCAGAAGAGACCAACCCCACCTGGCTACAGCCTCCCTTCAGGTAGTTGTAGACAGCAATGAGCTCTGCCCTGAGCCTCCTCTGCTGCAGGCTGCACACCCCCAGCTCCCTCAGCCTCTCCTCACAGGGCTGTGCTCCAGGTCCCTCACCAGCTTTGTTGCCCTTCTCTGGACACCTTCCAGCACCTCAACATCTCTCTTGAATTGAGGAGCCCAGAACTGGACACAGCACTCAAGGTGTGGCCTGAGCAGTGCTGAGCACAGGGGAGAATAAACTCCCTTGTCCTGCTCTTCCTCAAACAAACCATCCCCAGCTCCCTCAGTTGCTGACCTCTGAGGATCCCTTCCAACCTGATGCACTCTGTGATTCTATTTGACTCCGTGATTCTTTCTACCAGCAGGACCTGAGAGCACACACCTCAGAAGCACCTTTCTGTCTATCACAGCACACAAAGCATATACACTGTAAACAATACACTACAACAGCCTTCCACCAAGACATCCAATCTGTGTGCACAGACTCCAGCAGGCAGAGAATCCCTTTCCCAAGCAATTTAAAGAGTGCTAAATTATGTTCACTGTGGGAAAAAACCAACCCTCTGCTTAATTTGTAACCTGGCTTTATGAACTCTCCACTTCCAGCTTTTGCTGCTGCTTGACACTTGATTTGCTCAATGAGAAGACATTTTAACTCCCCTTGGTTTTCCCTCCTACATGAATCACAGCAGCTCTCCACTTTCCTGACCAATAGATTAAAGTTTGAGCACTGCATTTGTCCTTTTACACCTTTATTTTCCCTCTCCTAACACTATTTTTTGTCTCTTATGATCTCAGCTCCCTTTCAGACTTGCTTTTACAAACACCCTTCATTCTGAAGCTCTATTTTGTGCCTTTCCTTCCCATGCCTAACATTTTGCATCTAGTACCACTCTGCAGGCCTGTCTGACTTAATCATGCTGCTGATACTTACTCTTGCAAGGGAAAACTTCTCAAGTCATATGATTTAAATCACATCACTCTAACCAACATCATTGTATTAGCCTGCATTCAGTGCCAGGGCAGGAGCAGCAATACAAATAGAAAACTGCAATATAAGATGCTCACAAAATGCAATAAACACCTAAAAACTTCTAAACACAACAAGATAATTAATCCTCCTGTCCTACTTGGAGCTAGAGCAGAGCTGATTCTGCACAGGGCTGTCACTTCTCAGCTCAGGCTCTGCTCACTGAGGCACTTTCTAAACCTCAGGGCAGGTTTGCACAGCCAGGAACTGCTCCTAGCAGGGAGAAGCTGATAGAATCATAGAATCAAGCAGGTTGGAAGAGACCTCCAAGATCATCCCCAAGCAGCACTACAGGCTGGAGACTGAGTGGCTGAGAGCAGCCAGGAGGAAAGGGACCTGGGGGTACTGATAGAGAGTAGCTAAAGATGAGGCAGCAGTGTGCCCAGGTGGCCAAGAGAGCCAATGGCATCCTGGCCTGCATCAGGAGCAGTGTGGCCAGCAGGACAAGGGAGGTTATTCTGCCCCTGTGCTCAGCACTGCTCAGGCCACACCTTGAGTGCTGTGTCCAGTTCTGGGCCCCTCAATTCAAGAGAGATGTTGAGGTGCTGGAACATGTCCAGAGAAGGGCAACAAAGCTGGTGAGGGGCCTGGAGCACAAACCCTATGAGGAGAGGCTGAGGGAGCTGGGGGTGTGCAGCCTGCAGCAGAGGAGGCTCAGGGCAGAGCTCATTGCTGTCTACAGCTACCTGCAGGGAGGCTGTAGCCAGGTGGGGTTGGGCTCTTCTGCCAGGCAAGCAGCAACAGAACAAGGGGACACAGTCTCAGGTTGTGCCAGGGGAGGTCTAGGCTGGATGTTAGGAGGAAGTTCTTCACAGAGAGAGTGATTGGCATTGGAATGGGCTGCCCAGGGAGGTGGTGGAGGCACCGTGCCTGGAGGTGTTGAAGCAAAGCCTGGCTGAGGCACTTAGTGCCATGGTCTGGTTGACTGGACAGGGCTGGGGGATAGGTTGGACTGGATGAGCTTAGAAGTCTCTTCCAACCTGGTTGATTCTGTGATTCTGTGACACACTCCAACCTAGCACCCAGCCCTAGCCAGTCAACCAGACCATGGCACTAAGTGCCTCAGCCAGGCTTTGCTTCAACACCTCCAGGGACGGTGACTCCACCACCTCCCTGGGCAGCATAGGGAGAGTTCCTGCCAAGGGCTGGGCTGCCTTAGACTTGCTTCTGGGCACACCAAGGGCACTGGATGAGCTTTGAGGTCCCTTCCAGTCTAAACCATTCTATGACTCCATAAATATCCCTTCCAACTCAAATCATTCCATGGTATTACTACAGTGCTGCCAATAAACATTTCCCCTGCCTTAATTCTCTATCAGCTAAATCCTGTGTTGGATTTTCTCTTCTGTTCCCTAAAATCTGCACCAAACTAAATAGTCAATGGTTACCAACTCCAGTGTGCTTGTGTCACTGGGATGTTTTCTAGATGAACACTCTGGAGTGCTCAAGCATAACAGGACTGTTGATTTAACAATATTGATCCCTAATCCTTGTTATCTCTAATATTCTTTCACTTGCTTTTGGCTTGGCCTGAGATGAATTTTACCTCGTGGCTTTTCCAACTGCTGAGCAGAGCTATTAATTGAACAACTCTGTCAGTTCTGCACCACCACTGCCAATACAGCTTGACAGGGGATCTGCAAGAGCAGGAGCAATAGGAACAGCATCAGTCCCCATTTCATGCAACTACACAATCATTAGGTTAGGAAAAGACCTCTGAGATACTCAAAGGGCTGCAGCAGTTCTGCTATGAGGACAGGCTGAGAGAGTTGGGGCTCTGCAGCCTGGAGAAGAGAAGGCTTCCAGGAGACCTTGGAGTGGCCTTGCAGGATCTGAAGGGGGCTCCAGGAGAACTGGGGAGGGACTACTGACAAAGTCTTGAAATGAGAGGATGAGGAGGAATGGGTTTAAAGTGGCAGAGGGGAGACTGAAAGTGAATGTTAGGATGAAGTTGTTTGCAGTGAGGGTGGTGAGACACTGGCACAGGTTGCCCAGGGAGGTTGTGGATCACAGAATCACAGAACCTGATCAAAGATCACATTTTGTGTTTCTGTGATTCACAAGCTCCCTGAAGGTGCTCAAGGCCAGGTTGGAGGAGGCCTTGAGTGACCTGTTCCAGTGGGAGGTGTCCCTGCCCATAGCAGGGGGTATGGAACTGGCTGAGCTTGGAGGTCCCTCCCAACCTAAACCCTTCTATGATTCTCTGATTCATTCTATCAAGCCCAACCATCTGGAATACTCTAAGCCCACAAGCCAATCTTGTCAACATTTCTCTCCTATTAGACCAATTGGATCAATTTTCTACCTTAATTTAATAGAGTTGGTTCTGGTTTCCTCTTTGCTTTTGTTTTAAGCTACTCTGCACTATTTTGGTTTGGGTTTTTCTGATTAATTGTTAATGTTGACTTCATCATCCTCTGCATTAGAGAGTCAAATGTGACTCCCTTTTGGATTTAGGGCTACAAATAAGCTGAGGGACTGGAACATCTCTCTGATGAGGAAAGACTGAGAGAATTTGAGCTCTTTAGTCAGGGAAAGAGCAGACTGAGTTGGGATCTTTTCAGTGATGGAGCACCTCTACTACAAGGACAGGCTGAGGGAGCTGCAGGTGTTCATCCTGAAACAGAGGAGTCTCTGGGGAGACTTAATAGCAGCCTTCCAGCACCTGAACAGGGTCATAAGAAGGATGGAGGGGGACTGTTTGCAAAGGCCTGCAGTGATAGAACAAGGGGCAATCCTTTCAAGCTAGCAGAAAGCAGATTCAGATTGGATGTTAGGAACAAGTTCTGCATCATGAGGGTGCTGGAACACTGGACTAGGTTGCCCAGGGAGGTGGTTGGGTGCCCATCCCTGGAGATACTCAAGGTGAGGCTGATCTAGTGAAGGATGTCCCTGCTGACTGCAGAGAAGGTTGGACTGGCTGAGCTTTGAGGTCCCTTCCATCCTAAACCATTCTATGATTCTTTCCAGTTCAGAAGAGAAATCCATTATGGTTTTAATTCCCTGCACCATACACAGTGAGACTCAGGCAGGCATTAAATGCAATAAAACTCTTTTGAACCAGCAGACTCTGCACTGGGTATGAGCAACCTGAAAGGCTAATGGGGACACCAACCTCCTCAGCAGCTGTGTCATCAACAACCCTAACACACACACACGAAAATGAACCTCAGTTCTTGAAAAGATGTAACAAATATAAAGGATGTAATAAATACAAAAGCTTGCCCCTGGAAAAAAAAATAATATAGAGCCACTTGTTGAAGGAGCTGCCTGGCCAATAAGGGCTCACAACTGGAGTGCTGGCAGAGAAAAGCCTTGTTAAAAGCAAACAGATAAGTAAAAAACCCTCAGCACAGCCTACATGCCCCTTGGCAAAGCAGCTCGTGCAATTTAATATGTTTTGCTGTACCTCATTGGAAACCTGGATGCATTGAGAGAGAGAAAAACTCTATTCCTATACTTAACCCTTTCTCTCTTCCTGCAGAGGCTCACCTGTAGCCTCTAAAAGGCAAAACATGGCATTGGTTTTGGTAGCAGTACTTGAGACACGTCACAGCATGCAGGTGTTGTGGGGGAGAGTCCATGGCTCACAGTAGCACTGGATTCACCCAGCCCTGAGGGAGAGCACAGACCTAAAGCAGAGCATTTTACTAAATCCTAGCAACTCAGAGTTGTTTTGGTGGGAAAAGCCCTCAGAGTCACAGAGAGACTCAGCTCAGCAAAGCCCCTCAGGATCACCAAGTCCAACCCAGAACCCTACTCTGCAAGGCTCACCCTAAACCATAGTCCCAAGCACCGCATCCAAACCACCTTTAAACACATTCAGGGTTGGTGACTCCACCACCTCCCTGAGCAACACATTCCTGACCACTCTTGCTGGGAAAAAATTCTTCCTCATGTCCAGTCTAAACCTACCCAGTGGCAGCTTGAGGAATTTCCCTCCTGTTCTGCCACTAATGCCCTGTGAGCAGAGACCAGCACCAACCTTTCCACAATATCCCTTTGGGTAGCTGCAGACAGCCATGAGGTCTGCTCTCAGCCTCCTCTGTTTCACACTAACCATCCCCAGCTCCTTCAGTCTCTCATCAGATTCATTCTCCAGGCCCTTCCCAGCTTCCTTGCTCTCCTCTGCACTCTCTCCAGCACCTCCACGTCTCTCTTATATTGAGGTGCTCAAAACTGAACACAATACCTCCCTGCTCCTGCTGGACACAGCATTTCTGACCCCAGCTGGAATGCCTTTGGCTTTCTTGGCCAGCTGGGCACTCTGCTGGCTCATATTCAGCTGCTTGTCCATTAGTCTCCTCAAGGTCCCTTTCAAAGATCATTGAGTCAAACTGTCAACCCAGCACCACCATGGCCATTAAACCACGTCATGCCCCCACATTTCCAGAGCACCTCCAGGAATGGGGACTTCACCACCTCCCTGGGCAGCCTATGCCCATCCCTGACCACTCCTGCAGCAAAGAAATTGTTCCTAATCTCCAAACTAACCCTTCCCTGGCACAATTCCAGGCTATTTCCTCTCAGTCTACCACCTGACACTAGAGAGAAGGGACCAACCCTTGTTCTTTCATTTCATTTCCCTTTTCCCCTCCCTTCCTTTCCTTTCCTTTCCTTTCCTTTCCTTTCCTTTCCTTTCCTTTCCTTTCCTTTCCTTTCCTTTCCTTTCCTTTCCTTTCCTTTCCTTTCCTTTCCTTTCCTTTCCTTTCCTTTCCTTTCCTTTCCTTTCCTTTCCTTTCCTTTCCTTTCCTTTCCTTTCCTTTCCTTTCCTTTCCTTTCCTTTCCTTTCCTTTCCTTTCCTTTCCTTTCCTTTCCTTTCCTTTCCTTTCCTTTCCTTTCCTTTTTCCTTTCCTTTCTCCTTCCCTTTCCTTTCCTTCCCTTTCCTTCCCTTTCCTTTCCCCTTTCCTTTCCCCTTTCCTTTCCCCTTTCCTTTCCCCTTTCCTTTCCCCTTTCCTTTCCTTTCCCCTCTCCTTTCCCCTTTCCTTTCCCCTCTCCTTTCCCCTTTCCTTTCCCCTTCCCTTTCCCTCCCCTTTCCCCTTTCCCCTTTCCTTTCCTTTCCTCGTTCCCCTTTCCCCGTTCCCCTTTCCCCGTTCCCCTTTCCCCTTTCTCCTTTCCTTTCCTTCCCCTTTCCCCTTTCCCCTTTCCCCTTTCCTTTCCTCTTGCCTTGCCTTGTCTTTTCTAATACAGACTTAGGTTTTAGTGCAGAAATAACACAGGCTAAGTAATTCCATAATTCATCCATCAATTCTTACATTAAAGAGTGATGAAAAAGAAGCATTAATACTTGGAATGTCACCAGGGATTGCAAAGGGAATATGGATCAGCTGGAAATTCAGAAGTTTATGGCACATTAATGCAGAGCAGTATTTGTATCCTCTTTTTATGCCTGCAAACAAAAATGTTTATCCTGTTTATTTCTGGAACTCCAACAGGTTTTGTACCTCACTGAGGAGAAGGGGAAAGAAGGAAAGAGAAAGGCACAGAGCAGGACCAGTTCTTGTGAAGCAATTACTACAGCTCCAGTTAAGATTAGCTGGATCAGATGCAGGCTTCTCTTTGCACGATGACAGAAGAGAAGAGAAAGAAATGTAAAAGGAATGAAACTGGTTGCATGGAATCACAGAATGTCAGAGGCTGGAAGGGACCTCCAAAGCTTATCCAATCCAGCCCCCCTGCCAGAGCAGGAGCACCTAGGGCGGGTCACAGGGGAACACATCCAGACAGGTCTTGAATATCTCCAGGGAAGGAGACTCCAAACCCCCCTGGGCAGCCTGTTACAGGGTTCTGGCATCCTCACAGGGAAATAACTCCTCCTCATGTTTAAATGAAACTTCCAATGGCTCAGCTTCCACCACTGCCCCTTGTGCTGTCATTGGGCATCACCCAGCAGAGCCTGGCTCCAGCCTCTGCCCACTCACCCTGCACATCTTTATCACCATTGATGAGGTCCCCCCTCAGGCTCCTCCTCTCCCAGCAGCACAGCCACAGCTCCCTCAGGCTCTCCTCCTAACAGAGATTCCCTTAACCATCCTTCTGGCACTGTGTCTTAACCTTCCTAAACCATTCCCTTAACCTTCCTTGTGGCTCTGTGCTGGACTCTCTCAAGCAGTTCTATGTCCCTCTTGAACTGAGAGGCCCAGAACTGGACACAGTACTCCAGATGCAATCTCACTAGGGCAGAGTAGAGGGGGAGTAGAACCTCTCTTGACCTACTAACAACAGCCCTCCTAATCCACCCTAGAATGGCATTGGCCTTCTTGGCCACCAGAGCACATTGCTGGTTCATGGTCAACCTCCCCTCCACTAGAACCCCCAGATCCTTTTCCTCTTCACTGCCTTTGTCAGGTCAGTCCTCAACCTGTACTGCTCGCTGGGACTGTTCTTTCCCAGGTGCCAGACTCTCCCCTTGCCCTTACTGAATTTCATTCCATCTCTTCCTGCCCAACCCTAAGCCTGCCCAAGTCTGGCTGAATGGCAGTGCCAACCACTCCACCCAGTTTGGTGCCATCAGCAAACTTGCTGGCAGTGCCCTCTGTGCCCTCATTCAGGTCACTGTTGAACATATTGAACAGAACTGGTCCCAGTACTGACCCCTGAGGGACTCCACTAGTTACAAGCCTCCAACCAGACTCCGTGCCACTGCCCACAGGAGTTACTAGAGAATCAGTTAGCTCATGCACACTGCAGTGCTGCATTAGATCACAAAAATGGGCTCTGGAGACTGCAAGTAAAACCAGAAAATGCTTTTAGTTAGCTCTCTGAGAGATGGAATTCTCTCATGTGCCCCTTTACAGAGAGACTGACATCTCAGACTCTTCTTTCTGTTCACTACTAGGTGGTCTGGAAGATAAATAAGAAAGTAAAATGGCCTTAAGTAATTTGATGAGTAAGAAAGAGTGGCTGAGAAGTGAGGTATCTCCCAGCCCCACCACAACTGCCCACCTGTTTTTCCACACAGTGAGGAAAGTTGAGGGCACTTTGGGACATGGTTTAATGGCCATGGTGGTGTTAGGTTGATGGTTGGACTCGATGACCTCAGAGGGCTTTTCCAAGCCAAAGAATTCTATGATTTTGTGATTCTGGAATTATGTAATGCTCAGGACTGTATGGATCCCACAGCTGCCAAAGAAGTGGGCAGAGACCCCTCAAACACAAAAGCATTACTAAGTGCACTGAATGTTCTATCCCCACTGCAGCTGCCCACCTGTTTTGCCACCTAAAAAGACACTGAGGAAAGTTCAAGACACTTTGGGACATTGTCAACCCTGTGCTGGGCTGCAGCAAGAGCAGTGTGGGCAGCAGGGCAAGGGAGGGGATTCTGCCCCTTGGCTCTGCTCTCCTCAGACTCCACCTGGAGTACTGTGTGCAGTTCTGGAGCCCCCAGCACAAGAAGGACATGGAACTGTTGGAGCCACTCCAGAGGAGGTCACAAAGATGCTCAAAGGGCTGCAGGAGCTCTGCTATGAGGACAGGCTGCATGAGCTGGGGCTGTGCAGCCTGGAGAAGAGAAGGCTTCCAGGAGAGCTTGGAGTGGCCTTGCAGGATCTGAAGAGGGATACAGGAGGGCTGGGGAGGGACTATTGACAAGGTCTTGAAATGAGAGGATGAGGAGGAATGGGTTTAAAGTGGCAGAGGGGAGACTGAAAGTGGATGTTAGGAAGAAGTTGTCTTCAGTGAGGGTGATGACACACTGGCACAGGCTGCCCAGGGAGGTTGTGGATCACAGAATCACAGAATCACAGAATCACAGAACCTGATCAAAGATCACATTTTGTGATTCTGTGATTCACAACCTCCCTGGAGGTGTTCAGGGCCAGGCTGGATGAGGCCTTGAGTGACCTGTTCTAGTGGGAGGTGTCTCTGCCTATGGCAGGGTGTTGCAAGCTTGGAGGTCCCTTCCAACCTAAACCAATCTATGACTCTATGGTTTAATGGCCATGGTGGTGTTAGGTTGATGTTTGGACTTGATGACCTTAGAGGTCTTTTCCAAGCTAAACAGTTCTGTGATTTGATGATTCTGTGATGATGTAATGCTCAGGACAGTGTGGATGCCATAGCTGCCAAAGAAGTGGGCAGAGACCCCTCAAACACAAAGAGCTTTACTAAATGCCCTGAACTGCTGCTGGCTTGCATCCATTTCAGGGATCCAGCAGAGGTAGATCTGAACTGGCTTTATCTGGCTGCAAGTGAAATCTTTCTGCTGGAGTTTTGAGGTTTTGTTGGGGAGGTTTTTTGCTTGTTTTTTGGGGGGAGTTGGCTGCTTTCCTTTCTCATTCTCCTGGTTTCCTGGCTATATTGCTCCCCCACAGTCCTGCCATACCAAGTACAAGCTCTGCAGCAAAGGCTGGGAGAGATTTTATTTGATGGTCTGATGCTGCCTCTCTTGCCTTTCACAAGCAGCAAGGGTACATCTCATCTCAGCAGTGGGAAAACAGGATTTCCAGGCTTCTAACAGTGCTGTGAGCTAGTATTTAAATTTACAGAGGCTCTGGCATGCACCTGAAATGCATTTTAATCTGCCCAAGGAATAGGTTCAGTCCTGGGAAGTTCGTTGTTGTTCCTAATTGTCAGCGACTGGTACACTTTGCTTGCCTGCAGCTATCCAATTAGCACAGCACCACGACACAAAATGTTGTAATATGCTGCATGTCCTAACAACGAGAGCCTCACACTCCACTCCCATCCAACCATCTCCTTCCAACTGCTCTTCCAAGAGACTAGCAAACGGTGGGGGAGAAGATGGGAAGGGAGGGATGCGAACGGAGAGCGCAGCCTTGCAACGCCGATCGCTCGGTAAAGCTCGGGGTGAGATCTTCCCTGCTCCTGGTGTAGATGGAGAGAAAACCAGAGAGAGAGAGAGAGAGAGGGAAGAAAAGCTCAACTCCAGAAGTGGAAAACATGTAACTTCTGCCCTGAGATATTGCCATGGCAACATTTAAACAATGAACAAAAAGCCCTGCAGGATTCTGCTCTTGCTTCCTTGGATACTGAATGTAAATCCTGAGCCTCTTTTACAGTGTGCCTCTGATGTTTGCCTTTGCCTCTCACGGGCACCAAAGGATCCAGCCCCCCTCAACCTCACCAGGGACTCTGTGTTAATTCACTTCCATGTATTGAAGTGGTAATTAAAACCCATCACTGCCACACTCATCTCCCCTCCTGCGCACTCATTTCTATCCTCCAGGAGACAAAAGTCACCGTGATAGGATCACAGAACTGGTTTGGTTGGAGAGGCCTCTGCAGTCATCCAGTCCATCCATCAACTCACCACCACAGCCACTAAACCATGTCCCCAAGTGCTGGGTTAGGAACTGGCTGGAGGGCCGAGCCCAGAGAGTGGTGGTGAATGGTGCCACATCCAGCTGGCAGCTGTCACTAGTGGTGTCCCTCAGGGATCAGTGCTGGGCCCCATCCTCTTTAACATCTTCATAGATGATCTGGATGAGGGCATGGAGTCAGTCATCAGCAAGTGTGCAGATGACACCAAGCTGGGGGCAGATGTGGCTGGGTTGGAGGGCAGAAGGGCTCTGCAGCAGGACCTTGACCACCTGCACAGATGGGCAGAGTCCAAGGGGATGGCTTCAATAGCTCCAAGTGCAGGGTGCTGCACTTTGGCCACAGCAACCCCATGCAGAGATACAGGCTGGGGTCAGAGTGGCTGAGAGCAGCCAGACAGAGAGGGATCTGGGGGTGCTGATTGATACCCACCTGAAGATGAGCCAGCAGTGTGCCCAGGTGGCCAAGAGAGCCAGTGGCATCCTGGCCTGCATCAGGAATGGTGTGGCCAGCAGGAGCAGGGAGGTCATTCTGCCCCTGTACTCTGCACTGGTTAGACCACACCTTGAGTGCTGTGTTCAGTTCTGGGCCCCCCAGTTTAGGAGGGACATTGAGATGCTTGAGCGTGTCCAGAGAAGGGCGACGAGGCTGGGGAGAGGCCTTGAGCACAGCCCTACGAGGAGAGGCTGAGGGAGCTGGGATTGGTTAGCCTGGAGAAGAGGAGGCTCAGGGCAGACCTTATTGCTGTCTGCAACTGCCTGAGGGGTGGTTGTGGCCAGGAGGAGGTTGCTCTCTTCTCTCAGGTGGCCAGCACCAGAACAAGAGGACACAGCCTCAGGCTGTGCCAGGGGAGATTTAGGCTGGAGGTGAGGAGAAAGTTCTTCCCTGAGAGAGTCATTGGACACTGGAATGGGCTGCCCGGGGAGGTGGTGGAGTCGCCGTCCCTGGAGCTGTTCAAGGCAGGACTGGACGTGGCACTTGGTGCCATGGTCTGGCCTTGAGCTCTGTGCTAAAGGGTTGGACTTGATGATCTGTGAGGTCTCTTCCAACCCTGATAATACTGTAATACTGTGATACTGTGCCATGGCCACAGGTTTCCTGGACACCTTCAGGGATGGGGACTCCACCACCTCCCTGGGCAGCCTGCTCTAATCCCCGACCACTCTTGCAGCAAAGAAATTGATCCTCATCTCCAACCTAAACATTCTCTGGCACAATTTCAGGCCATTTCCTCTCTTTCCGTCACCTGATACTCCCTGGACAACCTATTCCAGTGCCTGAACACTACAGCTCCATAACAGGAACCCACCTTTTTATAATAACATCACTAAATAAGGCACCCCAAAACATCACAAGCCAAGCCCCAATGACTGCTACCACTGCAGGATGTGGAGGCAGCATCCTTTCCAATGGTAGCTCCTTGCTTGTGCTGCTAGACTTGAAGCACGCTTCAGGGCTGCCTTCCAGACCACTGTGCTTCCTGCTGGTAGTAAATCTTTCTCCTTCAGGTTGTCCTGCAGGGATAAAAGACTTCAGAACTGAAGGAGGCTTGGAGATCATTATGATCTTCCTGGAGCGACTTGGCAAAGGGATGGATGGAGATGCAGAAGGAAGGTCCCTGCTAATAGGAGGCCAAAATGCAGTCAGCTTGACTGCTGCAGAAATGACTTGGTGGGTGTTAATTGCACTTCTTTGGAGCAATTTTCCTGCTAGGCCACAAGCAGCTCTAATTCCAGCATCCTTCTCTCTCAGCTCATTCCCTCACCAGCAATCAGGAACAAAGAGACATCTCCATGCCAAAGCAAAGGCAGGCTGGTGAGAGTGAGCTGGAGGCAGTCCCTCTGAGAATACATTGCAGCTTTACTCTTGGATAGCTTGGCTTCTGAGTTCTCACCAGCACCAAGCTCCCTCAAAAGGTGCTAAAATCCTGTCTTGAGCCTCCTTCAAAATCTTTCTGCCTCATATGGCTACAGGAAGACTCTTCATGTCAGATGGGAGACAGCTTTGTAGGTTGCAGGCAAATAATGTGTTGGGTCTGTCTGTAGGTAGTCCTGGGCTGCACCACCAGCAGCATGGCCAGCAAGTCAAGGGAGGGGATTCTCCCCTTTCATTTGGCTCTCTTGAGACCCCACTGGAGTCCTGTATGCAGTTCTGCAGCCCCCAACACAAGAAGGACATGGAAGTGTTTGAGCCAGTCCAGAGGAGGCCACCAAGATGCTCAGAGGGCTGCAGCAGCTCTGCTATGAGAACAGGCTATGAGAGCTGGGGCTGTGCAGCCTGGAGAAGAGAAGGCTTCCAGGAGAGCTTGGAGTGGCCTTCCAGTATCTGAAGTGGGATACAGGAGGGCTGGGGAGGGACTATTGACAAGGTCTTGTAATGACAGGACGAAGAGGAATGGGTTTAAAGTGGCAGAGGAGAGACTGAAAGTGGCTGTTAGGAAGAAGTTGTTTGCAGTGAGGGTGGTGAGACACTGGCACAGGTTGCCCAGGGAGGTTGTGGATCACAGAATCACAGAACCTGATCAAAGATCACATTTTATGATTCTGTGATTCACAACCTCCCTGGGGGTGTTCAAGGCCAGGTTGGAGGAGGCCTTGAGCAACCTGTTCCAGTGGGAGGTGTCCCTGCCTATGGCAGGGTGTTGGAACTGGCTGAGCTTGGAGGTCCCTTCCAACCTAAACCATTCTATGATTCAATATCCCCCTTCTTTTCCTCCTGTCCCACATGATTGCTTGGGTTGGCTCACATCTAGAGTGTTCTTTTTTGGGTCTCAACCAAATTCAAAGCCCACTTCTGACTCGTCAGTGCTAGCAGGCTGGGAGAGATTGTGATACGAAATTTGCTGCTCTGGCTAAACCCAACCTGCTCCTGTTCCAGATCATTGCAAACCACTCCTGATGTGTGAAAACACAAGGAGCAGCCAGCCCTCTGCATCACCCACCTACAGCTAGCCAAGACTACCTGATGTGCTGGAGTGTGTCCAGAGAAGGGCTACAAGGATGATCAGAGGGCTGGAGCTGCTCTGCTATGAGCAGAGACTGAGGGAGTTGGGGTTGTTCAGTCTGGAGAGGAGAAGGCTCCCAGGTGACCTTATTGTGGCCTTCCAGTACTTGAAGTGGGCTACAAGAAAGCTGGGGAGAGACTCTTTAGGATGAGACTGAGGGGAATGGATCCAAGCTAGAAATGGGTAGATTCAGACTGGATGTTAGGAAGAAATTCTTCAGCATGAGGTTGGTGATAGCCTGGAATGGGTTGTCCAGAGAGGTGGTGGAAGTCCCATCCCTGGAGGTGTTTAAGGCCAGGCTGGATAAGGCTCTGGACAGCCTGCTCTAGTTTGAGATGTCCATGCCCATGGCAGGGGTTTGGAATCAGATGATTGTTGTGGTCCCTTCCAACCCTGACTGATTCTATGGTTCTGTGAGTCTAATCTAACATCTCTGCAGTCAGCAGGGACATCTGCAACTACAGCAGGTTGCTCAGAGCTCCTGATCCTTGAGATCCCTTCCAACCCTGGCTGTTTCTGTGATTCTAGGCTTCTGTGTTTCTATGCTTCTGTGATTTGATGAAGTCTGCCCTTCTGGACAACAACTGGAACAGCCTCCCACACAGCTTTCTCTTTCCTTCTACGCAACCATTCGGTGCCTAAATATACCCACAAAGGCTGCCCGTACGGAGCCACAGTCCCAAGCTGCCTGGGGCCAGCAGCAGAAGGATTGTCCCTGGTTTGAAGAGTAGGACCAATGTTTGCTGCTGGATGCTAGCCCTGTGCTAAGGAACGTGCAAGGGGAGTAGCAGAGACAGGCAGCTCTTGGCTCTGCTTGGAGAGATTTGCTGCTCCTCCTGTGGCTGAGTTGTTTGAATTGAGGTTTGGGGCCATTGATTTCACCATCAGTCCTTTGGGCTCTGGCTAAGCCCCAGCACAAAAGCTGAGAGATGCTCCCACTCTGGAAGCAGTTAAAAAAAGTCTTTTGAGTTATTCCATGTGCCTTTTGGCTACTGTATTAAGGGAATGATTCACTCAAGTGTGAAACTGTTGCCTCTTTAGGAGCAGCCACGCATCCCTAGCTTTTTTTATCATCGACAGGGTTTGCCTGTTTCAGCCCAAAGTGGTGGCTACGTTTTCCTGGTGCTTCCTTAGGGCATGGAACAAACCCCTCCTGCCAGTGATTGTACTAAAGGAACAGGGCACCTATGGCAGCTTTCTTATTGTCAAAGCCCAGAGTCCCTCCATCAAATTTCCTGTTGATTTTCACTTGACAGCAATCCAGGGAAAAGCTCAGAGATGCCTTTTCCTTAGCCAGCTTCTTTTTCTCTCCCCCCCCCCCCGCCTTCAGTAATTACTGAGCAGCAGCTTAACATAAATTTAGCTGCTCTATTACTGCAACTGCTGATGTAAGTGTAGCCCACAATAGGGCACAGACTTACACTGATCCATGAAGGAATGCAGTAAAGAGTTGGGAGCTGATTTTCAGATGCTTGACAAACTTCATTCCCACTGAGTGTCCCACCAGGAAGTGGTATGCCCAGAGAAAGAAATGAAGCTAAAGGCACCAATTTAGCTAGGCTGAGAAAGATGAGAGGAACTGGAGCTGGAAGGAACAATTTGGGTGGGGGTGGGGGGGTGGTGTTGTTTTTTTCTGTGCCTGCTTCCTTCTTTTTCTACACACAACAGCACAAAAGGCTCTGATCTGTTCGTGTGGCCAAACAAAAACTCCCAGGGACTTCCTTGGGAGCAGGATTGCACCCTAAATCTTAATCCTTTACAAGCAGAAGCCTTGCCCTTTACATCCTTAAGAGGCATGACCTCCACACAGAACAGAATGGGACATGTTGGGTGAGAGGTAAAAGGTCTCACTGCCATGATGCCAGAAGACTCAGGATGTTTATGGTGATGCTGTAAGTGAAAGGGGGTAGCAGGAAAGAAAAATGCTAACATTTATGTGTGATTTATCCAGGGAATTTAGAGCTTCTGAAGGAAGCTTCTGAAGAGGGAAATGCTGACAGATTATAAAGCAACAACAACCACCACCAAAAAACAAACACAAACCTAACGTTGAAATCCACCTCTACCAACACCTCTCTCCTCCCTGCCTTCTCTCCCCTCCTCCAGAATATTGCAGCTAGGGGAAAGTCAAAAAGAATGGTGAAGCTTGTTCTGCACCTTGCCTGCCAAAAAATACCCATATCTGTTCAATGGCTCATTTAATTAGCTGTTCCTCTCTCTCTCTCTCTCTCTTGCTCTGCCAGTTTTGGCCTGATACTTTCAAGTGGAGCCTCTACACGTGAAGGCCAAGGTTGAGGTGGGCAGAGGTGAGAGATCAGGGGGAGAAATGAGGAATGAAAATGCCCTCTCTGCAAGCTAAGCAGTCATGCCAAGAGAGGGGGTGGAAGTTTCGCCACAGGGAAATGAGGAGCTGTATTTTAACCATCAGGTTATGCACCCTTTGTTCCACTCCCCCCCCACCTAACACCACATTGCTGCAGGAAGGGGGAGGGCATTTATTGGTCTGCCACACATCGTTGTTCATCTGTGAACCCCACCATATACAGGAGACACTTGCAAAATCGCTTCTCATTACCAACACGACGACAAAACCCATCCAGACACTACGCTTAAGCCATCCTCTTGCTGCTTTGTCAATCCAACTAAACCTCCTTCAGCTGCCACCAAAAGTCCTAAGGGAGCCTGAAGGATTCAACCACCAAAAAAAAAAAACCCACTCCCCAAAATAATCAGGAAGAATTTCCTAGGAGATCTGGAGGGCAGAGGTGGCTTGTGCAGCAGTTTGCTAAACTCCCTTTCAATAGCAGAATGTCCTCTCTCTGCCTGCTACTGCTTCCTCTCCCCCCCTCCACCCCCCAGCAACGGAGTGTAAAACGTGCCATTCCTCTCAGTGCTGCCTCCTCAAAATCCATTAACCCTCCCTTGTCCTACACTACCCCCCCCCCAAACCTCCACCACCTACTCCCACCAAAAGGCATCCTTCACCTCCCTGCTCAGTTACCAAATTCTCCTGGTCATACACCATATGGATCTGCAGTGTCAGCCTGGGGACCAGCATTCAACCCAGAACCTTTCTCTACTCCAAACATTTCAGATGTGAGGAAGCCTCCTCCCGGGCACCCAATTCCAGGCAACTCACACCTCTCTCCTCCCCCCCACCCCCACCCCCAACATACACACCCCCCTCAAAAGATTTCTTTGCTAGTGACCATTTCCAGAGCCAAGCAGGCAGGTACCTGCAGCATCCTACCAAGGTTGGAGTTCTACTAAAGGAGCTGCTGTGGGAATCCAGGCTCTGTCCTCCTTCCTTCGCTTCTCCTTTCCCAAGCGCCCCCCCACCCCCTCCAGCCATCATCAAAATCCAGTCGGATCCTTTATTCAGGTGGAAGGGGGGGGGGGGGGGGGGGGAGGAAGATCAAGAGAATTAAAAAAAGGGATGAAGAAGAAAGAAGAGAGGCAATAGGCTCTGTCTCCCTTCCCCAAACAGCATAGAATGGAAAGTGTACTCACTGTATCCTCAAAGACTATCCAGCTGGAAATCCGAGCCGTTACGAAAAACCCGGGTGGGGGAGGGGGTGAGAAAACTATTTCATTTGCAGCCACCACACCAAAATTCAATTAAAAAAAAAACCACCAAAAAACCAAAACCCAACAGCAACAAAAAAAACGAGACAGGAATAAAAATATGAAAAAAGAAAAATCAAAGATATCCAACTGCAATTTCCCAGCAATTCCAGTCCATAGAGGTGCTGCCAATCCAACCCAGCGCTGCTGAACTCTCTCCTCCTGGCAATTTTTTTGGCTTTCTCCTTCTCCTCTGTCCTTTATTTGTTTGTTTTTCTTCTTATCTGATTTTTTTCCCCCCCTCTCTGTGGCTTTCAACTTTTCCACTGGAAATCGCTGCGATGGTAACGTCGATGTTTGCCTTCGCTGGAGCGGTTTGAAATAACAGGGGTGGGGGGGGTGGGGGGGAATCCACAACCAAACCGAACCCAAAAATCCCTTGCAGAGGATGAACGGTCCTTCTCCCTTCAGAAACTTTTCATTCCACCCTGGATCCTTCTCCCCAGTTGCCTTCTGCTGAGGGTTTGTGTCTCTCTGGCTCCGCTGCTCTCCATGGCTGGCGGCTGCTGGGCATCTCTCTGGAGGGCAGCAAGGGCTGGATTCCTTTCGAAGCAACCCTCCATCCGCGTTCTTGCAACGCGATTCTCTGGCGACTCTTAAGATCCAGGTCTTGCCAGGCAAATTTCTTCTTCTCCCCCTTTCTTTGCTGCACTACCAATCCCCCAATCCTTGTGCCTCCACATTAGACCGGGGATTCCCATCCTTTTTTCCTTCCTCCCCCCCTCCCCTCCCCACCCCCCGCTTCTATCCTCCGCACGCTCCTTTAGGAAACAATCTCCTTTCGCATTCGGATTTTTACTTGCGGCTGGCAAAACAATAAACTTTTAGTCTCTCTTTCCCCCCCAACCCCCCCTCCCCCCCCCGTCCACCCCTTCCCTTTTCCAAGGATCTGATTAGATTTCCAATCACAACCCAGTGCGCAACTGGATTTCTGATTTCGGCGAGCCGCGGCGGCGGCTGCCTGCTCCCCTCCGCTTCAAACTCCACGCTGGATCCTTTCCCCTTCCTTCCAGCTCCTCTGCCTTTCCAGAAGCTCACGTTAAATGGAAGGAAGGAGGGAGCAGGGAGGGGGGGGGGGGGGGGGGAAGGTGGTGAAAAAAAAAATCAAATAAAACCCCCAAGGTTCCCACCAGCTGTCAAGAATAAATCCATCCCCTTGTTATTTTTCCAGCGCTTGGGACGGGGGTTTTGAACGCCTACTCTGCCCCCACCCCCCGGCCGCACACACGCACACACTTCTCAGATCTCTCTCTAACGTTAAAACTCCCCCGAGGGGGCACAAAAGCGGCCCCGGGGGGGGCGTGGATTTGTCCTCTCAGCTGTAAATTTCACAGGCACCCTTTGCTTTTCATTTCGGCTTCCTCTCCGCCTTTTGTCCAGCAACGATACAGATCCAGCAGCACCGAGGCAGATAAACTTCGATTTCTTCTTTTAGGGGAGAGGAGGAACGAGAGAGAGGAAAAAGGATAAAAGCTCTCCGGCCTCTGCCTCTCTTTCTTCCCTGTATTTCAGTGCTGCTCTGCTCTCATTTCCAAGCTCAGCCTGGCGTATTTCAGATCTACAAGTTGGATCTCCCTTCTGCATAGCAGCCGGTTAGTCTCCCATCTTCTTCCACATGCCAGTTATCTTCCCCCTTTCCTTCCTTTCTTCCTTCCTTCCTGCCTCCCTCCCTTCCAAGATGACACATTCCCAAGGAGCGCAGCCGCTTCTGGTAGTTTCATCCCCGAAACGCGGAGCCCTTTGCGGAGCCGAAAGCCTTCCTCCCTCCCATCAGCTTCGCCGGGAATCCTGCTTCTGTGTGCATGTGTGTGCACTTCCAGCCCCCGGCAGCTGCTCCTGGTGCCGGTGATGCTGGGGTTAGCTCTGCTTCGCCGTCGCTCTGCCTTCCCCTCACTGCCCACCTTTCGGTGGTACCCAAGTGTCCCAGGGTCAGTCTTTCCGCCTACACTCTTCCTTCTCCCCTCTTTCCTTTTTTTCTTTGGTTTCCCCCCCCCCACACCCCGTTTTTTTTTTTTTTTACCCTTTCTTCTCCTCTCCCCCCATCCCCCTCCCTCCTCCTTTTCTCTGCTTGTGATCAGTAAAATACAATTACCCAATTACCTCCCATCATCTTAGCACTGATTGGACAATCGCGTTAACACTTGCTGGCAGGAGATGGGGTGGGTGGAGGGGGGGGGGGGAAACGACAAGAGATGCTCCAACGTGGCACTGCTGCCACCTGCTTGACAGTCTGCGAACAAGCTCAGGGAGGCTTGCAGGGGAATCTCCCCGCTCAGAAAGCAGTTAAGTGAAAAACAAGGGATCGTCTGAAGGGGGGAAAAAAAATCAAGTAGGTAATCAAAACGTCAAAACTCATTTTCCTAAAAGCCTGCCTGATCCTGACAGTTTAAGCAGCGCTCGCAGATCCCAGCTCAGCCAGGGGAGCAGTGGGAATGACAGTAAGATGAAATGAGGTGTAAAGATGTCTTTGCAAAAAGGAGAAGGGAACAAGCAGGAGCTACAGGAACCAGCTCCAGCCAGTGGTGCAGAGGAACCACACCAAAATACAACCAGGTATGATTTATCAGATTCCTCAAACTCTTTTTAGTTGGAAAAGGCCTCTAAGACCACAGGCTCACAGGATGTCAGGGGTTGGAAGGGACCCAAAGAGATCATCAATCCTCCTGCCACAGCAGGACCATACAATCTAGCTCAGGGCACATAGGAACACATCCAGACAGGCCTTGAAAGGCTCCAGAGAAGGAGACTCCACAGCCTCTCTGGGCAGCCTGTGCCAGTGCTCTGGGAGCCTTACAGGAAAGAAGTTCCCCCTTGTGTTGAGCTGGAACCTCCTGTGCTGCAGCTTCCATCCATTGCTCCTTGTCCTATCTCAGGAAGCAGTGAGCAGAGCCTGTCCCACCTTCTGACCCCCTGACCTCAGATACTGATAAACATTAATTAGATTTCCTCTCATTCTTCTCTTCTCCAGACTGAACAGCCCCAGGAACCTCAGCCTCTTCTCATCAGGCAGTGCTTCAGTCCCCTGTCATCCTCACAGTCCTCTGCTGGACCCTCTCCAGCAGATCCCTGCCCCTCTTAAACCGGGGAGCCCAAAACTGAAGGCAGTACTCAAGATAAAATCTCACCAGGGTAGAGTATTGACCTAATATCACCATGGCCACTAAACCATGTCCCACAGTGCCCTGTCCACACCTTCCCTGAACCCCTGCAGGGATGGGAACTCCACCACCTCCCTGAGCAGCCTGTGCCAATCCCTGACCACTCTTGCAGTAAAGCATTTTCTCCCTAATCTCCAACCACAACCTGGCACAACTTGGGGCAGTTTCTTCTCATAACATCTCTAATTAATTGGGAGAAGAGGTTGAAACCCCCTTCCCCCCCACCTCCTCTCTAGGAATAGTTTTTATGGAAGGAAAACCAGTCTTCTATTACAGAAATAAATGTTGGGTTAAAATTTGTATGCACATAAAAGTTACCTAAAACCCCGTGGTGGTGTTACCATAGTAACATGGAATGGCTTGGGTTGAAAGAAACCTTTAAGGCTCATCTAGCCCAACCCTCCTGCAGCATTCAAGGGCAGGTTGGACAAGACTTTGACCAACCTGCTCCAGTGGGAGGTGTCCCTGCCCATGGCCCAGAGGTTGGAACTAGATGATCTTTGAAGTCCCCTCCAACCCAAATCATTCTGTGAATGTCTGACCCTCAACTGAAAGAGATTACTCAGAGACCTGTCCAACCTAAGCTGGAGTGGTCCCAGGGATGGGACATCCTACTACTGCTTTGGGCAGCTGGGGCCAGTACTTCATCACCTTCATAGTATAAAAGGTCTTCATTGTACCTGGTCTAAGTCTCCCCTTTTTATTAAATTTCAAAACTATCACTGCTTGACCTGTTGCAGGTCATGGAATCATGGAATGGTTTAGGTTGGAAGGGACCTCAAAGCTCTTCCAGTTCCAATCCCCATGCCATAGGCAGAGACACCTCCCACTAGAACAGGTCACTCAAGGCCTCATCTAACCTGGCCTTCAACACCTCCTTCAATCACATTCTGTGCTTCTGTGCTCCACAACCTCCCTGGGCAACCTGTGCCAGTGTCTCACCACCCTCACTGCAAACAACTTCCTAACATCCACTTTCAATGTCTCCTTTGCCACTTTAAACCCATTCCTCTTCATCCTCTCATTACAAGACCTTGTCAGTAGTCCCTCCCCAGCCCTCCTGGAGCCCCCTTCAGACACGGGAAGGCCACTCCAAGCTCTCCTGGAAGCCTTCTCTTCTCCAGGCTGAAAAGCCCCCACTCTTGTAGCCTGTTCCAACCCAAAGCCTTCTGAAGTGCTTCAAGATTTCAGTGGCTTTAAGTGATTACTCCAGTGAGGTGTCCAGTGACAGCCAGGCAGTAGTATGATCTCTTGTCACACCTCTCAAACATGCTGCAATCTGATTTGAATGACTTCTGACCAGGATTTCACAGCATCACAGAATGTCAGAGCCTGAGAGGGACCTCCAAAGCTCAGCCAGTCCAATTCCCTGCCAGAGCAGGAGCACCTAGAGCAGGTCACACAGGAACACATCCAGGCAGGTTCTGAATGTCTCCAGAGAAGGAGACTTCACAACCCCCCTGGGCAATCTGTTCCAGGCTTCTGTCACTCTCACAGGGAAAAAAATCCTCCTCCTGTTTCCATGGCACTTCCTAGGCCTCAGCTTCCACCACTGCCCCTTGTGCTGTCATTGGGCATCACCCAGCAGAGCCTGGCTCCAGCCTCTGCCCACTCACCCTGCACATCTTCATCACCATGACTGAGGTCCCCCCTCAGACTCCTCCTCTCCCCAGCAGCACAGCCACAGCTCCCTCAGGCTCTCCTCCTAAGGAAGATCTTCCACTGCCTGCAGCATCTTTGTGGCTCTGTGCTGGACTCTCTCAAGCAGTGCCCTGAGGTCCTTCTTGAACTGGGGTGCCCAGAACAGGACACAATATTCCAGATGTGAGTCTCCTGGATGGATTATCTAAGTTGGGTTAGTAAAGTACTGACCTGTTTGTTAGATGCTTACCAAGTATGAAATGTTCTCAGGTATCTTACCAACAACTCCCAGAATTGAGTCATAGCTTGGTGGTTGTTGGGGTTCGTTGTTTGTTTGTTTGGTTGTTTTCAGGGCCTTAAATTCATCAGGACCTTAAGAGCAGACTTTGCATGTATAATATGATACACTACCCTCTCCAAGATGAAAAGAACCAAGGATATGGGTGAGGTATGTTCTGGCATTTGTCTCTCTCCAAATCAGAAAGAAATTATTTATAGCTCTGACTCCTTCACACTCCCCCCCCACCCCCCCAAAATAACTAGTCAGGTGCTCTCATGATAATTACCACAAACTTCAGGTATTAAGCAGCTTTCAAGGATCTCAGCAGAATCTGAGCCATGACCATGCCATGAGCAGCAGATTCTCTGTGAACAAAAACTAATATTTGGCTTTTGATGGAATTCTCAACATTTTCTGGGGTTTATGTTACTCAAACTCAATCAAAATGCACATTTCTAACTCAGTGTTGTGCCAGGTGCTATCTATTTGCTCTCTCAAATAGCACTCACAGAACCCATGGAATGGTTTAGGTTGGAAGGGATAATGAAGATCATCTAAGTCCAACTCTGTTGTCATGAACAAGGAAACTTTCCACTAGCCCAGGCTGCTCAATGCCTCATTCAGATAGGTCTTGTACACCTCCAGGGAAGGGGTATCCACACCTCCCTGGGCAACCTCTTCCAGTGTCTCATCACCCTCACTGGAAACAATTTCTTCCTAATCTCCAATCTAAATCTCCCCTCTTGGTCCAGTTATCACAGGATCCCAGGATGTTAGGGGCTGGAAGGGATCTCTGGAGAGCTTCCAGTCCAAGCCCCCTGCCATAGCAGGACCAGAGAACCCAGTGCAGGTGGCACAGGAACACATCCAGACAGGGCTGCAAAGGCTCCAGAGAAGGGGACTGCACAACCTCTCTGGGCAGCCTGTGCCACTGCTCTCTCACCCTTACAGCAAAGGAGTTTTTCCTCATCCTTAAGTGCAACTTCCTGTGCTGCAGTTTCCATCCCTTGTGCCTTGTCCTACCTCAGGAAACAAGTGAACAGAGGCTAGAATAATAGAATCATAGAAGCCTAAAATGGCCTGGACTAGAAGGGACCTCTGAAAGTCATCTAGTCCAACCCCTTGTGCAGTAAGCAAAGGCACCCCCAAACAGGTCAGGTTGCCCACACTCTCCCTTCCTTTGTGCCCCCCCCCCAAGCCCTCAGATATTTATAGACATTTAGCAGATCACTTCTCAAGTCTTCTCTCCAGACTAAACAGCCCCAGGTTTCTGGGGCTTATGCTCACAGGCTCACAGGATGTCAGGGGTTGGAAGGGACTCAAAGGGATCATCCAGTCCAAGCCTCTGTCAGAGCAGGACCATACAATCTAGTTCAGGTCACAGCCTCTCTGGGCAGGCTGTGCCAGTGCTCTGGGACCCTTACAGTCAAGTAGTTCTCCCTTGTGTTGAGCTGGAAGCTCCTGTGCTGCAGCTTCCATCCATTGCTCCTTGTCCTATCCCAGGAAGCAGTGACCAGAGCCTGTCCCCTCCTTCCTCACCCCCAGCCCTCAGATATTGATAACCATTAATTAAATCCCCTCTCAGTCTTCTCTTCTCCAGACTGAACAGCCCCAGGTCCCTCAGCCTCTCTTCATCAGGCAGTGCTCCAGTCCCCTCATCATCCTCATAGCCCTCCCTTGAACCCTCTCCAGCAGATCCCTTTCCTCCTTAAACTGGGTAGCCCAAAACTAAAGGCAGTACTCAAGATGAGGTCTCAGCAGGGCAGATTAGAGAGGGAGGAGAACCTCCCTCGATGTGCTAGACATACTCTTTTAAATGCACCTCAGGACCCCTTGACCCTCTTGGCCACAAGGACCCATTGCTGTGCCATGGATGTTATCCATCAGCACTCCCAGGTCCCTCTCCACAGGGCTGCTCTCCAGCAGTCACCTCCCAGCCTGTACTGCTGCAGTTTGTTATTCCTCCCCAGATGCAGGACTCTGCACTTGTCCTTGTTGAACCTCATCTGGTTCCTCTGTGCCCAGCTCTGTCTGTCCAGCTCTCTCTGGATGGACACACAGCCGCTTTGGTGTCATCAGCAAACTTGCTGAGCAGACTCTGTCTGTGCCCTCATCAGTGTTATTGATGAAGACACTGAACAGCACCAGGCACAGCACTGACCCCTGAGGGAGTCCACTGGTTACAGCTCTCCAGCTGCACCTGGCACCATTGATCACCACTCTCTTAACTCTATCTTGTAACCAGCTCCTAATCCACCTCACTGTCTGCTCTTCCATGCCATGCTTCCTGAGCTTGCTCTCTGGGATGTCATGGGAGATGGTACCAAAAGCCTTGCTAAGGTCAAGGTAGAATCACAGAATCACAGAACCAACCAGGTTGGAAGAGACCTCCAAGCTCATCCAGGCCAACCTAGCACCCAGCCCTATCCACTCAACCAGACCATGGCACTAAGTGCCTCAGCCAGGCTTTGCTTGCACACCTCCAGGGACGGTGCCTCCACCACCTCCCTGGGCAGCCCATTCCAATGCCAATCACTCTCTCTGCCAACAACTTCCTCCTAACATCCAGCCTAGACCTCCCATGGCACAACTTGAGACTGTGTCCCCTTGTTCTGTTGCTGGTTGCCTGGCAGAAGAGAGCAAACCCACCTGGCTACAATGTCCTTTCAGGTAGTTGTAGACAGTAATAAGATCACCCCTGAGCCTCCTCTTCTGCAGGCTGCACACCCCCAGCTCCCTCAGCCTCTCCTCATAGGGTTTGTGCTCCAGGCCCCTCACCAGCTTTGTTGCCCTTCTCTGGACACCTTCCAGCACCTCAACATCTCTCTTGAATTGAGGAGCCCAGAACTGGACACAGCACTCAAGGTGTGGCCTGAGCAGTGCTGAGTACAGGGGCAGAATAACCTCCCTTGTCCTGCTGGCCACACTGCTCCTGATGCAGGCCAGGATGCCATTGGCTCTCTTGGCCACCTGGGCACACTGCTGCCTCATCTTCAGCTACTATCCACCAGTACCCCCAGGTCCCTTTCCTCCTGGCTGCTCTCAGCCACTCAGTCCCCAGCCTGTAGTGCTGCTTGGGGTTGTTGTGGCCAAAGTGCAGAATCCTGCACTAGGTAGACTATGTTTGGTATCCTTACTAAGCTGTCAACCTTGGTGTGAAACCAAGATGCTTGAAGCTACAAGAAGAGAAATGCTGAAGTTCTGTGTCACATTATAAGCTTGCTTTTGTTTTGTGGGTTGTTTTTTTTTCCTCCCCTCACATTACAAAATCCATCAGCTAGCTGAGTTCAGTCAAATAACACTTACTGAATCATTAACATTGACTTTCAGATTTATCCTACTGACTCAGCGGGCTTGCTGGGGAGAGAAAGTTCTACCAGACAGAAGTTAAGCAACTGGAACCGAGTCCTTAATCACTGTTAGATCAATTAGCATCTGATGTCACCGCCGTTAGGATCCACGGCAAACACCAATTGCCAAGGGTGGGTGAAAGGCTGAGTGGTAGCCCTAATGAGTAACCCAAACACAACAATCCTTCAGGAATGCCAACACAAGGCTTTGGGGATTTTTGGAGAAGGCTTAGGAGATGAAGTTGCTGACAAGGAACAATCTTTCTCTCTTTTTTTTTTGCCTCTTATTTTGTTCCTGTCTGAGTCATTGATGTCGTTGGTGGACTTCAGGGCCAACAAATGTCTTGAGAGTCTTCCCCCCCCACACACCTCCCCTTTTCCTGCTACTTAAAATCTGGGAAAAAAACAAACCCAAACCACAAAGTTGTTCCTTTTCCCAGAAGGATAAAAACATCACAGCCTAATATATGATTGCTCCACTCTTTCTTTTTAAAGCGCCTGAACCAATTTCCTGCTCGTATTAAAGAGCCTGTGAGGAGAAGTGAAGGTTTCTGTAACTGCATTAAACAAATAGATGGGCATCAAGGACAGAAGATTCAGAGCTGGGAGGGAAATCTCAGCAGAATCTAAGCCATGAGCATCAGCATGAGCTGCAGCACAGCTGTGGATGCAAACTAATATTTGGCTTTTGATGGGAAGCTGAACATTTAGGACTTGTGATGCTGTTCAGAGGGAATCAAAAGGCACATTTCTAACAGACAGCACAGAATCATAGCATGGGTTGTGTTAGAAAGGACCTTAAAGATCACCTAGATCCAACATGGGCTGGGGCACCTTCCACTATGACAGGTTGCCCAAGGCCTCATCCAGCAGTTCCAGGGAGGGAGCATCCACAGTCTCCCTGGGTGAGCTGTTCCAGTGTCTCATCGCTCCCAATGGAGAGACTTTCTTCCTAATCTCCAGTCTCAGCCTCCCCTCTTCCTGCTCAAAGCCCTTCCTCTTCTCCTATCACTAGAGGCCCTTGACAGAAATCCCTCCCCAGCTTTATTGTAGGCTCTCTTCAGGTAGCCAAATGCTTAAATAACTGAAGATATAGATGTAGATAGAGACACAGATATAGATTATATGATATAGATATAGATGATGAATAGATGATAGAGATAGATATATAGATAGATGATATTATATAGATAAGATAGAGATAGAGATAGAGAGAGAGAGGTAGAGGTAGATATAGATAGATAATATAGATGATATTATATAGATAATATAGAGGTAGAGACAGAGGTAGAGACAGAGATGGAGATAGACAGATGATATATGATACAGATACAGAGACATAAGATATATATAGATATATCACACAGTATCACAGTATCACAGCATAGAATCAATCAAGCATGTTGGAAGAGACCTCCAAGCTCATCCAGTCCAACCTAGCACCCAGCCCTAGCCACTCAACCAGACCATGGCACTAAGTGCCTCAGTCAGGCTTTGCTTCAACACCTCCAGGGACAGTGACTCCACCACCTCCCTGGGCAGCCCATTCCAATGCCAATCACTCTCTCTGCCAACAACTTCCTCCTAACATCCAGCCTGTACTTCCCCTGGCACAACTTGAGACTGTGTCCCCTTGTCCTGTTGCTGGTTGTCTGGGAGAAGAGACCAACCCCACCTGGCTACAACCTCCCTTCAGGTAGTTGTAGACAGCAATGAGCTCTGCCCTGAGCCTCCTCTTCTATATTAGTATCTATATTAGATAGATACAGATAGAGGTATAGGTATAGATGTACAGACACACAAAGGGGAAATTTAGGCTGGAGGTGAGGAGAAAGTTCTTCCCTGAGAGAGTCATTGGACACTGGAATGGGCTGCCCGGGGAGGTGGTGGAGTCGCCGTCCCTGGAGCTGTTCAAGGCAGGACTGGACGTGGCACTTGGTGCCATGGTCTGGCCTTGAGCTCTGTGCTAAAGGGTTGGACTTGATGATCTGTGAGGTCTCTTCCAACCTTGGGGATACTGTGATACTGTAAAGGTAATGTATTTTCTGGTATTGATGTGAACACAGAACTAGTGCCAAGACTAATATGCTGTGGACTGCAGTAAATAACCTTCTCTCATGATGTTTGTTATGTTCAATATAGCAATTATGCTTCGTCACCTAATAAAGATAGAAGATAGTGAATATCTTCTTAGGGTTGCTTTAAAGCAATCTAATGAGTGGTATTCCATAGAATCATAGAATCAGTCAGGGTTGGAAGGGACCACAAAGATCATCTAGTTGTAACCCCCCTAAAATGGGCAGGGATACTTCACACTACATCAGGCTGTCCACAGCCTCATCCAGCCTGGCCTCAGACATCTCCTGGGATAAGGCTTCCACCACCTGCCTGGGCAACCTGTTCCTGAGTCCCACCACACTCATGCTGAAGAACTTCTTCCTAACATCCAGACTGAATCTACCCATTTCTAGCTTGGTTCCATGCCCACCAGTCCTATCACCACTTGACAACCTAAAAAGTCCCTCCCCAGCTTTCTTTTAGCCCCCTTTCAGATACTGAAATGTCACAATAAGGTCACCTGGGAGCCTTCTCCTCTCCAGACTGAACAACCCAAACTCCCTCAGTCTCTCCTCATAGCAGAGGTGCTTCAGCCCTCAGCATCAGAATGGTCTGGGCTGAAAGAGACCTCCAAAGCTCACCCAGTCCACCCCTACTTGCAGTCAGCAGAGGCATCCTCAACTATATCAGGTTGACCAGAGCTCTGTCCAGCCTCACCTTGAATATCTCTGAGGATGAGGCCACAGTCACCATCCTGGGCAACCAGTTGCAGTGTTCTACCATGCTCAGAAGTAAAGAACCTGTTCCTAACATCCAATCTAAATCTTCTCTTCTCTAGTTTGAAGCCATTGTCCTTTCTATCTCTACAGATCTTTGCAAACAGTCTCTCTCCAACCTTCTCCTAGCCCCCTTGGGGCACTGGCAAGCTGCTGTTAGGTCTCCCCAGAGATGACAACGCATGCTGCTTGGAAAAAAAAATGTCTTTGGACTGCTTTGGTTTGGAAGGGAACCTTTAAACTTCAACCCCTCTGAAGTCAGCAGGGACATCTTCAACTACAGCAGGTTTCTCAGAGCTCCAAACAGCCTGGAAGGGTTCAAGGATGAGGCATCTACCCCCTCTCTGGGCAGCCTGGAACAGAATCTCACTACCCTTGGTGCAAAAAATTTCTTCCTCCTATGCAGTCTAAATCTACCCTTTTTTAATTTAAACCCATCACCCCTTGTTCTGTCACAACAGACCCACTGAAAGGTCTGTCCTCAGATTCCTGGTGGGCCCCTTTCATTACTGAAAGGCTCTAAAAAGGTCTCCCTGGAAGCTTTTTCTTCTCCAGGCTGAAGAACCCTAACCTTCTCAGTATCACAGTATCACAGTACCACAGTGTCACCAAGGTTGGAAGAGACCTCACAGATCATCAAGTCCAACCCTTTAGCACAGAGCTCAAGGCCAGACCATGGCACCAAGTGCCACGTCCAGTCCTGCCTTGAACAGCTCCAGGGACGGCGACTCCACCACCTCCCCGGGCAGCCCATTCCAGTGTCCAATGACTCTCTCAGGGAAGAACTTTCTCCTCACCTCCAGCCTAAATCTCCCCTGGCACAGCCTGAGGCTGTGTCCTCTTGTTCTGGTGCTGGCCACCTGAGAGAAGAGAGCAACCTCCTCCTGGCCACAACCACCCCTCAGGTAGTTGCAGACAGCAATAAGGTCTGCCCTGAGCCTCCTCTTCTCCAGGCTAACCAATCCCAGCTCCCTCAGCCTCTCCTCGTAGGGCTGTGCTCAAGGCCTCTCCCCAGCCTCCTCGCCCTTCTCTGGACACGCTCAAGCATCTCAATGTCCCTCCTAAACTGGGGGGCCCAGAACTGGACACAGTACTCAAGGTGTTCTCAGCTTGGCCTCACGGCAGAAAGCTTCCAGCCTGCCTTCCCTTCATTGCTGTGGCTGCCCCTGCCCTACTCTATGGGGGGGTATGCTGAGGACTCCAGAGCTGGCCCCAGCACTGCAGGTGGAGTCTGAGCAGGGACAACAGCCCCAGGAGGTGCACTCAACCTTTTCCACTGTTGGAGAACTCTTTCAGTAAACATCTAAAAAGAAAGAAAGGATTCTGGCTTGTAGTTAAAGAAGCAGAGAAACTTTAACCTGGAATAAGCATAACCCAAGTTTAAAGAGTGAAACCAGAGCATTCAAAAGAGAGTGAAAAGCAGTTTCAAGTTGTTCTAAGCCAGTGACAGCCCTGCCTTCCTTATAAATAAATATGAAGAAATCAAAAAGGAAGCTTTGGAACATATTATTCTTTCTATTCTATTAAGCATTGCTGACAAGAAGCTGCATGCACATGGAGGCAGTGCTCGAATCCTCTTAGAGCTCACTGCTTTCAAAGGGGAACAAAAAGTGCTGACAGACTCTCAGCTGCATGGATCTAGCCCCACTAATCTCTTCAGGGATTCCAGAGAGATCCTGAGAATCTCAGACTACACAAAATACATCAGGCATAATCTCACAGGGAGACCTGTGTGATCTCTGTAATGTAATTGAAGCTCGTGGGGCACAGATTCCTCCAGATGGGTTTTTCATTGATGGCTGCTCAACAGTTTCCAAGCCCCACCAAAATCACATCTCTGACCACCAGAATGAGCAGCTGGCTAAAACACTGCCTCATTTCTCAATTGCCACTCAGTTACCATGCTGGGGAGCAATTTGGTTTCATAGGTGAATTCTACTGGGTCTCAGAGTTTTGGAAGGAGTGAAAGAAAATCAGAGACATCACAGAGAGATGCAGGTTGGCAAAGCCCCTCAGGATCACCAAGTCCAACCCAGAACCCTACTTTACAAGCTTCACCTTAAATCATAGCCCTAAGCACCACATCCAAACCACCCTTAAACACATCCAGGCTGGGTGACTCCACCATAGCCCTAAGCACCACATCCAAACCACCCTTACACACATCCAGGCTGGGTGACTCCACCATAGCCCTAAGCACCACATCCAAACCACCCTTAAACACATCCAGGGTGGGTGACTCCACCATAGCCCTAAGCACCACATCCAAACCACCCTTAAACACATCCAGGGTGGGTGACTCCACCATAGCCCTAAGCACCACATCCAAACCACCCTTAAACACATCCAGGCTGGGTGACTCCACCATAGCCCTAAGCACCACATCCAAACCACTCTTACACACATCCAGGGTGGGTGACTCCACCATAGCCCTAAGCACCACATCCAAACCACCCTTAAACACATCCAGGCTGGGTGACTCCACCATAGCCCTAAGCACTGCATACAAACCACCCTTAAACACATCCAGGCTGGGTGACTCCACCACCTCCCTGGGCAGCTCATTCCAGTCCCTGACCACTCCTTCAGTGAATAAACTTTTCCCAATGTCCCATGTAAACCTGCCCAGCCTCTGTATATCTGCTTTGCTGTAAACACAGCTTCATCTTACTTCCAAATCCTCTGAGCTGCTCTGGTAAATTTCAACGGCTGGGGGAGGAAGGTTCCTAACCCACCACCTCCCCTCTCAGCCTTCTCCTCTCCAGACTAAGCAGCCTCAGGGCTCTCAGCCTTTCCTTATCAGGCAGTGCTCCAGTCCCTTCAGCATCCTGCACTGGACTCTGCCAATCCTCATAGTCCAGCTGAGTTAACAGGAGAAGTTTCAAACTGTGTGTTGGTTTGGGTGTTCCCTGCCTGCCCCCCACTTTGAGAATCACCCAGACTAGACTCAGCCAGCTCTGGAAATTGAATGAAGCTTATATTTATAGCTTAACTCAATATACAAGCAGATAGTTACAGTATATACAGTTAGAGACAGAAATAGACAAGGTAAAAGGTAACACAGAAACACAACTCCCCTCCCAGAAACCTGAGTCCCCAGGAGGGGCTCCCAACCACCTCTGCACCTTCCCCCTGCCCCTCTCAACCTTACCCCAGTCCCAGGGAAGAATGGAGGCTTGGCCAGGGGGTTGGGAAGCAAAGTGGATTAGTCAGAGAAACAGAGGGTGACGTTAGAGAGAGAGATGCAGCTCGGAGCTCCCCAGCAGAAGAAGTTATGCCTTATCTATGCTTTGATTCTTGTTCTTACACATCTCAGCAAGCCAATGAGTGAGGTAGACACCAGCCTTGTTTTCCTTCCACAGCCTATAATCTAGTCCTTCTCACCAAAACATTCTAGCTAGCTTCAAATGAGCACAAACTGTCCTACAGCTCTTCTACAAGTGTTCATCTTTGATGCTAGTAATCTTTCACTAAAAAGCTACCTGGATTCTGGAAAAACTTTCTGGAATGCCTGTTTCTGGCACTGAATCCCATCCTGCCAGTGCTTGCAGTGCAGCAGAAACCACCAGCTCACCACGCTGAACGTCAGCCAGCAGCATGCCCTTGCTGCAGAGCAGGCAGATGATACTCTGGGCAAAGCGGTACCAGCAGGTGGGGGGAGGTTGATCCTCCCTCTCCACTCAGCACTGGTGAGGCCACACCTGGAGTGTGGTGCCCAGATCTGGGCACTGCAGTACAAGACCATGAAAGATCATAGAATCATAGAATCAACCAGGTTGGAAGAGACCTCCAAGCTCATCCAGTCCAACCTAGCACCCAGCCCTAGCCAGTCAACCAGACCATGGCACTAAGTGCCTCAGCCAGGCTTTGCTTCAACACCTCCAGGGATGGTGCCTCCACCACCTCCCTGGGCAGCCCATTCCAATGCCAATCACTCTCTCTGCCAACAACTTCCTCCTAACATCCAGCCTAGACTTCCCCTGGCACAACTTGAGACTGTGTCCCCTTGTTCTGTTGCTGGTTGCCTGGGAGAAGAGACCAACCCCACCTGGCTACAACCTCCCTTCAGGTAGTTGCAGACAGCAATGAGGCCACCCCTGAGCCTCCTCTTCTCCAGGCTGCACACCCCCAGCTCCCTCAGCCTCTCCTCATAGGGTTTGTACTCCAGGCCCCTCACCAGCTTTGTTGCCCTTCTCTGGACATGTTCCAGCACCTCAACATCCTTCTTGAATTGAGGGGCCCAGAACTGGACACAGCACTCAAGGTGTGGCCTGAGCAGTGCTGAGTACAGGGGACATCTTCTTTATCAGCCACTTGATTTACATAGGAGGAAAGCAACAAAATCTGATACTTATTCAGTAAAAGTATTTTTATTCCTGCTCTGCTCTCAGATGCTTTTGTTCACCTGTGTGCTCAAGAGAAGCATGTGCCTAGCATTCAGCTCAGGACTAGCAGAAAAGACCTTTCTTCTAAAACAAAGTGATACTTTGAAGGGAAAATAAATCAATACATAGGAAAAAGCAGCCACAAAAAGAAAAGTTTAACTTTTCCTGACTTTGCTCTTTGGGTTATTCTGGTCCAATTCTGATAGCTGTAGATATAGATGATACAGATATATAGATGATATAGATATAGATGACATAGATATACAGATTATATAGATAGAGACAGAGATAAATTATAGAGATATAGAAATAGAGATATAAATGATAAATGTGATAGAGATAGAGATATGATAGAGATGATGTAGAGATAAAGATATAGATTATATAGATAATATAGAGATGTAGATAGATTAGATAATATAGAGATGGAAATAGAGAAAGAGGTAGAGATAGAGATGATAGAAATAGAGAAACAGAAATAGAGATATAGAGATAGATGATATAGAAAGAAATAGATATAGAGATATGAGCTAGAGAGATGATATAGATGATAGAGATGATATAGAGATGGAGAGATGATATAAATGCTATAGATGTTATAGATAATATAGAGATAGAGGTGATAGAGATGACAGAGATTATATAGGTATAGAGATAGGTAGGCAATGGTAGAAGCTTCAGGAAATTAAATCCCTATCAAGAGCTCACTCCTTAAGGTTTGGAATCACTTCCAAGTTTATGGTAGCATGACTTTAGGGTGTCTAATTTTCATGGAGCTTTGAATCCTGGAATTATGCATGTATTACAGAACCACAGCATGTTAGAGGCTGGAAGGGACCTCCAGAGATCATCCAGTCCAACTCTCCTGCCAAGGCAGCATCACCCAGGGTAGTCCACACAGGAATGCATTCAGGTGGGGTTGGAAAGGCTCCAGAGGAGAGTCCACAACCTCTCTGGGCAGCCTGCTCCAGGGCTCTGGCACCCTCATTCTAAAGAAGTTTCTCCTCATGCTGAGCTGAAACCTTCTCTGTTCCACTTCATATCCATTGCTCCTTGGCCTACTGCTGTGCACCATCCAAAAAAGTTTGCCCCCCTCCACTTGACCCCCAGCCCTCAGCTATTGATAGACATTGCTCAGATCCCCTCTCAGCCTTCTCTTCTCCAGACTAACCAGCCCCAGGGCTCTTAGCCTCTCTTTGCAAGGAACTGGATGAGCTTTGAGGAAATGAAAAAGAAAGAGGAAAAAAAAAGGAAAAAAAAAGGAAAAAAAGAGGAGAGGAGAGGAGAGGAGAGGAGAGGAGAGGGAGAGGAGAGGGAGAGGAGAGGGAGAGGAGAGGGAGAGGAGAGGGAGAGGAGAGGGAGAGGAGAGGGAGAGGAGAGGGAGAGGAGAGGGAGAGGAGAGGGAGAGAGGGAGAAAAGAAAAGAAAAGAAAAGAAAAGAAAAGAAAAGAAAAGAAAAGAAAAGAAAAGAAAAGAAAAGAAAAGAAAAGAAAAGAAAAGAAAAGAAAAGAAAAGAAAAGAAAAGAAAAGAAAAGAAAAGAAAAGAAAAGAAAAGAAAAGAAAAGAAAAGAAAAGAAAAGAAAAGAAAAGAAAAGAAAAGAAAAGAAAAGAGAAGAGAAGAGAAGAGAAGAGAAGAGAAGAGAAGAGAAGAGAAGAGAAGAGAAAAGAAGAGAGAAGAAGAGAGAAGAAGAGAGAAGAAGAGAGAAGAAGAGAGAAGAAGAGAGAAGAAGAGAGAAGAAGAGAGAAGAAGAGAGAAGAAGAGAGAAGAAGAGAGAAGAAGAGAGAAGAAGAGAAAAGAAGAGAAAAGAAGAGAAAAGAAGAGAAAAGAAGAGAAAAGAAGAGAAAAGAAAAGAAAAGAAAAGAAAAGAAAAGAAAAGAAAAGAAAAGAAAAGAAAAGAAAAGAAAAGAAAAGAAAAGAAAAGAAAAGAAAAGAAAAGAAAAGAAAAGAAAAGAAAAGAAAAGAAAAGAAAAGAAAAGAAAAGAAAAGAAAAGAAAAGAAAAGAAAAGAAAAGAAAAGAGAAAGGAAGGAAGAAAAGAAAGAAGGAAAGAAAAGGACTTTTTTTTCTCTCCTCAACTGAATTTTTCAGAACAGAAAATTTAAGCCTATAGAGAAGTAGAACTTGGACAGAAAATGATGCACCACCTTGGGAATGGCATCTTTACTGTGTGACAGCATTTTTTCTCACTTCAGTGAATTTTAAACACAAGAGGATGATCCTCTGACATCGGAATGGATACATCAAACGTCTTCATTTTTATTCCTGCAGAGTTATTGTGACTGGAAAACTGCAATTTGCATTTATGGAGAGTGAAATCTTAACTAGAGATGCTTCAAAACATCACTGAGAAACAACCTTGCAGCCAGTGTGGTTGTGTGGCCAAGAAGGCAAATGGTCTCCAGGGTTACATGAAGAAGAGTGTGGCTAGCAGGTCAAGGGAGGTGCTCCTCCTCCTATATTCTGCCCTAGTGTGGCCACAGCTGGAGTACTGGGGTCAGTTCTGGGCTCTGCAGCTTAAGATGGGGAATTGGCGGAGTCCAGCAGAGGCTACAAAGATGCTGAGGGGCCTGGAGCATCTCTGTGAGGAGGAAAGGCTGAGAGCCCTGGAGATGTTGAGCCTGCAGAAGAGCAGTGCCAGAGGGGATCTGATAAAAGCTCAGTAATAAGCTAAAGGGTGGGGGGCAAGATAATCATAGAATCATGAGGGCTGGAAGGGAGCTCAAACATCATCCAGTTCCAACTCCCCTGCCATGGGCAGAATACCTCACACTAAATCAGCTTGCCCAGAGCCACATCCAGCCTCCATCCAGCCACATCAGCTTCCAGGGATGAGGCTTCCACCACCTTCCTGGGCAACTTGTGCCAGTCTCTCACCACCCTCATGCTGAAGAACTTCTTCCTAACATCCAAACTCAATTTACCCCATTGTAGTTTTGCTCCACTGCCCCCAGTCCTATCCCTACCTGGCATCCTAAAAAGTCCCTCCCCAGCTTTCTTGTAGCCCCCTTCAGGTACTGGAAGGCCACAAGAAGATTACCTGGGAGCCTTCTCCTCTCCAGACTGGACAGCCCCAACTCCCTCAGTCTCTCCTCATAGCAGAGCAGCTCCAGCCCTCTGATCATCCTCGTGGCCCTTCCCTGGACACCTTCCATCATCCAAACACACTTTTCAGTGGTGCCCAGTGACAGGACAAGGGGCAACATGCAGAAACTGGAACCCAGGAGGTTCGATGTGAACATGAGTAGAAACTTCCTTGGTGCAAGGCTGCTGGAGACCCTGGAGCAGCCTGCCCAGAGAGACTGTGGAGCCTCCTTCACTGAAGAGACTCTAAACCCACTTGGACACTATGATCCTGGACAAGCTGCTGACACTGTAGCAGGGGGGTTGAATTAAACAATCTCCAAAGGTCCCTTCCAACCTCTACCACTGTATAAACACACTGTGTAATCACAACATTCATTGGTGAGGAGGGAGCAACTGATGGCATTTACCTGGGCAGGAGCAAAGCCTTCACCACTGTCCTGCACCATGTCCTGATCTCCAAACTGGAGAGACATGGGATGGATAAAAAACTGGCTTGAGGGCTGCAGCCAAAGAGTGGCTGTCAATGGCTCCATGTCCCAGTAAAGGCCAGTACCAAGTGGGGTCCCTCGCGGTCAGTCCTTGGACCAGCATACTTAACATCTTTGTGGGTGCCATGGACAGTGGCACTGAGGCACCCTCAGCAAGCCTGTCAATGACACCAAGCTGGGCAGTGTGGCTGGCAGCTGGAGGGGAGGATCCATCCAGAGGGACCTGGACAGGCTGCAGAGGTGGGCTCAAGCTAACCTCATGAAGTTCAATGAGACCAAGTGTGAGGTCCTGCAGCTGGGTCGAGGCAATGCCAAGCACTAATAGAGACTGGTCTGGGACTAGCTTGAGAACAGCCCTCAGGAGAGGGACTTGGGCTGCTGGTGGATGAGAAGCTCAATATGAGCTGTCAGTGTGCTCTTGCAGCCCAGAGAGCCAAGCAGAACCTGGGCTGCAGCCAGAGCAGTGTGGGCAGTAGGGTGAGGGAAGTGATCCTCCCCCTCTACTCCACACTGCTGAGATCCCACCTGGAGTACTGCATCCAGTTCTGGAGCCCCTGGTGGAAGAGGCATCAGGAGGTGCTGGAAGGTGTCCAGAGAAGGGCCAGGAGGATGCTCTGAGGGCTGGAGCTACTGTGCTATGGGGACAGGTTGAGAGAGTTGGGGCTAATCAGTCTGGAGATGAGAAGACTCCCAGGTGACCTTATCATGTTCTTTAAGTATCTGAAGTGGGCTAGAAGAAAGCTGGGGAGGGGCAATTTAGGAAGTCAGGGAGTGATAGGACTGGGGGGAATGGAACCAAGCTAGAAATGGGTAGATTCAGACTGGATGTTAGGAATAAGTTCTCCAGCATAATGGTGGTGAGAGCCAGGAATAGGCTGCCCAGGGAGCTGGTGGAAGCCTCATCCCGGGAGGTGTTTAAGGCCAGGCTGGATGAAGCTGCAGACAGCCTAAACTGGTGTGAGGTGTCCCTGGCCTATTTCAGTGGGGTTGGAACTAGATGACCCTTGTGGTCCCTACCAACCCTGTCTGCTTCTATGATTCCATGATCACAATTCCAGCTTGTCCTCACCTTTAGCCTGGATCCAAAGTGAAACTGAGGTATGGGGAAGAAACCTGCACTTTCCCCTCTGAGCCACAGAAATAGTAACATGGTAGATTTCTGACTGTTCATGGCAAAAAAAGAGGCCCACAACTTGCTTCAACCATGCAAGGTCCCAAAGAAAAGGATAAGCTTTCAAATAATTGGGGTGGGAAAGAAACTCGTGCAAAGATATCACTGAGAGACATAATCACTGAGAGAGATAACAACCCAAACCCACAAATCCTTGGCACAAATAACAGGAACCAAGGAGAGAACTTCTCTTTCCAAGATCTATTTTCAGATAATTATAGCTTTCTCACTAAATCACTTCAACTCATTCACTTCAGCATCATTTACACCCCAAATCTGGATGTTATTCTTTTACATGTCAGGCAGATTTCTACTCGGCTTTTATTGGTCAGTAGAGAAGAAGCCATGCAATTGTGCTTCCTGCAGTGATCCTCCCCCCCTTAAATCACTACCCATTAGAAACCCACAGAAAACCTCTTGTTCTGTCCCAGATTTAGCCCAAACCAAACAGATTTGAATGCTTTAAAGCAGATATTATACAGCAAGACCTCACCTTTAGTGCTCGCAGGACTGTGGCCAGCGCTGAGGTCATGAGAAAGGTTATCTCCAGGAGTCACTGGGATTGGATTTCCAGAGCTTTTTGCATGATCTCCAGGTAGGTGATTTGATTTCCCTTCCCTCCCTGTAAAATGCAAAGAATAGTTGGTGCCATGGTCTGGCCTTGAGGTCTGTGGTAAAGGGTTGGACTTGATGATCTGTGAGGTCTCTTCCAGCTCTGATGATACTGTGACGCTGTGTGAATATGTTTAGGAGGATGGACTCAGCAATAACTGGACTAGGGAGAGTAAAGTTGCTGTCGTGGAGGGCCTGTAGGCCCCAAAAGAGGCTTATTTACGCCTTGCCTGGACATGTTTTTCTGCCAGGACAAGTTGTGTAAGCCACACACACCCAGGCTGGGGTCGGAGTGGCTGGAGAGCAGCCAGACAGAGAGGGATCTGGGGGTGCTGATTGATACCCACCTGAACATGAGCCAGCAGTGTGCCCAGGTGGCCAAGAGAGCCAGTGGCATCCTGGCCTGCCTCAGGAATGGTGTGGCCAGCAGGAGCAGGGAGGTCATTCTGCCCCTGTACTCTGCACTGGTCAGAGCACACCTTGAGTGCTGTGTTCAGTTCTGGGCCCCCCAGTTTAGGAGGGACATTGAGATGCTTGAGTGTGTCCAGAGAAGGGCAACGAGGCTGGGGAGAGGCCTTGAGCACAGCCCTACGAGGAGAGGCTGAGGGAGCTGGGATTGGTTAGCCTGGAGAAGAGGAGGCTCAGGGGAGACCTTATTGCTGTCTGCAACTACCTGAGGGGAGGTTGTGGCCAGGAGGAGGTTGCTCTCTTCTCTCAGGTGGCCAGCGTCAGAACAAGAGGACACAGCCTCAGGCTGCACCAGGGGAGATTTAGGCTGGAGGTGAGGAGAAAGTTCTTCCCTGAGAGAGTCATTGGACACTGGAATGGGCTGCCCGGGGAGGTGGTGGAGTCGCCGTCCCTGGAGCTGTTCAAGGCAGGACTGGACGTGGCACTTGGTGCCATGGTCTGGCCTTGAGCTCTGTGCTAAAGGGTTGGACTTGATGATCTGTGAGGTCTCTTCCAACCCTGATGGTACTGTGATGCTGTGATACTGTGTCTCCCTGGGGCTGTGCTCAAGGCCTCTCCCCAGCCTCGTCGCCCTTCTCTGGACACGCTTAAGTTTCAGCCTGCTCTGCTGGGCAAACAGCATAAAGACCCCAAGCAGCATTAAGCCTCAGGAAAACTCCTCTCTCTGTTTCTAGTTTAAATGTTTGCTAGTTGAAGAACAAATCCCTGTACATATTTTATCCTAAATTGTCTTCATAACCATGCACTGAACTCAATATTAATATACAGTGGTTGGGGGTGGTGAGAGTTCAAATTATTGAATTTAATAAATCTATATAAAATCTTCTATCACCCCAAATTAATTTCTCTCCTCCGCCAAATAGATACTGAGGAATCCCCCTCTGAAACAGTTGCATGGATGAGTCAAGTGCAAAATGGGGGAGTGAGACAAATATAAGGAGGAGAGGGTAAAAATAAATAGGTCTTTCAATCCAAACAGTTGCAATTCTTTTCCACAGCCTAGCAGTCAATGCCTGCTCTGAAATAACTTAAGATCTGTGAATGTGTTGTGATATAAATGTGTGGAGAGGCAGGAAGGTCAGAGACTGGAAAACCAGAGAATCTCAAATGGGAAGGCACCTCAAGGGTCATCTGGTCCCAGTGCTTTTTAGCCCAGCAGCTCGCCAGCTGAATCCAGTGCCCAGTGTTAGAGGATGCACCACTTCCCCAGGGAGAGTATTCCAGTGGCTGACTGCTGTCAAAGTGAAAAGTTTTTCAAGTCAGGGAGCAGTTTAGAACTGAATGAAGGCAGGAACACACACACAGGCAGGTCTAGAATATCTCTAGAGAGGGAGACTCCACAACCCCCCTGGGCAGCCTACTCCAGGGTTCTGTCACCCTCATAGGGAAAAAAAATCCTCCTCCTGTTTCCATGGAACTTCCTATGCCTCAGCTTCCACCACTGCCCCTTGTGCTGTCATTGGGCATCACCCAGCAGAGCCTGGCTCCAGCCTCTGCCCACTCACCCTGCACATCTTTATCAGCATGACTGAGGTCACCCCTCAGGCTCCTCCTCTCCCAGCAGCACAGCCCCAGCTTCCTCAGGCTCTCCTCCTAAGGAAGATCTTCCACTGCCTGCAGCATCTTTGTGGCTCTGTGCTGGACTCTCTCAAGCAGTTCCCTGAGGTCCTTATTGAATTGAGGGGCCAGAACTGGACACAGTACTCCAGATGCAGCCTCAGCAGGGCAGAGCAGAGGGGGAAGAAAACCTCCTGACCTATTCAGCACAGCCCTTCTAATGCACCCCAAGATGCCCTTGGCCTTCTTAGCCACCAGAGCACATTGCTGCCTTATGGTCAACCTCCCACCCACTAGAACCCCCCCCCAGGTCCATTTTCCCTTCACTGCTCTCCAGTAGGTCAGTCCCCAATCCTACATGGGGTTATTAGATGAAGCTTTGAGCAACCTGGTCTAGTGAGAGGTATCTCTGCCCATGGCAGGGAGGCTGGAATGAGATGATTTTTAATCCAACTCAAGCCTTTCTATGACTACTAAAGAGGATACAGGACTATTCCCCAACAGGTAGTTCCATAACTTTTGTTTCATGGAACACTGTAAGTGGAAGAATAAATCAGAGCCATTTTCATTGGATTTGCACTTAAAGCCCTGGAAAGGTCACCAAGGGAAAATGTAACTCTAGCTTGGAGGCAGTAAGGGGAATCTTGCATGCAATGTCTATTTAATACAAATGCACTTCTCTGTCCCCATCTGGTCAGTTCTAAAAGGAACTTGTGAGTGAGGACATCTCTCCTTCTTTATCGACTGTCTGTTACAAATCCTTCTAAGTTAAGAAACCAGAGAATCACAGAATCACTGAGGCTCTGAGATCTTCAGGTCCAGCCTATGACCTAACAGCACCACAGCCACAATCCTTTCCATTTCTCTGAACATCACCAAAGCATCTCTGACCCTGACTTTATGCTGCAAGACAGGTACACATGCAGATCTGGAACACTGATGGACAGATTCTTGTGTGAGTGCATTAATCACCTAACTTCCTCATGTCTCCAGTTTTACATCAAGAAGGATCATAGAATCAACCAGGTTGGAAGAGACCTCCAAGATCATGCAGTCCAGCCTAGCACCCAGCCCTAGCCAGTCAACCAGACCATGGCACTAAGTGCCTCAGCCAGGCTTTGCTTGAACACCTCCAGGGATGGTGACTCCTGAACACCTCCCTGGGCAGCCCATTCCAATGCCAATCACTCTCTCTGACAACAACTTCCTCCTAACATCCAGCCTAGACCTCCCTTGGCACAACTTGAGACTGTGTCCCCTTGTTCTGTTGCTGGATGTCTGGGAGAAGAGACCAACCCCACCTGGCTACAGCCTCCCTGGTTATTTCCTAGCATAATGAAAAACAGCACAGGTGAGACCACAGAACCATAGAGTTACTGAGGCTGGAGCAGACTTCTGAGATCTCCAGGTCCAGCTTATGACCTAACAGCACCACAGCGACCAGCCCATGGCACTGAGTGCCACACCCAACCTGTCCTTAAACACCTCCAGGGACAGTGACTCCAGCACCTCCCTGAGCAGTCCATTCCAGTCTCTAATTCCCCTTTCCAGCAGGAACTGCTTCCTAACATCCAACCTAACCCTCCCCTGGCACAGTGAAGCTGTGGCACAAACTGCCTGGGAGCAGAGCCTGACCCCACCTGACTGCAACTTCCCTTCAGGTAGCTGTAGAGAGTGCTAAGGTCCCCCCTGAGTCTCCTCTTCTCCAGGCTGAACCCCCCCAGCTCCCTCAGCCTCTCCTCAGCAGCCTTCCCCTCCAGTCCCTTCCCCAGCCTCTCTGCTCTCCTCTGGCCCTGCTGCAGCCCCTCAAGCTCTCTCTTGCAGTGAGGGCCCAGAGCTGCACAGTGCTGGAGGTGAGGCCTGCCCAGTGCCAGCACAGGGCACAATGACAGCCCTGCTGCTGCTGCTGCTGCTGATACAGCCAGGATGCCCTCGGCCTTCCATGCCAGCTGGGCACACTGCTGGCTCGCACCCAGCTGCTCTCACCCAGCACTGCCAGCTCCCTCTCTGCCAGATTGCTCTGCTGCCACCCATCCCTCAGCCACACAGCTAGTCACATCCTGTGGCCATGCCAGCAGGAACAACGATTATTTAAGCTGTTTTTCTCTTCTTTTTTCCAATCAATGATACTTCAGGTTGAGTTTTCTTCTTGTCTCTCTAAATTTCATCCCCAGTGGATAGAGCTCAGCAACTGAAACTCACCTTAATGATTCACATCAGGTCTCCAAGTTCTACAGTAAATCTTCTTGGGCAGGGGAAAAAAAAAAAACCTCTTTCTGGTGATGAAGAAGAGCAAAGAAAAACCTGCAAGGAATGAAATATTGTTTTCAGAAGTTGCACACCACAATTACAGAACTGTCTGGGGACAGGAAAAAGAGACAAGTAACAGACAGCTGAGACACAGGACCCTGGGTTTGGTGACCACTTGGCAACAATTGGAGTGCAGTTGGGTTTTTTGATTGCTTTTCAGACCTCCTACTTCTTACTCCTTGCATTTCCCACCTAGACTACACTGAAAGTGCATCACCCTACAGTTCTAATTGCTTTACAGCTCTCTCTTTGTTCATCCATGTGGAAATTATCCTCCACATGCTACTAAAAATTCAGAGGTAAGAAGTAACACTAGCAGAATTTACAGCAGTGATGGGCTTTGGCCAGCAAATGGGGGCAATATTAAGAATATCAGTGCAGAGTCCAGTTGTGTTCAATATCTCTATCAGTGACCTGGATGAGGGCATTGAGGGCCCCCAGTGAGAACTGACAGGGGGTGGCTGACACCCCTCAGGCTGTGCTGCCACCCAGCCAGACCTGGACAAACCTCATCAAGTTCAGTGAGTTTGAACTCACTGCATCTGGGGAAGAATAACATCAGGCACCAGTATAGGTTGGTACTGCCCTGCCAGAACGACCTTGGTGGGCAGCAAGTTCTGCATGGGGCAGCAATGTACCCTGGTGAGCAATAGAGCCAATGGCAGCCTGAGGGGCATCAGGAAAAGTGTGGCCAGGATGGCTGAGGAGGTTCTTCTGCCCCTCTGCTCTGCCCTGCTGAGACCACTCCTGGAATACTGAGTCCAGTTTTGGGCTCTCCAGTTCAAGAGAGACAGGGACCTGCTGGAGAGAGTCCAGCAGAGAGCCATGAGGATGACTGAGGGACTTGAGCATCTCCCTCGTGGAGAGAGACTGAGAGCCCTGGGGCTGTTTAGTCTGGAGAAGAGAAGGCTGAGAGGGGATCTGAGCAATGTCTATCAAGAGCTGAGGGCTGGGGGTCAAGTGGAGGGGGCCAAGCTCTTTTGGGTGCTGCACAGCAATAAGCCAAGGAGCAATGGATACAAACTGGAACAGAGATGGCTTCAGCTCAGCATGAGGAGAAACTTCTTTAGAGTGAGGCTGACAGAGTCCCACATCAGGCTACCCAGAGAGGTTGTGGAGTCTCCTTCTCTGGAGACTTTCCAAACCCATCTGGATGCATTCCTATGTGGACTACCCTGGGTGATGCTGCTTTGGCAGGGGAGTTGGACTGGATGATCTCTGGAGGTCCCTTCCAACCTCTAATGCTCTGTGATTCTGTAATATCAGGCTGTTAAAAGAATGAAACTTGCTCAGAGACACGTTTGAGACCAATCAGGATATCCAAGGGAAAAGGATCTTTAAAACCTTTCAAGGTTGCCTTCTTTTCAAATGCCAGCACCACCATTTTTGTTCCTTGGAGCCCCATCTAAAAAATGCCTTCTCCAGAGATAAGCCAACTGAAATGAATCATCACTTCTTGAAAAGGAGGTTTAACACCTATGCTCAGGAAGTAGGAATTAAGCATCTCCAAGCAGGGTAATTTTTTTATACTAGAATTCCTTTTTTGGGAAGAGGAAATTGAAAGCAAGAAGAGAGATTTGGCTTTGAAGTAAAAAAAAGAAGTAAATCACAGTGTCACAGTAGTATCACAGAATCACCAAGGCTGGAAGAGACCTCACAGATCATCAAGTCCAACCCTTTAGCACAGAGCTCAAGGCCAGACCATGGCACCAAGTGCCACGTCCAGTCCTGCCTTGAACAGCTCCAGGGACGGCGACTCCACCACCTCCCCGGGCAGCCCATTCCAGTGTCCAATGACTCTCTCAGGGAAGAACTTTCTCCTCACCTCCAGCCTAAATCTCCCCTGGCACAGCCTGAGGCTGTGTCCTCTTGTTCTGGTGCTGGCCACCTGAGAGAAGAGAGCAACCTCCTCCTGGCCACAACCTCCCCTCAGGTAGTTGTAGACAGCAATAAGGTCTGCCCTGAGCCTCCTCTTCTCCAGGCTAACCAATCCCAGCTCCCTCAGCCTCTCCTCGTAGGGCTGTGCTCAAGGCCTCTCCCCAGCCTCCTCGCCCTTCTCTGGACACGCTCAAGCATCTCAATGTCCTTCCTAAACTGGGGGGCCCAGAACTGAACACAGCACTCAAGGTGTGGTCTAACCAGTGCAGAGTACAGGGGCAGAATGACCTCCCTGCTCCTGCTGGCCACACCATTCCTGAGGCAGGCCAGGATGCCACTGGCTCTCTTGGCCACCTGGGCACACTGCTGGCTCATGTTCAGGTGGGTATCAATCAGCACCCCCAGATCCCTCTCTGTCTGGCTGCTCTCAGCCACTCTGACCCCAGCCTGTATCTCTGCATGGGGTTGCTGTGGCCAAAGTGCAGCACCCTGCACTTGGAGCTATTGAAGCCATCCCCTTGGACTCTGCCCATCTGTGCAGGCAGTCAAGATCCTGCTGCAGAGCCCTTCTGCCCTCCAACCCAGCCACATCTGCCCCCAGCTTGGTGTCATCTGCACACTTGCTGATGACTGACTCCATGCCCTCATCCAGATCATCTATGAAGATGTTAACGAGGATGGGGCCCAGCACAGATCCCTGAGGGACACCACTAGTGCCAGGTGCCAGCTGGATGTGGCACCATTCACCACCACTCTCTGGGCTCAGCCCTCCAGCCAGTTCCTAACCCAGCACAGAGTGTTGCCATCCAAGCCATGGGCTGACAGCTAATCTTGCAATCTCTCCCAAAAGTAAGGTTAATAAGTTGATTTTGTTTGGTATTAGCTATTTCCCCCCCCCCAGAAATATGATAATGAAAGACAAATTAGTATCAGAACATATGTCAGTATAATAAAAAGGACTCCTATTAGCATAATTAGTTGAGCATTGGGTGTTGGGGTTTTTATCCATTAATGCTCTTTGCTTAGGAAAATGAAGAGAAAGAAAATATTCAACTATCAATACCTGTGTATTGTTATTGGACTTGGTAATCCTGAGGGTCTTTTCCAATCTGGATGTTCCTATGATTGTGTGATTTAGGAAAACAATAAATGAATAGCTCAAGAAGTATCACAGTATCACAGTATCATCAGGATTGGAAGAGACCTCACAGATCATCAAGTCCAACCCTTTACCACAGAGCTCAAGGCCAGACCATGGCACCAAGTGCCACATCCATCCTTGCCTTGCATTGGATTTAGTTTTGCACAAGTGTTTTCCCCTAGCACTCTCTTAAGAATTCAGATAGATATTAAACTCATCTGATCACACTGAGACAGTTGTTTCATTTCCTACATGGCTGCCATAGATGGAAGGATGAAGAATCTCAGAATCACACAGAAACATTCAGGCTTGGAAAGAGCCTCAGGATCACCAAGTCCAACCCAGAACCCTACTCTACAAGGTTTACCCTAAACCATAGCCCCAAGCACCACATCTAAATCACCTTTAAACACACCCAGAGTTGGTAACTCCACCACCTCCCTGGGCAGCACATTCCACTGTCTGTCCTGGACAGCTCATTCCAGTGTCTGACCACTCTTGCTGGGAAAAAATATCTTCCTTGTGTCCAGTCTAAACCTGCCCAGTGGCAGCTTGAGGCCATTCCCTCTTGTTCTGTCACTATTGACCTGTGAGCAGAGACCAGCACCAACCTTTTCACAACCTCCTTTCACGTAGCTGCAGACAGCCATGAGGTCTGCCCTCAGCCTCCTGTTTCATACTAACCAGCCCCAGCTCCTTCAGTTGTTCCTCAGCAGATTTATTCTCCAGGCCCTTCCCAGCTCCCTTGCCCTCCTCTGGATCTGCTCCAGCACCTCCACATCTCTTTTGTATTGAGGTGTCCAAAAGTGAACCCAATATTCGAGGTGTGGCCTCACCAGAGCAGAGTACCAGGGCACAATCCCCTTCCTGCTCCTGCTGGACTTGTTGTTCACCACAGGAAACTGTGGAAATGACCTCTAAGAGCATTGAGTCCAACCTTCTACCCAACACCTCCATGAGCACTAGACCATGTCCCACAGTGCCACATCTACTTGTTTAACACCAGGTCTCCACTTTCTTGGAACACCTGCAGGGATGGTGACTCCACCACAGAATCAGAGAGTCACAGTATGCCAGGGGCTGCTCCAGGCCAAGCTCATCTGGTCCAAGCCCCGTGCCAGAACAGGATCACCCAAAGCAGACCACACAGGAACACATCCAGGAAGGTTCTGAGTATCTCCAGAGAAGGAGACTCCACAACCCCTCTGGGCAGCCTCTTCCAGGCTTCTGTCAAACTCACATGGAAAAAATTCCTCCTCCTGTTCCCATGGCACTTCCTCTGCCTCAGCTTCCACCACTGCCCCTTGTGCTGTCATTGGGCATCACCCAGCAGAGCACATTGCTGGCTCATGGTCAACCTCTCACCCACTAGGACCCCCAGGTCCTTTTCCCCTTCACTGCTCTCCTATCTCCATAGAAGGAGACTCCACCATCCCCCAACACCTGGCAACTATATCAGCAAAGAAATTCTTCCTAATGTCCAATCTAAACCTCCCCTAGCACAGCTTAAGGCCACTGCTTCTTGTCCTGTCATTAGTTACTTGGCAGAAGAGGCCTCCTTCAGGTAGTGTTGAAAGCAATGATGTCTCCTCTCAGCCTCCTCTTCTCCAGGCTAAACAATCCCAGCCACCTCATGCCTACCTTTGGAGGATTTGCTTCTTTAAGGTATTTAAGTGGGATATTCGTGCTGATGAGGACCTGGCATGCTGAGCCCTGGGATGGCAAAGACTTCTGCTCTGGTTCAATGAGAGCAAGAGGATAAAAATATATCCCAGCCCTTTGTCAGCAAACCCTGTGGGAGTGGAGTAGTTTGTTAGGCAAGGTGCTAGAAGGGAGAGGGAAGCTCTGACACATTATTATTCATTGTGTGGTGTGTCACTCAGGCTGCCATCGGGAGCCTTATCAGCGCTGAGCAGCAGCCAGAGGGACTGCATCCTGGGGAAATCCCACTGTCAGCACCACCCAGGCACAGCTCTGCTGCCCTTTGCAGGATGGATCTAGCAGCACAAGCCAGGAGATCGTTGACTGCTTAGGAACGATCATCAGCTTTAATTAATGACTTCTACTCTGCCTTGCTGAGACTGCCTCTGGGGCGTTGCATCCAGTTCTGTGCTCCCCAGGTCAAGAGGGACAGAGATGTGATAGAGAGTGCCCAGTGAAGGGTGTGAGGATGATGGAGGGGCTGGATCATCTGTCTGAGGAGGAAAGGCTGAGAGCCCTGGGACTGTTCAGTCTGGGGAAGAGAAGGCTGGGAGGAGATCTTATTGATGTTTCTAAATATCTGCAGGGTGGGTGTCGAGAAGCAGGGGCCAGGCTCTTGGCAGTGGAGTCCTGTGACAGGACAAGAGGCAATGGATACAAGCCTGAACTCAGGAATGTCCACCTCAACCTATGGATAAATGTCTCTGGTGCTGAAGCCCTGGAGCTGGCTGCCCAGAGAGGTTGTGGAGTCTCCTTCTCTGGAGACTTTTGAGAGCTGTCTGGATGTGTTCCTGTGTGACGTGCCCTGGGTGATCCTGCTTTGGCAGGGAGGTTGCAGGTCCTTTCCAACCCCTGCTATTCTCTGATTACAAAACCAGATGTATTCACAAAGGCTTCCTGAGAAGGACTCAGTATTCTGCCTGTGCAGTACTCCCTCAATATTACTCAGCCACGTCTGCAGGCCTTGGAGAAAGTGATCTGAACAAAGACCAGGTCAAATATGCAATGGGTTGTAGGAGCACGGCTGTGAGCTCCACACTTTGCACCCAGGAGAAAGGTTAATAGGAGGTTGGATGTGCAGGAGCAAAGATGTAAACAGGAAAGCTAAAATAACCCTGGAAAAAGGAAGAAAGCAAGCAGCAAAGCAGAGATCAGACAGAATTGTCATCTTTAAACATAGACACAAACCAGGAGGCAGTCAGATGAAGGCAGCAGTCTGAATGCCTTGAATTGAGAACATCTCACACTGTGGCTATACATAATTAAAAGCAGGGTTTATGTCTTTGAAAAGCAACTGATAGGAGCAAAACTTTCTAAGTGGTATTTCCACTGCAATGAATCACAATGAGAAAACTCTTGCAAAGCAGCTGGTGGAGGGTCTGGAGAAAAAAGTCTGGTGAGGGCTAGCTGAGGAAACTGAGGTTCTTTAGAAGGAGGCTGAGAGGAGATCTGCTCACTCTCAACAACTGCCTGAAAGGAGGCTGTAGCAAGGTGAGGGTTGGTCTCTTCTTCTAAGTAACAAGAGGAAGGACAAGAGGAAATGGCCTAAAGTTGCACCAGGGGAGGTTTAGCTTAGATGTCTGAAAATACTTTTTCACAGAATTACAGAATCACAGAATCACAGAATGTCAGGGGCTGGAAGGGGCCTCCAAAGCTCAGCCAGTCCAAGCCTCCTGCCAGAGCAGGAGCACCTAGAGCAGGTCACACAGGAACACATCCAGGTGGCTCTGGAATATTTCTAGAGAGGGAGACTCCACAACCTCCCTGATCTGCCTCTTCCAGGCTTCTGTCACCCTCACAGGACAAAAATTCCTCCTCCTGTTTCCATGGAACTTCCTCTGCCTCAGCTTCCACCACTGTCCCTTGTGCTGTCATTGGGCATCACCCAGCAGAGCCTGGCTCCAGCCTCTGCCCACTCACCCTGCACATCTTTCTCACCATGACTGAGGTCACCTCTTAGGCTCCTCCTCTCCCAGCAGCACAGCCACAGCTCCCTCAGGCTCTCCTCCTAAGGAAGATCTTCCATTCCCTTCAGCATCTTTGTGGCTCTGTGCTGGACTCTCTTAAGCAGTTCTGTGTCCCTCTTGAACTGGGAGGCCCAGAACTGGACACAGTACTCCAGATGCAGCCTCACCAGAGCAGAGTAGAGGGGAACCTTTTTACTTAAAGGATTCTCAACCTCTGGCACAGGTTGCCTGGTTGAATCCTCATCTCTGGAGGTGTTGAAAAGAGGCAGAGATGTGGTGCTGAGGGATGTGGCTTAGCACCAGCCTTGGGAGGCTTAGAGAGTGGCTGGACTGGATGTTCCAAATGAAAATTTGGAGTGTTTGGATAATTTATTCAGTTTTTATTCAGAGTTTGCTTCTCTCTTTCTGCCCTATTTTCAATAGCACTCTCTGTTCACAGGCTCACAGGATGCCAGGGGTTGGAAGGGACCCAAAGAGATCATTGAGTCCAACCCCCCTGCCACAGCAGGACCATGCAGTCTAGCTCAGGTCACACAGGAACACATCCAGACAGGTCTTGAAAGTCTCCACAGAAGGAGATTCCACAACCATTTGGGGCAGCCTGTGCCAGTGCTCTGTGATCCTTACAGTAAAGAAGTTCTCCCTTGTGTTGAGCTGGCACCTCCTGTGCTGCAGCTTCCATCCATTGCTCCTTGTCCTATCCCAGGGAGCAGTGAGCAGAGCCTGTCCCCTCCTCGCTGACACAGGCTCTTGAAGGTCTTTGATTTTGTGTTGTGTTTCTTTTCCTTAAATGGAATTATTTCAGGCAAACTTCTACTGGGACTCAACAACAAACCCAAAACCTCTTAAAGTCAGACTTGAGCAGCAACTCAGAAAAAATAATTCTCCAACATAATTATATCAAGTCAGGAATCATTACTATAGTGCCACTGCAACGAGCCCTTCATGAGACCTTCCAACTGCTGCTATCAGCACTTCCAAGCTTGATCTAGATGTCATGGATGCTAACAAGCTTCTTTTGGAATACAGTGGATACAGAGCTCACCGTGAGCACTCTTCACAGAATGGTAGAGGTTGACCTCCAGAGATCACCCAGTCCAACCCCCCTGCCCAAAAAAGGATCACCCAGGGTAGTCCACACAGGAATGTATCCAGGTGAGTTTGGAAAGGCTGCATAGAAGACCCCACAACCTCTCTGGGCAGCCTGCTCCAGGACCCTGTCACCTTCACTCTGAAAGAGTTTCTCCTCATGCTGAGCTGAAACCTTCTCTGTTCCAGTTTGTATCCATTGCTCCTTGGCTTATTGCTGTGCACCACTCTTGTTAGAGCAATAGCTGGAACAATGACTCTAGTGCAGATCACTTCCATGGGCAACTACAAAGGGCAGAGCTAATGACCATGCCCTCCACCAGCAAGTTCAATTTGTTAGCAATATTCTCATACACAAAACCCCAAACCCTGTGAGCTTATTACCTTTAAATGATCAAAAAGCCCCAATTCATTTGCAGAGACTGGATGAGGCACTTAGTGCCATGGTCTAGTTGACTGGATAGGGCTGGGGGATAGGTTGGACTTCAAGGTCTCTTCCAACCTGGTTGATTCTATGATTCTATGATTCTATATGTGAAGAGTTTTTTCATCACTGTGGTTAAGACCATCAAAGAGAATCTCTGAACTATTTGGTTTGGAAAAAAACATGTAAGATCCCCAAGTCCAACCCTTGACTAGCCAGGTCACCACTGACCCCTGTCCCTCAGCATCTCATCTGCATGACCTTTAAATCTCTCCAAAGATGAGGATTCCAGCACTGCCCTGGGCAGCCCCTTCCAAGCCTTGACAACCCTTTCAGAGAAGAAATGTTTCCTAGGGTCCAACTAACCCTCCCCTGGCACAGCTTGAGGCCATTTTCTCTCATCCTATCACTAGTTACCTAGGGCAGGAGCCCAGAACCTCCTCTCAGGGAGCTGTACAGAGCTAGAAGGTCTCCCCTCAGCCTCAGATATTTCTGTTGCTGGCCAGTTCCTACTGAAGCAAACACACACACAGACTGTGTCAGCATTATCTACATGGCCAAAGCTGAGTTCTCTGTTCACCTCTGTAAAACACCTGTCAGCTACACAGCCAAGCTGTCCTTAAATATCTTCAGGGATGCTGACCCCACCACCTCCCTGGGCAGTCCATTCCAGTCTCTAATTCCCCTTTCCAGCAGGAACTGCTTCCTAACATCCAACCTAACCCTCCCCTGGCACAGCTTCAGGCCATGCCCTCTCCTCTTGGCACAAGCTGCCTGGGAGCAGAGCCTGACCCCCACCTGACTGCAACTTCCCTTCAGGTAGCTGTAGAGAGTGCTAAGGTCCCCCCTGAGTCTCCTCTTCTCCAGGCTGAACCCCCCCAGCTCCTTCAGCCTCTCCTCAGCAGCCTTCCCCTCCAGTCCCTTCCCCAGTCTTGTTGCTCTCCTCTGGCCCTGCTCCAGCCCCTCAAGCTCTCTCCTGCAGTGAGGGCCCAGAGCTGCACAGTGCTGGAGGTGAGGCCTGCTCCTCATATAGGCCAGGATGCCCCTGGCCTCCCGTGCCAGCTGGGCACACTGCAGGCTCATGGGCAGCTGCTGTCACCCAGCACCCCCAGCTCCCTCCCTGCCACCGTAATTCTACGATGCTCTCTGCACAGCCAGCAGATTAGTTATTAACCTAGAAGAGAGAATTCTGACCTAAGCCTTAACCTAGAGAAGATAACTTGGAGAAGCTGATGGGACATAACTGGTTCCATATGAGGAAAGAAGTGGGCATCTGAAGGCAGGAAAGCTGTGTGAGAGACCAGCACACACCGAGGTTTCTCCTGACAGCTCTCTCTTGTGCCGCACTTCAGACAAGCAACACAAATGTCTCCCCCTGCCAATGTCCTTCCATGCTGCCTGCTAGGAATTTGAACCAGAACTAACTGCTTAGGAAACTGAAACAAAAGGAGACTTGGTGGCTTCAGTGTGTTCCTGCAGCCCAGAGAGCCAAGCAGAGCCTGGGCTGCAGCCAGAGCAGGGTGAGGGAAGTGATCCTCCCCCTCTACTCCACACTGCTGAGATCCCACCTGGAGTACTGCATCCAGTTTGGGAGTCCCTGGTGGAAGAGGGATATGGAGGTGCTGGAAAGTGACCAGAGAAGGGCCAGGAGGATGCTCAGAGGGCTGAAGCTGCTCTGCTATGAGGAAGAGACTGAAGGAGTTGGGGCTGTTTAGTCTGGAGAGAAGGCTCCAAGGTGACTTCATTGTGGCCTTTCAGTACCTTAAGAGAACTACAGAAAAGCTGGGGAGGGACTTTTTAGGCTGTCAGGGAGTGATAGCACTGGGTGGGAATGGAACAAAGCTGGAAATGGGTAGATTCAGACTGGATGTTAGGAAGAATTTCTTCAGCATGAGGGTGGTGAGACCCTGGAACAGGTTGCCCAGGCAGGTGGTGGAATCCTCATCCCTGGAGGTGTTTAAGGCCAGGGCAGATGATGCTCCAGCCAGCCTGATCTAGTGTGAGGTGTCCCTGCCCATGGAAGGGAGGTTGGAACTGGATGATCCTTGTGGCCCCTTCCAACCCTGATTGATTCTATGATTCATTTCTTCCTGCCTGTTTACAACAACAGCTGTGTAAAGACCTCCAAAAGCAGTACTGGGACCAGCTCTGGAGTCCTCATCACAGGAGAGACACGGACCTGTTGAAGCAAATCCAGAGGAGGTGTGCTAGTTTTAGGCTAACTGGAGTATTTTAGTGAGAAAAATGAGATAATAGGCTGTGAAAAGGAACAGTGGTGATGTCTACTGTACTCATAGGCTTGCTGAGATGTGTAAAAGCAAGAACACAATCATAGATAAGAGAGCTTCTTCTGTGTAACTAATCCTTCTGCTTCTAACCCCCCTGGCTGATCCTCCAAACTCATCTTGCACATAAGGCAAAGTCTGGGATAAGGTAGAGAGGTGGAAGGAAGGTGGAAGGGCAGTTGGGAGCTCCCATGGGGACTCAGGCTTCTGGGAGGACTGTTGTGTTTCTGTATTACTGTTAACTTGTGTATTTCTGTCTCCAGCTGTATCCATTGTAACTATCTGCTTGTATATTGTGCTAAGCTGTGACTATAAAGCTTCATTCCTTAACTTCCAGCCAGTCCAGTCTGGGTGACTTCATAAGAGGAGGGGGGGTGCAGGTAACTCCTAAACCATCACAGGAGGCCACAGCAATGATGTGAAGATTGGAGGAGAGAGTTGGGATTGGTCAACCTGGAGAAGAGAAGGCTCCAGGGACACCTTCTTATGGCCTCTGAGTGGCCTAATTGGGACAGTAAGAAAGCTGAGGACAGCCTTTTTGGCAGGTCCTGTTGTGACAGGGTAAAGGGTGATGGTTTTAAACAGAAAGATGGAGGTTTGGACTGGATACAAGGAAGAAATTTCATTTCACTGAGGGCAGTGAATAATGTACAAAGACTGCAGGTTGACAAACTGCTTTAACATTAATTGTCTCCTGTTTGTGGACAGAGGTTGGCATATGAAAGTCAGCTCCTGCCTGCAAATCAGGAGAGATTCCATTTCTGCTGTGCAGGAGCATTCTGCTGTGCTGCTGGCAGCTTCAGCTATGTGTTGCCAGTTTGGGATTTTCACTAATCATTAGAATCATAGAATCATAGAATCAACCAGGTTGGAAGAGACCTCCAAGCTCATCCAGTCCAACCTAGCACCCAGCCCTATCCAATCAACCAGACCATGGCACTAAGTGCCTCAGCCAGGCTTGGCTTCAACACCCCCAGGCACGGTGCCTCCACCACCTCCCTGGGCAGCCCATTCCAATGCCAATCACTCTCTCTGGCAAGAACTTCTTCCTAACATCCAGCCTAGACCTCCCCTGCCACAACTTGAGACTGTGTCCCCTTGTTCTATTGCTGGTTGCCTGGGAGAAGAGACCAACCCCACCTGGCTACAATGCCCCTTCAGGTAGTTGTAGACAGCAATGAGCTCTGCCCTGAGCCTTCTCTTCTGCAGGCTGCACACCCCCAGCTCCCTCAACCTCTACTCATAGGATTTGTGCTCCAGGCCCCTCACCAGCTTTGTTGCCCTTCTCTGGACATGTTCCAGCACCTCAACATCCTTCTTGAATTGAGGGGCCCAGAACTGGACACAGCACTCAAGGTGTGGCCTGAGCAGTGCTGAGTACAGAGGCAGAATAACCTCCCTTGTCCTGCTGGCCACACTGCTCCTGATGCAGGCCAGGATGCCATAGGCTCTCTTGGCCACCTGGGCACACTGCTGGCTCAGCTTCAGCTACTCTCTATCAGTACCCCCAGGTCCCTTTCCTCCTGACTGCTCTCAGCCACTCAGTCCCCAGCCTGCAGTGCTGCTTGAGGTTGTTGTGGCCAAAGTGCAGAACCCTGCACTTGGCCTTGTTCAATCTCATCCCATTGGCCTCTGCCCACCCATCCAGCCTGGCCAGGTCCCTCTGCAGGGCTCTCCTACCTTCCAACAGCTCCACAGCTGCTCCTAGCTTGGTGTCATCTGCAAACTTACTGATGCTGGACTCAGTCCCCTCGTCCAGATCATCAATAAAGATATTGAACAGGACTGGGCCCAGCACCCATTCTGTGGTTTGACTTCCTTTCACAAAAAGGCCTGTCCTGACAGGAGAGGGGGTGATGGCTTTAAACTAAATGAGGGAGCTTCAGACTGGATATGGAAAGAAATTGCTTACAGTGAGGATGGTGAGATACTGGCTCATGTTGCCCAGGTAGGCACCTCATGCCTGGAAATAGTCCCGGTCAGGAGCTCTGAGCAACCTGCTGTAGTTGCAGATGTCCCTGCTGACTGCAGGTTAGGTTAGATTAGAATCATAGAGTCATGGAATTGTAGAGTCACAGAATCAGAGATCACAGAATCACAGATCACAGAATCACCAAGTCAAAGAATCACAGAACCACCAAATCACAGAATCGGTCAGAGTTGGAAGGGACCACAAGGATCACCCAGTTCCAACCTCTATGCCATGGGCAAGGACACCTCACACTAGATCAGGCTGGTCAGAGCCTTAGCCAGCCTGGCCTTAAACATCTCCAGGGATGAGGCTTCCACCACCTCCTTGGGCAACCCATTCCAGGGTTTCACCACCCTCATGCTGAAGAACTTCCTCCACCCTGAATCTACCCATTTCTAGTTTGGTTCCACTCCTCCCAGTCCTATCACTCCCTGACAGCCTAAAAAGTCCCTCCCCAGCTTTCTTGTAATCCCCTTCAGACACTGAAAGGTCACAATAAGGTCACCTCAGATGACCTTTAAAGTTCCATTCCATTCCAAGCCACTCTGGGACTCTATGATTTGTAACCTTCCATCAGCCATCTATGAGAAGCACAGCAACAGAAAGGGCAGCTGCTTCATAAGGTCTCTGAGCTGAATTGCTGCCATCCCTGGGATTCATACTCTTCCACTGAAACATCTTCATAAAGGCCTACCTGCTCCTTTACAGCTGTAAAGTCTGCACAGTGGTGCTTGGGGAACCAAGGCCAGGCAATTTTTTGCTCTGCACGATACCAAATCACTCTGATCTGTGTCAGTTCCTGTTGCAGTTTACTACAAGGGTAAAGACTAATGTCACTATGAAATGTACATTGAAATAGCAATCACAGCTTGTAAAAGCCATGAAGCTGTGGTAGCTACCTTAGTAACAAGCTAGCTAGGCAGAGAGAAGTATTTCCTTCCTTTCTTCCTAGGTTGCCCAGAATCTCCCAGTGACAAATGCAGATGTTGCAGAAACATGAAAGTCATCTGAATTTGCATTACATGAGCTCAAGGGGATGGGAAAAGGAGAAGAGATTCTTCTGTGATTCCACTTACTTCTCCTGCTCTGACCTGGGGCTGTTGAGCCTGCAGAAGAGCAGCCTGAGAGGGGACCTGATCAATGCACAGCAAGAGCTAAAGAATCATAGAATCATAGAATCATAGAATCATAGAATCAACCAGGTTGGAAGAGACCTCCAAGCTCATCCAGTCCAACCTAGCACCCAGCCCTAGCCAGTCAACCAGACCATGGCACTAAGTGCCTCAGCCAGGCTTTGCTTGAAGACCCCCAGGGACGGTGCCTCCACCACCTCCCTGGGCAGCCCATTCCAATGCCAATCACTCTCTCTGTGAAGAACTTCTTCCTAACATCCAGCCTATACTTACCCTGGCACAACTTGAGACTGTCCCCCCTTGTTCTATTGCTGGTTGCCTGGGAGAAGAGCCCACCCCCCACCTGGCTACAATGATGTGGTGCTGGGAGGAACACACATTGTGGTGGAGGGCCTGTAGACCCAAACAGAGGCTTCTTTATGCCTGCTCTGCCTGGACATGTTTTTCTGCCAGGACCCCTGGTTGTAAACAGGTTGTGTCACCCACACACACCCAGCTCGTGTATCCCTGGGGCACGTCCATGTGGTCCCCATATTTGGGAGAGTCCAGGCAAGAGCCTCCTGCCTACTATGGTAAGGTCTGGCTTACTGCCAACCTGATTGGTCACTCTATGGCCAAAGGGCCCATTAATCTCAGCCCACAGTCCATAAAGGTGGGTGCACAGGAGAACCACGTGTTCAGCTCAGCTCAGCTCAGCTCAGCTCTCTGACCCACCTGCAAGGATCAGACACAGCTCTGCCCTTCACCTGAAGCGCTCAGCCGCTCATACCCGCACACTCGGATGCCATGGCATAGCTCCAACGCCCTCTGAGGCACAGACCTCGTGCATTGATCTCAACTGCAGCTAACCTGCCTGTGTACCTTAGATGCAGAGCTCATTCAAGCCTGCACATACATATATAAGGAGCTGATAGCCTCCTAAGCCAGCTGTGCATACCTGCAAGCTATATTGCTATCTGGACCTGATCCTGATCTTGCTTTATCTTAAGGAGCTCAGTCTCCCAGCAGCCTAGCACACTTTGCAGGCCTGCTGCTTATTGCCTGGAGAGGACCAGGAAGCAGACTTCTGCATTGTCTGCATCCACAAACACATAGCCTGAACCCGTGAAGGAAGAGTGCCAGAGCCAGCATGGACATTCTTCTCCTGCTCCTGTAATCCTGCCAAGCTGATAATGCCTGGACACAGCATCCAGAAGAAGACAGCAGCATCAAGGCAAAGATCATCCCTCGCCAGGAGAACAAAGCTTAGAGAAACCTAAGGCCCCAGAGAGTGGGAAGATTTGTCATTTCACAGTACCACAGTATCATCAGGGTTGGAAGAGACCTCACAGATCATCAAGTGCAACCCTTTAGCACAGAGCTCAAGGCCAGACCATGGCACCAAGTGCCACGTCCAGTCCTGCCTTGAACAGCTCCAGGGACGGCGACTCCACCACCTCCCCGGGCAGCCCATTCCAGTGTCCAATGACTCTCTCAGGGAAGAACTTTCTCCTCACCTCCAGCCTAAATCTCCCCTGGCACAGCTTGAGGCTGTGTCCTCTTGTTCTGGTGCTGGCCACCTGAGAGAAGAGAGCAACCTCCTCCTGGCCACAACCTCCCCTCAGGTAGTTGCAGACAGCAATAAGGTCTGCCCTGAGCCTCCTCTTCTCCAGGCTAACCAATCCCAGCTCCCTCAGCCTCTCCTCGTAGGGCTGTGCTCAAGGCCTCTCCCCAGCCTCGTTGCCCTTCTCTGGACACGCTCAAGCATCTCAATGTCCCTCCTAAACTGGGGGGCCCAGAACTGAACACAGCACTCAAGGTGTGCTCTAACCAGTGCAGAGTACAGGGGCAGAATGACCTCCCTGCTCCTGCTGGCCACACCATTCCTGAGGCAGGCCAGGATGCCACTGGCTCTCTTGGCCACCTGGGCACACTGCTGGCTCATGTTCAGGTGGGTATCAATCAGCACCCCCAGATCCCTCTCTGTCTGGCTGCTCTCAGCCACTCCCACCCCAGCCTGTATCTCTGCATGGGGTTGCTGTGGCCAAAGTGCAGCACCCTGCACTTGGAGCTATTGAAGCCATCCCCTTGGACTCTGCCCATCTGTGCAGGTGGTCAAGGTCCTGCTGCAGAGCCCTTCTGCCCTCCAACCCAGCCACATCTGCCCCCAGCTTGGTGTCATCTGCACACTTGCTGATGACTGACTCCATGCCCTCAATTCCCCTCAAGCCGGGAAGATTCCAGCATCCAAGAATCCACAGGCAGATCCCCTGAAGTCTGGACATTGGGCACAGGCTGTAACACAACCCTGGGAGGGTGATTATATAATTAATAACAACACTTATAAGTTGTTAATTCCTCTCTAATATAAGTTACCTCTGCCTTAGAGCAGAAAGAGTTTCAGCCCCTCTGCTGGGCAAAGAGCATAAGCTCCCAAGCAGCACTAAGCCAAAGGCAAATTCCTCTCTCTGTTTATAGTTTCATGTTTTGCTAGTTATTAACCAAATCCCTGTATTTATTCTATCCCAAATTGTTTTCATAACTTTGCACAGGACTAAGTTTTAATACACAGTGGTTGGGGGGGGGGGGGGGGGGGGGGGGGGGGGGCAAGAGTTCCTAACTATTAATTTTAGTGAATTATATTTTATATAAAATTTTATATCACCTCAAATTAATTTCTCACCTCCACCAAATAGGCTTTGGTATAGAGAACCCCCTCTGCAACACACAGCTAAGGGTATCTCACAAAAGTTCTCATTGTGCCCTTCTGTGCAAAACCATAACTTGACCTGGAATAGTTCCAGGAATTGGGCACCTGTCACTTCTCAGGGCAACCTTGGTCAGTTTTTTACCCCCTTCTCAGTGTAAAAGTGTTATTCCTTCTACCTCAACATTCAGGCCTTTTAGCAGGTTGTTTTTCTTCACTACTCATCCTCTCTTCCAAGGTAAACTGTTCAGGAAGAACTGGATAATAGATATTTCTTGATCTCATGGTCAAACTTTCAAATGTCTTAATGAGAAAGTGAATCCCAACCTATCCCACCCACAGCCAGCAGTGATTCCTCTCATTTGAAACACTTTTTTTATGTGAGAATTACTTTGAGTTTTCCTCCATTTCCATTGCTTCTCCCAGAGGAGGATCATGAGGTGATCAAGGGCTTGGAGCAGCTCTGCTAGGAGGACAGGATGAGGGAGCTGGGGGAGTTCAGCTTGCAGAAGAGAAGGCTCCAGGCAGACTTTAGAGCAGCCTGCCAGGGCTTGAAGGGGACTAGAAGAAGGCTGTAGAGGGACTGTTTGCAAAGGGCTGCAGGGACAGGATGAGGGCAATGGATGCAAACTAGAACAGAGCAGATTGAGATTGGATGTGAGGAACAAGTTCTGCACCATGAGGGTATTGGAACACTGCAACAGGTTGCCCAAGGAGGTGGTTGGGTCCCCATCCCTGGAGATACTCAAGGTGAGGCTGGACAGGGCTCTAGGCAACCTGCTCTAGTGGAGGATGTCCCTGCTGAGTGGAGGGTTGGACTGGATGAGCTTTGGAGGTCCCTTCCAACCCAAATCACTCTGTGGTTCTATGAACCTTTTCTGTGTCAGCTGTTTCAGCTCCTTCTGAAACTCCATTTTTCTACACCTTCTTCCCCCCTCATTGCCAAGTCTCAAGTACTGAGTTCAGTTCTGGGCTCCTCACTGCAAGAAGGACATTGAGATGCTGGAGCATGTCCAGAGAAGGGCAACAAAGCTGGGGAAGGGTCTGGAGAACAGGGCTGGTGATGAGCAGCTGAGGGAGCTGGGGTGTTTAGTCTGGAGAAGAGAAGGCTGAAGGGAGACCTCACTGCTCTCTATAGCTCCCTGCAAGGAGGCTGCAGTGAGATGGAGGTTGGGCTCTTCTCCTCAGCATCAGGTGATAGAATGAGAGAAAACAGCCTAAAATTGTGCCAGGAGAATGGAGTTCCCATCCCTGGAAGTGTTCAAGAAACCTGTGGCCATGGCACTGTGGGACATGGTTTAGTGGCCACGGTGGTGCTGGGTTGATGTTTGCACTCAATGCTCTTGGAGGGCATTTCCAAGCAAAACAATTCTGAGAAGAAACAGGTCTCTTCTCCTGAGTAGCAAGTGACAGAATGAAAGCAAATGGTCTCAGATTGCAACAGGGGAGGCTTAGGTTGGACATCAGGAGAAAATCCTTCACTGAAAGGGTTGTGGAGCCCTGGAAAAGGCTGCTGAGGGAAGTAGTGGGGCAAAGATCCCTGGAGGGATGGAAAAGCTGCCTAGATGTGGTGCTGAGGCACACAGGGCTGGCTTAGTGGCTGGACTCACTCATCTGTGATGTTCCAGTGAAAGTGATGAGCTGGAGGATCCATGATTTTTCTATTTCTCCACAAGAAAGGTCTTCATTCATGTTTGGGGTCTTCCAAAGTGAGGAAGCTTGAAGGAGAAAATACAACCCCCTTTCAATAACCTCAGCAATGCTATTTACAGATCTCATATCTGCACTTAGGAAAAAAAAGTTAGTTTGCCAAGACTGCCACCTTCAAATACCACTTTGGAATATGTCAATCAGATTCTAAATGTTTTGCCCACATCCTCAAGTACCTCTCAAAATGATGGAAGAAAGAATCCTGCAGTGCTTTGTCAGAATCGGTGCTGAAGTAACTGTCAAGTCACAGGATCATAGGACACGAGGGGCTGGAAGGGACCTCTGGAGAGCTTCCATTCTAAGCCCCCTGCCACAGCAGGAGCAGAGAATCCAGCACAGGTGGCACAGGAACACATCCAGACAGGGCTGGAAAGGCTCCAGAGAGAGGAGCTGGAGCAGCACTCTGGGAGGAGAGGCTGAGGGAGCTGGGGGTGTGCAGCCTGCAGAAGAGGAGGCTCAGGGCAGAGCTCATTGCTGGCTACAACTCCCTGAAGGGAGGCTGCAGCCAGGTGGGGTTGGGCTCTGCTGCCAGGCAGCCAGGGACAGAACAAGAGGACACAGCCTCAAGCTGCATCAGGGCAGGTTCAGGCTGGATGCTAGGAAGAAGTTCTTCACAGAGAGATTGATTGGCATTGGAATGGGCTGCCCGGGGAGGAGGTGGAGTCCCCATCCCCAGAGGTGTTTAAAAGGAGACTGGATGAGGCAGGTGGTGCCAGGGCTTAGCTAATTCGGAGTGTTAGGTGATAGGTTGGACTGGATAACCTCAGAGGTCTTTTCCAACCTTGTTAATTCTGTGATTCTGTGAGAAGGAGACACCACAGCCTCTCTGGGCAGCCTGTGCCACTGCTCTCTCACCCTTACAGCAAAGAAGTTCTTCCTCCTCTTGAGCTGCAGCTTCCTGTGCTGCAGTTTCCATCCCTTGTCCCTTGTCCCGTGGCAGGGCACAAGTGAGCAGAGGTTGTCCAAGGGGTCCCTTCCTTCCTGACCCCCAGCCCTCAGCTATTTGATGGACATTGCTTAGCTCCCCTCTCAGCCTTCTCCTCTCCAGGCTGAACAGCCCCAGGGCTCTCAGCCTCTCCTCACCAGGCAGTGCTCCAGGCCCTTCAGCATCCTTGCAGCCCTGCCTTGGACTCTCTCCAGCAGATCTCAGTCCCTCTTCAAGTGGGGAGCCCAGAACCGGATGTAATATTCCAGATGGGGCCTGACCAGGGCAGAGTAACAGGGGAGGAGAACCTCCCTGGATCTGCTTGTCACACCCTTCCTGTTGCATCCCACTGGCCTTCCTGGCCACAAAGGCACACTGCTGTCCCGTGGGTAGCACTATCTTCTAGTACTCCAAGATCCTCCTTCCTCATCAGGCATATCACTCTAACAGCACAGCTCTGACCTTTTTCTTGCAGTGGTTCTCTCTCTCCACACTTTATTTTCCATCTAACTTCTCTTGGTTTGGTTTTGCATTCTTTTTTTCTCCCTGTTAAACACAGTCCTGGTTCTTGCAGGGACAAAGGACCACACACACCCCACCCCTTTAATCACAGCCTTAGCTCCTACTAATCTTCTGCCCATGGATTCTGCTGACCCTGAGCTCTTAATCATTATCATTTGGATGGGCAATTTAGGAAAGAGACAAATAAACATAATATATTTTATAGCACAAAGTGAAAGATGGGAAAGGGGGGAAAAAATGTCACTGTATGTGACTCAGGCTGATGATTTTCAGCTCTTCATGCTACAAGTGACAATGCTGATGCATGACAAGGCCCAGATAACAACCACTGCTTGGGAAGATGTCTTTGTCATTCCCATGAAAATGCCTGTGTGGGTTTTATTAGGAGGGGAGGGGGGGGGTGGGGAAAAACCCACCCCAGAATCTGTAGCAAATCTCTTTAAGTATATTGCTGGGTTTAATAAAAGCATTAGTGCTGAGTATCTTCCTACAGGGTGAGGTTTTTCAGCACTTCCAGTACATGAGGCTTTTAATCCTCTATAGAATGAGGAGCGTGCAGCCCTTCAAACTGAATTTTAATAGCTAAAAAATGCCTGTGGAGAGAAAGTGGAAAGTACAAATGGTCCTTAACTTCCTCTTAAATAACTTGGTACATCGTCACTGACCAGAAAATTATCGAGCATCCAGTTTAGGTCATCCTATCTGAATGGGTATGTACAGAAAAAAAAACATCTCACATTTATCAGATTTACATTTGTGTGCTGATGGCATCACAGAATCACAGACTGGGCTGGCTTGGAAGGGACTTCCAAAGGTCTTCCAGTCCAACCCCCTCCTCTGCAGTCAGCAGGGGCAGCCTTGACTAGATCAGGCTGCCCACAAGAGCAAGGGCAGCTGGGCTGGAACAATCCTCACTGTCAATGCAGACTGGGGGAGAAGGTGATAGAAAGTAGCCCTGTGGGACTCGGGGGTGCTGATGGAGGAGAAGCTGGACATGAGCAGTGTGAGACTGCAGCACAGAGGCCAGTGGCAACCTGGGCTGCATCCAAAGCAGCACTGCCAGCAGAGCCAGAGAGGGGATTTTGTCACCTCGCTCTGCTCTGCTGAGACCTCACCTGCAGGGCTGCATCCAGCTCTGGAGACCTCATAGCAGGCAGGACATGGACCTGAAGGAGCAGGTCCAGAGGATGCCACAAAGGAGTTTAGAGCAGCTCCTCTACAAGGACAGGCTGAGGGAGCTGGGAGTGTGCAGGCTGGAGAAGAGAAGGCTCCAGGCAGAGCTAAGAGCAGCCTGCCAGGACCTAAAGGGGCTAAAAGAAGGCTGCAGAGGAACCATTTACAAAGGCCTGCAGGGACAGCATGAAGGCAATGACTCCAAACTAGAGCAGAGCTGACTGAGATTGGATGTGAGGAACAAGTTCTGCACCATGAGAGTGCTGGAACACTGCAACAGGCTGCTCAGGGAGGTGGTTAGTTAGCCATCCCCAGAGACATTTAGGGCCAGGCTGGCCAGGGCTCTGGACTGGATGAGCTTTGGAGGTCCCTTCCAACCCAGACCATTCTGTGACACTCTGATTCTAAATCATAGATTGAGTGTTGGACTTGACGATCTCAGAAAGGCTTTTCCAAACTAAATGCATCTTTGACTCTCTGCTGGAGCTCAGTTTTCTTGCACAATGTGCCTGCAACTTTTAGCCCTGATAGGGCTCAGTCCCATCTCCTGTCAGTGGGAGACCTCCAGCTTCAAGTGCAGCTAAAGCATGCTGTAAAGCATTTCTGTTTGCTCAGTTAATGGTGTGATGCTGCCACGACTGAGGCCAGTTAAGAAAGGAGGAAAGCTTTTCCTGGGCTGTTAGAAAAGTTCTTCCAAGTTTGACATTTTCCAGGTCTCTATATACAATGAAACTAATCTATTGCAGGGTTTTGTAATGCTCTGTGAGTCAGAGCTAATTGAAAATGTGCATTCACTTTTGGAGGACCCAGTCCGAATACAGCCCTCACACAATGAGGCACTTCTGCTCACAGCAGTTCTGTTTCACATTCAAAAGGACTTCTGTGGAAAATATTCACATGAGATGCACTTCCTCACTCAGAAAAGGAGTAATATCTAAGCAGGGGAATGAATAGCCTCAGTGCAAACCACTGAGGCTCTGAAGCACTAGAAAGATTTGCATGAGGCTTAGCTAATTCTCCACTTTTAGGATCCCTTTTTCTGTCTGTAATTTGAACAGCAAAGCAATGTAGGCAAATGTGTGCTGATACAGGAGGTACTTCAGTCCCTCTCTAGGCTAAGAGCATTGTTGTGGTTGGAAAAGTCCTCTAAGATCATCCAGTCCAAGCAGCAACCCAACTCCAGCATGGCCATTAAACCATGTCCACAGTGCTACGGCCACAGGTTTCTTGAGCACCTCCAGGGATGGGGACTCCAGCACCTCCCTGGGCAGCCTGTGCCAACCCCTGACCACTCTTGCAGCAAAGGAACTTTGCCTCATCTCCAACCTAACCCTCCCCTGGCACAATTCCAGGCCATTTCCTCCCATTCTATCACCTGATAGTAGGAAGAGCCCAATCCCCACCTCACTGCATTCTCCTTTGAGGGAGCTATAGACAACAATGAGGTCTCTCCACAGCCTTCCCTCCTCCATACTAAGCACCCCCTGTGCCCTCAGCTACTCCTTACATTGGCTGCTCTGTACATCCTTCACCAGCTTCCATGCTCCATCACCTCAATACCATAGCTGGAGTGAGGGGCCCAGAACTGAAATTGGAGGTGTGACCTCAGCAGTGCTGAGTACAGGGAGAGAAGCACCTCTCTAGTGTTGCTGGCCACACTATTGCTGATCCAGGCCAGGATGCTGCTAGTCTTCTTGGCCAGCTGAGCACACTGCTGGCTCATCTTCAGCCAGAAACCAACTAGCATCCTCATGTCCTTGTCACAATGAAAAGTCACAGAATCATAGAATGGTTTAGTTGGAAGGGACCTCAAAGCTTGTCCAGTTCCAACCCCCCACCATAGGCAGGGACATCTCCCACTAGAACAGGTCTCTTAAGGCCTCATGCAACCTGGCCTTGAACACCTCCAGGGAGGGAACATCCCTGGGCAACCTGTGCCAGTGTCTCACCACCCTGACATAAGGAAGTCTGAACATGGACACCTACTCCCCAAGTTGCTACTTCACTACAGCACAGAGGGTGCAGAAACTCAACAGAACCTGTTGCAACTCTTCATAAACCACTCGAGTTCTGCCTGAGGATTTAAATAGTCTACACTTCTTGTAGCAAACTTTTGCACAGAGGACTGTTCCTGCCACTGAGATAAGGAAGACTTTTTAATGATGAGTTATCAGCAGATATCCAAAGCAGCACTGCCAGCAGATCCAGAGAAGGGATTCTGTCACTTTGCTCTGCTCTGCTGAGACCTCGCCTGAGTACTGTGTGCAGCTCTGGAGCACACAGGAAGGACTTGGACCTCATGGAGCAGGTCCAGAGGAGGCCATGAAAATGATCAGGGAGTTTGGAGCAGCTCTGCTATGAGGACAGGCTGAGGGAGCTGGGGGTGTGCAGCCTGGAGAAGGCTCCAAGGAGACCAAATAGCAGTTTGCCAGGACCTAAAGGTGAGGAGAAAGTTCTTCCCTGAGAGAGTCATTGGACACTGGAATGGGCTGCCCGGGGAGGTGGTGGAGTCGCCGTCCCTGGAGCTGTTCAAGGCAGGACTGGACGTGGCACTTGGTGCCATGGTCTGGCCTTGAGCTCTGTGGTAAAGGGTTGGACTTGATGATCTGTGAAGTCTCTTCCAATCCTAATAATACTGTGATACTGTGATACAAGAAGGCTGCAGAGGAACTGTTTACAAAGGCCTGCAAGGAGAGCAAAGACTCCAAACTAGAGCAGAGATTGGATGTAAGGAAGAAGTTCTGCACCATGAGAGTGATGGAACACTGCAACAGGCTGCTCAGGGAGGTGGTTGGTTAGCCATCCCCAGAGACATTTAGGGTCAGACTGGACAGGGCTCTGGGCTGCCTGCTCTAGTAGAGGATGTCCCTGCTGAATGCAGGGCAGGTTGGACTGGATGAGCTCTGGAGGTCTCTTCCAACCCAGACTGTTCTGGACTCTGTGATACATGTTAATAACTCCTGCCTGTGGATGCTCTTCCTCGTTGTGTTTTGCTGTGTAGTGACCAGAAGAACCAGCAATAAACTGCAACTCAATTTTGCTAAGGAACCATAAGCTCCACACGGGATGCAACACAACAACAGCTAAGTCATGAAGTCAAATTGCACTGATTTCACTCCTCAGGCCCTCAGAAAAACACCCATAAATCTATAAAAGAAGAATAGAGAAATTTGGGGGCAGCAAATCAGGAGTTAGACATAAACTTTACTGCTATTAATTTTATCTATTAATTGTGACTCGAGGCAGCCTTAACTTCTTCCCTAGTGATAATTAAGGAATATTTCCATGCCATAGCATACAGACACCAGGACTGAAAGCAGTATAATGTATTGCTGCAAATCACAGGAGAACTGAAGCTCATAAAACTGCATCATTTTAAGAGGAGTTTGAGGGAATTTTACTGTGAAGTAAAATTCCACTTCCAGAGGAGGCCACACACCAATGCTCAGATGGCTGGAACAATTCTATGAAGAAAGGCTGAGAGAGTAGAGTTCATTCAGCCTGGAGAAGGTTCCAGGGAAAGGTAGGAGTGCCCTGCAGAGGGACCTGGCCAGGCTGGATGGGTGGGCAGAGGCCAATGGGATGAGACTGAACAAGGCCAAGGGCAGGGTTCTGCACTTTGGCCACAACAACCCCAAGCAGCACTACAGGCTGGGGACAGAGTGGCTGAGAGCAGCCAGGAGGAAAGGGACCTGGGGGTACTGATAGATAGTAGCTGAAGATGAGGCAGCAGTGTGCCCAGGTGGCCAAGAGAGCCAATGGCATCCTGGCCTGCATCAGGAGCAGTGTGGCCAGCAGGACAAGGGAGGTTATTCTGCCCCTGTGCTCAGCACTGCTCAGGCCACACCTTGAGTGCTGTGTCCAGTTCTGGGCCCCTCAATTCAAGAGAGATGTTGAGGGGCTGGAAGGTGTCCAGAGAAGGGCAACAAAGCTGGTGAGGGGCCTGGAGCACAAACCCTATGAGGAGAGGCTGAGGGAGCTGGGGGTGTGCAGCCTGCAGAAGAGGAGGCTCAGGGGAGATCTTATTACTGTCTACAACTACCTGAAGGGAGGTTGTAGCCAGGTGGAGGTGGCCTCTTCTCCCAGGTAACCAGCAATAGAACAAGGGGACACAGTCTCAAGTTGTGCCAGGGTAGGTCTAGGCTGGATGTTAGGAAGAAGTTCTTCACAGAGAGAGTGATTGGCATTGGAATGGGCTGCCCAGGGAGGTGGTGGAGGCACCGTCCCTGGGGGTCTTCAAGCAAAGCCTGGATGAGGCACTTAGTGCCATGGTGTAGTTGATTGGATAGGGCTGGGTGCTAGGTTGGCCTGGATGAGCTTGGAGGTCTCTTCCAACCTGGTTGATTCTATGATTCTATGATTCTGTTGTGGCCTTTCAAAACTTAAAGGGGTTGATAAGAAAGATGGGGACAGACATTTCAGCAGGGCCAGCTGTGACAGAAGAGATGATGGATGCAAACTAAAAGAGGGAAAATTCAGTCTGGATACAGGGTAGAAACTTCTTACAGTGAGGATGATGAGACCCTAGCCTAGGTTGCCCAGGGAAGTGGTAGATATCCCACCCCTAGAATCATTCCAGGTCAGGTTGTTTGGAGCAGTGAGGGACTTGCTGTAGTTGCAGATATTCCTGCTGACTGCAGTGGGGTTTGACTATCACAGAATCACAGCACCACAGAGTGTCAGGGGCTGGAAGGGACCCCCAAAGCTTATCCCACCTGCCAGAGCAGGAGAACCTAGAGCAAGTCACACAGGAACACATCTGGCAGGTCTTGAATATCTCCAGAGAGGGAGACTCCACAACCACCCCAGGGTTCTGTCACCCTCACAGGATAAAAAATCCTCCTCAGGTTCCCATGGAACTTCCTAGGCCTCAGCTTCCACCACTGCCCCTTGTGCTGTCATTGGGCATCACCCAGCAGAGCCTGGCTCCAGCCTCTGCCCACTCACCCTGTACATCTTTCTCACCATGACTGAGGTCACCCCTCAGGCTCCTCCTCTCCCAGCAGCTCAGCCACAGCACCCTCAGGCTCTCCTCCTAAGGAAGATCTTCCACTGCTCACAGTATCTTTGTGGCTCTGTGCTGGACTCTCTCAAGTAGATCTCTGAGGTCCTTCCTGAACTGGGGAGCCCAGAACTGGACACAATATTCCAGATGCAGCTTTCCAGAGCAGAGGGGCAGGAGAACCCCTCCTATGAAACTGCAGAAATATTCCAGAGCATCTAACTAACGAATTCCCATCAATCCAGTTGCCATCATGAACAGCAACCTGAAATACCTCACATCCACTCCAGCTCTCTCCAGGGAAATATACCAATAGACTTAGAATCATAGAATCAACCAGGTTGGAAGAGACCTCCAAGCTCATCCAGTCCAACCTAGCACCCAGCCCTAGCCAGTCAACCAGACCATGGCACTAAGTGCCTCAGCCAGGCTTTGCTTGAAGACCCCCAGGGACAGTGCCTCCAACACCTCCCTGTGCAGCCCATTCTAATGCCAATCACTCTCTCTGCCAACAACTTCCTCCTAACATCCAGCCTAGACCTACCCTGGCACAACTTGAGACTGTCACCCCTTGTTCTGTTGCTGGTTGCCTGGGAGAAGAGATCAACCCCACCTGGCTACAGCTTCCCTTCAGGTAGTTGTACACAGCAATGAGGTCACCCCTGAGCCTGCTCTTCTCCAGGCTGAACACCCCCAGCTCCTTCAGCCTCTCATCAGCTTTGTTGCCCTTCTCTGGATAGGTTCCAGTATCAAGAACTACTACTAACTGGCAAGGGATGCAGTAAACAGCAAGAGAGATTCACCACATTGCTGTGTTCACAGAGGAACCAAGGGCACTGGCTTCTGGCAAAGGCTGTCGCCAAATAGCGCGTTGAGACCCGAATTGGAAGTGAAAGATTTGCTTCTATTCAACCCTCCAAGAAAAGCAATGAGTCAGCATTAAAATTCTATTTATGTTGGATATTAGTCACTTGTTATTAAAAGCCTAGCTGGACAGACCATCATTAAGTAGTTGTGCTCAACTCTGTGCAAGACGTCTCAGAAACCATTAGTGAGAAGTGGAAGAAATGTTTACTTGAGCTCGTTGGGTCACCAAGGGCTGGGTAAATATGGTGACACATTCTTGGCATGGCTGAGAAATGAGTTTTGGCTTAGTTGAGGTCTCCCATATGTGTCCTTCGAGTCCAGCTAATGAGGCAAGACAATCATTAAAGTTGGCTGAGTTAATATGACAGGAATAGGAGGATCTGCAGATGCAGGGACAGAGATGAAAGTAGGTCACATTCTCACCATTTAAATAGAAACAGTCTAGACAGCACTAGCATGAGCCTTGCAGGTCTTCTACTGAGACTCACAGCACAGATCTGTAACAGCTTTTATGACTGATATTAAATATAGAAAGGGGGGGAGGGGAAGGGATGACACACAAAGAAAAACCCCAAACATAAACCCCACATAGATATGTATATACTGACCAAAACACAAAAGAGAGTAATCATTCCTTTAGCCTTAGCTGACATCCAGTGAGTTAATAAGGTTTACAGCAAGCCCAGGAAATGATACACGATCAAAAAAGAACTGATTTAACAATCGTTTGGAGGTCAGAGCTTGCACTTCAAAAGCTGCTGAGTATCAAAAAGCAGCTCTCCAGGTCTCTCCCAAGCACCACAGTGAGACCTTAGTGACAATATTTCTCAAGAGACTCTGTTGTCTCTAAAGCTCTTGGTAGAACAAAACCAAACCTAACCAAAGGCTGCTGCTGAGGGGTTCAGAGTTCACAGGATCACAGAATGTCAGGGGCTGGAAGAGACCTCCAAAGCTCACCAAGTCCAACCCTCCTGCCACAGCAGGAGCACCTACAGCAGGTTACACACAAAGACATCCAGGCAGGGTTTGAGTATCTCCAGAGAGGGAGTTGTCACAGGTTACTGAAGGGTTATCACAGTATCACAGTATCATCAGGGTTGGAAGAGACCTCACAGATCATCAAGTCCAACCCTTTACCACAGAGCTCAAGGCCAGACCATGGCACCAAGTGCCACGTCCAGTCCTGCCTTGAACAGCTCCAGGGACGGCGACTCCACCACCTCCCCGGGCAGCCCATTCCAGTGTCCAATGACTCTCTCAGGGAAGAACTTTCTCCTCACCTCCAGCCTAAATCTCCCCTGGTGCAGCCTGAGGCTGTGTCCTCTTGTTCTGGTGCTGGCCACCTGAGAGAAGAGAGCAACCTCCTCCTGGCCACAACCTCCCCTCAGGTAGTTGCAGACAGCAATAAGGTCTCCCCTGAGCCTCCTCTTCTCCAGGCTAACCAATCCCAGCTCCCTCAGCCTCTCCTCGTAGGGCTGTGCTCAAGGCCTCTCCCCAGCCTCCTCGCCCTTCTCTGGACACGCTCAAGCATCTCAATGTCCCTCCTAAACTGGGGGGCCCAGAACTGAACACAGCACTCAAGGTGTGGTCTAACCAGTGCAGAGTACAGGGGCAGAATGACCTCCCTGCTCCTGCTGGCCACACCATTCCTGAGGCAGGCCAGGATGCCACTGGCTCTCTTGGCCACCTGGGCACACTGCTGGCTCATGTTCAGGTGGGTATCAATCAGCACCCCCAGATCCCTCTCTGCCTGGCTGCTCTCAGCCACTCTGACCCCAGCCTGTATCTCTGCATGGGGTTGCTGTGGCCAAAGTGCAGCACCCTGCACTTGGAGCTATTGAAGCCATCCCCTTGGACTCTGCCCATCTGTCCAGGTGGTCAAGGTCCTGCTGCAGAGCCCTTCTGCCCTCCAACCCAGCCACATCTGCCCCCAGCTTGGTGTCATCTGCACACTTGCTGATGACTGACTCCATGCCCTCATCCAGGTCATCTATGAAGATGTTAAAGAGGATGGGGCCCAGCACTGATCCCTGAGGGACACCACTAGTGACAGCTGCCAGCTGGATGTGGCACCATTCACCACCACTCTCTGGGCTCAGCCCTCCAGCCAGTTCCTAACCCAGCACAGAGTGTTGCCATCCAAGCCATGGGCTGACAGCTTAGCCAGCAGTTTGCTGTGGGGGACAGTGTCAAAGGCCTTGCTGAAGTCCAGATAGACCACATCTACAGGCCTCCCCACATCCACCAAGCAGTCACCTGAGCATAGAAGGAGATCAGGTTAGAAAGGCAGGTTCTGGGTATCACAGACTCACAGAAATGCTCAGGCTGGGAAAGTCCTTCAGGATCACCAAATCCAACCCAGAACCCTACTCTGCAAGGTTCACCCTAAACCATAGCCCCAAGCACCACATTCAAACCACCTTTAAACACACCCAGGGTTAGTGATTCCACCACATCCCTGAGCAGTACATCCCAATGCCTGACCACTCTTGCTAGGAAAAGAGCATTCATTTTCTCCTCAGTTAAGGTCTACAGAGGGTTCAAGTGTAGAATAAAATTTCCTGGCACACTCAAACAAACAACTAAGCTGTTTTAACGAGGCAAAAGAGCCTTTACAGCAGTCAGGGAAACAACAGAGATTCCTCTGAATCATAGAACCATAGAATTGTCAGGGTTGGAAGGCATCTCGAGGGTCATCCAGTTCCAAACTCCCTGCCATGGGCAGGGACACCTCACACTAGATCAGCTTGCCCAGAGACACATCCAGCCTGGCCTTCAAAACAGCCAGGGATGAGGCTTCCACCACCTCCCTGGGCAACCTCTGCCAGTCTCTTAGCACTCTCATGGCAAAGAACTTCTTCCCAACATCCAGTCTCAATCTCCACACTTTTAGTTTGGATCCATCCCCCCCAGTCCTATCACTACCTCACACCCTAAAAGGTCCCTCCCCAGCTTTCTTGTAGCCCACTTCAGAGACTGGAGGCCACGAGAAGGTCTCCTGGGAGCCTTCTCCTCTCCAGACTGAGCAACCCCAACTCTCTCAGCCTGTTGCTATAGCATATCAGCTGCATCCCTCTGATCACCCTCATGGCCCTGCTCTGGACACCTTCCAGCACCTCCAGACCTTTCCTGTCCCAGGGGCTCCAGCACTGGACACAGTGCTCCAGGTGTGGTCTCAGCAGAGCAGTGCAGAGGGGTAGAATCCCCTCCCTCACCCTGCTGCCCACACTGCTCTGGCTGCAGCCCAGGCTCTGCTTGCGTCTCTGGGCTGCAAGTGCACACTGCTGGCTCCTGTTGAGCTTCTCATCCACCAGCACCCCCAAGTCCCTTTCCTCAGGGCTGCTCTCAAGCCCTGAACTTCTGAAACTTCAGTGGTGAAATTCTGCTATTCACAATCACAGGAAATGTTTCAGCTTTAGCTTTCTCATGAGTTTGGTATAGCAACTACCTTTAGAATGGTTCAAATGATATTAGAGAGTGGCTATATTTTGCCTTATGTTGACAGACTTTCTCAGCAACTTAAGGTACTGCTGATTTACCCACTGGATTGAGTCAACTTAGATGGATATACACTAGCTTTTTATAGCTGGTTTTAACTATCCTTTCAAGAACTATGTATAGTTCTGGTCTCCAGAAGCACAAGTGCTGAAGGAGGAAGGCTCTTCAACATTGGCCACAGCAACCCCATGCAGAGATACAGGCTGGGGTCAGAGTGGCTGAGAGCAGCCAGACAGAGAGGGATCTGGGGGTGCTGATTGATACCCACCTGAACATGAGCCAGCAGTGTGCCCAGGTGGCCAAGAGAGCCAGTGGCATCCTGGCCTGCCTCAGGCATGGTGTGGCCAGCAGGAGCAGGGAGGTCATTCTGCCCCTGTACTCTGCACTGGTTAGACCACACCTTGAGTGCTGTGTTCAGTTCTGGGCCCCCCAGTTTAGGAGGGACATTGAGATGCTTGAGCGTGTCCAGAGAAGGGCGAGGAGGCTGGGGAGAGGCCTTGAGCACAGCCCTACGAGGAGAGGCTGAGGGAGCTGGGATTGGTTAGCCTGGAGAAGAGGAGGCTCAGGGCAGACCTTATTGCTGTCTACAGCTACCTGAGGGGAGGTTGTGGCCAGGAGGAGGTTGCTCTCTTCTCTCAGGTGGCCAGCACCAGAACGAGAGGACACAGCCTCAGGCTGTGCCAGGGGAGATTTAGGCTGGAGGTGAGGAGAAAGTTCTTCCCTGAGAGAGTCATTGGACACTGGAATGGGCTGCCCGGGGAGGTGGTGGAGTCGCCGTCCCTGGAGCTGTTCAAGGCAGGACTGGACGTGGCACTTGGTGCCATGGTCTGGCCTTGAGCTCTGTGCTAAAGGGTTGGACTTGATGATCTGTGAGGTCTCTTCCAACCCTGATGATACTGTGATACTGTGAATGCATTTCTATGTGATTCTGCTTTGGCAGGGGAGGTAGAACCTGCTGATCTCCAGAGGTCCCTTCCAAACCCTACTATTCTGTTAAAACATTTCCCTGGGCAAGTCTGGGAAGTAGCCTGACTGCAGAACACACCTCAGTGTCAAGCACCACACAAGCTGAAAGGCATCTGTCTGGGACATATTTTTATATGACTGTTAGTCATGGATCTAAAACAAGATTCTCCCAGGGAGATTCAACAGCTTAGCAGCCAGATGCTCCAGAGCAGTATCTGGCAGAGGCAGAGCTGGTAGACTTACCAACCGTGATGTGAACAGGAGAGGCTGCAAATGTTCCCAATCATTACAATCAAAACAGCAGAATGTAGAGGTGAAAAATCCTAGCTGAGCACTCTGTGGCTTAAAGCACAAGTAAATACCAACTGGAACAACCTGGGCATTGTGGCTGTGTGGGTTCTGATGATATCCAACTGCTCTGCTTTCAGCCTGTCGACATTAGAACCACAGAATGGTCAAGGCTGGAAGGGAACTCGAGGACCACCCAGCTCCAACTGCCCCTGCCATGGGCAGGGACACCTCACACTAGATCAGCTTGCCCAGAGCCACATCCAGCCTGGCCTTCAAAACAGCCAGGGATGAGGCTTCCACCACCTCCCTGGGCAACCTCTGCCAGTCTCTCACCACCCTCACGCTGAAGAACTTCTTCCTAGTGTCTAATCTCAGGCTCCCCTCTTCTAGCTTGGATCCATTCCCCCTAGTCCTGCCACCCTAAAAAGTCCCTCCCCAGCTTTCTTGCAGCCCCCTTCAGATACTGGAAGGGCACAAGAAGGTCTCCTTTCAGCTTTCTCTTCTGCACACTGAACAACCCCAACTCTCTCAGCCTGTCCCCACAGCTCCAGCCCTCTGATCACCCTCATGGCCCTTCTCTGGACACCTTTCAGCACCTCCAGATCTTTCCTGTCCCAGGGGCTCCAGAACTGGACAGAGTGCTCCAGGCAGGGTCTCACCAGGGTGGAGCAGAGGGGTAGAATCCCTTCCCTCACCCTGCTGCTCACACTGCTCTGGCTGCAGCCCAGGATGCAGTTTGCCCTCTGGGCTGTAATCACAGAATGGTTTGGGTCAGAAGATCATCTATGGCCATGGGCAGGGACACCTTTCACTAGACCAGGTTAGTTAAGGCCCCATTCAACCTAGTTTTCATGAAAATGGCACCAAAGAGATGGTCAAAATTGTTACTAGTGATTGTAACACTCAATTTAGAATGTTAAATGTCTGTGAATCCTACTATAAGATCTGCCTGACAAGAGAGAAGGCTTCTGCCAGCTTTCCAGGGTCAGTGCTGTAGGACACAAGCAGGCAAATCACTTCCCAGCCACTGCTGCATTAATCCTACAGATAATACAAACACATTTCAGTTTTCATTGCAAAGTAGCTTTCTGCATGCATTGTTGCTAGGGATTAGCAATGTGGATAATGTCTGGCTCTCCTTCATCTGAATAGATCATTTTGTAGTCAGCAGTGCAACCTGTAAGAAGAAATCCTTCCTAATTTCAGGAGTGTTGTTAAAAAACAAACAAAGGAACAAAAGAAAACAACCCCCAAAGCACCATTTCTATTGGCAAAGTTTCTTGACTCTGCCTTGGAAAACTCTCACCTGTGGTACCTGGGAAACAGTGCTGAGGGTTTTTGTTCAGCCACAAAAACATTAAAGCCAAGGGAATCCTACAGGGGTTTGTGGTTGGGAGGGACCTTAAAGATCAGCTGGGGCCAAATCCCCTCACCAAGGGAAGAGACACCTCTCACCAGCCCCAGGTTGCTCAAGGCCACATCCAAGCTGGCACTGGAAACCCCCAGGGAGGGGGCATCCACAGTATCACAGTATCACAGTATCCCCAGGGTTGGAAGAGACCTCACAGATCATCAAGTCCAACCCTTTAGCACAGAGCTCAAGGCCAGACCATGGCACCAAGTGCCACGTCCAGTCCTGCCTTGAACAGCTCCAGGGACGGCGACTCCACCACCTCCCCGGGCAGCCCATTCCAGTGTCCAATGACTCTCTCAGGGAAGAACTTTCTCCTCACCTCCAGCCTAAATCTCCCCTGGCACAGCCTGAGGCTGTGTCCTCTTGTTCTGGTGCTGGCCACCTGAGAGAAGAGAGCAACCTCCTCCTGGCCACAACCTCCCCTCAGGTAGTTGCAGACAGCAATAAGGTCTGCCCTGAGCCTCCTCTTCTCCAGGCTAACCAATCCCAGCTCCCTCAGCCTCTCCTCGTAGGGCTGTGCTCAAGGCCTCTCCCCAGCCTCGTTGCCCTTCTCTGGACACGCTCAAGCATCTCAATGTCCCTCCTAAACTGGGGGGCCCAGAACTGAACACAGCACTCAAGGTGTGGTCTGAGCAGTGCAGAGTACAGGGGCAGAATGACCTCCCTGCTCCTGCTGGCCACACCATTCCTGATGCAGGCCAGGATGCCACTGGCTCTCTTGGCCACCTGGGCACACTGCTGGCTCATGTTCAGGTGGGTATCAACCAGCAATCCAAAACCTGTTCCAGTGTCTCCCCACCCTCACTGTCAGGCATTGCAGTGAGCATTGCACATTTGACACAGGCTCAGCAGAATGAGGCTGCTGGACACTGCTCTAAACTAAACACTCAAGACCATTTCTGCATTCTTCTCCTGGCAATGTCATTCTGTGATTCTCTGACTCTGTGATTCCCTGAGCTAGTTCCAACCCCCTGCCATGGACAGGGACATCTCCCACCAGCCCAGGGAGCTCAAAGCTTCATCCACCCTGGCCTTCAACACCTCCAGGAAGGCTGTGGAACACATTCTGTGATTCTGAGATCCACAACCTCCCTGGGCACCTTGTTCTATTATTTTCTTGCAGCATGTAGGACCTGCAGCATGCAGGACCCACTCATTCTGCTCTTACAATTGCACCAAGAGCAACTCAGCAACTCCCCCTTGCAACTCAGAGGCTGGCAGGCCAACAATTCTGTTTGGATAGGAGGTGAGGGTCTCTTATATGCATTGCTGTAATCATAACAGCACAGAAACTTCTTGAGCAGTAAGCCAGCAAAAGGCAGCATTCATCACCCACAGGAAATAGATTAGCAGAGAATCATAGAATGGTAGAAGTTGGAAGGGAACTCCAGAGACCACTGAGTCTAACCCCCCCCCTGCCAAAGCAGCATCCTCCAGGGCAGGTAACACAGGAATGTACTGAAAGTCTCCAGAGAAGGAGAGTCCACAACTTCTCTTCACAGTCTGCTCCAGGGCTCTGTCACCCTTATTGCAGAGAAGTTTTTCCTCATGTTGAAGTGGAACTCCCTGGGTTCCAGTCTGTGCCCATTGCCCTTTCTCCTGTCACAGGACACCACAGAAAAGAGCCTGGCCCCTGCTTCTTGACACCACTCTTCAGATACTTGTGATCATTACTAAGATCTCCTCTCTTCTCCTGTCTAAACAGCCCCAGGGCTTGCAGCCTCTCCTCCTGGGACTGATGTTCCAGTCCCTTCATCACCCTCACAGCCTCTATTGCACACTGTAGTACATCCCTGTTCCTCTGGCACTGGGGAGCCCAGAACAGAGCAGAAAAGCAGGTTTGCCTTACCTCTCAAGAAAAGAATATTCCTCTTACCTCCCAGGGGAAAGATGCCAGTGGTGCAGGCAACAGCAAGCTTAGAGCACTGGCAAAGGCTGTGACAGCCAGAGAGAAACAGGTCACAATTCAGCTCCCAGGAGCTGTCCCTCTGGAAACCTCTCTGAGGTTTGACTGAACGTCAGAAGGTTCTGCCGTTGCTGTCTGCCAGACGTGCTGCAGATAGACAGCAGGATTGCAGCACAGGCTTTGCCTCTTGCCATCAGCTCCTGGATTCAATTAAAAGTGCCTATGGCACTTCTCTGCTAGGAAACATTTAGCACTGCCACAGACAGTCATTCCCAGAAGAAGTCATTTCAAGGCACCAAGAGTGCTTTTCAAACCCTTGCCTGAGTGTTCATGCACCCCAGAGCCCACAATTACCTGCACAGGGCAAAAGAAGTTACTAATGGCCTCCATACACTGACCTCGAGGTGCCAACAGAAACTAAATGATGCCCATGGCTGCTTTGATGACAATTCTGTTATTCAGCCAGAGCAGGTCTGCTCATCTTCACATTGCACAGGAGACACAATTTTCCCTCTAAGGTTTTGGGTTTCTCCATATCTGTCCTACAGTATCTCCAGAAAGGATGCTGCAGCCATGAACACACAACTAAACAGGCATGGCCAGCAGCTTCAAGAGGGGATTCTGCCCCTCTGCTTTGCCTCACCTAGAGCACTCTGTCCATTGCTGCAACTCCCAATACAAGAGAATCATGGAGCTGCTGGAGCAGGTCCAGAGAAGTGCCATAGAGATGATCAGAGGGCTGGAGAACCTCCCCTACAAAGACAGGCTGGGAATGCTGGGACTGTCCAGCCTGGAGATGAGAAGGCTCTGGGAGACCTTACAGCAGCCTTCTAGTACCTGAAAGGGGTCTACAGAAAGGCTGGAAAGGGACTTTTTAGCAGGGCTTACAGTGGTAGCATGAAGGGCAATGGTTTGAAACTAGAGCAGGGTAGATTTAGGTTGGACATCAGGAGGAAGCTATTTTCAATTACAGAATGACAGAATGTCATGAGCTGGAAGGGATCTCCAAAGCTCATCCAGTTCCACCCCCCTGCCAGAGCAGGAGCACCTAGAGTAGATCACACAGGAACACATCCAGATGGGTTTTGAGTATCTTCAGAGAGGGAGACTCCACAGCCACCCTGGACAGCCTCTTTCAGGCTTCTGTCACCCTCACAGGGAAAAGAAGTCCTCCTCCTGTTTCCATGGAACCTCCTATGCCTCAGCTTCCATCACTGCCCCTTGTGCTGTCATTGGGCATCACCCAGCAGAGCCTGGCTCCAGTCTCTGCCCACTCACCCTGCACATCTTTCTCACCATTGATGAGGCCCCCCCTCAGGCTCCTCCTCTCCCAGCAGCACAGCCACAGCTCCCTCAGGCTCTCCTCATAATAGAGATATTCCATTCCCTTCAGCATCTTTGTGGCTGTCTCAAGCAGTTCTATGTCCCTCTTGAACTGGAGAGCCCAGAAATGGACACAATCTTCCAGATGCAGCCTCCCAGAGCAGAGCACAGAGAAGGAGAACCTCCCTCAACCTGCTGCCCACACTTTTCTGAATGCATGCCAGGAGACCACTGGCTTGCATTACCATGAGGGCACATTGGTGTCCATGGAGAACTTTCTGCCCACTGAGACTCCGAGGTCCTTCTCCATGGAGCTGCTTTCCATCAGGTCACTAATCAGGTGCATGATGCACCCCAATGCATGGTGTTAATCCTGCCCACATGCAGGACTCCACGCTTCTTCTTCCTGGACCTCTTGAGGTTGCCCTTTGCCTAGCTCTCCAATCTGCACAGCTCTCACTGAATGGCTGCAGAGCCTTCCAATAGGCCATAAATATTCATTTAGTTAAGCCATTTGAAGGTGTTCCCTCAGTTACATTCATAGAATAGAATCACAGAATCAGAGAATCAAGCAGGTTGGAAGAGACCTCCAAGCTCATCCAGTCCAACCTAGCACCCAGCCCCATCCAAGCAACCAGACCATGGCACTAAGTGTCTCATCCAGTCTTATTCATAACCATAGGCCAGGGAGTCAGAGAAGACAAAAGCAGTGGCTGCTTAGTGGCAAGCCTGAAAGCAGGCAGCAATCCCAACTCCAGGATTTCCAAATAGTGTAGAGAGGTATTTAGCTATTTAGCTGATTCAGAAAAGCAGCCAGTGACAGGCTGGGTCACAACTCACCCACTGAAAGTGATTCCTTCTGGCTCAGTTATTTCAGCAGAGAAGGAAGCTCTCTTCAGTCTCCAGTTTACCAGTCCAATAGGCTTTAAAATATCTCCTATGATTCAGAGCAAAAAAGAGGACACAGAGGAGAAAAAAAAAACACAAAACAGATGACAAAAGATGCAGACTGGCTGGAAAACACTGAGGTTATTGAAAGGGAAAGCAGTGGTACATGGTGACTTTGGTGTTCTTTTTGTGGTCTGTGGTGCTTCCCCCCCCCCCCCCCTTACTTTTCTTTCCAGAAAAAAATGCATTTATGGAGTGGAATTTCATAGAATCATAGAATGCTTTAGCTTGGAAGGCAGCTCAGAGCTCATCCACACAGTATCACAGTATCCCCAAGGTTGGAAGAGACCTCACAGATCATCCAGTCCAACCCTTTAGCACAGAGCTCAAGGCCAGACCATGGCACCAAGTGCCACGTCCAGTCCTGCCTTGAACAGCTCCAGGGACGGCGACTCCACCACCTCCCCGGGCAGCCCATTCCAGTGCCCAATGACTCTCTCAGGGAAGAACTTTCTCCTCACCTCCAGCCTAAATCTCCCCTGGCACAACCTGAGGCTGTGTCCTCTTGTTCTGGTGCTGGCCACCTGAGAGAAGAGAGCAACCTCCTCCTGGCCACAACCTCCCCTCAGGTAGCTGTAGACAGCAATAAGGTCTGCCCTGAGCCTCCTCTTCTCCAGGCTAACCAATCCCAGCTCCCTCAGCCTCTCCTCGTAGGGCTGTGCTCAAGGCCTCTCCCCAGCCTCGTTGCCCTTCTCTGGACACGCTCAAGCATCTCAATGTCCCTCCTAAACTGGGGGGCCCAGAACTGAACACAGCACTCAAGGTGTGGTCTAACCAGTGCAGAGTACAGGGGCAGAATGACCTCCCTGCTCCCTGCTGGCCACACCATTCCTGAGGCAGGCCAGGATGCCACTGGCTCTCTTGGCCACCTGGGCACACTGCTGGCTCATGTTCAGGCAGGGTATCAATCAGCACCCCCAGATCCCTCTCTGTCTGGCTGCTCTCAGCCACTCTGACCCCAGCCTGTATCTCTGCATGGGGTTGCTGTGGCCAAAGTGCAGCACCCTGCACTTGGAGCTATTGAAGCCATCCCCTTGGACTCTGCCCATCTGTCCAGGCAGGTCAAGGTCCTGCTGCAGAGCCCTTCTGCCCTCCAACCCAGCCACATCTGCCCCCAGCTTGGTGTCATCTGCACACTTGCTGATGACTGACTCCATGCCCTCATCCAGGTCATCTATGAAGATGTTAAAGAGGATGGGGCCCAGCACTGATCCCTGAGGGACACCACTAGTGACAGCTGCCAGCTGGATGTGGCACCATTCACCACCACTCTCTGGGCTCAGCCCTCCAGCCAGTTCCTAACCCAGCACAGAGTGTTGCCATCCAAGCCACGGGCTGACAGCTTAGCCAGCACCTCCAGGATGGGGATGTCCACAGCCTCCCTGGGCAACCCGTGCCACTGTGTCCCCACGCTCACTGGAAAGAATTTCTTCCTAACCTCCAGTCTAAGTCTCTCATCTTCCAGCTTGAAGCCCTTGCCCCTCATCCTATTTCTACAGGTCATTGTAAATAATCCCTTCCTGACTTTCTTCTAGGCCCCAGCTGACTCAGTCCAATTGACTGGAATGATTGGCACCAAGGCTGGTGAGGGGCCTGGAACACAGCCCTGTGAGGAGAGGCTGTGGGAGCTGGGGGTGTGCAGCCTGCAGAAGAGGAGGCTCAGGGCAGAGCTCATTGCTGTCTACAACTACCTGAAGGGAGGCTGTAGCCAGGTGGGGCTGGGCTCTTCTGCCAGGCAGCCAGGGACAGAACAAGAGGACACAGCCTCAAGTTGTTCTGGGGGAGGTCTAGGCTGGATGTTAGGAGGAAGTTGTTGGCAGAGAGAGTGATTGGCATTGGAATGGGCTGCCCAGGGAGGTGGTGGAGTCACTGTCCCTGGAGGTGTTCAAGCAAAGCCTGGATGGGGCACTTAGTGCCATGGTCTGGTTGGTTGGCCAGGGCTGGGTGCTAGTTTGGAGTGGATGATCTCAGAGATCTTTTCCAACTTGCTAATTGTGTGATTTGGGGATTCTGTGACTGTCAGCCTTCTCCAGTTGTCGACTCCCTCTGGCATTCAGTCAGGAAAAGTGACTGAAATCAAGTTCTCATTTGATCTTTTGATTGCTTAATCTTTTAGGTGAAGTCCTGCCCCTGAATTCTAAGGGGCTTGAGGAAATGCCAGGTAGTTGTGGCTCCTGCTTCCCAGGAGTTGTTCAAGGCCAGATTGGATGAGGCCTTGAGTGACCTGTTCTAGTGGGAGGTGTCCCTGCCAGCTGCCCGGGGAGGTGGTGGAGTCGACGTCCCTGGAGCTGTTCAAGGCAGGACTGGACGTGGCACTTGGTGCCATGGTCTGGCCTTGAGCTCTGTGCTAAAGGGTTGGACTTGATGAGCTGTGAGGTCTCTTCCAACCCTGATGATACTGTGATACTGTGTGATACTGTGATACTGTGTTCAGGGCCAGGTTGAATGAGGCTTTGAGTGACTTGGGCTGGTGGGAGGTGCCCCTGACCATGGAGTAGTAGTTGGAACTGGAAGATCTTTAAGGTCCTTCCCAACCCAACCCAGAGTCTACCAGGTGGTCAAGTGATCCCTTCCATCTCTGCCAAAACAAAAACACATTCAAGGATTAAAACCCCAGCAGCATATTCTAGTGACATTAAAATCCACCAGCGAGTGACAGATCTCTGCAGTGACACAGTAGAACACTCTGGAGTGGGAGGATTTTGTTTGCATAAGAACGAGAGACTTTGCTCTCTGAGTGGAGTAACTGGGAACGTGAGACAGCTCCATGTGGAATTATAGTCAGGGGAAGCACTCTGCAAAGCAGAGAAGAAGACATTTGTCTGAAGAGCTAATTTATACTCTCTCCAAAAGGCAGGATTTGAGTGATGAGCTAGAGAAGCATGGATCTGTAAGTTCTGGAGCATCAGTATAGAACCACAGAATCAAAGAATGGTTTACAGTGAAAGAGACCTCAAAGCTCATCCAATTCCAACCCTCACCATAGGCAGGGACATCTGACATCTCCCACTACAACAGGTTGTTCATGACCTCATCCAACCTGGTCCTGAACACCTCCAGGGAGGTTGTGGATCACAGAATCACAGAATGTGATCAAAGATTCTGTGCTCCTCAACCTCCCTGGGCAACCTGTGCCAGTGTCTCACCACTCTCACTGCAAACAACTTCTTCAAACAGCCACTTTCAATCTCCTCTCTGCCACTTTAAACCCATTCCTCCACATCCTGTCAGTACAAGACCTTGTCAATAGTCCCTCCCCAGCCCTCCTGGAGCTCCCTTCAGATCCTGGAAGGCCACTGCAAGCTCTCCTGGAAGCCTTCTCTTCTGCAGGCTGCAGAGCCCCAACTCTCATAGTCTGTCCTCATAGCAGAGCTGCTGCAGCCCTCTGAGCATCTCTGTGGACTCGCTCCAACACTTCCATGTCCTTCTTTTCACCAGTTCCCCATTTCCCTTCTGGAAGGGTCCCACATTCTCCCTAGTCCTCATTTTCTCAATAATATACCTGAAGAAATTCTACTTGCTCCACCCAGATTCAATTCTAGCCAAGCCTTAGCTTTCCTGACCCAAGCTCTACTCTTTGTCTTCTTTGTTTTCTTTCAAGCACACTTCTGTTCAGATCAAGTTGGACAAACCTGAATCAAGAAATAAAGACAGAGTGGGACTAGACAGTAGATGTGGAAAACAGAAATCACTGGATCACAGAATGGAAGGAGTTGGAAGACACCTCCAGACACCTATTGAGTCCATTCTCCCTACCAAAGCAGTATCACCTAGGGCAGGCCACACGGGAATGCATCCAGACAGGTCTGGAAAGTTTCCAGAGCAGGAGACTCCACAGCCTCTCTGGGCAGCCTGCTCCAGGGCTCCAGCACCCTCACTCTAAAGTTTTTTCTTCGTGTTGAGGTGGAACTTTCTGTGTTTCAGTTTGTATCCACTGCCCCTTTATAGAATATAGAATGTAGAATATAGAATCAAGCAGGTTGGAAGAGACCTCCAAACTCATCCAGTCCAACCTAGCACCCAGCCCTAGCCAATCAACTACACCATGGCACTGAGTGCCTCAGCCAGGCTTTGCTTGAAGACTTCCAGGGATGGGGACTCCACCACCGCCCTGGGCAGCCCATTCCAATGCCAATCACCCTGTGAAGAACTTCCTCCTAACATCCAGCCTAGACTTCTCCTGGCACAACTTGAGACTGTGTCCCCTCGTTCTGTTGTTGATTGCCTGAGAGAAGAGACCAGCCCCACCTGGCTACAGCCTCCCTTCAGGTAGTTGAAGACTACCCTTGTCCTAGCACAGGACAACACTGCAAAGGGCCTGGCCCCTGCTTCCTCAAACCCACCACACAGATATTTAGAGCCATTAACATGATCTCCTCTCTGCCTTCTTTTTTTCCAGACTGAAATCCATGACATTCACAGGTCACAACTCAATTCCTTTTCAACTGATCTCATTGCAGATTCAATAAGATACTCCAGGAGCCTTTGCTGGAGGCCTGCTCTGTCTTTAGGCTTCCCCTTAGTACACAAGAGGCTTAGGCTGAGAATGGCTTAGGTTAGGAAAGATCTTCAACAGGCTATGAGAGTTGGGGCTCTGCAGCCTGGAGAAGAGAAGGCTTCCAGGAGAGCTTGGAGTGGCCTACCAGGATATGAAGGGGGCTACAGGAGGTCTGGGGAGGGACTATTAACAAGGTCTTGTAATGACTGGATGAGGAGAAATAGGTTTAAAGTGGCAGAGGAGAGATTTAGACTGGATGTCAGGAAGAAGTTCTTTCCAGTGACATGGGAACAGGATGCTCAGGGAGGCTGTGGCTGCTCTCTCCCTGGAGGTGTTCAAGGCCAGCTTGGATGAGGCCTTGAGCAACCTGTTCTAGTTGGAGGTGTCCCTGTCTGTGGCAAGGGGGTGGATCTGGATGAGCTTTGAGGTGGATTCTATGAGTCCACCTGTAAGCTCAGCACAACAAAATCCACCACTAAACCGTGTCTCTCAGCACCACATCTGCACGCACTGTAAATCTCTCCAGGGATGGTGACTCCACCACTGCCCTGCTGGGCAGCCTGTTCCAGGACTTGACATTCCTTCCCATTGATTAATTTTCCCTAATGTCCAACTTAAACCTCTCCTGGTGCAACTTGAGGCTGCTTCCTCTTGTCTTGTCTGCTTAGGAGAAGAGAACAACTCCATCAGCCTCTTTTCAGGGAGCTGTGGAAAGCAAGGAAGTCTCCTCTCAACCTCCTTTTCTTGAGGCTAATCAAACCCAGTTCCCCCAGCACCAAAGACCTGTTCTCCAGACCCTTCAGAAGCTTCATCCTGCCCTTTGGACAGGACATACTTAAGCCAAATGTTGCCATTCATATTTTCTGTTACACACACTGCATCTCCCTAACCTGGCCAAGTAACAGAATAAAAAGCTACACAGTGAATAAAAAAGGATGATAAAGACTCCATCATTTTGGTATTTAGCACATTTCACAACAAATTCATTTCAACTTCAAAAACCATTGGCAGTCTCCTCCTGCCCACCTGTTGAATCTATTCAATCCATCAGTAGAATGGGTTGGGTTGGAAGGGACCTTAAAGGCCACTTTGTTACCTCACCCTTGCCATGGGCAGGGGGGATTGGATTCTTCGGGTCCCTTGCAACTCCTAACATCCTGTGATCTTTTGAACTCCTGCTAGTCCAGGTTGCTCAAGACCCCATCCAACCTGGCTTTCTCAGATCTTAAGATGCAGCAAAAGAACAAAACCCCACATTCATGTTCTTAGTTAAAGAAGTAACTCATCTGGTTGGGTTGTTTGTGTAGAACCTTCTCAGAGAGCACTATTTGGTTACATCTACAGCAGTTCCTGTTAGCAGATGAAGACAAAATGCAACCAATTGAAGAAATAAACACCTATTTATTTCAGCTCCCACCTGCATCTTCTTTGTATCCAGAATTAGTCAGGGCTATTACTTACTTACTTTCTATTTTCCCTAATGGACTTCATGTCAGCTTGAAACTCTGACTAATATTTGCCATCGTACAACAACACTTAGGTTATATTCCTGACTGAGGGTACCAGATTTGCTTTGGAAAACAAAAGCCCTCTAGAATAAACCTTTCCAACACATACAACATTTGCTTTCTTTACTTCCTCCACCACTGCATATGGCTCCTATGTTGTATTTAACACAAAGGCTCTCTGTATGTATGTAGGTGCCTGGCAGAAGAGCACCTGGGAGTGCTGGTTGACAGCCAGCACTGTGCTCAGGTAGCCAAAAAGGCCAAGAGCAACTTGGCCTGGACAGGGGACAGTGTGGCCAGCAGGACCAGGGAAGGGATCGTCCTCCTGTACTCAGCACTGGTGAGGTTGCAGCATGAACACTGGGTAGAGTTTTGGCATCCCTCACTCCAAGGATACTGAGGTGCTAGAGAATGTTCAGAGAAGGGCAACAAAGCTGCTGAAGGGTCTGGAGAACAGAGCTGAGGAGGAGCAACTGAGGGGACTGGGGGTGGTGTTGTGGTAAAGGGTTGGACTGGGGGTGCTGTTGTGGTAAAGGGTTGGACTTGATGATCTGTGAGGTCTCTTCCAACCCTGATAATACTGTGATACTGTGTTCAATCTGGAGAAGAAGAGGCTGAGGGGAGATCCCATTACTCTCTACAGCTCCCTGCAAGGAGGTTGCAGTGAGGTGGGGTTGGACTCCTCTACTTAGTATCAGGTGATAGGAGAGGAAGCAGCCTTAAATTGTGCCAGAGGAGGTTTAGGTTGGAGATGAGGAACAATTTCTTTGCTGCAAGAGTGGTCAGGGATTGGCACAGGCTGCCCAGGGAGGTGATGGAGTCCCCATCCCTGGAGGTGTTCAAGAAACCTGTGGCCATGGCACTATGGGACATGGTTTAGTGGCCATGGTGGTGCTGGGTTGATGGCTGGACTCAGTGATCTTGGAGGGATTTTCCAAGCAAAACAATTCTGCCATTCTACAAATTGAATGACCTTATAGAATGGAAACAGTCCTGCCATCAGGTGACAGAATGAGAGGATATTAGCCTAGAATTGTGCCAGGAGAGGCTTCGTTTGGAGACGTGGAAATCTGTATTTGCTGCAAGACTGGTTAGGGACTGGAACAAGCTGCCCAGGGAGGTGTGGGAGTCCCCATCCCTGGAAGTGTTCAATAAGAGTGTGGATGCAACACTTTGGGACATGGTTTAATGGCCATGGTGGTGTTGGGTTGGTGATTGGACTGGATTCTAGAGGTCTTTTCCAACTGAAACAACTCTGTGTAGTGTGATACATAGAGAGCAACCAACACAATTGCTTAGCCTTCCATCTCTGCATAAAGGAGCAGCTATGGATCCAAATGCCAGCCCACTGTTACTAAAGAGTTTACTATTTGGGTGATATTCCTTTGTAAGCAGGTTGAGGGTTTTTTATTTGTCTGTTTGTTGTTTTGTTTTGAAGCTATTTCAGTGTCAAGTTTGTGTAAATTAAACCCCAGTTCTCTTCTACCACCTAAGTACTCCATACTTTATTGGGCTCATTCATGTCAATTTCAGAGCCTGGCTGTGTAAGGCAAGTAAATAATTTTAATTTGGCCATCTGCCCTAGAAAATCTTTCACTACAATACAGCCCCCAAGGCCATCCTCAGGCTTCCATCCAGGGACACCAGGGAAGAGAGCTCAGGGAAGTTTAAGGGGGGCAGCAGATGTTCGTTCCTGCTGTTTGATGGTGGCGACATCTGAAGCTCTATCACTGAGGAAGCCAAGAAGAGAAGAAGTCACCAGAGCAGAATGCAAATCTCCTGTAAGCTACACTGCCAAGCCACTCATTAGCACAAGGAACTGGTAGGAATTGGTGTGCAGGCAATTCTGGGAGCTGCTTTACAAGTTCAGTTTGTTCCTCTTTGGTACTCTTCCCTTTTCTCCCCTCTACTTAGAAGTCAGAACCAACCTGTTGCTCAAGCTCATTTTAGGAACCTGAACACTTGATGCTGTAAAAGGCCTTTGGAGCTGGGAGGTCTCTACATAATCAAAGGGGTTTTGTGGTTTTGACTCACCTGTTTACTTCTGTTGCACCCAAAATGTACTAACTGGAGTGGCTGGCTAACCACATGAAGTTCAATAAGGACAAGTGCAGGCTCCTGAATCTGGGGAGGAATAACAGCAGGCACCGGTACAGGCTGGGGCTGACCTGCTAGAGAGCAGTTCCATGGAGAAAGACCTTGGAGTGCTGGTGGGCAGCAAGTTCTGCGTGGGCCAGCAATGAATGTGTCCTGGTGGGCAAGAGAAGCAATGGCAGCCTGGGGGGCATCAGGAAAAGTGTGGCCAGCAGGGCTAGGGAGGTTCTTCTCCAGCTCTACTCTGCCCTGCTGTGACCACTCCTGGAATACTGTGTCCAGTTTTGGGCTCCCCAACTCAAGAGAGACAGGGAGCTGCTGGAGAGAGTCCAGTGGAGAGAGTGGAGAGAGGCTGAGAGCCCTGGGGCTGGTTAGTCTGGAGAAGAGAAGGCTGAGAGGGGATCTGAGCAATGTCTATCAAGAGCTGAGGCCTGGGTGCCAAGTGGAGGGGGCCAAGCTCTTTTGGGGGCTGCACAGCAATAAGCTAAGGAGCAATGGATACAAACTGGAACAGAGAAGGCTTCAGCTCAGCATGAGGAGAAACTTCTTTAGAGTGAGGGTGCCAGAGCCCTGGAGCAGGCTGCCCAGAGAGGTTGTGGAGTGTCTTTCTCTGGAGCCTTTCCTAACCCACCTGGATGCATTCCTGAGTGGACTACCCTGGGTGATGCTGCTTTGGCAGGGGGGTTGGACTGGATGCTCTCTGGAGGTCCCTTCCAACCTCTAAAGTTCTGTGTTTCTGTGTTGCTGTTTCCTTTCCTTCAAACACATCTTTATGTCCTATCCAACAGCTGGTAACAGAAAATGTTAAGCCAGTTCTGTGCCACAAAAGCACTGAAGTCCATCAATGGTTTTTGTAAGCCTAAGTTGTGTGCCAAGAAAACATAGTGACAGTGGCACTCGGATGTCTACGACTAATTGACTGGCAGTGGGCTTCTAGTTTCCACTTATCTAGCTAATTTATGATTACAAGAGTTAGGCTCTTAAACCACATAAGAACTGCTAGCAAGTTTCTATTAACATTCCTTAATAATTAAATACACAAAGATTAAATGGGCAAATATGTGAGAGATGCACAGAGGGATGAAAAGCTATTAGCAAACATTCCTTCTAGTTGTCTGCTGAGGCATCTGCATTCTGGCTTCTGAACCAGCACTTCCATACTTCCTCATCTGGATTACTGCATCCAGCTCTGGAACCCTCAGTGCAAGAAGGACATCAGCCTGTTGGAGAGGGTCCAGAAGAGGCCACAAAAATGATGAGAGGGCTGGAACCCCTCTGTTGTGAGGACAGGATGAGAGAGCTACCTGGGCACACTGCTGGCTTACGTTCAGTTACTGCCAACCAGTCCCCCCAGGTCCCTCTCTGCCTGGCTGCTCTCAGCCACTCTGTCCACAGCCTGTACCTCTGCATGGGGTTGTTGTGGCCAAAGAGCAGAACCCGACACTTGGACTTGTTAAACCTCATGACACTGAACTGTGCCCATCTGTGCAGTCTGTCCAGGTCCCTCTGCAGAGCCCTCCTGCCCTCTAACAGATCCACACTTGCTCCCAACTTGGTGTCACCTGCAAACTCACTGATGGAGGACTCAAATCTCCTCCTCCAGACCATCAAGCAAAGCCTGGTTAGGCACTTAGTGCCATGGTCTGGTTGACTGGATAGGGCTGGGTGCTAGGTTGGACTGGATGAGCTTGGAGGTCTCTTCCAATCTGGTTGATTCTATGATTCTATGATCAATGGAGATACAACAGAGCTGCTTTCTGGCTAAACACCTACTGACCTATGCAGAAGGAATAACTTCCCTCAAAACACCTTCTTCCAGGCTAAACTTCCTGCCTGTGCTTTAGCAGTGAGTGCCTAAGGATGTAAGTTAAATGAAGAGCTGCATTAGATAAAACTCTAATAAGGATAAATTAAGTATTGATAAGCTTGACAAATCATGCTACTGCTCTGGTGTGCCACAGCACAGAGTGGCATATGGCAGAACCAAATGCCATTTAGAATGCTGTAATGTGCTACAGACTTGAGTCAGCTGAGTGATCTGACAGGAATCTGAAATGACAAAGTCAAAATCTGGAAGGAGTGTTGAAGGAGTGCAAACTTTCGGCTTTTACTTCTACTTCAGCCAAACAGGACCACACAGAAAAGCAACCTACCAAACCCACGACCCAGTAAATGATGTTAATACCTTTCTCCTTCATCCTTCTATCAAGAAAAATCATACCTCTCCATTTAAACAACAGCAGGCACCAGTACAGGTTAGAGGTTGCCCTGTTGGAAAGGAGCTCCATGGAGAAAGAGCTTGGAGTGCTGATGGGAAGCAAGTTCTGCGTGGGGCAGCAATGTGCCCTAGTAGGCAGCCCAGGGGGGCATCAGGAAAAGTGTGGCCAGCAGGGCTAGGGAGGTTCTTCTGCCCCTCTGCTCTGCCCTGCTGAGACCACACCTGCAATACTGTGTCCAGTTTTGGGCTCCCCAACTCAAGAGAGACAGGGACCTGCTGGAGAGAGTCCAGCAGAGAGCCATGAGGATGTCTGGGGGACTTGAGCATCTGCCTATGGAGAGAGACTGAGAGCCCTGGGGCTGTGTAGTATGGAGAAAGGGAGGCTGAGAGGGATCTGAGCAATGTGTACAAATATCTGAGGGGGGTCAAGTGGAAAGGGCCAAACTCTTTGGGTGGTGCACAGCAATAAGCCAAGGAGCAATGGATACAAAGTTGAACAGAGAAGGTTTCAGCTCAGCATGAGGAGAAACTTCTTGGGTCTGAGGGTGCCAGAGCCCTGGAGCAGGCTGCTGAGAGAAGTTGTGGAGTGTACTCTAGAGCCTTTACAAACCCACTTAGATGCATTCCAGGGTGAATCCTGCTTTGTGGGACCCTGCTTTGGGCAGGAGGGTTGGACTGGATGATCTTTGGAGTTGCCTTCCAACCTCTAACATTCTGTGATTCTGTAATGGAAAATTTACCAGGAATGGGGATTAGGAGAAATTGTGACAGAAGGTGAAGAACTGACATTCAAATTGTTAGATCTAACTCAACAGTCAAGGGAGTAAGCTTGGTCATCAAGCAGCCTCATGCCTGGACATCCATGCAAACAGCACAGTATGTCAGAAGTTAGGAGGAACCTCTGGAGTCCAACTCCCTTCTAAAGCAGGGTTAAGCAGAGCAGTCTGCCCAAGATTACAGTGCTCATGTGGGTTTGGAGTTTCTTCAGAGAAGGAGACTCCATAAGCTCTCCAGACAACCTGCTTCAGGGCACCCTCAAAGGGAAGAATCTTATCCTTATGTTCAGGTAGAACCTCCTGGATTCTGGTTTGTGCCCATTGCACTTTGTCCTGTTGCTGGGCACCAATGGAAAGAGTTTGTCCCCTTCCTCCTGCCCCCACCTCAGCTCTTGCTGAGCATTGTTCAGATCCCCTCTGGGGCTGCTCCTCTCCAGGCTTGACAGCTGTGGGGCTCTCCACCTTTCCTCCTCACAGACACAGTCCAGGCCCTTCAGCATGTTTACTGCCTTCCCAAAACTCTCTCCAGGAGTTCCCTGTACCCAGTACTCCAGATTTGGCTTCACTAGGGCAGAGCAGAGGGAGAGAAGAACCCCCCTTGAGGCTCTTAATGCACTCCAGGAGACTATTGCACTTCTCGGCCCCAGAGCACGTTGCTGGCTTGGGGTGAATTTGTTGCCCATCAGGACTCCAAGCTCCTTATCCATGGAGCTCTTTTCCAGCAGGTCAACCTCTAATCTGTACTGGAAAGCAAACCTTTCTTAAACAGTTCCCTTTTCAAGAGGTGTGTAGCTGGAACTGGCTTCCTGCTTTTGAGCTGTGTGGAGAGGTTCTCAGCTTCCAGCAGAGAAGCAGGTGATCAGGAAGATCACACTGCAGATGCAATGTAGAAGCAGAAATGATGCAATGGTTAAATTAACAGAGTTAGACAACCATTTAATAAATCATATGCTGTAGTTGTCATGCACATTTTCACTTCCATAAGATCAAGGCTATACCTTCTGTCCCACAATCTACCATCTTCACAGGTTGTCAGGATTTGACAAGGGGCTCATCTAGGAAAGCATCAGAAAAGAAACATGAAATATTTGCTTAATGTAAGCACTTGGCATCTGGAGCTCAGCTGAGCCATGACCCTGAGAGATGAAGAAATCTGCAGTACAGAGATAGGATCAGTTGCCACTTCACACCGAGCAAAGAGCCAGCAGGAGGCAAGAGCATGTTTAGAATCACAGAATCACAAAATGCCAGGGGCTGGAAGGGACCTCCAAAGCTCAGCCAGTCCAAGTCCCCCTCTGCCAGAGCAGGAGCACCTAGAGCAGGTCATGCAGGAACACATCCAGGCAGGTTTTGAGTATCTCCAGAGAGGGAGACTCCACAACACCCCTGGGGGGCCTCTTCCAGGCTTCTGTCACTCTCACAGGGAAGAAAAAAATTCCTCCTCCTGCTTCCATGGAACTTCCTATGCCTCAGCTTCCACCACTGCCCCTTGTGCTGCCATTGGGCATCACCCAGCAGAGCCTGGCTCTAGCCCCTGGCCACTCACCCTGCACATCTTTATCACCATGACTGAGGTCACCTCTCAGGCTCCTCCTCTCCCAGCAGCACAGCCACAGCTCCCTCAGGCTCTCCTCATAACAGAGATGTTCCATTCCCTTCAGCATCTTTGTGGCTCTGCACTGGACTCTCTCAAGCACTTCTACGTCCCTCTTGAACTGGAAGGCCCAGAACTGGACACAGTACTCCAGAGTAGAGGGGAAGGAGAACCTCTCTTGACCTACTAACCACAGCCCTTCTAATCTACCCCAGGATGGCCTTGGTCCTTCTGGCCACCAGAGCACATTGCTGGCTCATGGTCAACCTCATATCAACTAGGATCCCCAAATCCTCTTCCTGTTTTTGCCTTCCAGCAGCTCAGTCCCCAACCTATCCTGCTCCCCGGGGTTGCTCTTTCCCAGGTGCCAGACTCTCCCCTTGCCCTTACTGAACTCCATTCAATGTCTCCCTGCCCAACCCTCAGCCTGCCCAAGTCTGGCTCAATGGCAGCACAGCCTTCTGCTGTGGCAGCCTCTCCACCTAGTTTGGTGCCATCAGCAAACTTGCTGGCAGTGCCCTCTGTGCCCTCACCCAGGTCATTGATGAATATATTGAGCAGAAGTGGTCCAAATATTCACCCCTGAGGGGTGACCCACTAGTCACAGGCCTCCAGCCAGACTCCATCTCGTTGACTACAACTCTCTGACTCCTTTCCTTCAACCAGTTCCCAGAAGAGAATAAAAATGAAAAGAAGGTATTTCATGAGCTTGACTTCCAGTGAAAACCCCTGGTGGTGAATGCATTCAGTGTTCACTAAACTGCCAGTCCTGGAGACTGATAACCTTTTCTATTTAGCTAGAAAGCAAGCAGAGTGTCTCACAACCTTTCCAATGTATTAAAGCATGTAAGAACTAATTACAGAGTTGATTGGACATTAATTAATGCAAAGGCTCTGACAAGACTGTCAGGAAGAAGACTAGATTAACAGAACTGGCATTGTATGAGCTGCAACAGATCTTTCTATGTTAGTGCTCCTGTTCATGCAATCCTCTCAATGAACAGAACCACAGGATGGTGGGGGCTGGAAGAGACCTCTGAAGATCACCTAATCCAATCCCCCTGCTAGGGTAGGGCCATCTAGAGTAAATCAAGCAGGTACATGTCCAGGTGGGTCTGGAATCTCTCCAGACAAGGAGACTCCACAACATCTCTGTGCAGCCTGGTCTAGGGCTCTGCCACTCTTGCAACAAATAAGTATTTTCCCATGTCCAGGTGGAACATTCTGAGTTCCAGTTGGTGCCCATTGCCCCTTGTCCTGTCACTAGACAGCACTGAGAAGAGTCTGACCATATCCTCTTGCCCCTTGCCCTTTAGCTCTTGCTGAGAATTCAGAAGCCTCCCTGGTCAGGCTGATCCTGTGCAGGCTAAACAACCTCAGGGCTCTCAGCTTTTCTTAAGGTAGATGTTCCAGTTCCCTCAGCATCTTAGTGGCTACTTGTTGGACTCTCTCCAGTAGCTCCTTGTCCTTCTTGAATGGGACAGCCCAGGACTGGATGTAACATCCCAGATGAGGCCCAACCAGTGCAGAGCAGAAAGAGGAGAGAACCTCCTATGAGTCACTTGCAAGTGTTGCACTGCATGACCCCAGAAAGTGGTCCAGGCACAATACTATAGAACTGAGAGCCCTGGGGCTGTTCAGTCTGCAGAGGAGAAGGCTGAGAGGGGAGCTGAGCAATGTCTGTCAAGAGCTGAGGGCTGGGGGTCAGGAAGGAAGGCACAGGGACAGCCTCTGCTCACTTGTGCCCTGCCATAGGCCAAGGGACAAGGGATGGAAACTGCAGCACAGGAAGCTGCAGCTCAAGAGGAGGAAGAACTTCTTTGCTGTAAGGGTGAGAGAGCAGTGGCACAGGCTGCCCAGAGAGGCTGTGGAGTCTCCTTGTCTGCAGCCTTTGCAGCCCTGTCTGGATGTGTTCCTGTGCCACCTGTGCTGGATTCTCTGGTCCTGCTGTGGCAGGGGGTTTGGACTGGCAGCTCTCCAGAGGTCCCTTCCAACCCCTTACATCCTGGGATTTTGTGACCATGACACAAAACAAACCAAACAACCAACCAAGGGCATTACCACTCTAATGATGGACAAAAAATCCCTTTCTAACCTTAACCTCTGAGTAGTGAGTGCTGTAGCCCTGAACACTGCTCACAGCTTTCCATCCATCGCAAGCAGTACTTCCTTTGTGTGTTTTACTCCAGGCTAAGCCAGCGTTGGTGGTTGGACTTGGTGATCTCAGAGGCCTTTCTCAATTAAAACAGTTCTGTCATTGTATGATTTCAGGTTTTTAAGTTCAAAGGAAGGAAACCACACTAGTCCTTGCCTGTCCCACTCAAGGTAATCAGGTTAAAAGATAGGTCTGTAGGGATCTAACACACATATTCACAGTATCACAGTATCACCAAGGTGGGAAGAGACCTCACAGATCATCAAGTCCAACCCTTTACCACAGAGCTCAAGGCCAGACCATGGCACCAAGTGCCACGTCCAGTCCTGCCTTGAACAGCTCCAGGGACGGCGACTCCACCACCTCCCCGGGCAGCCCATTCCAGTGTCCAATGACTCTCTCAGGGAAGAACTTTCTCCTCACCTCCAGCCTAAATTTCCCCTGGCATAGCCTGAGGCTGTGTCCTCTCGTTCTGGTGCTGGACACCTGAGAGAAGAGAGCAACCTCCTCCTGGCCACAACCACCCCTCAGGTAGTTGTAGGCAGCAATAAGGTCTCCCCTGAGCCTCCTCTTCTCCAGGCTAACCAATCCCAGCTCCAAAGCTTAGGACAAAATAAACAGCATGCAAATGCTGTGAAAAGACAATGATGAAATCTCCTTGAGGATATTAAACCTTCATCAATTTGCTATGCCACCAGAAGGCAGGAAGAATGGAAAAGGTTACAAATGGGAAAAGGTTCAACCATGAGAAAAGGAGAGGTTGTCACAACCAAGCTCTGTGAGATTTCCTATCTCTTTCCCTGGAGACATTCAAAGGGAGGCTCAAAAGGGCTCTGAGCAACTTGCTTTAGCTGAGGGTGCTCCTGCTGACTCTAGGGGTGTGGGAATAGACAACCTTTGGAAGTCCTTTCCAGCCTGGACCATTCTATGGTTCATATGAGCTACCTGTTGGCCAAGGGAACCTGTGAAGTCTTGGAGAGGTCTTCAAGAATGGGTTAGGTAAGTCCAAGTCAGGAATCAATTGCATTTCACCTTAATTTTGAGGGCAGAGATGATCTGAGCTGACCTCTTTAGGTCTCTTTCACTAGAGCTCCATTCATCCTGGATGATTTTCTGCTACTCATAGCAGATTTCACTGCTGTCACACACATTAAAAATCTATTTATTGAGTGCTGCTTCCTTAAAAAAATGTTAAGCAAAAGAGATGAAATAGCCATGGGAAGATGCTACTGCAAATCCATGGCAATAAAAATTATGGATAATCACCACTGAGTTCCATATTTCAGACAGGATTCACATTAGAGTCAGCCAAGCTTTGGTTATGACATAGGAAATTAACACATAAGGATGTGATTGTGTCCTGTGCTCAGCACTGCAAGAAGCTCTTCAGTCTCAGGGTGGTGAGACTCAGGAATAGTTTGCCCAGAGTGGGTGTGGATGCCCCATCCCTGGAGGTGTTTAAGACGGGCAGACTGGATGAGGCCTTGGGCAACCAAGTCTAGTTGAGAGGCGTCCCTGTCTATGGTGGAGGTTGGAATTGGATGAGCTTTGGAGGTCCCTCCCAATCCAGACCATTCTGTGCTTCTATTCTGGTCAAGGTCCTGCTGCAGAGCCCTTCTGCCCTCCAACTCAGCCACATCTGCCCCCAGCTTGGTGTCATCTGCACACTTGCTGATGACTGACTCCATGCCCTCATCCAGATCATCTATGAAGATGTTAAAGAGGATGGGGCCCAGCACTGATCCCTGAGGGCACACCACTAGTGACAGCTGCCAGCTGGATGTGGCACCATTCACCACCACTCTCTGGGCTCAGCCCTCCAGCCAGTTCCTAACCCAGCACAGAGTGTTGCCATCCAAGCCATCTTAGCCAGCAGTTTGCTGTGGGGGACAGTGTCAAAGGCCTTGCTGAAGTCCAGATAGAGCACATCCACAGGCCTCCCCACATCCCCTGGGCAACCTGTTCCACCCTCACTGGAAAGAATTTCTTCTTAATCTCCAACCTAAATCTGCCCTCCTCAACCTTCAATCAATTGCCTCTCATCCTAGCACTACAGACCCTAGTAAAAAGTCCCTCTCCAGTTTTCTTGTATCCCACTTCATGTACCAGGAGGCCACTTTAAGGTCACCCAGCAGCCTCCCCTTCTCCAGGCTGAACAACCCCAACTCTTTCAGCCTCTGTGTGCAGGAAAGTGGTAGCCACACACAGTTATTGAAACAGGTCCATGCCTTTTGAGCAAATATGGTTGTTATTATTAGCTCTGCACCCTCAGAACACTGCAGTCCTAGAAACTAATCTTTAGTTCCAGCACGTTCCTCCTCATCTCCTCACTGAAACCACTTTTGAACATGGTTCAGCGCTAAGAAGCAGCAATGGAGTTGCACCACAGAAGCAGTTCACTTAACTGCTAAGCAAATGATAAATAGCTACAATTAGTTGCAACCTAAGGGAACAATGCTTTATGCTGATTATAGATTTGGTGCTCTAAATTCAAAAGCATTGGCCCTAACAGCATTTTGGCTGTGGAATGTACCTTCTGGATCTGTAACGTCCAGTTCTTGGGATATGCTTCTAGAATATCTCCAGTGTTTATGTGAGCAAAGCTTTGTGGGAGGCTCTGAAGGTAAAAGTCTCCATAAAAAAAGAATCATATCCAGAGTCTGCTGAAGAATAGGATGCAAATGGAACTACAGAATGGTTAAAAGGGCTTCTGAAGAGCTAGTCCAAGCCCACAGCAGCCTGTTCAGGATCACAGTGGCCAGGTGGGGTTGGAATCTCTCCAGAGCTGGAGACTCTGCAGCCTCTCTGGGCAGCCTGCTCCAGGGCTCCAGCATCCTCAAAGCAATTTTTTTCCTCATGCTCAGGTGGAACCTCCTGGCTGTGCCCACTGCCCCTTGCCCTGTCACTGAGCACCACTAAAAAGAGTCTGCCCCCATCCTCTTGGCCCCCACCCTTTAGCTATTGCTCAGATCCCCTCTCAGGCTGCTCTTCTGCAGGCTGTGCTACTTTGAAGCTAGCTAGAATGTGCTGGTGAGAAGGATTAGATCACAGGCTGTGGAAAAGAAACAATGGTGATGTCTGCTTCACTCATAGGCTTGCTGAGATATGTAAGAACAAGAATCCAAACATAGATAAAGGAGTTGCTCTTTGGGCTCTGGGCTGCATTTTCTCTCTAACCTCACCCTCCGTCTCTCTGATGAATCCACTTTGCTTCCTATCCCCCCTGGCTGACCTCCATTCTTCCTTGGGGCACAAGGCAACATCTGGGGTAAGGTAGAGGGCTGGGAGGAGGTGGAAGGGCAGTTGGGAGCCCCTCCTGAGGACTCAGGTTTCTGGGAGGGCTGCTGTGTTTCTGCATTACCTTTTACCTTGTCTATTTCTGTGTATAACTGTAACTATCTGCTTGTATATTGAGCTAAGCTGCAAATGTAAGCTTCATTCAATTTCCAGAGCTGGCTGAGATTAGTCCAGGTGAATTCCAAAGTCGGGGGTGAGGGGGGCAGGTAACACCCAAACCACCACACAAGCTCAACAGCCCCAAGGCTCTCAGCTTTCCACAGGATCACAGGATGTTAGGGGTTGGAAGGGACCTAAAGAGATCATCAAATACAACCTCCCTGCCAGAGCTCACAGAGATGCTCTAGGCCCCTCAGCATCTCTGTGGCCCCCAGCTGAGCTCTCCCCATTTTTTTCCTGCCTCTTTTGACGTAGAGAACCCAGAACTGAACCCAGTACTCCAGCTGTGGCCTCACTAGTGGCAAGTAGAGGGGGAAGAATGAGTCCCATAATTTCCTTAATTCATCCCAGGACCAGGGAGATTGAGGCTGGAGAAAAAACTCCTTCTAGCAAGAGTGGGGCAATACTGGACCATGTTGATCAGGGTGCCATGGTCTAGCCTTGAGCTCTGTGGTAAAGGGTTGGACTTGATGATCTGTGAGGTCTCTTCCAACCTTGGTGATGCTGTGATACTGTGACCAGGGTGGTTGGGGTTTAGAATAGGGAAATGTCTGAAGAAAGCTGGGAAGGGATTTTTCACAAGGGCTTTTAGTAATAGAATGAGAGGCAATTGATTGAAGGTTGAGGAAGGCAGATGCAGAGTGGAGATTAGGAAGAAATTCTTTCCAGTGAGGGTGGAACAGGTTGCCCATGGAGGTTGTGGATGTCCCCTCCCTGGAGTTGTTCAAGATTGGGTTGGATGAGGACTGGAACAAGGTGGGCTAGCGGGAGGTGTCTTTGCTCATGGCAGGGGGGTTTGGAACTAGATCACATTTGAGGTCTTTTCCCATGCTATGGTTCTAAATTGAAGGGGTAGCTTGAGGTGTGTTTGAGACAACTACAATCACAGAATCAGCCAGGTTGGAAAAGACCCCCAGCTCCCTCAGCTGCTCCTCCCCAGCCCTGTTCTCCAGACCCTTCACCAGCTTTGTTGCCCTTAGATAAGCCACAGACCCTGTTAATCAGTCCTGCCTCCTTATTTTGATAGAGGAATTATATTCTTACTCCTTGCTCTGGCTTTATTAGACCCCAAGTGCACACAAATATCTTTGATGCCACAACTTATTATACCTATAAATGCAATACTGATAAAGAATCTCACCCTCCCAGTCCATGCATTTGGGTCCTAGCTTTTGCTTTTCTTCTTCCAGGTGACTGCTCACAGTCTGTTAGTCCAGTCTCCAAATCTGGACATTTCACCTGCCTTCTGAAATGTCATCTGATGAACTCCAGAATCACAGAATTAACCAGGCTGGAAGACCTCTGAGATCATCCAGTCCAACCTAGCGCCTGGCCCTATCCAACCAACCAGACCATGGCACTGAGTGCCTCATCCAGGCTTTTCTTGAACACCTCCAGAGATGGGGACTCCACCACCTCCCTGGGCCATTCCAATGCCAGTCACTCTCTCTGTGAAGAACTTCTTCTTAGCATCCTGCCTGAACCTGCCCTGCTGCAGCTTGAGGCTGTGTCATAGAATCACAGAAACAGTCAGGGTTGGAAGGGACCACAAGGATCATCTAGTTCCAACCTCCCTGCCATGGGCAGGGACAGCCTACCCTAGACCAGACTGGTCACAGCCTCATCCAGCCTGGCCTTAAACACCTCCAGGGATGGGGCCTCAATCACCTCTCTGGGCAACCCATTCCAGGCTCTCACCACTCTGATGGTCCCCTTGTTCTCTCCCTGGGTGCCTGGCAGAAGAGACCAACCCCACCTGACTACAGCCTCATTTCAGGTAGGAGTAGAAAGCAATAAGCAATAATGACCAAACCCTGGAGCAGAGAACCTTGACAATGAGACATGACCATGGCTCAGCTGTGCCTGTGACCACAGCTTGCTGTGACTTCTGAAAAGGTGATGCAAAAGCTCCCAGCTCCACACAGTTCATCTTTCCCCAACCAATGGTCCACTTTATATCATAGAATAGAATCACAGACTCATAGAATCAACCAGGTTGGAAGAGACCTCCAAGCTCAGCCAGTCCAACCTAGCACCCAGCCCTAGCCAGTCAACCAGACCATGGCTCTAAGTGGAGTCCCCTTCTCTGGAGACTTTCAAAACCAGTCTGGATGTGTTCCTGTGAGACCTGCACTACATTCTAAGGTCCTGCTCTGACAGGGAGACTCACTGAGCCTGCTTAAGACCACCTGTGGCAGTTGGAATGTAATTTCACCCCACTGCACCATCGCCATATGCTTTGAAGGTGTTCAGAGATGACAATAATGAAGACCATGTGAAAAAAAAAACCTAGAGAAGAATATTGCAACTTTCCCTAGCAACAGAAAACTCGAGGGGATTGAATTTACCTCTCTTTTTTTTCCCTGAGGAAGACTGATAATAATGGATGTGCAATCCTAACCTCTTGAGAAGGGTTCTTTATTTATTAGGAACTTAACTCTGGATCTTGATTAACTGCATAGCTACACTGCCAAAAAATAAATGTCAGGGCCATTAGGTGAGAACTTGCAGCTTTTTTTCCTCCTCTTTTAGTTCAGAAAATCATAGACTCCAAGATTGTTTGAGTAGCATCTATTAAAAACCTGATCAAATACCTGTGTGAAGAGAGAGACTCTACACCAATAATTATCCTAAGTCAGTCATCAGCAAGTGTGCAGATGACACCAAGCTGGGGGCAGATGTGGCTGGGTTGGAGGGCAGAAGGGCTCTGCAGCAGGACCTTGACCGCCTGCACAGATGGGCAGAGTCCAAGGGGATGGCTTCAGTAGCTCCAAGTGCAGGGTGCTGCACTTTGGCCACAGCAACCCCATGCAGAGATACAGGCTGGGGTCAGAGTGGCTGAGAGCAGCCAGGCAGAGAGGGATCTGGGGGTGCTGATTGATACCCACCTGAAGATGAGCCAGCAGTGTGCCCAGGTGGCCAAGAGAGCCAGTGGCATCCTGGCCTGCCTCAGGAATGGTGTGGCCAGCAGGAGCAGGGAGGTCATTCTGCCCCTGTACTCTGCACTGGTTAGACCTCACCTTGAGTGCTGTGTTCAGTTCTGGGCCCCCCAGTTTAGGAGGGACATTGAGATGCTTGAGCGTGCCCAGAGAAGGGCAACGAGGCTGGGGAGAGGCCTTGAGCACAGCCCTACGAGGAGAGGCTGAGGGAGCTGGGATTGGTTAGCCTGGAGAAGAGGAGGCTCAGGGCAGACCTTATTGCTGTCTGCAACTACCTGAGGGGTGGCTGTGGCCAGGAGGAGGTTGCTCTCTTCTCTCAGGTGGCCAGCACCAGAACAAGAGGACACAGCCTCAGGCTGTGCCAGGGGAGATTTAGGCTGGAGGTGAGGAGAAAGTTCTTCCCTGAGAGAGTCATTGGACACTGGAATGGGCTGCCCGGGGAGGTGGTGGAGTCGCCGTCCCTGGAGCTGTTCAAGGCAGGACTGGACGTGGCACTTGGTGCCATGGTCTGGCCTTGAGCTCTGTGCTAAAGGGTTGGACTTGATGATCTATGAGGTCTCTTCCAACCTTGGTGATACTGTGATACTGTGATGCTGTGATAAAAGAGTGCCCTCTCACGGTACATGCATTGTGCTCCAGTGCACCACCAGCAACATGTCTGTCCCCATGGGATGGAGTTGTTGAGACCACAGAGAGTAGTTTGTTGATACTCTTCATAACTATTTCATGCTATGAGTTTGTTGATACTCTTCATAACTGTTTAATGCTATTAGCTTGTTGATAGTCTTGATAACTATGTGATGCTCTGAGTTTGTTGATACTCTATGAGGAGAGGCTGAGGGAGCTGGGGTTGTTTAGCCTGGAGAAGAGGAGGTTCAGGGCAGAGCTCATTGCTGTCTACAATTACCTGAAGGGAGGCTGTAGCCAGGTGGGGATTGGCCTCTTCTGCCAGGCAGCCACCAGCAAAATGAGGGGACACAGTCTCAAGCTGTGCTGGGGGAGGTCTAGGCTGGATGTTAGGAGGAAGTTGTTGGCAGAGAGAGTGATTGGCATTGGAATGGGCTGCCCATGGAGGTGGTGGAGTCACCATCCCTGGAGGTGCTCAAGAAAAGACTGGATGAGGCACTTAGTGCCATGGTTTAGTTGATTGAATAGGGCTGGGGGATGGGTTGGATTGGATGATCTTGGAGGTCTCTTCCAACCTGGTTGATTTTATGATTCATAACTATTTAAGGCTAAGACCAATTTATGTAGACATAGAATCATTAAGGTTGGAAAAGACCTCTAAGATCTTTCACTCCAACCTTCAACTCAACACCACCACGACCATTAAACCATGCCCCACAGTGTCATGGCCACAGGTTTCTTGAAAACCTTCAGGGATCATAGAGTCAGAATCAGTCAGGGTTGGAAGGGACCACAAGGATCATCCAATTGCAAGCCCCCTGCCATGGGCAAGGAAACCTCACACTCTATCAGGCTGGCCAGAGCCTCATCTAGCCTGGCCTTAAACACCTCCAGGAATGAGGACTATCTCCCTGGGCAACCTGTTTCAGGATGTCTCACCACCCTCCTGCTGAAGAACTTCTTCCTAACATCCAGTCTGAATCTACCAATTTCTAGCTTGGTTCTATTCCCCTCAGTCCTATCACTACTTGACATCCTAAAAAGTCCCTCCCCAGCTTTCCTGTAGGCCCCCTTAAGAAACTGGAAGGACAAAATAAGGTCACCTGGGAGCCTTCTCCTCTCCAGACCCAACAGCCCAAATGCCCTCAGTCTCTCCTCACAGCACAACAGCTACTGATGGAGCAGGTGCAGAGGAGGCCACAAAAATGATCATGGGGTTGGAACAGGGGGAGGACAGGCTGAGGGAGCTGGGGATGTTCAGCCTAGAGAAGGCTCCAGGCAGACCTAAGAGCAGCCTGCCAGGACTTGAAGGAGCTACAAGAAGGCTGCAGAGGAACTGTTTGCAAAGGCCTGCAGGCACAGGATGAGGGCAATGGCTTCAAACTAGAGCACAGCATATTAAGATTGGATGTTAGGAACAAGTTCTGCACCGGGAGGGTGCTGGAACACTGCAACAGGTTGCCCAGTGAGGTGGCTTGGTCCCCATCCCTGGAGATATTCAAGGTGAGACTGGACAGGGCTGTGGGCAACCTGATCGAGTGGAGGATGTCCCTGCTGAGTGCAGGGGTTTTGGACTGGATGAGCTTTGGAGATGCCTTCCAACCCAGACCATGCTGCGATTCTAAGATGCTACTTAAACTGACATTCATTGGGAAAGGCAAACACAGAGCCACCAGAATGATGGCACCAACTGCACTAGAACAATTCTGGGCAGAAAGTGGAAAGAAAAAGACCAACCCATAGCAATATACTGCAACTGCAAAGCGAATGGAACGAGGCAGAATGCAATTTGGGCAGCACACAGAGGTTCAGACCCACACCTGATGCACAAGGTGCTGTGAGAAACAGGGGCACTTGTCTAGGACAAAGGTTTTGGTTTCATAAAGACTCTGAGAGATGGGAGCTGCCTACTGGAATACAAATGCCTGTTGCTACACCTTTCAAATTGGTTTTCTCTGTAGGAGAAGAGCCTTGGCCCTGTTCCTTGACTTTAGTTATTGGAGGCAAGAGGAACCACAGTGGATTTGACATTTCCTTTGTAGATCATCACACAGCCACAGAGCTCACAGTGGTGATTAGCTGAGCACAGGAGCCAATGATGTACAGCTCTGGAAAAAAATGTTTAGCATTTTTAGCCCTGAAAAACCCCAGGTGGAACTTCCTGCCTCTAGAACTGTTTCCCCAGAAATCCCCCAGAGGAATTAATGTCTTTTCTGTGAATCTATTTTATAGAAAGAAAGGTATTTATATGATGGCTCAGAAAGAAGCACAAAATGCTGGTTGACAGACTTATGGAGGTGAGGCAGAAGTGTGCTCAGGTAGCCAAGAAGGTCAGCAGCATCCTGGCCTCGATCAGCAACAGCGTGGCCAGCAGGACCAGGGAAGTGACCGTGCTTGGCACAGGTGAGATCATACCTTTAGTACTAGGTTCAGTTTAGGGCTCCTCACTGTAAGAAGGATGTTGAGGGGCTGGAGCATGTCCAGAAAAGGGCAATGAAGCTGGTGATGGGTCTGGAGAAAGGAGCTGGTGAGGAGCAGCTGAGGGACCCGAGGGTGTTTAGGTTGGAGAAGAGGAGGCTGAGGGGAGACCTCTTTGAGGTCTGAAAGGAGGCTGCAGTGAGGTGTGGGTTGGGCTCTTCTTCCTAGTGTTAGGTGATGGAATGAGAAGAAATGGGCTGAAATTGTGCCAGGGGAGGGTGAGGTTACATGTGAGGAAAAGTTTCTTTCCTGAGAGACTTTTCAGGCTTTAGAACAGGCTGCCCAGGAAGGTGGTGGAGTCCCCATCCCTGGAGGTGCTCACAGAACTTGTGGCCATGACACTTCGGGATGTGGTTCAGTGGCTGAAGTGGTGTTAGGCTGATGGTTGGAGGGTGACCTCAGAGGGCTTTGCCAACAGAATCAGTTTTATGTTTCCATGAAATGAATGGTGTCATAGGACATCACTGGCTGCAAACTGGAGAGTAGGAGCTGAGCTAAAAGGCAGCATCAGTTGTACCACAGATACCTGCTCTTCCTTTCACCTCAAGGGTTTACAAGGGTCAGCTGCTTTACTGTCCTCCCTCATAAACTGAACAACAGGCTCTTTAGAAGCAGGACAATCATCTGATCCTAACACTGACTTAATGCTGTCCTAGCAACCAAAAGCCCACAAGAAATGTCCTTTCCCAGCACTTCTCTTTTTTCCATTTGCTTAGCTCAGTGTGAATTGAAGGAATTCTTTTCCCCCTCAGTGGCTGTTGCTTAAAGCACTCTGAGTGCTTTGTCCTCAGAGCTCTTTGCCTTACAAAAATCAGTTTTCAAGCAGAGCAAAGGCCATTGGCCTTGATCATTACCACTGCCAGGTGTTGCTCAGAGTGCTGCTCAGCAGAGCAGCAGTTCTAGAAGCTAAAGCAGGGCACAGAGGCATAGAATCGACCAGCTTGGAAGAGACCTCCAAGCTCATCCAGTCCAACCTAGCACCCAGCCCTGTCCAATCAACCAGACCATGGCACTAAGGGCCTCATCCAGGCTTTTTTGTCTTTGACAGGTGGCTCCCTCCCCCTTCAGGAAGAGTAAGCTTTTCACAGAATCACAGGAACATGCAGCTTGGCAAAGCCTCTCAGCATCACCAAGTCCAACCTAGAACCCTCCTCTACAAGATTCACCTTAAACCATAGCCCTAAGCACCACATCCAAAAGACTCTTAAACACATCCAGGGTGGGTGACTCCACCACCTCCCTGGGCAGCTCATTCCAGTCCCTGACCACTCTCTCTGTGAAAAACTTTTTCCTGATGTCCAACCTAAGCTTCCCCAGCCTCAGCTTGAGGCCATTCCCCCTTGTTCTGTCTCCAGTCACCTGTGAGCAGAGACCAGCACCTCCTCTCCACAGCCTCCTTTCAGGTAGCTGCAGACAGCCATGAGGTCTGCCCTCAGCCTCCTCTGTTTCACACTAACATCCCCAGCTCCTTCAGTCACTCCTCATCAAATTTATTTTCCAGACCCTTCCCAGCTTCCCTGCCCTCCTCTGCACTCTCTCCAGCACCTCCACATCTCCCTTGTAATGAGATGCCCCAAACTGAACACAGCACTCGAGGTGTGGCCTCACCAGAGCTGAGTCCAAAGAGACAGTCACCTCCCTGCTCCTGCTGGACACAGCATTTTCAATACCAGCCAGGATGCCAGTGGCTTTCTTTGCCACCTGGGCACACTGCTGGCTCATATTCAGCTCCTGTCTACTACAACCCCCAGGTCCCTTTCTGTCAGGCAGCTCTCCAGGCACACTGCCTATAGTCCTGCTTGGGGTTGTTGTGACTCAAGAGCAGGAGCTGGCATTTGGCCTTGTTGAAACTCATCCCATTAATGCTGGCACACGATCTAAGCCTATCCAAATCCCTCTGAAGAGAAACATTTGTCTCCTGATTCCTTCCCCATAAGGCAGGACCCAAGGAAGGCAGCATTCCATGATCTAAACACAAGGAAGGATATGAACTTGGAAAGTCTTGGAAAGAGTTTTGTCCACTCTAAAGGAGACTGAGAAGGAATTCTTTACACACAGTGAGCAAGACAACCTGGGGAGATTTCCACTGCAATTTAGTCCAGTCAGAGGTTTCTATGTATGCAAAAAAGTTTCCATGTATTCATCTGGCAGCTATGACAACAAAACAGCATTAATAAAGTCAGGCAAATTTGAGTGCCTTAGAAATCAGCAGTGCTCATCCCCAGGTTTCTATTTATTCCCCTGCCTCCAGGCCCCTTTCTGGTTATTCTTTCTGGCAACAGTCTAGAAAACAGGATTTCAGGAGAGCTTTTTCTCAGAAATAACTGTATGAATGGTGAGGGCTGGGCTTGCCTGGTCACCAGATGAGTGCCAGAGGCTCTCTGTGAACCGCTCTGCCTTCCCAAAGCGAAGAAGGGAGAGAGACTGATGGGCTAGGAAAGAACTGGAATCATCTGGGATAGAAAGAACAATGCAACGAACTAGAGACAGAGACACAAACGAGTATGAACCTCAATCCCTGATGGCAAATATGACACCACTGATGCTGGGGCAGGCACTGGGGAAGTCCCAGACTGGTCTCAGTGCCATATGTGAGACAGATAAAGCAAGAGAGGGATCAGGATCAGAGTCAGAATGGTCAGAGTCTTATTCAGACACCAGCCAGGGAAGAAGAGGCTTGACCCTGGTGATCCCTCAGCTGTCTCTTGAAGATGCCATCCATGGATGCAGTCCCGTGGTGAGCAACAAAAGGGGCCATGGTGGAAGGTGAGGCATAGTAAGTTCCATGCAAACAGGATGAGGACTTTTTTCCCTGTGAAGGTGACAGAACCCTGAAAGAGGCTGCCCAGGGTGGTTGTGGAGTCTCCCTCTCTGGAGATACTCAAAACCTACCTGGGTGTGTTCCTGTGTGACCTGCTCTAGGTGCTCCTGCTCTGGCTGGGGGCTTGGACTGGATGAGCTTTGAAGGTCCTTTCCAACCCCTGACATTCTGTGAGTCTGTGATTTAATCTTCAGGGATACAAAATTCAATCCTCTTCCTCCAGAAGTCAGATAAACATTGCAAATGAAACTCAGTCCAGTTTTATGTGGTGCTAAACCAAATCATATTGAATTGAACTGGATGAATCCTGCATATTTTCTTCCTTTTTCTTTCCCTGATGAGCTCTAGTACCCTGTCAATAACTGCATTCCAGAGAGAACAAAAACACACTGAAGGACAACTTGTTTTCCTAAGTCATACAATTGTTTTGGCTGGAAAAGACCTCTGAGATGATCCAGTTCAAGAGTAACCCAACATCACCATGGCCATTAAACCACGTCCCAAAGTGCCACATCCACACATCTCTTGAACACCTCCAGGAATGGAGACTCCACCACCTTCCTGGGTAACCTCTTCCAAAGCCTGAAAAGTCTCTCATGAAAGAAACTTCTCCTCATATCCAACCTCAACCTCCCCTGGCAAGATTTCAGCCCATTTCTTCTCATTCTATCACCTGATGCTAGGGAGGAGAGCCCAGCCCCCACCTCCCTGCAGCTTCCTTGCAGAGAGTTGTGCAGAGCAATGAGGGCTGCTCTCAGGCTCCTTGTCTCCAGACTAAAAGTTCCCAGCTCCCTCAGCTGCTCCTCCCCAGCCCTGTTCTCCAGACTCTTCCCCAGCTTTGTTGCCTTTCTCTGGACACACTCAAGCTACTCCAAGCCTTAAGAGAACAAACATACATGGAAGGAAGATTTTTTCCTCCAAATCTTGTGCACCAAGTGTATAATGATTGAAGACCAGGAGGAAAACTGAAGTGAAGTCAGTGTTCATTCCTTAAGATTATCAGCAATGCCCTCTAAACCAAGTTTCATTCTGCTGTACTGGAATACTGCTCTCAGTCTGGCCAAGCATTTAAGCAGGTCATGGAATCATGGAATGGTCTGGGTGAGAAGGGACTTCTAAAGTTCACAGTATCACAGTATTATTAGGATTGGAAGAGACCTCACAGATCACCAAGTCCAACCCTTCAGCACAGAGCTCAAGGCCAGACCATGGCACCAAGTGCCACGTCCAGTCCTGCCTTGAACAGCTCCAGGGACGGCGACTCCACCACCTCCCCGGGCAGCCCATTCCAGTGTCCAATGACTCTCTCAGGGAAGAACTTTCTCCTCACCTCCAGCCTAAATCTCCCCTGGCACAGCCTGAGGCTGTGTCCTCTTGTTCTGGTGCTGGCCACCTGAGAGAAGAGAGCAACCTCCCCCTGGCCACAACTACCCCTCAAGTAGTTGCAGACAGCAATAAGGTCTGCCCTGAGCCTCCTCTTCTCCAGGCTAACCAATCCCAGCTCCCTCAGCCTCTCCTCGTAGGGCTCTGCTCAAGGCCTCTCCCCAGCCTCGTTGCCCTTCTCTGGACACGCTCAAGCATCTCAATGTCCCTCCTAAACTGGGGGGCCCAGAACTGAACACAGCACTCAAGGTGTGGTCTAACCAGTGCAGAGTACAGGGGCAGAATGACCTCCCTGCTCCTGCTGGCCACACCATTCCTGAGGCAGGCCAGGATGCCACTGGCTCTCTTGGCCACCTCAGCACACTGCTGGCTCATGTTCAGGCGGGTATCAACCAGCATCGGGTTCAGCCTTCCCACACTCAGCAGGGACATCCTCCACCAGAGCAGGTTGCCCAGAGCTCTGTCCAGCCTCACCTTCAATATCTCCAGGGATGGGGACCCAACCACCTCCCTGGGCAACCTGTTCCAGTGTTCCACCACCCTCATGGTGCAGAACTTGTTCCTCACATCCAATCTAAATCTGCTCTTTCATTTCAAGCCATTGCCATCATCTTACCCCTGCAGCCTTTGGAAACAGTCCCTCTGCAGCCTTCTTTTGGCCCCCTTCAGGTTATTGCAGGCTGCTATTAGATCTCCCCAGAGCCTTCTCTTCTTTAGGCTGAACCCTCCCCAGCTCCCTCAGCCTGTCCTTGTAGCAGAGCTGCTCCAAGCCCTTGACCATGTCCTAGTCCTCCTCTGAGAGAAGCAATGGAAATGAAGGAAAACTAAAACATCTTCTTACATAGAAAAAGAGTTTGAAATGAGAGGAACCACTGCATGGGGGGACATGCTGGGAATCACATTCTAATAAAGACATTTAAAGGTTAGACCATGAGATTAAGGATATCTCATGGTTGATGGTAGATCAGGTTGCCCAGAGCCCTGTTGAGCCTTACCATGAATATCTCCAGAGATGGGAACCCAACCACCTCCCTGGACAACCTACTGCAGTGTTCCAGCACCCTCATGGTGCAGAACCTGTTCCTCACATCCAACTAAATCCATCTGCTGCAACAATCATAGAATCATAGAACCAACCAGGTTGGAAGAGACCTCCAACGTCATCCAGTCCAACCTAGCACCCAGCCCTGTCCAGTCAACCAGACCATGGCACTAAGTGCCTCAGCCAGGCTTTGCTTCAACACCTCCAGGGATGGTGACTCCACCACCTCCCTGGGCAGCCCATTCCAATGCCAATCACTCTCTCTGCCAACAACTTCCTCCTAACATCCAGCCTAGACCTCCCCTGGCACAACTTGAGACTGTGTCCCCTTGTTCTATTGCTGCTTGCCTGGGAAAGGAGGCAACCCCCACCTGGCTACAACCTCCCTTCAGGTAGTTGTAGACAGCAGCCATACACCTCGACACCAAATCCGAACCACAGTCACCTCCTAACCTGCACAATGAAATAATTAGAGTTAATTAGAGTAATTGCTAATGCCAGTGCAACTCAAAATGAACTTGAGAGCTTTTAATGGAGGCAACCCCCGAGCCTGTTGCATTGATTTTCCTGTTTGCCTGCATTTGGAAACAGCTTATCTGTTTTCATTTCAACTTGCCCTTGAGGTATTTAAATTCCTTTTGATTGATTGAGGTGTGCAGCTCTCATTTGGGGATTTCTCACAGCCAAATTCATTCTTCAGGAATGAGCCTTTCTAATGTGCTGCATCAAAGGAAGCCTCTACAGCTCATCAATTTAGTGAAACCTGGGCCTTCATTTTTATTAGATTCCTTCTCTTTCCACCAAAACAGCAGCACTACAGATTCACTGCCACGCTGAAGGAGAGAGGAGAAAATGGGGGGTTGGGGGCACACTAGAGGAGTGGGAGAAATTAATTCACTCCGGTGTCATTAGCTAAAAGTAGGATCACAGTATCACAGTATCCCCAAGGTTGGAAGAGACCTCACAGATCATCAAGTCCAACCCTTTAGCACAGAGCTCAAGGCCAGACCATGGCACCAAGTGCCACGTCCAGTCCTGCCTTGAACAGCTCCAGGGACGGCGACTCCACCACCTCCCCGGGCAGCCCATTCCAGTGTCCAATGACTCTCTCAGGGAAGAACTTTCTCCTCACCTCCAGCCTAAATCTCCCCTGGCACAGCCTGAGGCTGTGTCCTCTTGTTCTGGTGCTGGCCACCTGAGAGAAGAGAGCAACCTCCCCCTGGCCACAGGTGAAAATAACAGAGCCACAGAAGGTCTGGTCCAAAGCAAATTCTTTGCTCTTCTCCCTGTCATCATTTGACACCAAGGTGAGCAGGCCTTGCATGACTTCTCCTCTGGAGAAGAGGAGGCTCAGGGGTGACCTCATTGCTGTCTACAACTCCCTGAAGGGAGGCTGTAGCCAGGTGGGGTTGGCCTCTTCTGCCAGGCAATCACCAAGAGAACAAGGGGACACAGTCTCAAGTTGTGCCAGGGTAGGTCTGGGGTGGATGTTAGGAGGAAGTTGTTGGCAGAGAGAGTGATTGGCATTGGAATGGGCTGCCCAGGGAGGTGGTGGAGGCACCATGCCTGGAGGTGTTGAAGCAAAGCCTGGCTGAGGCACTTAGTGCCATGGTCTGGTTGACTGGCTAGGGCTGGGTGCTAGGTTGGACTGGATGAGCTTGGAGGTCTCTTCCACCCTGGTTTATTCTATGATTCTATGATTCTGTGACTTCCATTTCCCAAAAGACAGCAGCAGTTTTGCTTTTCCTTTCTGTGTCCTGAGCTTCAAGAAGAAGCCTTCTGCACTGTCCACACTGAGTCTGTCACTAACTGGTTCCTTTCAGCCATTGAAGTTTCTATCCTCTAGGGATCTTAAGATGGTTCTGTGCCTCCCCCTTTGATCTTGCTTCTCCAACTCAATTCATTTCTCTAAGCTACACATTCTACATTTTGCCCATTTCATTTTTACTTGTAAATTAATCCTCTGGCCTCTGATCATTCTTGTTGCTCTTCTCCACAGCTTAATGTATTTTATTATCTGCTTCAATCACCTGTAAGATTTTAAGGTCAGGTACTGCTCAGGTTCAGCAGATGAGAGAAAAGTGAATGTGAAGGACATCAAAAACAGTTCCCTAAATACAAGGGGAGGGTTTCCCTTTTCCACTAGTGCCATTTGCTTTGGAAGTGACACCTAATAATAAAGACACAGAAAATCTAACACTAGAAGAAGGAGGTAGAACAGAACATGAACAAATTAGCCATTCCCTCTTTATGAAGGCTTCAGTTTGCTGGAGAAAATAGGGATTGCCACTGGAATTTTATGGTTGCCATGAAAAAGCCACCTGGCACATCTCACTGAAATCTGCATGAGATTCCTTCCCTCTGGGACCCAGCCTGGACCTGTGTTCTCTTTGCTACTGCCCCTTGTATTTTGTCACAGGACAGGGCTTGGGGACACAGTAGAAGAGTGACAGATTCTCTGTGTGAACCCCTCTGCCTTCCCAAAGGGAAGAGAAAGGGAAGAAGGGAGGAAGACTGATGGGCTGGGAAAGAAACAACCAGCTGGGATGGAAAGAACAATCCAATGAGATAGAAACAAAGAAACACAAACCAATGAGGAACCCAACTCCTGATGGCAAGGACAGCACCACTGGCACCACTGATGTTTGGGGCAGGCACTGAGTCCCAGACAGGACTCAGTGACAAATGGGAAGTGGATTCTGAAGCTGGATTCTGGAACACACAGACTGGGATCAAACACAGAAGGGTGAAAGCTCTCCTGAGATACCACCTTTGAAGAAGAGACCTAACCCTGGTGATCCCTCATTTCTCTCCTGAAGGTGGAGTCTGGAACTTCATTCAGAAGCACAGAGATTGGGATGGAAGGCAGAATGGATAGAATCATCCTCTGGCCATTGAAGAAGAGCATTGACCCTGGTGATCCCTCAGCTCTCCCCTGAAGATGCCATCCCTGGATGCAATCCCTTGGTGGGCAGTGAGGGTCACCTGTCCTGTGTGCTCCTCCCCACAGCTGCCACCTCTGCTTTCCTGCAGCCCAAGGTGAGGCACAAGCTGTGGCAGTGCCCTTGGTGTGCCCAGGAGTAAGTCTAAGGCAGTGCCTTTGTGCAGCCCAGCCCTTGGCAGGAACTCTCCCCATCAGCTTCTCCTGCTGGGAGCAGCTCCTGGCTGTGCAAACTGCCCTGAGCTTCACGAAGTGCCTCAGTGAGCAGAGCCTGAGCTGAGAAGTCACAGCTCAACTCAACTCAACTCAATTAGTTCTGTGTAACTAACAGGAAACATTTGTATGCTCTTCTGAGCAGAAAGCCACAGAGTACCAAGAGGAGGGAGTGACTTATGACAGTGCCTGACCTGTTGTGATGCTTTGAAAACCTGAGCAAATCACCATCTACTGGATCATGAACTCCTCACTGGAGTGCCACGTTCAGACACCCAGCAAGCACAATTCGTGCTGGCAAGAGAAATAATGCTTATATGAGCAGCAAAAGGTGATGAGCAGACCTTGTCACCAGTTCCTCTTTAAAATAGACAAGCTGAGTCACAGAGTGCCAAGTGTATTTTGACATGGCCAAAGCGAAACAGATTATTTCCATGCCAGTGCTTTACACACAGATCCTACACAGAGGAGCTTAGGTATGACTTGAAGATGCATGAAGAGACCACAGTCCCTACAAAACCTCTCACAGAGTCACAAAGCTGCTCAGGTTGGAACAGCCTTTCAGGATCCCCAAGTCTAACCCAGAACCCTACTCTGCAAGGCTCACCTTAAACCTGTCCTGGTAGGGCATAAATCCTGCCAGGCTGCTTTAACTCTTGCTCTCCTCCTGTGAGTCCTGGAGTGGAGTTAGATGAGCAAACAATAAGGGTTTGTTCCCAGCAAAGCCTTGAGCCTTAGGGGCTTAGCACCAGGAGTCTGGTGTCTTGTGCTGCCCCTCAACGTGCCTGCATGGTCACAGGGGGCAGGAAGCTTTGAATTCATTGGCCAGAACAACCATGCTGCTGCCTTTGGCCAGTTTCATTTTCAAACTGATGTATTTCATGAGGGGTGATTTAGAAACCACCTTTCTGCAGTCTGGAGAGGAGGAGGCTACCAGGGGACTTCTTGTGGCCTTTCAATATCCTAAGGGGGCCTACAAGAAAGCTGGGGAGGGACTTTTAGCATGTTAGGGAGTGATAGGACTGAGGGGAATGGAACCAAGCTGGAAACAGGTAGATTCAGACAGGATGTTAGGAAGAAGTTCTTCAGCATGAGGGTGGTGAGACTCTGGAACAGGCTGCCCAGGGAGGTGGTGGAAGCCTTATCCCTGGAGGTGTTTAAGACCAGGCCAGATGAGGCTCTGGACAGCCTGATCTAGAATCACAGAATCACAGAATCAGTCAGGGTTGGAAGGGACCACTCTAGAATCATAGAATCAGTCAGGGTTGGAAGGGACCACAAAGATCAACTACTTCCAACCCCCCTGCCACAGGCAGGGACACCCTACCCTAGATGAGGCTGGCCAGAGTGTGAGGTATCTCTGCCCATGGCAGAGGGGGCTGGAACTGGATGTTCCTTGTGGTCCCTTCCAACCCGGATTCTGTGATTCTATGATTCTAAACTGGGGAGGAACAACTCCCTGCACCTGTACAGGCTAGGGGAAAGCAGATCACAGTCTCTCAGAGTATCAGGGGCTGGAAGGGGTCTCCAAATCTCATCCAGTCCAATGCTCCTGCCAGAGCATGAGCACTTAGTGCAGGTCACACAGGAACACATCCAGGTGGGGTATGAATATCTTCAGAGATATTCTGAGGCTCCACAACCACCCTGGGCAAGCTGCTTCCCAGATCAAGAGAAACAGGGAACTCCTGAGCACAGTCTGACAAAGGGCTACAAAGATGTTGGCAGGCTTGGAGCATCCATATTGAGGAAGAAAGGCTGAGAGACCTGGGGCTGCTTAGCCTGGAGAAGAGAAGACTGGCAGTAGACCTTGTCAATGCTTAGCAATACCTAAAGGACAAGATGATAGGTCCAGCCTCTTTTCAGTGGTGCCCATAGACAGCACAAGGGGCATAAACCAGAACCCAGGGGGGTTCATCTGAACATGGAGGGAAACTTCTTCACTGTGAGGGTGCTAGAGCCCTGAAGCAGCATGCCCTGAGAGGTTGTGGAGTCTCCTTCTCTGGAGGACTTTCAAGACACTTTCAAGAGAGCCAAGGGCATCCTGGCCTGCATCAGGAGCAGTGTGGCCAGCAGGACAAGGGAGGTTATTCTGCCCCTGTGCTCAGCACTGCTCAGGCCACACCTTGAGTGCTGTGTCCAGTTCTGGGCCCCTCAATTCAAGAAGGATGTTGAGGTGCTGGAAGGTGTCCAGAGAAGGGCAACAAAGCTGGTGAGGGGCCTGGAACATAAATCCTATGAGGAGAGGCTGAGGGAGCTGGGGGGGTGCAGCCTGGAGAAGAGGAGGCTCAGGGCAGAGCTCATTGCTGTCTACAACTATCCAAAGGGAGGTTGTAGCCAGGTGGGGGTTGGGCTCTTCTCCCAGGCAACCACCAATAGAACAAGGGGACAGAGTCTCAAGTTGTGCCAGGGGAGGTCTAGGCTGGATGTTAGGAGGAAGTTGTTGGCAGAGAGAGTGATTGGCATTGGAATGGGCTGCCCAGGGAGGTGCTGGAGGCACCATCCCTTGAGGTCTTCAAGAAAAGCCTGGCTGAGGCACTTGGTGCCATGGTCTGGTTGACTGGCTAGGGCTGGGTGCTAGGTTGGACAGAATGATCTTGGAGGTCTCTTCCAACCTGGTTGATTCTATGATTCTATGACACATCTGTATGTGTTCCTGCCCTGGCTGATCCTGCTTTGGCGGGGGGAGGTTGGACTGGATGATCTCCAGAGGTCCTTCTAATCCCAGCCATTCTCTGAGTTCAAGTACATTTCACAAGACATCATCTCCTGCAAGAGCTCCTCCTTTCAAACTACCCTGAAAGTCATTTTAAAGACTTTGTTAGCTCTCTGAAGAAAGGCCCAGTCATTCTAAAAGGCTTTGGAGGAATTTGAAACACTCTCTGCTCCAGAAAACTCACAGACTGTAGCCACAAGCAAGGATATAGAAAGAACAGATAAATTTGTTCACTTTGACCTGACATTCCCTGGACAATTCCTGAATCAAGTCAACTCAGCTTGAAGGACAGAGATTGCAGATCTGCTCAGCTGCCAGCTACAGCACTCGTTGAAAAACCTTTTGTTCTCATGCCAGTGAAAAATATTTAGTGTGAGGATGTTGGGATAGAAGTCCAAATCCAGGCCAAATGCCACCAACAGGGAGCAACTCTTAAGAAAATGAAGATGAGGATAACATCAACTCAGTTTTTTAGCACTCTGCCTTGTACCAGGCTTAACATAAGCCTGTTTTTATTTGGCAGCAATTATTGTTGTGTGATAAATGGGATGAACAAAGTAATTTTGATGTGGCCTCCAGCAGATGAGAAGCCTCAATTCTTGTTGTGTTTGAACAAACATGTCCAAAGGAAGAGGCTGGCTCATGAGGGTGCATTTTGATGTGATGTTTTAATTCTGCCTGAGTCATTTTACTTTGGAATCGTTTCCAACTTTCTTGCTGAAATCTGAGCTTAACAATCAGCTTTGTCCCCAGCACTTCCCTGTGGGGACAAGATGAGGGAGTTGGGGCTGTTCAGCCTGCGAAAGAGAAGGTTCCAGAGAGACCTTAGAGCAGCCTGTGGGGCTTATGAAGACAAAAGACAATGATTACATGGAGTTGCAAAGTTGATTAACAGCTTATAGTGGCTCCTGGTAGATCTCTTCTTCACCAGGGGAGGTTTAGGTTGGGCATCAGGAAATGCTTCTTTCAAAAAGGGTTGTCAAGTCCTGGAACAGGCTGCCCAGGGTAGTGTTGGAGATCTCTGGGAAGAACCTGTGTAGATGTGGTGCTGAAAGATATGGTTTAGTGATGACCTGGTGGTACCAGTTGAGGTTGATGATCCTAAAGGACTTTCAGAGTGAACCAATTCTATGAGTATATGAGTTTGTGAGTGAGAAGCAACTTCTGAGCAGTTCCAGCTACAAGAGAAAAATTCCACACAAGCCAGGTAGAGGAGGATGATGATTGATGGAATCTTATCCATCTGCTCTCCTGAGGCCACACTTGGGAGTGCTGCATCCAGTTCTGGGGCTTTCAGCATAAGAAGGACCTGGAACTGCTAGACTGGGTGTAGAGAGGCCACAAAGATAATCAGAGAGCTGAAGAACCTCCCATATGGGGACAGGCTGAGATGGTTGGGGCTGTCCAGCCTGGAGAAAAGAAGGCTCAAGAGAGACCTTAAAGCAGCCTTCTGGTACCTGAAGTGGGTTAAATGAGAGCTGGAGAGGGACTTCTGATACAGGCTGGGAGTGAGAGGAAATGGATTATAGATGAAAGAGGGCAGATTTAGACTGGAGATGAGGAAGAAATTCCTGACAGTGATAGTGGGGAGACACTGGCACAGGTTGTCCATGGAAGCTGTGGATGCACCCTGCTTGGACGTGTACAAGGCCAGGATGGATGAGACCTTGATCAGGCTGGGCTAATGGAAGGTCACACAATCACAGAACTTCAGGGGTTGAAAGGGACCTCCAAAGCTCATCCAGCCCAAGCCCCCAGCCAGAGCAGGAGCATCTACAGCAGGTCACACAGGAACACATCCAGGCAGCTCTTGAATATCTCCAGAGAGAGACTCCACAACCCCCTTGGGCAGCCTGTTCTAGGGTTCTATCACCCTAACAAGGCAAAAATTCCTCCTCATGTTTAAATGAAACTTCCTATGCCTCAGCTCTCACCCAGGTATCCCTGCACATGGCAGGGGGGGTTGGAAATAGATGATCTGTAAGTTCTTTTTCCAACTCAAACCTTTCTATGGCTCCATTGAACCTTAGGAAAGAAATGTGAATTTCACACAGGAAAAGGAGCAGCTTCTGTAATGAAGGATCCTGATAAAGTAACTGCTTCTCAAGATGATATAGGCTGGATGTTAGGAGGAAGTTGTTGGCAGAGAGAGTGATTGGCATTGGAATGGGCTGCCCAGGGAGGTGGTGGAGTCACCGTCCCTGGAGGTGTTCAAGAAGAGACTGGCTGAGGCACTTAGTGCCATGGTCTGGTTGACTGGTTAGGGCTGGGTGCTAGGTTGGACTGGATGAGCTTGGAGGTCTCTTCCAGCCTGGTTCATTCTATGATTCTATGACAAGACTCAGGGGGACAGATCTCAGCTAGAGGAGAGAAGATTGAGATTAGAATTTAGGAAGAAGCTTTTCAGCATGAGAGTGGTGAGAGACTGGCACAGGTTGCCCAGGAAGGTGATGGAAGCCTCATCTCTGGATGTTTTTTAGATCAGGCTAGATGTGGCTCTGGGCAAGCTGATCTAGTGTGAGGTGTCCCTGCCCACAGCAGGCTACGATGCTCCTTTAAACGCATCTCAAGGCGCTGCTTCTTCAAATGCACGAAACACTCCTCCCCTGTCTCTGGTTTTCCCACCAACCCTTTTCTTCCTCAGAAGAGAATGCAAAGTGTTGCAATTCCAATTAGTCACATTTGTTAGTTTGCTCCAAATCATCCATCTCCACACCCCCTAGGAATGAAAGGGCCGAAACCCAGCACGGGCAGCGGATCCATTTTCCCCGGGTCCAGAGATAACAATAAATCATCTCCAAGTCCAGGCTTATTAGAAATGACTGAAACACATTACAGGGCAGCAATGACTTCAATGGTTGGTTTGCCAAGCAGTGGGGTGGAATTAAAAATGCATTAAAACATTTATAGAAAGGAAAGTAAATAGCAGTGAGTTGAGATTGGTTTTGACATGGTTAAATGAAGCATTCTGTCTCTTTGTGTGGCTAATAAAAATCAAACACTACAGAATGGGAGAAACATTCTTCTTTCTTTCTTCCTTTCTTTTGGAAGCTGCAAAAAAATTATATAACTTGATTATTAATTTAATTTACTGTTTATTCTCTCCACTGCATCTCAGTGATGCATTTCAGAAGCAAAGAGCAAAGGAAGATTTCCCTCCCCCCCCCGCCTTTGAAATGTTAACGAATGGCCTCAAAGTTGATCAGAGCTGCCCTGCTAAGGAGACAGGCTGAGAGAGTTGGGGTTGTTCAGTCTGGAGCAAAGAAGGCTTCAAGGAGATCTTACTGTGGCCATCCAGGATCTGAAGAGGGCTACTAGAAAGCTGGGGAGGGACTTCTTAGAGTGTCAGAGAGGTTATTCTTCCCCTACACTGAGCACTGCTCAGGCCACACCTTGAGTGCTGTGTCCAGTTCTGGGCCCCTCAATTCAAGAGAGATGTTGAGGTGCTGGAAGGTGTCCAGAGAAGGGCAACAAGGCTGGTGAGGGGCCTGGAGCACAAATCCTGTAAGGAGAGGCTGAGGGAGCTGGGGGTGTGCAGCCTGCAGAAGAGGAGGCTCATGGGGGACCTCATTGCTGTCTACAACTACCTGAAGGGAGGCTGTAGCCAGGTGGGGTTGGGCTCTGCTGCCAGGTAACCAGCAATAGAACAAGGGAACAGAGACTCAGGTTGTGCCAGGGGATGTCTAGGCTGGATGTTAAGAGGAAGTTGTTGGCAGAGAGAGTGATTGGCATTGGAATGGGCTGCCCAGGGAGGTGGTGGAGGCACTGTCCCTGAAAGTGTTCAAGTAAAGCCTGGCTGAGGCACTTAGTGCCATGTTCTGGTTGACTGGATAGGGCTGAGTGCTAGGTTGGACTGGATGAGCTTGGAGGTCTCTTCCAACCTGCTTGATTCTATGATTCTATGATAAGACTGTGGGGAATGGATCAAAGCTAGAGGAGAGAAGACTGAGATTAGAATTTAGGAAGAAGTTCTTTAGCATGAGGGTGGTGAGAGGCTGGCACAGGTTGCCCAGGAAGGTGGTGGAAGCCTCATCCCTGGATGTTTTTTAGATCAGGATGGATGTGGCTCTGGGCAAGCTGATCCAGTGTGAGGTGTCTCTGCTCACAGCAGGGGAGTTGGAGCTGGATGACTCTTGAGGTGCCTTCCAGTCCTGACAACTCTGTTTATTCTGGTCAAAATTTCGAGGTGCAAGTGTAAACCAAACACACATAACGACTCCACCACTCCAAGGTGACCTCATTGTGACCTTCCAGTATCTAAAGGGGGCCTACAAGAAAGCTGAGGAGGGACTTTTTAGGTTGTCAAGTGGTGATAGGACTGGTGGGAATGGAACCAAGCTAGAAATGGGTAGATTCAGTCTGGATGTTAGGTAGAAGTTCTTCAGCATGAGTGTGGTGAGAGCCTGGAACAGGCTGCCCAGGGAGGTGGTGTAAGCCTCCTCCCTGGAGGTGCTTAAGGCCAGGCTGGATGTGGCTCCGAGCAACCTGATCTAGTGTGAGGTGTCCCTGCCCATGGCAGGGGGCTTGTAACTGGATGATCCTTATGGTCCCTTCCAACCCTGATTCCATGATTCCAGTGTCTGACTGTTCTCATGGGGAAACATTTTCTTCTGGAAAGAAGCAGCCACTTGTCCCCATCTCCCCTTGTCTTTTCCATGGGACTCCTTGCAAAAAGGGAGTCTCTATCCTCTTGCTAGACACCCTTTATTGTCCTGGTCCATGGTGATAAGGTCTACCCTGAGCCTTCTCTTCTCAAGGCTCTCTCAGCCTCTCCTCATTCTGATCTCAAGCAAGAGAACTCCTGAGCTGCCAGTGAGAACATCTGCCATGATCATACCAACTGGTATGACCCAGCTCCAGTGCTCTCTTCTGACAAACAGGCCTTGAGAAACCTCCTGTGTGGAGCAAGCTCCTAACTCTACTGGCAGTGGAATAAAGAAGATAATGTTTGCAGGTGCAATCAGGATTTGAATGCTGGCCTGAAAGCCAAGTGCTTTCACCCAGAGAAAAGAAAAATGAAAGCTTGTCCTCAATTAAACATTCATGCAGCTATGAACAGACACCAGACACATCAGCATTAATATGGGATGAGAACTGGCTTGATGTATCACTCTAATAAATCCCTATTTAGACTAGGAAAATCCAAACAGAGCATGCAACTGCCATCACAGCAGCATGAGCATAGCCTCAGAGAATCACACCACAGGCAGGGTTGAGAGGGAGACTCAAAGGTCATCTTCCCCACACCCCTCTGCAGTCAGCAGGGACATCCTCAACTAGTTCAGGTTGTTCAGGGTCCCATCAAATTTGACCTTGAATGTCTCCAGAGATGGGGCCTCCACAAACTCCCTGGGCAACCTGCTCTCCAGATCCTTCAGCAATTTCATTGCCCTTCTCCAGACCTGCTTCAGCACCTCAATGTCTTTCTGTAGAGCTGCATGTTTCCTGTACCAATGTCACCCTGTCTCCAGGATTCCACTCAAGAACCACAGAACTTTAGAGGTTGGAAGGGACCTCCAGAGAGCATCCAGACCAACTCCCCTGCCAAGGCAGCATCACACAGGGTAGTCCACACAGGAATGCATCCAGGTGGGTTTGGAAAGGCTCCAGAGAAGGAGACTCCACAACCTCTCTGGGCAGCCTGCTCCAGGGCTCTGGCAGGCTCACACCCAAGAAGTTTCTCCTCATGCTGGGCTAAAACCTTCTCTGTTCCACTTTGCATCCACTGCTCCTCAGCTTATTGCTGTGCAGCACCCAAAGAGCTTGGCCCCCTCCACTTGACCCCCAGCCCTCAGCTATTGATAGACATTGCTCAGATCCCCTCTCAGCCTTCTCTTCTCCAGACTAAACAGCCCCAGGTTCCTCCAAGCTTTCCAAGAGGAATGAACAGTTCCCCTTTGATATGAAATGCAAGGTCAGACAGAGTAAGTGGCTGCAAACGACCATCACTTCCCCATCATCAGCCCAATTACGGCTGCAGCTGTCAGTCGCCAGCGTTACTGCACCATTAACAATAAAGGGACCTTCAGCTGCATTGATCTGTATCAGAAGTGCTTCAGTGGGGAGGGGGAGAAAAAGGGCAGAAGTGATAAAGTCTTCAAATGTTTAGAAGGAAGAAAGGCAGAGAGGACTCCCCCAGAATTGATCAGATGTTATTTCAGCATAGAATCATAGAATCAACCAGGTTGGAAGAGACCTCCAAGCTCAGCCAGTCCAACCTAGCACCCAGCCCTAGCAAATCAACCAGACCATGGCACTAAGTGCCTCAGCCAGGCTTTGCTTCAACACCTCCAGGGACAGTGCCTCCACCACCTCCCTGGGCAGCCCATTCCAATGCCAATCACTCTCTCTGCCAACAACTTCCTCCTAACATCCAGCCTAGACTTCAGAATAAAAACATCACTGCAGTTGGAAAACACCTCCAAGATCACAGAATCATAGAACTGTCAGGGACATCAAGGATCATGCAGCTCCAACACCTCTAACATGGGCAGGGACACTTCACACTAGATCATGCTGCTCAGAACCACATCCAGCCTAACCTTAAAAACTTCAGCCAGTCCAACTCTCTACCCAACACCTCCATGCCCATTAAACCATGTCTCACAGTGCCACATCTGCTTGGTTTCTGAACACCTCCAGGGATAGTGAAGTCTTTTGTTACTTACATCCAGAAACTGGGACCATCAACCTAAGACCATCATGGCTATTAAACCACGTCCTCTTGTTTGCTGAGCACCTCCAGGGATGGGGACTCCACCACCTCCCGGAGCAGCCTGTTCCAATGCCTGACCACCCTTGCAGGAAACAAAAAATTATCCCTAATATCTGACCTCCACCTCCCCTGCTGCAACTTGAGGCCATTTCCCCTTATCCTGTTGTTAGTTGCTTAGAAGAAGAGGCCATCATTGCCCTCGCCCCAACCTCCTTTCAGGCAGTTGTAGAGAGAAATGAGATCTCCTTCCAGCCTACTCTTCTTCAGGCTAAACAACCCCAGCTCCTTCAGAGAAGGTGGTAGAGCTGTTCCTCATAAGGCTTCTTCTTCAGCCTCTTTATCAGCTTTTTAACTCTCCTCTGGACAAACCCCTCCTGCCCCTCTATTCTGCCCTGCTCAGGCTGTATCTGGAATATTGTGTCCAGTTCTGGGCCCCACAGTTCAAGGGAACTGCTTGAGAGAGTCCAGCACAGAGCCACAAAGATACTGTGAGCAATGGAAGATCTTCCTTAGGAGGAGAGCCTGAGGGAGCTGGGGCTGTGCTGCTGGGAGAGGAGGAGCCTGAGAGGTGACCTCAGTCATGGTGAGAAACATGTGCAGGGTGAGTGGGCAGAGGCTGGAGCCAGGCTCTGCTGGGTGATGCCCAATGGCAGCACAAGGGGCAGTGGTGGAAGCTGAGGCATAGGAAGTTCCATGGAAACAGGAGGAGGAATTTTTTGACTGAACAGGCTACCCAGGGGTATTGTGGAGTCTCCTTCTCTGGAGATATTCAACCCCACCTGGATGTGTTAGTGTGTGACCTGTTCTAGGTGCTCCTGCTGTGGCAGGGAGGTTGGACTGGATGAACTCTGGAGGTGCCTTCCAGCCCCTGACACTCTGTGATTCTGTGATACCTTCGTATCAGAGGAAAAAAAGTACTCTCATTTGAACAGTGAACCTTTTTTCCCCCTTGTTTAAAGACTGTTTTAAAGGAAGTAAGAAAAGGATATTTCTGGAGTTATCTTCATAGATCATTTCCAACCTGCAATTTGGTGGCACAAGGATGTTTCAGTGTGATAGATCTTTCACCAAGTGCACTAGCTACAGAGAAAGCTGAGGATACTCAGCTGTGCTGAAAATAACCAGATTTAGTCAGGCACATACAGCCACTGAATACTGCAGAAACTTTAAACTTCAGTCTCCTTAGGGAGAATTCAGCCCCTGTCTGAGAGTGGCCACCAAAGTCCTGGCCACTTAAATCCTGACTGATTTCTTAGTTGGAGCTCTGACTTTTAGCTAATGCTCAGTTTAAAAATGACTCTTCCTCTTTCTACCTCGTTTTATCACTGAAGTATCACAGTATCACACAGTATTATTAGGATTGGAAGAGACCTCACAGATCATCAAGTCCAACCCTTTAGCACAGAGCTCAAGGCCAGACCATGGCACCAAGTGCCACGTCCAGTCCTGCCTTGAACAGCTCCAGGGACGGCGACTCCACCACCTCCCCGGGCAGCCCATTCCAGTGCCCAATGACTCTCTCAGGGAAGAACTTTCTCCTCACCTCCAGCCTAAATCTCCCCTGGTGCAGCCTGAGGCTGTGTCCTCTTGTTCTGGTGCTGGCCACCTGAGAGAAGAGAGCAACCTCCTCCTGGCCACAACCTCCCCTCAGGTAGTTGCAGACAGCAATAAGGTCTGCCCTGAGCCTCCTCTTCTCCAGGCTAACCAATCCCAGCTCCCTCAGCCTCTCCTCGTAGGGCTGTGCTCAAGGCCTCTCCCCAGCCTCGTCGCCCTTCTCTGGACACGCTCAAGCATCTCAATGTCCCTCCTAAACTGGGGGGCCCAGAACTGAACACAGCACTCAAGGTGTGGTCTAACCAGTGCAGAGTACAGGGGCAGAATGACCTCCCTGCTCCTGCTGGCCACACCATTCCTGAGGCAGGCCAGGATGCCACTGGCTCTCTTGGCCACCTGGGCACACTGCTGGCTCATGTTCAGGTGGGTATCAATCAGCACCCCCAGATCCCTCTCTGTTTGGCTGCTCTCAGCCACTCTGACCCCAGCCTGTATCTCTGCATGGGGTTGCTGTGGCCAAAGTGCAGCACCCTGCACTTGGAGCTATTGAAGCCATCCCCTTGGACTCTGCCCATCTGTGCAGGTGGTCAAGGTCCTGCTGCAGAGCCCTTCTGCCCTCCAACCCAGCCACATCTGCCCCCAGCTTGGTGTCATCTGCACACTTGCTGATGACTGACTCCATGCCTTCATCCCAGGTCATCTATGAAGATGTTAAAGAGGATGGGGCCCAGCACTGATCCCTGAGGGATCAATGTAGGTACAATAAATGCACTCAGGAAAACTTTAAGTTGGAATGACCTTGAGATTCATGTGCAGTAGGATCTGTCTAAATGCCAAGTATAACCCTTTACAATAAAGGCTCAGCTATGGATGTAACAGCCTTGAGCTTCCCACCAGGAAAGAGACTGTGGTCTGGAGGCAAAAAAATACCTTTCCCTTTTCATGGAAGTATGAGGAGGAATTTTTTCCCTGTGAGGGTGACAGAAGCCTGAAAGAGACTGCCCAGGGGAGTTGTGGAGTCTCCCTCTCTGGAGATATTCAAGACCTGCCTGGATGTGTTCCTGTGTGACCTGCTGTAGTTGCTCCTGCTCTGGCAGGGGGGTTGGACTGGATAAGGTTTGCAGGTCCCTTCCAGCCCAAATCATTCTGTGGTCCTGTGACTCACACACAAGCAGGGTGCTGAGGTATCAAGTGGTGTTTGCACTCACTGATCACAGGATAATTTTGTATGGGAAGGATCAGTGAGATCATTGAGCCCTATCATCACCTAACTCCACCAAGGCTGGTGGTCCCCCAGCACCGCACCTCTGTGTCTTTGAAACGCTTCCAGAGCTTGGATCGCTCCCCTGGGCATCCTGTGCCAGGCTTTGAGAACTGTTTCAGTTTCTTCTGAGAGCCAACCTATAAAGAGAGACTGAAGGAGTTGGAGCTGTTCAGTCTGGAGAGGAGAAGGCTCCTAAGTGACCTTATTGTGGCCTTTCAATATCTTAAGGGAGTTACAAGAAAGCTGGGAAGGGACTTTTTAGGCTGTCAGATAGTGACAGGGCTGGGAGAAATGGAACCAAGCTAGAAACGGGTAGATTCAGACTGGATGTTAGGAAGAAATTCCTCAGCATGAGGGTGGTGAGAGCCTGGAAGGAGTTGCCCAGGGGGACGGAGGAAGCCTCATTCCTGGAGGTGTTTAAGGCCAGGCTGGATGACGCTGTGGCTGAGGGACGTGGTTTAGCAGCAGTCTTGGCAGTGGTAAGTTGATAGTTGGACTTAATGATCTTAAAGGTCTTTCCTAACCAACACATGTTTATGATATTATGGCCTCTTAGAAACATAGAGGGAGATGAGCCTCAGAGTTCAGTGCAGCAGCAGCAGCAGAGTCTGATTTGCTTTCCATTTCCCTCCCAAAAGGCAGAGCTAGACACTTGAAGCAGAAAGCCTTGTTTGTTGTCTTGAGGAGGGAACCTGATCACTGTAGTTGCTTATTTACCATGGCTAAGATTTCCTAGCAGCCTTTTCTTCTTTCCCTCCCCCCCTCCCAGCATGGACATGAATGCTAAACCACAGAGCACAAAATCAGATGTTAGAAGCAGAATAAAGAGCTGCTCTGCCACGGTCCCCATAACCAGCAAGAGAGCACACAGACAGATCACACAGGCAATTAGAAGAGCTAAAGTAATGGAATATGGCTTCTAGCTACGCCTTGCAGGCAGCAGTTTGAAACTGCAGTGTCCATAAATGCAATCCATAACCTGTTAAAAAGGCCAAGCAGTGCTGAACAGGCTTAGTTTTGTTCCTCTCAGAAACTGAGCCACCAGCCTGCCAAATGCCCATGGATTTAGAAGCAGTGGCCAAGAGGAGTTTTAAATCAGCCTCACCTGAGGGCAAAAGGATTGGCTTTAGCTCCAGCCAAGACCTGAACTTCTACTCACTCAGATAATGTTTTACAGCTTAACTCCAGCAGGAGCAGGGAGGGCATTGTCCTCTTGTGTTCTGCTCTGTTGAGGCCAAGCCTTAAGTGTTGTGTTCAGTTTTGGGCATGGCAACACAGCAGAGATGTGGAGGTGATGGAGCAGGTGCAGAGGAGGGCAGCAAAGCTGGGGAAGGGCCTGGAGAATAAATCTGATGAGGAGTGACTGAGGGAGCTGGGGCTGGTTAGTGTGAGGAAGAGGAACTGAAGGCTCGTGGCTGTCTACAGCTACCTGAAGGGACACTGTGGAGAGGCTGCTGCTGGGCTCTGCTCACAGGTAACTGGAGACAGAACAAGGGGGAATGGCCTCAAGCTGAGGCAGGGAGGGAGGGTTAAATTGGACACTAGGAAGAAGTTTTTCATGGAGAGAGTGGTCAGGGAATGGAATGTGCTGCCCAGAGAGGTGGTGGAGTCATCCATCCTGGATGTGTTGAAGAGTTTTTGGATGTGGTGCTTAGGGCTATGGTTTAAGGTGACTCTTGTAGAGTAGGGTTCCAAGTTGGACTTGGTGATGCTGAGAGGCTTTGCCAATCTGGGTGTTTCTGTGATTCTGTGATCATCATCATCATCATCTACCTGTTTTGTGTGGAATTTTTCTCTTGTAGCTGGAACTGCTCAGAAGTAGCTACTCACAAACTCATACACTCATAGAACTGTTTTACTCTGAAAGTCCTTTAAGATCATCAACTTCAACCAGTACCACCAGGTCATCACTAAACCACGTCCCTCAGCACCACATCTACACAGGTTTAAGTCTTCCCAGAGATGTCCAACACTACCCTGGGCAGCCTGTTCCAGGACTTGACAACCCTTTTTGAAAGAAGCATTTCCTGATGCCCAACCTAAACCTCCCCTGGTGAAGAAGAGATCTACCAGGAGCCATTCTAAGCTGTTAATCAACTTAGCAACTCCATGTAATAATTGTCTTTTGTCTTCATAAGCCCCACAGGAAATCTTTTAGGCCCAAGCCAATGTCACCAGTCAAAGGGAGAGCAAACTGTTGTCTAGTGACTATTTCCCCTCCATTTCCACCTTAGGCAGTGGTTAAAAATGCACCTGAAACTCCCATCAGCTTTATGTGGAACCTGCTTCCAAAAGCTCTGCGTGGTGCCAAAGCTCTGGTCAGATCTGTCATTGAAATGAGCAGTACACACAAGTGTAGTTGGAGGGGCTGAGGGGAGTGGTGAGTTTTGGTCTCTGCTGGCCAATTCATTTCATCTGCACATCTAAAGCCGTGCAGTGATGAATATTAATGCAACTCTTAGGATGTAAAGGCAGCAGTGATATTGATGGATGGAGAAAAGCATGGAATAAAAAGGAGGGATATTCCCTCTCTTTAGTTAATGTCATTTTCCTCTTCCCCCAAGCTGCCTTCCATAATGTGTGCCTGTATTTAGGCATTTCTCAAGAAGGAGATGCTTATTAAATCTTTTTGTTTCTTTCCAGTAGTAGATCAGACATTTATGCCCATATTTTGCCCTGCATGTGGCACTTGAAGAGGGAGAGATGAGCCAGCAGTGTGCTCAGGTGGCTAAGAAGGCTGGCAGCATCCTAGCCTGGATCAGGAATAACTTGGCCAGCAGGTGTAGAAAAGTGACTGCCTCTGTACTGGGCACTGCTTAGGTCACACCCCAAGCACTGGGGGCAGGTTTGGGCCTCTCACTCCAAGAAGGACATTGAGGGTTTGAAGTGTGTCTAGGGAAGGGCAGCAGAGCTGGGGAACAGGGCTGAGGAGGAGGGGCTGAGGGAGCTGGGGGTCTTTGGCCTCCAGAAAAGGAGGCTGAGAGGAGCCATTCTCACTGTCTAAAAGCCCCTGAAAGGAGGCTGTAGTGAAGTGGGTGTTGGTCTCTTCTCTCTAGTAATTCGAGAGAGATGTTGAGATACTGGAATGTGTCCAGAGAAGGGAGACAGAGCTGGTGAGGGGCCTGCAGCACAGCCCTGTGAGGAGAGGATGAGGAAGCTGGGGGTGTGCAGCCTGCAGAAGAGGAGGCTCAGGGGTGATGTTATTACTGTCTACACCTACCTGAAGGGGCATTGTAGCCAGGTGGGGGGTGGCCTCTTCTCCCAGGTAACCAGCAACAGAACAAGGGGACACAGTCTCAAGTTGTGCCAGGGGAGGTACAGGCTGGATATTAGGAAGAAGTTCTTCCCAGAGAGAGTGATTGGCATTGGAATGGGCTGCCCAGGGAGGTGGTGGAGGCACCGTCCCTGGAGGTGTTGAAGCAAAGCCTGGATGAGACACTTAGTGCCATGGTCTGGTTGACTGGCTAGGGCTGGGTGCTAGGTTGGACTGGATGAGCTTGGAGGTCTCTTCCAACCTGGTTGGTTCTATGATTCTATGGTTCTGTGGCTTGTGCCAGCATAGGGTGTACAGGATCAGTGAAGTAATCCCTCCTGTAGCCAGCACTGTAATAAACATTTCTGCTTCAGAACTCTCTATGAGTTTCAGGCTTCATTTCACAGGTCACAGAGGGGTTCCAGCCTACATATCATTGCTGGGGCCTCATCTGGACTTGCTCCAACAGTTTTGTGTTCTTGTGCTGAGGGATCCAAAATCATAGACTCATCATAGAATGTCATGGGCTGGAAAGGACCTCGAAAAACCATCCAGTCCCACCTCCCTGCTAGAGCAGGGGCACCTGCAGGAGGTCACACAGGACTGGACACAGTGGTCCAGGTGAGAGCAGAGCAGCAGAATAACTAAATTTGTTCCACAGACTCACAGAATGTCAGGGGCTGGAAGGGACCTCCAAAGCTCAGCCAGTCCCACCCCCTGCCAGAGCAGGAGCACCTAGAGCAGGTCACACAGGAACACATCACAGTATCACAGTATCACAGTATCACCAAGGTTGGAAGAGACCTCACAGATCATCAAGTCCAACCCTTTAGCACAGAGCTCAAGGCCAGACCATGGCACCAAGTGCCACGTCCAGTCCTGCCTTGAACAGCTCCAGGGACGGCGACTCCACCACCTCCCCGGGCAGCCCATTCCAGTGTCCAATGACTCTCTCAGGGAAGAACTTTCTCCTCACCTCCAGCCTAAATTTCCATCCAGGTGGGTTTGAAATATCTCCAGAGAGGGAGACTCCACAGCCCTCCTGGGCAGCCTCTTCCAGACTTCTGTCACCCTTACAGGGAAAAAAATTCCTCCTCCTGTCCCTGTGGAACTTCCTCTGCCTCAGCTTCCACCACTGCCCCTTGTGCTGTCATTGGGCATCACCCAGCAGAGCCTGGCTCCAGCCTCTGCCCACTCACTCTGCACATCTTTATCACCATGACTGAGGTCAGCACAGCCCCAGCTCCCTCAGGCTCCTCTTCTCCAAGCAGCAGAGCCCCAGCAACTTCAGGCTCTCCTCATAAGGGAGATGTTCCTCTCCCTTCAGCATCTCTGTGTCTCTCCCCTTGTGTAAGAGCTCAGAAAGCTGTCACTGTGAAATCGTGATACAAGTTTTCCTAAAGAAAAGTCTGGAGTAGCCTCCATGCTTCCTCTCCATCTGGGCAGAGCAGGATTTTATAACTATTTTTATGTCTGAGGATGCGGAGAAGCTTCTAATGGAAGTTTGGAAGGCACCTGCCTTCCCCACCATATGACAGGGTTGCTTTATTTCTGCATCGAGCATTTGTTGCTCTTCTCCCACTAAGTTTCTTTGTGTCTCTCCAATTTGCATTGTAGGCACCTCCAAGTCACAGTTGGTGGAGTTACTGTCCCTGGAGATGTCCAAGGAACCTATGGATATGGCACTTCAGGACATGGTTTGATGAGCTTGGTGGACTTAAGTTAATGGTTGGAGTGGATGATCTTGGCAGTCTTACCAACTCTGTGATTCTGTGTGCAGAGGATGGAGACACATGATTTCTGCTTAGAGACCCAAGGCTCTTGTTCATGTAATAGAATAACAGAATCAGTTCTGGAGCCCCTGGGACAGGAAAGGTCTGGAGGTGCTGGAAGGTGTCCAGAGAAGGGCTGTGAGGATGATCAGAGGGCTGGAGCTGCTCTGCAATGGGGACAGGCTGAGAGAGTTGAAGTTGTTCAGTCTGGAGAGGAGAAGGCTCCAAGGAGACCTTCTTGTGCCTTCCAGTGTCTAAAGTGGGCTACAGAAAAGCTAGGGTGGGACTTTTTAGGGTAGCAGGTAGTGATAGGATTGGAGGAGGAATGGAGATTGGAGATTTTGATAAGATGTTAGGAAGAAGTTCTTCATCATGAGGGTGGTGAGAGACTGGCAGAGGTTGCTCAGGGAGGTGGTGGAAGCCTCATCCCTGGATGTTTTTAAGGCCAGGCTGGATGTGCCTCTGGGCAAGATGATGTAGTGTGAGGTGTCCCTGTCCAGGGCAGGGGAGTTGGAATTGGATGATCTATGAGGCCCCTTCTAGCTCTGAAAATTTGTGGTTCTGTGATCAATAAGGTTGAAAAAGATCTCCAAGATCATGGAGTCCAACCATTAATCTCAGGTTAACAGTTGGACTTGATGATCTTGAAGGTCTTTTCCAACCAAACCAGTTCTATGATCCCATAAGCTGTCCCTGCTGACTGCTGCAGTGTTGGACGAGATAAGCTTTAAAGGTCTCTCCCAAATCAAACCATTCTCTGAGTCTGTGAATTCTGTACTTCTAATACTGCTGCTGGGCCTGTAAAGAAGTCAGGATCAAGAGGATCAGCTGAAGGTTTTTCTGGCACCTTGGTGCAGAAAGCTGATGTTAGGAGGAAGATGGTGTCAGAGAGAGTGATTGGCATTGGAATGGGCTGCCCAGGCAGGTGGTGGAGGCACCGTCCCTAGAGGTGTGCAAGCAAAGCCTGGCTGAGGCACTTAGTGCCATGGTCTGGTTGACTGGCTAGGGCTGGGTGCTAGGTTGAGCTGGATGAGCTTGGAGGTCTCTTCCAACCTGGCTGATTCTATGATTCTATGATTTCCTTGCAAGCTCTTCAATGTCACTACTCAGAGCAAAAGAAGGTCATCAGTATCACTCCATCAGCATGTTGGAAAGCTGATAGGTTTTCCAAACATCTATCCCTAGAGGGATAAGTGAGAAGGCAAAAAGCAACATGTAGTGGCAAGTCCCACAGTGCTTTACACACAAGGTTCAGGACAAACAAGCTGTACAAATGATCCCAGTGGGTCACAGAAGCATAGAAGGGGAGGAATTGGAAGCAGCCTGCAGACATCACCAAGTCCAAAGCCCCTGCTAAATCAGGCTCTGCTGGGGCAGGTAACACAGGAATGCATCCAGATGGGCCTTAAAAGTCTCTAGAGAAGGAGACTCCACGACTTCATTCAGCAGCTTGTGCCAGGGCTCCAGCACCCTCACAGTAAAGTTTTTCCTCATGTAGAAGTGGAGTTTCCCAGGTTGCACTTTATGGAGGGCCATGGAGATGATCAGAGGGCTGGAGCACAGGCTGAGAGAATTGGGGGTGTTTAGCCTGGAGAAGAGAATGCTGCAGGGAAACTAACAGCAGCCTGTCAGGACATGAAGGGGGCTGCAGGAAGGCTGCAGAGAGACTGTTTGCAAAGGCCTGCAGAGACTGGATAAGGGGCAATGTTTTGAAATCAGAGAAAAGCAGATTGAGATTGGATGTGAGGAACAAGTTCTGCACCATGAGGGTGCTGGAACACTGCAACAGGTTGCCCAGGAAGGTGGTTGGGTCCCCATCCCTGGACCTATTCATGGTCAGGCTGGACAGGGCTCTGGGCAGCCTGATCTAGTTGAGGGTGTCCCTGCTGACTGCAGGGGGATTGGATTGGATGAGCCTTGGAGGTCCCTTCCAGCCCAGCCCATTCTATGAATCTATGATAGCATCACACTTCTGAGACAAAAAGTAAAGTTTTGTGTTTCTTAAATGTTTAAACAGAAACAAAGCAACCTCTCTTCAACTGCTCATTATTGCTTCTCATCACAACAGCATCTAAGTTCAGTGTTAGGCAGAGTGTAGACTGTTGGGAGCACAGTTGGCATCCTTCCAACCTCCTGGTCATAAAGAGCATTCAAGCAATGAGTTTGAGCAGAATGAGAGTAAGCTAAGGAACACCCACACCCATCCCTCGAGCTTGTGTGTTGTGGCACAGCACGTGGGCAGAATTATCACACTTAATGAAACGTCCCAAAGAGCTTTGTTTATAGCTCACAGTAGCCTTTTGGCTTCGAAGAGCAGCTTCAAACTAGTGATTCTTATCTGTGGGTACAGCAGAGTCACAGAATGGTGAGGGTTGGAAGAGACCTCTGGAGATCATGGAGTCTAATCCCATGCCAAAGCAGGATCACCCAGGGTAGGTCACACAGGAACACAACCAGATGTGCCTCGGAAGTCTCCAGAGGAGGAGGCTCCACAACCTCTCTGGGTAGTGGCTCCAGCACCCTCACAGTGAAGTTTTCTCATGCTGAGGTGGAACTTCCTGTGTCCTGTCACAGGACAGTACTGAAAGAGCCTGGCCCCTGCTCCTTGAGACTCACCCTGCAGGTATTTAGAAAAGTGAAGAAGAAGTTTTCCCTCATGTTCAGGTGGAACTTCTTGTGATGTGCTGCTTCCCTTGAGTTAGAGCTCTGTGTGTATATATAGACATGTGTATATATAGAGACAGATATCTATAGATGTGTGTATATAGATACACACTGACATCTTTTTAACTCCACAACAACTGGCACAGGATCAGATACATGAAGAGAAGTTTTGTCACCTAAAATGTCACGAGTGAAACTCACAGGTCACTGACAGAGGAGGTGCTGCCTTCCACTGAGCACCTTGGCTTATTCCTGGCACTGGTTTTTGGTGAGCTGAGCACTGATCAGACCACCTGTAGCTATCACAGAATCACAAAGACATCCAAAACCATCTAAGTACAACCATCAACCCAGCACTGTCAGGTCACCACTAAACCAAGTTCCTCAGCACCACATCTACACCACTTTGGAATGCTTCCACAGCTGGTGACTTCACCACAGTCCTGGGCAGGCTGTTAAAGGACTTAGCCACTCCCTGAGGGAAAAAGAGTTTCCCAATAGAAGTTCTTCACCATAAAGGTGGTAAGACCCTGGAACAGATTGCCCAGGGAGGTGGTGGAAGCCTCATTCCCAGAGGTGTTTAAGGCCAGGCTGGATGAGGCTCTGGAAGAGTGATCTAGTGTGAGGTGTCCCTGCCCATGGCAAGAGGGTTGGATTCTTGTGGTCCCTTCCAACCCTGATTGATTCTATGGTTCTAGGGGTTGGAAGGGACCTCTAGAGCTCATCTATTTCAAGCCCTCTATCTTAAGGGGGGCTACACAAAAGCTGGGGAAGGATTTTCTGAGGTGTCATGTAGTGATAGCACTGAGGGGAATGGAGCAAAAGTAGAAGTGGTTAGATTCAGATGGGATGTTGGGAAAAAGTTCTTCAGCATGAAGGTGCTGAGAGATTCTCTCCAGCAGATCCCTGTCCCTTAAACCTAGGAGCCCAAAACTGAAGTACTGAAGATGAGGTCTCACCAGGGCAGAGTAGAGGGGGAGGAGAACCTCCCTTGATCTGCTGGACACACTCTGCTTAATGCACCCCAGGATCCCACCGGCCCTCTTGGCCACCAGGACACATTGTTGTCCCATAGATGTTACCCACCAGCACTCCCAGCTCCCTCTCCACAGGGCTGCTCTCCAGCAGATCACCTCCCAACCTGTACTGCTGTAGTTTACTGTTCCTCCCCAGGTGCAGGACTCTACACTTGTCCTTAAAAATGAACCTCATTTTTAACCTCTGTGCCCAGCTCTCAGTCTGTCCAAGTCTCACTGGATGGCCACAGCCTTCAGCTGTATCAGCCAAGCCTCCCAGTTTGGTGTCATCAGTCCCTCCATCCAACCTCTGCTGGATTCTTTTCAGTCTTCCTTGAAGAAGTGGGCACAAGGCCACAGCTGTGGTCTCACTAGAGCACAGCAGAAGGAAAGCAAACCTCCCTCAGCCTACTGGCCACACTATTCTTCATGCACAACAGAGATGACATTCTCCCAGACACATCAATCTTGCAGAACAAGGCATCCTGGAAGCCAGAGTAAACAAAGACAAAACTCTCTAGAGCATGAATGAAGAAGCCCCCTCAATCCACAAAATTAGCTCACATTAATCCAGCCACCAACAGGGGTGGGGAAAGAAAAGTCTTCTTTTAGATCTTGTGAGCCCTTCCCTGACAGGATCTCCTGACAAAGACATTGAAGTGATGGCCTCATGAGCAAGGGTTTTAGGAGCAAGCTTTTGACAGCAACTTGTACCCTGGCATTTTAGCCAAAATACCTGATCTACCACACCCACTGCTTTGGCACTACAGTCCTGTTTCTGCTGCAGTTTCTGCTGTAATAAACCACCTTAAGGAAGTGATTGTCAATCACCACATCTGTAGGTACCTCCCAATGTGAGATTAAAGAAAAAGATTTCTTTAATCTCCCAATGGAGATTAAAGAAAAGGCCCATTCCTATAGAATCAAATCACACAATTGTTGACATCACAGAATCAGAGGATCAACTAGATTGGAAAAGACCTCCAAGATCATCCACTCCAACCTAGCACCCAGCCCTAGCCAGTCAACTGGACCATGGCACTAAGTGCCTCATGCAGCCTCCTCTCAAACATCTGCAGGGATGGACACTCCACCACCTCCCTGGGCAGCCCATTCCAATGCCAATCTCTCTCTGCCAACAACTTCCTCCTCACATCCAGCCTGAACCTGTCCTGGCACAACGTGAGACTGTGTCCCCTTGTTCTGTATCTGGCTGCCTGGCAGCAGACACCAACCCCACCTGGCTACAGCCTCCCTTCAGGCAGCTGTAGACAGCAATGAGGTCTGCCCTGAGCCTCCTCTTCTGCAGGCTGCACACCCCCAGCTCCCTCAGCCTCTCCTCATAGGGTTTGTGCTCCAGGCCCCTCACCAGCTTTGTTGCCCTTCTCTGGACACCTTCCAGCACCTCAACATCTCTCTTGAACTGAGTAGCCCAGAACTGGACACAGCACTCAAGGTGTGGCCTGAGCAGTGCTGAGCACAGGGGCAGAATAACCTCCCTTGTCCTGCTGGCCACACTGCTCCTGATGCAGGCCAGGATGCCATTGGCTCTCTTGGCCACCTGGGCACACTGCTGGCTCAGCTTCAGCTACTTTCTACCAGTACCCCCAGGTCCCTTTCCTCCTGGCTGCTCTCAGCCACTCAGTCCCCAGCCTGTAGTGCTGCTTGGGGTTGATGTGGCCAAAGTGTACAACCCTGCACTTGGCCTTGTTCAATCTCATCCCATTGGCCTCTGCTCACCCATCCAGCCTGGCAAGGTCCCTCTGCAGGGCTCTCCTACCTTCCAACAGCTCCACACCTGCTCCTAGCTTGGTGTCATCTGCAAACTTACTGATGCTGGACTCAGTCCCCTCGTCCAGATCATCAATAAAGATATTGAACAAGATCAGGCCCATCACTGATCCCTGGGGGACACCACTAGGAGAAGAGACCTTTGAGATCATCAAGTCCAACCCCACCGCTACTGCTAAGCCATTTCCACTAAACCACATCCCTCAGCATCACATCCACACCACTAGGAGAAGAGACCTTTGAGATCATCAAGTCCAACCCCACCGCTACTGCTAAGCCATTTCCACTAAACCACATCCCTCAGCATCACATCCACACCACCTCCAGGGATGGTGACTCCACCACCTCCCTGGGCAGCCTGTTCCAGTGCCTGACCACTCTTTCTGTGACAATATTTTCCTAACATCCAACCTGAACCTTCCTTGGCACAAGGTTCCTCTGTGACCTGAGCTAGACTGTGTGCTCCTACTCTGGCAGGGCAGTTGGACTCAACCATCTCTTTGGGTACCTTCTGACCTTTGACATCTGTGATCCTGGGAACCTGAGGCTGTTTCTTCTCATTCTGGTGAGACCTCATCTTGAGTACTGCATTCAGTCTTAGGACCCCCAGTTTAAGAGGGGCAGGGATGTGCTGCAGAGGGTCCAGCAGAGAGCTACGAGGATGATGAGGGGACTGGAGCACTGCCAGATGAGGAGAGGCTGAGGGACTTGGGGCTGTTCAGTCTGAAGAAGAGAAGGCTGAGAGGGGATTTAATCAATGTTTATAACCATCTGAGGGCTGGAGGTCAGGAGGAGGATGACAGGCTCTGCTCACTTGCTCTCTGGGATAGGACAAGGAGCAATGGATGTAAGTTGCAGCACAGGAGGTTCCAGATCAACACAAGGGGGAACTTCTTGACTGGAAGGGTCACAGAGCATCACAGAGCACTGGCACAGGCTGCCCAGAGAGATTGTGGAGTCTCCTTCTGTGGAGCCTTTCAAGTCCTGTCTGGATGTGTTCCTGTGTGACCTGGGCTAGACTGCATGGTCCTGCTCTGGCAGGGAAGTTGGACTGGATGATCTCTTTGGGTTCCTTCCAACCTCTGACATTGTGTGAGCCTGTGAGCACCATTTGGTGCACATGAGAGGAGATTGACCCCTACCTGACTGCAGTCTCCCTTGGGGTAGTTGCAGAGGGTCTTCCCTCAGCCTCCTCTTCTGAAGGCTAAACAAGCACAGTTCCCTCACCCATTCCTCATAGGACATCTGCTCAAGGACTTTCATCAGCTTGTGTTTTCTCTGGACATGCTCTAGCACTTCCTTTTAGTGCTCCATAACCTCCTTGTAGTGAGGGGTTCAAAACTGAGCAGGGTATTCAAGGTGTGGCCTCACAATCATACTGCTAGACCTGCTGGTCACACCATTGCTGCTGCAAGGCAGGATGCCTTTGGCCTTCTTGGCCACCTGAGCACACTGGTGGCTCATATTCAGCTGCCCATCCACCAGCACCCCCAGAGTGCTGACTGAACTGGAGCTCAGACTTGAACTAAACACTTCTGGTACCTGCATGTACCATCTGATTTCCAGAGCTGCTAAGCCTTGTTCAGATAATGACAGTTGAGCAGGGAGAACCTCAAATCCGAATCAAGACATCTGGAGATGCTATGCAATGTGATGTAAATGTCACTGGAAGCTTGCTAAGATGTCCTGGAATCTCAGAATATTCTGGTTAGTGACTCAGCTGGAGGCCTACATGGTGGTAGGTAAGACTCTCAGACTGTGCAAAATGTGCTAGAAGAATCAGGAGGATTCTCATTTTCCACTCAAAACCCATTGCCAAGTCTTGCAATCACCATTTTAGGAAGAAGTGCAACTAGAGACAAAGGTTCTACCATCAGATATGAATGATTCACAGGCATAGCTGTGGGCTAAAGAGGGTTTTTTTCCCCCTTATCCATCAAGAACATGACTTAAGAGCAGTGGGTAGCAATTGATCAGAACTCCTTCATCCTAGGGAGGAAAGGAAAAAAAAAACAAAGAAGAACCAACCCAAAAAACCCACAACAGAATGAAAGAAGCAGACAGAAAAATGACTCTTCTGAGTGTGGTGATGAGAATGTAGTAAAGGGCAAGAGATTTCTTCTTTTGTTCCTGAGGGAACACTGAAGCAGACTCAGTCAGGTGCTGCTGCCTGCCCGAGAGTATCTCGCTGGGTGACAACATCACCCATGAGACGTCAGCCCCGAGAGCACAACACTGCGTTCACACTTCTGTCTTTCACTCCAACCCCCTTCCTCCCACTTGCAGCCCTGTTCTAGGCATTGTTTGTCACCCGTGAATGTCACCAGCCTGACAGAGCTCCTTCGAGCAACGCCGACCACCGCCAAGTGTCTCATCCTGCCCACGCGCCAGCGAGGGGGGTGCAATTAATGCCAGCCTGACTCTAAGACACGAAGCCCTTTGAGAGCAGATGCTGTCAGCTGGGGCTCAATGTCTCACTCAGCTCAGGTGCTTTCCAAATCACACAGCTGCCTCCCCACGACGTGCCACGGATGTGGCTCCCATCAGAAGCACCGTGGTAGATTTGGTAAGCGGAAGTTTGTCGCCGACGCTTTCTGTGAGCACTTCCAAAGCACTTTAGGCTCTTTCAGATGAGGTTCAGAGCAGCAGCAATGGTCACATTTTCATTTCCAGTACAGATTCTCCTGCCCCTCTACTCTGCCCTGCTGAGGCTGCATCTGGAGTACTGTGTCCACTTCTGTCCCCTGCCCAGTTCAAGAGGGACATAGAACTGCTTGAGAGAGTCCAGCACAGAGCCACAAAGATGCTGAAGGGAATGGAACATCTCTGTTAGGAGGAGAGCCTGAGGGAGCTGTGGCTGTGCTGCTGGGAGAGGAGGAGACTGAGAGGTGACCTCATCAGTGTTTACAAAGATGTAAAGGTGAGTGCCAAGAGGCTGGAGCCAGGCTCTGCTGGGTGATGCCCAATGACAGCACAAGGGGCAATGGCAGAAGCTGAGATACAGAAAGTTTCAGTTAAACATGAGCAGGACTTTTTTTTTCCCTGTGAAGGTGACAGAACTCTGGAACAGGCTGCCCAGGGGGGCTGTGGAGTCTCCTCTGGAGAGATTCCAAACCCACCTGGATGTGTTCCTGTGTGACTTGCTCAAGGTGCTCCTGCTGTGGCAGGGGGATTGGACTGAATGAGCTTTGGAGGTCCCTTCCAGACCCTGACATTGTGTGATTCTGTCACACATTGGACATTAGAAACAATTTCTTTGCTGCAAAAGTGGTCAGGGACTAGAACAGGCTGCCCAGGGAAGTGGTGGAGTCACCGTCCCTGGAGGTGCTCAGGAAACCTGTGGACATGGCACTTTGAGACTTGGTTTGATGTCCATGGTGGTGCTGGCTTGTCCTTGGAGGTGTTTAAGGATAGCCTGGCTGTGGCAGTCAGTGCCATGGTTATGGTTGCTGTAGTGCTGTTAGGTCATAGGCTGGACTGGATGATCTCAAAGGTCTACCCCAGGCTCAATAACTCTATGACACATAAGCTCAATGCAATCTATTTTCACACTCCTTATTTACTGTGTTGTTGGTTATGCAACTCTGAGCCATTTTCTTGCAGGGAACTGTTTTCATTTGTGGGTTGGTTTTGGGTTGTTTTTTTTCACCCTTGAGATAATCACTTTCATTTACCAGATCATGAGAAGGTTTTGTTTTCCATCACCTCCAGGGAAGCAGAAAGTGTCAAAACCTGACTGTTGGCTAGAATAATTCATTATTTTAATGTAGGATATTTAAAAATGCAGAGTTTGTTGTTTTTTTTTACCATGCTTTCACTTGTGTTAAAGGTTAGGGCTAGGCTGGCTGCTAGAAAAATACCACAGGCTCCCTGTGAACCCCTCTGTGTTCCCAAAGGGAAGAGAAAGGGAAGAAGGGAGAGAGAGGCTGATGGGCAGGGCAAGAAACTGAATCACCTTTAAAGGAAATGATGGCAATAAAATACATGCAAATATATATTGATGCTAAAATTAACCAGGTTTGAAATAGTAATGAATAGAAGCATCTTGATGGCTATGACATCACACTCACCACTGATGGCTGTGGACGAGCACTGCGAAGTCCTGGCCTGGACTCAATGGCAGACAGGAACCAGATTCAGGAGCTGGATTGTGGAAATGGATTCAAGAAGTCAAACCTCTACCTGACTCTACCAAGGCTGGTGCTAAACCATAGAATCACAGAATCAACCAGGTTGGAAGAGACCTCCAAGATCCAGTCCAACCTAGCACCCAGCCCTATCCAGTCAACCAGACCACGGCACCGAGTGCCTCATACAGTCTTTTCTTGAAGACCTCCAGAGGTGGTGCCCCCAACACCACATCTCTGTTTCTTTTCAACACCTTCAGGGATGGGGATTCAGCCACCTCCCTGGGCAGCCTGTGCCAGGCTTTGAGAACCCTTTCTGTGAAGAAGTTTCTTCTAACATCCAAGCTAAGACTCTTCTGGTGTAACTGGAGGCCAGCTGAAGAAGTTTCTTCTAATATCCAACCTAAGCTTCCTGTGGTGCAACTTGAGGCCATTTTCTCTTGTCTCATAGTTGTTAGTAGGGAGAAGAGACCAACACCTACCTAACCACAACCTCCTTTCAGGAGTTGTAGACAGCAATGAGGTCTCCTCTTAGACTTGTTCTCCTCAGGCTAAACACCTCCAGTTCCCTCAGCCACTCCTCACCAGCCCTGCTCTCTAGACCCTTCATTGCCTATCTCTGGACACACTACAGCACCTCAATGTCATTTGTGGAGTGAGAACCCCAAAACTGAACACAGTATTCAAAGTGTGGCCTCACCAGTGCCAGGTACAGTAGGTGAGAACTTAGTTCTGCACAGACTAATTTGCAATCAATTTTTGGATTGGAAACAGCAAATCAGAAGTTCCTTCCACACCAGTATCAGGAAGCTAAACGAGTTATATCATTTGGTTCTTCCCACTCTGACAAGCAGAGTTCACTCAGAATGGCAGGGATCAGAAGGGACTCCTGGAGATCATCTAGTCCAAATCTCCTGCTAAAGCAGGATCAGCTGGACCAGGTTGCACAGGATTGTGTGCAGGCAGATGTTGAACATCTCCAGAGAAGGAGACTCCACAGCCTCTCTGGACAGCCTGCTCCAGGGCTCTGACAGTCTCACAGTGAAGCAGTTCTTCCTCACACTGAGGTGGAGCATCCTGAGCTCTGCTTTGTGCCTGCTGCCCCTTGTCCAACTGCTAGGTACCACTGAAAAGAGTCTGGCCCCATCATGTACAGTTCTGGAGCACCCAACATGAGAAGAAAATGGAACTGTTTGAGTGAGTCCAAAGAAGGCCATGAAGATGCCCAGAGGGCTGCAGCAGCTCTGCTATGAGGACAGGCTGAGAGAGTTGGGGCTCTGCAGCCTAAAGAGAAGGCTTCCAGGAGACCTTGGAGTGGCTACAGGAGGGCAGGGGAGGGACTATTGACAAGGTCTTGTCATGACAGGATGAGGAGGAATGGGTTTAAAGTGGCAGAGGGGAGATTAAAAGTGGCTGTTAGGAAGAAGTTGTTTGCAGTGAGGCTGGTGAGACCCTGGCACAGGTTGCCCAGGGAGGTTGTGGAGCACAGAAGCACAGAATGTGATCTTTGATCATATTCTGTGATTCTCTGATTCATGACCTCCCTGGAGGTGTTCCAGGCCAAGCTGGATGAGGCCTTGAGTGACCTGTTCTAGTGGGAGGTGTCCCTGCCTATGGCAGGGAGTTGGAACTGGCTGAGCTTTGAGGTCCCTTCCAACCTTAACCATTCTATGAGTCTATGATCCTCTTGACACCCTCCCTTCTCTTGAATTCCCAGCTCCTTCCAGGCTACTGTCAACTTCCATGTTTCTGCTAGCAGATAGATGCAGAGAGAGAGGGAAGCTAAATGAAAGCACCACCTAGAAAAGCACAGCTTAGTCACACCAAGTTGTAGCTCTATTTTTCTCTCTTCTTTTTTCAGCAGTGTTTGGCCATGCTCCCATTGATCTCTCACCTATTATTAGATAAAACATTCCCCTGCCTTTTCACCACTCTTCCAGCCATGGGCCTCACCTTCAATAAGCTGCAATTGAACATGACATTTAATGTCAAGCTCAGCACTGCTAATGCAATTGTGACTGTCTCCAGAACGACCTGCAGCATGACCCCTTTCTGATGAATGTGAGCTCTAAAGCCTTCTTCCCATCCCATCAAACACTCCTGGCCCAGGCATTCTGCACTGCTAAGAACAAGCACCTTTGTTTCCTCAATCTGTTTTTCATCCATCTTTGTTTCATCCATCAGTTTAAGAAGTACAGGGATCAGCTAGAGAGGGTCCAGCAGAGGGCTATGAGGATGATTAGGGCACTGGAGCACTGCCTGATGAGGAGAGGCTGAGGGACCTGGGACTGTTCAGTCTGCAGAGGAGAAGACTGAGAGGGGATTTAATAGATGTTTATCAGTGTCTGAGGGATGGAGGTCAGGAGGGGGTGGACAGGCTCTGCTCACTGCTCCCTGGGATAGGACAGGGAGCAATGGATGGAAGCTGCAGCACAGGAGGTTCCAGCTCAACACAAGGGGGAACTTCTTGACTGTAAGGCTCCCAGAGCACTGGCACAGGCTGCCCAGAGAGGTTGTGGAGTCTCCTTCTCTGGAGACTTTCAAGGCCTGTCTGAATGTGTTCCTGTGTGCCCTGAGCTAGATATGGTCCTGCTCTGGCAGGGGGTTATACCTGATGACGTCTTTGGGTCCCTTCAACCCCTGACAACCTGTGATCTCCAAATCAAGTTGGTGCAATTCACAGAATCACAGAATTTCTTAGATTGGCAAAGACCTTCAAGCCCACCAGGTCCAAGCATCAGTCACACTGACAAGGCCTTGACCAAACCAAACCCCTCAGCACAACATCTGATCCCTATGAATCGCTATGGTTGGAAAGGACCACCAGCATCAGCCAGTCCAACCTTCATCCCAGCATCCTTCATCACTAGACCATAGCCTCAAGCACCACATCCACTCTCCTCTTAAACACCTCCAGGGATGGCAACTCCAGCACCTCCCTGGGCAGCCTGTTCCAGTGCCTGACCACCCGCTCAGGGAAGAACTTCCTCCAGACATCCAACCTAAACCTCCCCTGACACAACTTGAGGCCATTTCCTCTTGTCCTACCATTAGTAACTGGGGAGAAGAGATCAGCTCCAGCCTGGATCCTTTGATCCCCACTCAGCCTGGTTCAAAAAGAGCTTCCCCTCTTCTTAAATGCCTTCTGTGCAACCCCTGCAACACCACTACCTGTTAACTGCATGAAATGTGAGTTCAGGCTCTTTGACAATGGCCTCAGAGTGCTTTAGAATGTTGTTTTCTTTACAGGTTCAGCAATCATTTGTGTCTGTGTACACACAACAAGGAAAACCTTCCTACATTAAAATGTGATGGAGCTGCTTAAGCAGGTAATTATGTAATTATAGCAAGGTATGTAGTAATCACTGAATAAAATGTTACATACAGCTTCAAAGTCAAGTCATGGCTCTTTTGTCAGCTAATGAGAAACGATGCTGAGCAACCAAAACCAACCAACAGCGCTCCAGGATTTGAAGGAGGCCTCCAGGAAAGCTTGAAAGGGACTTTTTACGAAGGTATGGAGGGACAGGATCACAGAATCACAGAATTTACCCAGTTGGAAAAGAACTCTGAGATTATCAAGACCAACCTTTCACCCAACACCTTCTAATTAACTAACCCATGGCACCAAGTGCCTCATCCAGCCTCCTCTTAAACACCTCCAAGGATGAGGACTCCACCACCTCTCTTGGCAGCCCATTCCAATGCCAATCACTCTTGCTGGGAAGAACTTCTGCCCTGCTGCAGTTTGAGGCAGTGTCCTCTTGTTCATCAGATATGAACCTCACTCTTTGCAGCCCAGAAGGGGGCATCGACCTTCCATGGTACAGGTTTCCTATGGCTATACCCAAACACAGCCAGAATCTCAGCTGGCCAAAATTACTCTAGCTTAAGGGAGGCAACATCTTGGTATGATTTGACTAAGGGGAATTAATTTATCTTTATTTTTTCGAACAAACACTATTTTTTTTCATTAGATGCTTTCCAAATGTGATTTTCTCCAGCCCCAGATAAACCTTGATGACAGTGTAGAATTATAGAATCAGTCAGGGTTGGAAGAGTTCACAAGGATCGTCCAGTTCCAACCCCCCTGCCATGGACAGGGACACCTCACAATAGAACAGGCTGGCCAGAGCCTCATCCAGCCTGGCCTTAAACACCTCCAGGGATGAGGCTTCCACCACCTCACTGGGCAACCTGTGCCAGGGTCTCACCACCCTCATGCTGAAGAACTTCTTCCTAACATTCAGTCTAAATCTACCCACTTCGAGCTTTGTTCCATTCCCCCCAGTCCTATCACTACCCAACAGCCTAAGAAGTCCCTCCCCACCTTTTCTGTAGCCCCCTTCAGATACTGAAAGGTCACAAGTTCACCTGGGAGCCTTCTCCTCTCCAGACTGAACAGCCCCAACTCCCTCAGTCTCTCCTCATAGGAGAGGTGCTCCAGCCCTCTGATCACACCTCAGCCACCTTCAAAACCAAAACCCAAACCCCTCAAACTCAAACCACACTCAAGAACATTTCCAAACTATGTTGCTGGTGTGAAAAACAAAATAAAGAAAAGGTTTCCAGTGTAGGCAGTTATGGATTGCCTTTGTTTTAGGATTAGGAGATTAGTTATGGTTTCTTCAAAGAAATCCACTCAGCTATCCGAGAAGTGAGAAGCATTTGCATGAAAGAGTGGAAAAGAAATGTGACCAGGTTGGTGCAGGCAGCAAAGCAGCAAGCAGCAGTGCAGAGCTGTGCTGCTTGTGACTGAACCTGAGCCAGCAGTGTGCCCAGGTGGCCAAGAAGGCCAATGGCATCCTGGTCTGGATCAGGAATAGTGTGGCCAGCAGGACCAGGGAAGTCCTACCCTGTACTCAGCACTGCTCAGGCCACACCTTGAGTGCTGTGCCCAATTCTGGGCTACTCAGTTTAAGAAAGATGTTGAGGTGCTGGAACACATCCAGAGAAGGGCAACAAGGCTGGGGAGGGGAGTGGAGCACAGCCCTGTGAGGAGAGGCTGAGGGAGCTGGGGGTGAGCAGTCTGCAGAAGAGGAGGCTCAGGGCAGAGCTCATTGCTGTCTGCAGCTACCTGAAGGGAGGCTGTAGCCAGGTGGGGTTGGGCTCTTCTCCCAGGCAACCAGGGACAGAAGAAGAGGACACAGCCTCGAGCTGCAGTAGGGCAGGTTCAGGCTGGATATTAGGCAGAAGTTCTGCAGAGCAAGAGTGATTGGCATTGGAATGGGCTGCCAAGAGAGGTGGTGGAGTCCTCATCCTTGGAGGTGTTTAAGAGGAGACTGGATGAGGCACTTGGTGCCATGGTTTAGTTAATTAGAAGGGTTTGGTTGGATTCTATCATCTCAGAGGTCTTTTCCCACCTGGTTAATTCTGTGATTCTGTGATTTCTGTGGTGTAGCAGGTAAAGCATCCAGCACTAGAATAAGTTGTGGCACTGGAACTTAGCAACAGGAACCCACAACATGTGTCAAAAAAAAAACCAAAATAGAAGTTAGGCTGCAAAATGCTCATTACAGAAGCTATTTTTAAGTGGGCTCAAGACAACAGCACTTCCCCTCCACCCCCTGAGCGCTGGAGAAAATGAGATGTCAGCAATCACCAGAGCCCTGCTAGATTTGATGCAGCATCTGACAGAGTTTATGTTGATAGCACTTTCTGGTCCTGCTGTCCAAAGAAATATGCTCTGAATGCTCCTTCTGCACCTGGGACATCTCACTGTGCTTGTCTTAGCTTCAGACAATCAATGAGCTAGGTGGGAAGGGAGCTCTACAGGTCAACTAGCCCAAACCCCTGCAGTCAGCAAGGACATTGGCAAGTGGAGCAGGTTGATCAGTCACAGCGACCTGAGCTGGAACGGTTGCAGGGAACAGGCACTCACTACCTTTTGGGTAACCTGGGCCAGGCTCTCATCCCCACAGTGAGAAAAAAATAAAAACTAAACTCCCTTCCTTTTCTCCAGTCTAAATCTCCCTCTTTTGTCACAGAATCAGAGAATCATAGAATCAAGCAGTTTGGAAGAGACCTCCAAGCTCACCCAGTCCAACCTAGCGCCCAGCCCTAGCCAGTCAACCAGACCATGGCACTAAGTGCCTCAGCCAGGCTTTGCTTCAACACCTCCAGGGATGGGGACTCCACCACCTCCCTGGGCAGCCCATTTCAATGCCAATCACTCTCTCTGACAACAACTTCCTCCTAACATCCAGCCTAGACCTACCCTGGCACAGCTTGAGACTGTGTCCCCTTGTTCTGTTGCTGGTTGCTTGGCAGAAGAGACCAACCCCACCTGGCCACAGCCTCCCTTCAGGTAGTTGTAGACAGCAACAAGATCACCCCTGAGCCCTCCCATCACTCCTTATCCTCCCCCTGCAGGCTCTGCTGAAAAGTCTGTCCCCAGCTTTCTGATCAGTCCCTTTAAGTACATGAAGGCTGCCAGAAGGGCTCCTTGAAGCCTTCTCTTCTCCAGGCTGAACCAACTCAACTCCCTCAGCCTGACCTCACAGTAGAGGGCTTCCAGCCTCCCACCACTACTTCATCCTCCTCTGGCCCCACTCCAACAGGTCCACGTCTGTGCTGTGCTGAGGACATCAGAGCTGGGCCCAGCACTGCAGGAGGGGTCTCTGCAGACTGCAGCAGAGGGGCAGAATCTCCTCCCCACCCCTGCTGCCCACACTACAGAGGATAAGCCCAGGCCATGGTTTGCCCTAGGCTGCAAGCACACTTTGTCAGTTCATGCCAAGCTTTTCACCCACCAGAATCTCCAAATCCTTGTCCCCAGAGCTGAATGGACATGAGGAGGAATCTTTTCCCAGCAAGAGCAGTCAGGTGTTGGAATGTGCTGCCCAGGGAAGTGGTGGATTCACTAACCCTGGAGGTGTTTGAAAGTGGTTTGGATGTGGTGCTTGGGGATAGAGTTTAGAGGTGAAGCTTGCAGAGAGTCGGGTTCTGGGCTGGATGCAGTGTCCTGAGGGTCTTTTCCAAGCTCAGCATTTCTGTGATTCTGTGTTATCATCTCCCAGCCTGTGTTGATACTGGAGCCTGAGCTGACCCAGATGCAGGAGCTTGCAGGAAGCTAGGGCTGCTTCACCAGTATTTGTACTCCAGGGAAGACAGCATTAAGCTTCTTTGTTTATCAGTGACTTCAGCTCTTGAGGAGGCTCAGATCCAAACACAAATCACAGCAAAGACTGAATTTGCTGCAACTTTTTGAAGCCAGTTTGCTGTTCTATGGAAATTTCAGAGCAGCTGATCATGAGGTGTTTAAGGAGATTTGATCCCATCCTGAGCCTCAAAACCTCCTCCTTCTAGCCTCCTAAAAAAGTACTACCCAGAGAAGTTTGTGTTGCATGGGAGATATTTTAATCCAACATAAGCAATAAAAAAATAAATAAAAGAACATAAAAGGGAAAATATTTCAATTTACTTCAGAGCCTTTCCCTTAAATGCCATAATTAGGGGCCTAACTTAATGCAGAATTATTTCTGCTTAGTTGAAACACCCATGGCAATGTTTTCAGCCAGGAAGCAGAAGTATACTGCTATGGAGTCAATCAACTGGCAGATAGTAGCTGAAGCTGAGCCAGCAGTGTGCCCAGGTGGCCAAGAGAGCCAATGGCATCCTGGCCTGCATCAGGAACAGTGTGGCCAGCAGGACAAGGGAGGTTATTCTGCCCCTGTGCTCAGCACTGCTCAGGCCACACCTTGAGTGCTGTGTCCAGTTCTGGGCCCCTCAATTCAAGAGAGATGTTGAGGTGTTGGAAGGTGTCCAGAGAAGGGCAACAAAGCTGGTGAGGGGCCTGGAGCACAAACCCTATGAGGAGAGGCTGAGGGAGCTGGGGGTGTGCAGCCTGCAGAAGAGGAGGCTCAGGGCAGACCTCATTGCTGTTTGCAGCTACCTGAAGGGAGGCTGTAGCCAGGTGGGGTTGGGCTCTTCTGCCAGGCAACCAGCAACAGAACAAGGGGACAGAGTCCCAGGCTGTGCCAGGGGAGGTCTAGGCTGGATGTTAAGAGGAAGTTGTTGGCAGAGAGAGTGATTGGCATTGGAATGGGCTGCCCAGGGAGGTGGTGGAGGCACCATCCCTGGAGGTGTTTAAGAGGAGGCTGAATGAGGCACTTAGTGTCATGGTCTGGTTGACTGGCTAGGGCTGGTTGCTAGGTTGGGCTGGATGATCTTGGAGGTCTCTTCCAACCTGGCTGATTCTGTGATTCTACAAACAGCACACAAATGCCTCCACTGCATTAAAGACAGGAAGTGAATATTGAATCATTCCCAGAAAATTAAGTTTCTCCTATTAGACTGCAAGAAGCTTAATAAGTATGACAGAAGCTGCAGGATGAAATGACTTTGTTTTTTTCTTTTCCCCATGGTTAGGGTATCATAGAATGGTTTGTGTTGGAAGGGAACTTAAAAGATCATCTGCCATAGGCAGGAACACCTCCCACTAGCCCAGGTTGCTCAAGGCCAAATCCAACCTGGCCTTGAGCACCTCCAGGGAGGGAGCAGCCACAACCTTCCTTGGCAACCTGTGCCAGTGTCTCACCATTCCCATTGGAAAGAATTTCCTCCTGATCTCCAGACTCAATCTCCCTTCTTCCACTTTCAATCATTCCTCCTCATCCCAGGACTCCAAGTCCTTGTCAAAAGTACCTTCTCAACTTTCTGATAGCCTGCTTCAAGTATCAGAAGGCTGCTCTAAGGTCTTCCTGGAGCCCTCTCTCCTCCAGCCTGAACAACCCCAACTCTCACAGCCTGTGTCCATAGGAAAGGTGCTCCATCCCTTTGACCATCTTCCTGTTCCTCCACTGGACCTGGTCTAACAGTTTCATGTCCTTCTAGTGTGGAGGGCATCAGAACTGGATGCAGTACACTATGTCAAGCAATTTCTTTATGATAGGGAACTTAAAGCACTGCACTGCATTTCTGTTAATAGAGAGAAAGAGGACTGATGTGAAAAGATCTGAGTAAGAGGTTTTCAGTTGGACACTGTATTGATTTTGGAGGAGAGAAGAGGTGAATTCTCTCTTCTCCAGACTGAATAACTCCAACCCTCTTGGTATGGCAACAGAGTTGGAGTTGTTCAGGATGGAGGAGAGAAGGCTCCCAGGACAACTTACTGTGGCCTTCCAGTATCTGAAGGAGGCTACAAGAAAGCTGGGGAGGGACTTTTTAGGGTGTCAGGTAGTGATAGGACTGGGGAAAATGGAGCAAAACTGGAACTGGGGAGATTCAGTTTGGATTCTTGGAAGCAGTTCTTCAGCGTGAGGGTGGTGAGAGACTGGCACAGGTCGCCCAGGGAGGTTGTGAGGCACAGAATCACAGAATGTGATTCTTTGATTCTGTGATCCACAACCTCCCTGGAGGTGTTCAGGTGGTGGAGGTGTTGGATGAGGCCTTGAGTGGGAGTGTCCCTGCCTATGGCAGGGGGTTGGAACTGGCTGAGCTTTGAGGTCCCTTCCAATCTAAACCACTCTATGATTCTAAGACTATCCAGTCCTGTCCCTCTGCTAGAGCAGGCTCCAGCAGTGTAAATCCTGCCCAAACACATCCAGGTAGGTTTTGAGTGCCTCCAGAGACCTCCCTCCACAACCTCTCTGGGTAACCTGTTCCAGTGTTTCAGCATCTTCAAAAAGCATTCATTTTTTTTTCCATGGATCTTCTTGTGTTTCAGTCTGTATCCACTGTCCCTTGTCCTGTGCCTGGACACCACTGAGAAGAGTTTGGCTCCATCCTCTTAAGACTCACTCTTCAGATACTCAGACATTTCCAGTTCCTCTTTCAGAAGGCCATTTCTATTTTGATTTTCCATTCATCAAAAGAACCAAAAGCAGGAGTAGCTCTGACCTCCAGCTGTACTTATTTTCACATTTTAAACCAAAAATGCCCAAATGATCCAATTTGTCTTATCACTTCCATGAGGAATGTTGTTTTTTCTTTCTCCACTGGACAGAACATTAAAAGAAACACTGGGCAGAGGGATTCTCTTGGTGCCAATCTCCCACAAGGCCGTTGTGTGATGGGCTTCCAAACACCAAAGCAGACTATTTTACACTTGAAGCTTCTCTTAAATGGAGACTTCAGGATATCACCAAGGCCAAATTACTTCATGCAGTTTTTAAGAGAATCACAGAGTGCTTTAGGTTGGAAAGGACCTTTAAAGGCCATTCAGTCCAACCTCCCTGCAGTCAGCAGCCAGCTGGAGCAAGTTGCTCAGAGCCACAAACAGCCTGACCTCAAATGGTTCCAGGGATGGGGCATCTCCCTCTCTGGGTAACATGGGACAGAGTCTCACCACCCTTACTGTGAACAATTTCTTCTTCATAGATGTGTCTAAATCTCCCTCTTTCAATGCAAACCTATCACCCTTTGTCCTGTCACAGCAGGCCTCATCAAAAGTCTGTCCCCATATTTCTTATCAGTCCCTTGAAGCACTGAAAGGCCACCAGAAGGTCTCCTGGGAGCCTTCTCCTCTCCAGGCTGAACATCCCCAACGCACTCAGCCTGGCCTCACAGCAGAGCCTTTCCAGCCCTCCCAGTATTGCTGTAACCTCTCTGTCCCTGCACCAACAGGTCCCTGTCTCTGCTGTGCTGAGGACCCCAGCACTGCAGCAGAAGTCTCAGCAGAGTGCAGCAAAGGGGCAGAATCCCCTCCCTGCCCCTGCTGTCTCCACAACTGAGGATCATCCCAGGACATGGTGGGCTGTGGGTTGGGAATGTACATTGCTGGCACATGCCCAGCTTCTCACCCACCAGCACCACCAAGCCCTTTGTCACAGATTCACAGAAACACTCAGGTCAGCAAAGCCCCTCAGGATCACCAAGTCCAACCCAGAACTCTACTCTGCAAGGCTCACCTTAAACCATAGCCCCAAGCACCACATCCAAATCACCTTTAAACACATCCAGGGTTGGTGATTCCATCACCTCCCTGGGCAGCACATTCCAATCCCTGACCACTCTTGATGGGAAAAGATTCTTCCTCGTGTTCAGTCCAAACCTACCCTGCTTCAGCTTGAGGCCATTCCCTCTGGTTCTGTCACTAATGCCCTGTGAACAGAGACCAGCACCAACCTCTCCACAATCTCCTTTCAGGTAGTTGCAGACGGCCATGAGGTCTGCCCTCAGCCTCCTCTGTTACACATTAACCAGCCCCAGCTCCTTCAATTGCTCCTTGTAAGATTTATTCTCCAGGCCTGTCACAGCCTCCTTGTCCTGCTCTGCACTCTCTCCTGCACCTCTACATCCCTCTTGTGTTGAGGTCCCCAGAACTGAACACAGAACTCGAGGTGTGACCTCACCAGAGCAGACTACAGAGAGACAATCACCTCCCTGCTCCTGCTGAACACAGCATCTCTGATCACATCCAGGAGGGCTTCTCTCCATCACTTCACTCCAAACCTATACTGATACCAAGACCTGCCTGAATGCAGATTATAGGACCCTGCACTTAGCCTTGATAAACCTCATGAGGCTCACAGGGACCCACTTCCATTTTACTACCACCAGCAGCTATGTGAACGCATTAAAGTTTGCCAAACCTGCAGTAGGTAACAGATACACTGATCAGATCCAAGGGGCTAACTCCCACCTGTGGATTTCAGCTCACCTCCCTCAGAAACACTAACAACTCATCTTACAGAGGAAATGCAAGAGCTGCATGAGAATATTTCTCTTGCCCTATTTCAATTCCCTTGCTTCAAAAAATAATACTCTAACCAGACAGCCAAGAACTTCTCAGTAGATTCAGAAGGAGGACAGATAAAATATTTCATTTGACTATCTTGCTCTTATCTCTGTGGGTGTCTTTCTTAAGTTAAACTTGCCAGTATTTCAAACTGAAAAGAAATAAACTACTACTTAATAATAAATAAATAACTCAATATTTGAACCTGGCCAAACCCACACTGTCAGAAATCCTCTCCTTTACCCATTAGATATGGTTATTGCGAGTTGATTGATTCATCAGAAACTATCTCTGGTGGGAGCAAATAAACAGCTTGCAGCAAAGATGCAAAAGGAAAAGTCATTTTGTTAGGCTTGAAAAGAAATTTACACCTCTGAGAAATGAAATGGATAAAAAAAAAACCCCAAACATGCAATCTGGCCCACATAAAACCACCAAGGTCAAAGTTGTTTGGTTGGGTTTATTTTATTTTGTCTTAGGGCTTAAATGCTACTAAAAAAAATCTCCATGCACTGCATTCATCAGAAAATCATTAAGACTGGAAAAGACCTGCAAGGTAATGGAGATGCTCAGAGGGCTGCAGCAGCTCTGCTGCGAGGACAGGCTGAGAGAGTTGGGGCTCTGCAGCCTGGAGAAGAGAAGGCTTCCAGGAGAGCTTGGAGTGGCCTTCCAGGATCTGAAGGGGGCTACAGGAGGGCTGGGGAGGGACTATTGACAAGGTCTTGTCACGGCAGGACAAGGAGTAATGGGTTTAAAGTGGCAGAGGGGAGATTGAAAGTGGCTGTTAGGAAGAAGTTGTTTGCAGTGAGGGTGGTGAGACAATGGCACAGGTTGCCCAGGGAGGTTGTGGATCACAGAATGTGATCAACACCCTGGAGGTGTTCAGGACCAGATTGGATGAGGCTTTGAGTGACCTGTTCTAGTGGGAGGTGTCCCTGCCTATGGCAGGGTGTTGGAACTGGCTGAGCTTTGAGGTCCCTTCCAACCTTAACCATTCTATGATTCTATGTCCTTTGAACACATTCAGGGATGGTCATGGGTGAAACCTGCAGGTCACTGACAGAGGAGGTGCTGCCTTTTACTGAGCACCTTGGCTTATTCCTGGCACTGCTTTTTGGTGAGCTGAGCACTGATCAGACCACCTGTAAATATCACAGAATCAGAAAGATTGGAAAAGACCTCCAAAACCATCCAAGTCCAACCACCAACTCAGCACCACCAGCTCACCACTAAACCAAATTCCTCAGCACCACTTCTAGGCTATCTTTGAATGCTTCCAGAGCTGGTGACTCCATCACTGCCTTGGGCTGCCTTGTTCCACTGCTTAACCACTCTTTCAAGTGAAGAATTATTTCATAATAGCCAACCTAAATCTCCCCAGCATCATTTCAGACTATTTCCTCTCATCCTGCAGTTTGTTACCTGGAAGAGGAGACTGAGATCTACCTTACTACAACCTCCTTTCATGGAGCTGTAGAGGGCAGTGAGGTCTCCCCTCAGCTTCGGCTTCTCCAGGCTGAACAATCCCAGTTCCCTCAGCCCCTCTTCACAGAACATGTGCTCCAGACCCTTCACCAGCATCACTGCCCTTCTGTGGACCCACTGCAGCACCTCAATGTCATTCTTGGAGTGAGAAGTCCAAAGCTGAACCTAGCATTTGATATGCATCCTCACCAGTGCCAAACAGAGGGAGACAATCCTTGCTTTACTCCTGCTGGCCACACTATTGCTGATCCAAACCAGGTGTATAGGGTTAACACTCCTGGGGGAGTGACCCTGAACCTGACCCTAGGGGTCTTGGCCCCTCCCCAGGGGTGGGCCACACTCCAGGTGATGGTTAGCCCACTCCCCCCACTTCCTGTGGTATAAAAGAGACAGGACCTAAAACACCAGGATGCTGGTGGCCTTCTTGGCCACTTGGACAAACATTGGTTCTTCTTCAGCTAGCTGTTGACAAACACCCTCAGGTATTTCTCTGCTGGGCAGTTTCCAGCCACTCTGCCACAAGCATTCACACACAGTATCACAGTATCACCAAGGTTGTTGTGACTCAGGTGCAGCACTCAGCACTCAGCCTTGTTGAATCTCTCACAGTTGGACATGGCCCATTGCTCCAGCCAGGTCAGGTTCCTCTGCAGACCTTCCCACTTCAACTTGGTGTCTTCTGCAAACTTATTGGAAGTGCCCTCATTTCCCTCATCCAGTCCACTGATTAAGACATTAAACTGATGCAGCCACATGTGGTGGGAAGCCCAGCATCATAGAATCATAGAATCAAGCAGGTTGGAAGAGACCTCCAAGATCATCCAGTCCAACCTATCCCCCAGCCCTAGCTAATCAACCAGACCATGGCACTAAGTGCCTCATCCAGTCTTCTCTTGAAGACCTCCAGGGACGGTGCCTCCACCACCTCTCTGGCCAGCCCATTCCCATGGCAGGCAGCCCATTCCAATGGCATAGAAGTGCCAAGGCTAACCTCTCCAACTAGCCCATACTGCAAGGAGTCACCACAGGGAACTGTCTGACATGAATTTGAGACTCAGAATGTATAGATACAAGAACAGAATGCATAGATACAAGAACAATGTGGAACAATCCTCACTGTCAATACAGACTAGGGGAGGAGGTGATGGAAAGCAGCCTATGGAAAGGGACTTGGGGGTGCTGATGGAGAAGAAGCTGGACATGAGCAGGCAGTGTGAAACTGCAACACAGAGGCCAGTGGCAGCCTGGGCTGCATCCAAAGCAGCACTGCCAGCAGAGAAGGGATTCTGCCACTTTGCTCTGCTGAGACCTCGCCTGGAGTGCTGCACTCAGCTCTGGAACCCTCAACACAGGAGGGACATGGACCTGATGGAGCAGAGGGGTTGGACTGGAAGCTCTCCAGAGGTCCCTCCCAACCCCTAACATCCTGGGATGCTGTGGAATGTCACTAAAGTAGACATGGCCAGACTGAGTGAGACAAAAGCGACAGTGAAGAACAGAGACAAGAGAGGTGTCTGCTTTCTGAACACAGCAGTATGAGGCTCTGATGGCTCATCTACCTTATTTTCAAAGTCAGGGATACAAAACCCTACAGAGAGGTCCTATGGAAATTAATTTTGAGTAATTTCAACCCATTTCACATAGCAGCACCCAGCAGAATGATAATATCTTTTCCAAGGCTGCTTCTGAACTTGGCAAGCCCAAGAACAGCTAAGTGAAATAATTCTGCATGATGAACCAATTCACTCCCTGGCTGCTGAACCCATGAATGACATGAAGGGGAAGGAGACCTCAGAAGCCTAACTCACCCCTTAGGATGCTTTTCTCAATTTTCTCTGTCACATCAACTCTGCTGTTGGGTTGGGTTTAGGCAAATCATATCCTGGGCTGCATCAAAAGAAGTGTGACCAGCAGATCCAGAGAGGTGATTCTGCCACTCTGCTCTGAGGAGACCTCACCTGGAATACTGAGTCCAGTTCTGCAGCCCTCCTAGGATAGACATGGAGCTGATGGAGAGGGTACAGAGGAGGCTATGAAAATGATCAGAGGGTTGGAGCAGCTCTGCCATGAGAACAAGCAGAGGGAGCTGGGAGCGTTCAGTCTGGAGTGGAGGAGGCTCTGGGGGGGACCTAATAGCAGCCTGCCAGGACCTGAAGGGGCTACAGGAAGGATGGAGAGAAGCTGTTCACAAAGGCCTGCAGGGACAGGATGAGGGGCAATGTGTTCAAGCTTGAGAAGAGTAGATTGAGATAGGATGTCAGGAACAAATTCTTTACTATGAGGATGGTGGAGCACTGGAACAGACTGCCCAGGGAGGTGGTGGTTGAAGCCCCTTCCCTGGAGACATTCAAGGTGAGGCCTGATGGGGCCCTGGGTGACCTGGTCCAGTAGGGATGTCCCTGCTGACTGCAGGGGGGCTGGACTGGATGACCTCTAGAGGTCCCTTCTGGCCTGGACCACTCTATGATTCTATGAATCTGATTATTCAATTGCCTTTGTGCATCACAGGATCACAGTAGCACAGACCTCCAAGATCATCAAGTTCAACCTAAGACCACCATGGCCACCAAACCATGTACCATTTTGCCATGGCCACAGGTTCCTTGAACACCTCCAGGGATGAAGACTCCACCACCTCTCTGGGCAGCCTGTGCCAATGCCTGATCTCTCTTGCAGCAAAGAAATTTGTCCTAATACCCACTTTGAACCCTCTCTGGTATAGGAAGAAGAGACACTTAGCTCATTTAAGACTCTTCCAACATGGTTGATTCTCTGATTCTATAATTAAAGAAGGAACCAAACACATCTGTATTTCTTTGCCTGAGCTAGACTGAACAGTTTATTTTCTCTCGTGTTGTTGGGTTCTTTTTTTTCCTCCTCAACTCCTCAGTATATTTATAGACCCACACTAATCCTGCACAGAAATGGTCTCTGACAGTTTACCCTGCTTTATTTGGGGAAGGATCAGATACAAAAGGCCATTGTCTCAGTAGAGCACTCAGATTTCATTAGTGAAAAGGACAGGCACATACAAACAACTGTCCTCACATAAACCCAGCAAACTGCTTGAAATGACTGCTTGTGTTGGGAGCAGTAACTTTCCAAATCCAGAGAGTGGAACACAAAAATACCAGAGTTCTTCTGGGTCCATTTGGAGAGTTTTTTACTGTTTACATTTCATTTTCTCTGTGCCAGAGGCACAAGACAGATGCAGGGGATAAAAACAGCAGCTCTGCCATCCCCACACGTCTCTGCAATCAGCCTTATCATCGATTTAGTCATAATTCCCTTGTAAACTTCTTCAGGAATCATTTATTCACTTTGGCAGCTGTGCCTTCACGTGTAACACATACAACCTGCATGCACACAAGCAGGTTTTAATTCCAAACCTATGGATTTAATTCCAAACCCAAGAATATTCTGCTTCTGCTACTATTCATATAGATCAGAAGCACAGACAAGCAGCTGCTGAACCGAGCCAGCTCAAGCAAAGCTTTCAAGACAGCATAAAGCATAAAAGTATTGCTAAGAGGAGGTCAGTGACACACCAGAAGTGCATGATAACAGGCTTCTGAGCCTTCTTTCAGGTGATATGTGCTTTCTTGGTAAACTACTGCCATCTGAGTGCCACTCTGCTTGTTATGTTAGACTGCAAGTGAATATTTGTGGAATACAGCTGGTCAGGAAAGACCTTTTTGATAGCAATTCTGAGAAACTCCAAGTGCAACAGGCCATAATTTCCCTCATCAGGACTGATGAGATGGATAACAGGTGCACACGTGAAATAATTTTGATCTAAGAGAAGATTTGGGGTGCAAGGACCTTGCACTGACAAGTAGGGACACACAGGATCTCAGGATGTTAGGAGTTGGAAGGGACCTCTGGAGAGCTTCCAGTCCAAACCCCCTGCCACAGCAGGACCAGAGAATCCCGTGCAAGTGGCACAGGAACACATCCAGAGAGGCTCCAGAGAAGGAGACTCCAGTCTCCTCCAGAGAAGGAGACTCCACAACCTCTCTGGGCAGCCTGTGCCACTGCTCTCTCACCCTTACAACAAAGAAGTTCTTCCTCAGGCTGAGCTGCAGCTTCCTGTGCTGCAGTTTCCATCCCTTGCCCTTGTCCTGTGGCAGGGCACAAGTGAGCAGAGGCTGTCCCTGTGCCTTCCTTCCTGACCCCCAGCCCTCAGCTCTTGACAGACATTGCTCAGCTCCCTCTCAGCCTTCTCCTCTGCAGACTCAACAGCCTCAGGGCTCTCAGCCTCTCCTCACCAGGCAGTGCTCCACGCTCTTCAGCACCCATGCAAGCCCTGTGCTGGACTCTCTCCAGCAGATCCCTGTCCCTCTTGAAGTGGATAACTCAGAACAGGAAGCAATATTCCAGGTGGGGCCTCACCAGAGCAGAGTACAAGGGGACAATCTGGTACAATCACACAGATGCACACACACACACATACATATATATATACATATATATATGAATACAAAGGTACAAGCTGAGTACAATCATAGATATATATATATATGATCTCTATCATAAGTTAGACACCTACTGCTTCAGCTCCACCTTAGAAGAGCAGTAAAATGCTCTCCAGGCAGTGTGAATTTTAGTGCAAGTGGGTTCACAAACCCAGAGAGATTCCTTTGCAGCCTTGGATCTGCCTGAATATCTCAAACCCGCAGTGTTGTCAGTATCCTGCATGGCATCATCCATCAGAGCCACGTAAAGCTACTAAGACAGCTACAGAAAAAGGCATCTGGAGCATTGCTGGAGGCTGTGTGTTTACTAGCTCCAGCTTTTTGCTTGCTCACTGAACTGGTGCACCTTTCATGGTTGATTTGTTTGAGCAACTACCTATGGAAATGGGAAGAAAACGTAGGAGAAAACTATTTATGCTTTGTAGGAGGTGAATAGACAAAACACCTTTTGTGTTGCCTTAAAACCAGCCATATTTGCAAGCAGTCAACCTGCATCTGCCCCAAGGTCTCAGACAGAGAGTCAGAACTGCTTTGCTTGGAAAAGACCTTTAAGAATATTGCATCTAACTGTTAACCCAGCACTGCTAAGTCTGTCACTAAACCATGTCTCTCAGCACCACATCTGCAAGTCATTTCAATCCCTGCAGGAGTAAGGACTCTACCATTGCCTTGGGCAGCCTGTTTCAGGGTTTGACAAGAAGAATTGTTTGCTAATATCCAATCTAAGCCTCCCCTGGTGCAATTTGAGGTTGCTCCCTATTGTCCTGTCAGTTGTTCCTTGGGGGAAGAGCCCAAATCTCATCTTACTACAACCTCCTTTTGTGAGTTGTGAAGAGCAACGAGGTCTCCTCTCAGACTCCTTTTCTCCAGGCTAAACATCCCCAGTGCCCTCAGCTGCTCTTCAGAAGACTTATGCTCTAGATCCATTACCAGGTTCACTGCCCTTCTCTGAAGACCATCCAGCACCTCAATGCTCTTGGAGTGAGTGGCCTAAAACTGAAGCAAATATTTCAAGTGCAGTCTCACCAGTGCTGAGTGCAGGGGGTAGATTCTTGCCCCAGTCCTGTCGGTCATGCTCCTGCTGATCCAGGCCATCTGGCATTAGAAATATCTGTCCTCTGTCCTACCAACTACAATACAGAATCACAGAAAACATCTAGCTGCAAGAGAACTCAAAGCTCATCCAATCCAACCCTCCACCCAGCACTGAAAAGTCAACACTAAATCATGTCCCTAAGCACTATGTCCATAAGTGGCACTGCTTAGACACCTCCAGGGATCGTGCCTGCAGCGCTGCCCTGGGCAGATCATTCCAGTGTCTGAGAAGCCTCTCTGGGAAGAAATATGTCCTAGCATCCAGCCTGAACCTCCCCTGGGGCAGCTTGGAACCATTCCCTCCGCTCCTGTCTCTTGCTACCAAGGAGCAGAGGCTGCCCCCTCCTCACCCCTCCCTTCCTTCAGAGAGCTGCAGAGAGCAGTGAGGTCTCCCTCAGCCTCCTCTTCTCCAGCCTGAACACCTCCAGCTCCCTCAGCACACTACAGGGCTGCACAAGAGAATATACAATACCACACACCTAGCTCACATCTTTGCTTCAGTGAAGAGCTGAGTTAGAGTTCAGAAGGGCAGTAATTTGTGCTCTCCAGCCTGGCCCTGCTCACTCCAGGAAATGAAAACCTGGAGTACTGTGTTCAGCTTTGGGTTCCCCAGTTCAGGAGAGACAGGGACCTGCTGGAGAGAGTCCAGCAGAGAGCCAGGAGGACAACTGGGGAACTTGAGCATCTCCTCTATGCAGAGAGACTGAAAGCCTTGTGGCTGTTCAGACTGCAGAGGAGAAGGTTGAGAGGGCATCTGAGCAATGTCTATCAAGAGCTGAGGGCTGGGGGTCAAGTGGAGGGAGCCAAGCTCTTTTGGGGGATGCACAGCAATAAGCCAAGGAGCAATGGATACAAACTGGAACAGAGAAGGTTTCAGATCAACATGAGGAGAAACTTCTTTAGAGTGAGGCTGCCAGAGCCCTGGAGCAGGCTGCCCAGAGAGGTTGTGGAGTCTCCTTCTCTGGAGCCTTTCCAACCCCACCTGGATGCATTCCTGTGTGGACTGTTCTTGGGTGATCCTGCTTTGGCAGTGGGGTTGGACTGGACGATCTCAGGAGGTCCCTTCCAACCTCTAACATTTTGTGACTGAAAATTATGGGGAGGGGTTGGTCTAGTTTGGCTTTTTTGTTGTTCTTGTTGTTTTCTTTGGTGGCTTGTTTGGGGTTTTGTTTGTTGTTTGGTTTGGTTTGTCTTGGGTTGTGTGATTGTTGCTTGTTTGTTTGGTTTGGGATTTTTCTTTTGCTTGTGTGTTTGGGTTTTTTCCATAGATGTTGTTCTCCTAGTAGCTGTTTTATACCTACTTAGAATCACAGAATGGCTTAGGTTGGAAGGGACTTTACTACTCCATCATCAGACCATCTACTCCACCCTTCCCACCATGGGTAAGGATATCTCTCAGAGAGACTGAGCTGCTTGAGGCCTCATCCAGCCTGACTTTGAAGACCCCCTGGAAAGAGGCATCCACAACCTGCCTGGGCAGCCTCTTTTCACAGTCCCACTACCCTTATATTGAAGAATTCCTTCCTAAGATCCAGTCTTAACCTCCTCTCCCTCAGCTTCAAACCATTCCCCCTTGTCCTGTTGCTACACATCCTTAGAAAAAATCCCTCTCCAGCTTTCCTGTAGTATGATCTATGAGGTCTCTTCCAACCTTGGTGATACTGTGATCCCTTCAGCTATTGGACAGCAGCTGTAAGGTCCCCTAGGAGTCTTCTCTAGGCTGAACACCCCCAGCTCCCTCAGCCCATCATCACAGCAGAGGTGCTCCAGCCCTTGGATCATCTTTGTGGCCTCCTGTGGACTGACTACAGCAGATGAAAGCTGTCTGGAGGAAATCAGCTGTGTCTTTCTTCCCAGTACTTTTCTTTCTCTCTCAACGATGAAAAAGCAATTCTCACTCTCAGCTATTCTCTAGGCCATAGCATTGCCATTCCCTCTTTGAGCTCACATATTTTACAGGCTCCAGTCATTTATTCCACTGCAACAGCTTTAAAATTAATCCTTTTTCCTCCCTTACCTGCATTTCAATTTACACAATTCCACTCTCCATAGTACCTCACTATAAATTAAGCAAACTCCCCTGACGTTCCTATCACCTCTCCATTACTTATCCTTTTTAGATCATCTGAGGTCACACCTCTCATTCTTTTCAGAGCTGAATCTAATCTATGGCTGTACCCTTCCACTTTCTGCTTTTGCAATACATCGACTATGGCATGATACAGTCTCTAAATGACAGATTATTGCTTCTGCTAGGTAAGGAGATCAATATTTTGTCTTAATTGTAGTGATTTTGATGGAGTGCTGAGTGCTCTTGGTTGAGGAGGAGCCAGACTGATGAGGCCTCATTAAAAAAAGAAATCTGATAAAAAGGCTTCAGTAAGTGTGAGCAACTTCATTATTACCTTCATTAGCTTTGGCTGAATTAGATTTAGATCCCCAAAGAACTACAAGGTGTTTAACTACGTATAAACTTCAAATGCAACACAAATCCTGCTCTGGGAAGAACTGACACCTTCACAGATGCCTAGGTTTAAGTTAAAATACAACTATGTTCTTGGAGAACAGGAAGAACATCAATGAGATGATTTCTCCGTGATGAATTAGATGATTTCTTCATGATGAAAACCACGCACCTGTGGCAGGCAGATACCCATTACCTGGGTGCTTGACAAGGGCACTAATCACTCCCCCTACATCTGCTGTCAGTAAAGGCTGTAACCCATTCTTCCTGCTTGCTGCACTCCATCTATTCATCACAGATCCACAGCCTGCAACAGCCACTGCATTGCTAATTAGATTCAGGCTGCGCTGATGGGGGCCGACACTATCACTGCCTCAACTAACATCTATGCCAGTGAGAAATCATAGAATCACAGAATCAAGCAGGTTGGAAGAGACCTCCAAGCTCATCCAGTCCAACCTATCACCCAGCCCTATCCAGTCAACTAGACCATGGCACTAAGTGCCTCATCCAGTCTTTGCTTGAAGACCCCCAGGGACGGTGCCTCCACCACCTCCCTGGGCAGCCCATTCCAATGGGAATGAAGTCCAAAGAAAAGGATTCCTAAGATTTCTGCCCCTCAGCCCCAGATTCCACTTGGAGAAAGTGGCATCGGAGCTACATCAGCTCTTGTGCTGATGATCTGAACTTCTACAGATAACTAGAAAAGGAAATCTAAGGGTGTGTCAGAGAAACCACACCCATTAAGTGACCCAAAACACAATTTTAATGGTGGATATCTTTAAAGTGATTACTTAGTGCCAACATCACAGGATCCCAGGATATTAGGCATTGGAAGGGACCTCTGCAGAGCTTCCAGTCCAAACCCCCTGCCACAGCAGGACCAGAGAATCCACTGCAGGTTGCACAGGAACACATCCAGACAGGGCTGCAAAGGCTGCAGAGAAGGAGACTCCACAACCTCTCTGGGCAGCCTGTGCCACTGCTCTCTCACCCTTACAGCAAAGAAGTTCTTCCTCATCTTGAGCTGCAGCTTCCTGTGCTGCAGTTTCCATCCCTTGCCCCTTGGCCTATGGCAGGGCACAAGTGAGCAGAGGCTGTCCCTGTGCCTTCCTTCCTGACCCCCAGCCCTCAGCTCTTGACAGACATTGCTCAGCTCCCTCTCAGCCTTCTCCTCTGCAGACTGAACAGTCCCAGGGCTCTCAGCCTCTCCTCACCAGGCAGTGCTCCAGGCCCTTCAGCATCCTTGCAGCCCTGCCTTGGACTCTCTCCAGCAGATCCCTGACCCTCTTGAAGTGGGGAGCCCAGAACTGGATGCAATTCTGCAGGTGGGGCCTGACTAGGGCAGACTAGAACAGTAGGAGAACCTCCCTCCATCTGCTGGGCACACTCTTCTTGATGGCCCCCAGGACCCAATTGGCCTTGGACACCAGGACACACTGCTGTGCCATGTCTCATGCCAATGAAACTCACTAAGGGCAAGTGTAGAGTCCTGCATCTGGGGAAGAACAAGCCCACGGATCAGAACATGTTGGGGGCTGATATGTTGGAGATCAACCTTGAGGAGAAGGACCTGGGAGTATGAAGATGACCATGAGACAGCAACATGCCCTTGCGGCCAAGAGGGCCAATGGCATCCTGGGGTGTATCAAGAATGTGGCCAACAGGTCAAGGGAGGTTCTCCTCACTATCCAGTCCTTCCTGGTGAGGCCTCATCTGGAATCCAGCTCTCAGATCCCCAGTTCAGGAAGGACAGGGACTTGCTGTAGAGGGCACAGAAACAGGCTACAGAGATGCTGACCACGAACCTCCACTGTGGTCTGGTCGCCAGGAGGGCCAATGCCATTCTGGGGTGTTTTAAAAGGGCTGTGGTTAGTAGGTCGAGAGGGGTTCTCCTGCCACACTGCTCTGTCCTGCTGAGGCCCCATCTGGAGTATTGTGTCCAGTTCTGGACCCCCAGTTCAAGAGGGACATAGAACTGCTTGAAAGAGTCCACTACAGAGCCACAAATATGCTGAAGGGAATGGAACATCTCTGCTATGAGGAGAGGCTGGGGAAGCTGGGGCTGTGCTGCTGGGAGAGTAGGAGCCTGAGAGGTGATCTCAGTCATGGTGAGAAAGATGTGCAGGGTGAGTGGGCAGAGGCTGGAGCCAGGCTCTGCTGGGTGATGCCAAACAACAGCACAAGGGGCAAGAGTGGAAGCTGAGGCATAGGAAGTTCCATGGAAACAGGAGGAGGATTTTTCTTCCTGTGAGGATGACAGAAGCCTGGAACAGGCTGCCCAGAGGGGTTGTGGAGTCTTTTTCTCTGGAGACACTCAAAACCTGCCTAGATGTGTTCTTCTGTCACCTGCTTCAGGTGCCCCTGCTCTGGCACGGGGCTTGGACTAGATGAGCTTTGGAAGTCCCTTCCAGCCCCTGATGTTCTGTGATTCTGTGATCTCTCTGGTGAGGAGAGACTGAGAGAATTGGGGCTCTTTAGTCTGGAGAACGAAAGACATAGGGGTGATCCCATCCATGTTGATCAATACTTACAGGGTAGGTGTCAGGAGGATGGGGCCAGGCTTTGTTCAGTGGTGCCCAGAGGCAGGACAAGAGGTAATGGGCACAAACTGGAACATCAGAAGTTCCATCTAAACATGAGGAGGAATTCCTTTAACCTAAGGGTGATGAAGCAATGGCACAGGCTGCCCAGAGAGGTGATGGAATGCCCATCTCTGAAGACATTCAAAACTCACCCGGATGTGCTCCTGTGTGTCTTTCTTTAGCTGAAGCTGCCTTGGCAGGGGGGCTGGACTTCCAACCCTTACCCTTCTGTGATTCTCTGAGGAGAAAACAGACAGCTTTCCTGGCAAAAGGCCAGGAGGTTGGGTTCCTCCCTGCCTCTTCCTTTTCATTTTAGATGTACACCGCAGGTGCTTGTGGGACAACAACTACTCTAACCTAATAATTCTCACTGTGATAAAATGTTAAGAGGCAACCCAGGGAAGAGGATGACAAAATGCATCTGCATAGTTTGCACTGCAGATTTTACTTAATCCAGGAAGAAAGGACCTGTGAGGCTTCCAGCATCATCAAAAACTGTAAATAGAAAGATCCCTTTGGTATTTCAGAAAGTGCTAAGTAAAAGGTCCTCTGGAAGCAGTCCAATGAAGTCAGCCTTCAAGGGCTTTTGAGTTGATCTGTGAAGGGGAAGTGTGGTAGGAGTAAACTGCACTACCTCGAGAAGAGTTTCCATTCCCTCATTAGAATCGTAGGGATTGGGCAGAGTCCTCTGGGGACCACCCAGGAAGAGACACAGAATCATGGAATTGCTTTGGTTGAGGAAGAACTCTGAGATCATAGAATCACAGAATCAGAGTTGGATGAGACCACAAGGACCATCCAGTTCCAACGTCCCTGCCATGGGCAGGGACACCTCACACTACAGCAAGCTGGCCAGAGCCTCATCCAGCCTAGCCTTAAACACTTCAGGGACGAGGCTTCCACCACCTCCCTGGGCAACTCATTCCAGTGTCTCAGCACCCTCATGGTGAAGAACTTCTTCCTAACATCCAATCCAAACCTCCCCACTTCTAGTTTTGATCCATTCACCCCAGTCCTATCAGTACTTGACATCCTAAAAAGCACCTCCCCAGCTTTCTTGTATCATTAAGTCAGCCATCAACACAACAACATGTTCACCAAACCATGGCTATATGTTTTTTTGATACCTCCAGGGATGGAGACTCCACCACCTCCCTGGGCAGCCTGTTCCAAACCCTGACCACTCTCGTAGCAAAGAAATTTCTTCCTCATCTCCAAGCTAAACCTCCCCCAGCACACGGTGAGGTCAGGTCTCTTACCTGATACTAGGGAGAGGAAAATCTATCACTGAAGCCCAGGACACCTCTACCCATCAATAAAGTTCTTCAAACACACACAGTGTCTTTGTGTCTACCAAGAAGAAACCACAGAATCCCAGGAACATGCAGGTTGGCAAAGCCCCTCAGGATCACCAAGTCCAGCCTAGAACTCTACTCTACAAGATTCACCTTACACCATAGCCCTAAGCACCACATCCAAACCACCCTTAAACACATCCAGGGTCAAACACAGGTGTCAAGAGCCAAGTGGGGGTGCATGAGGAAACCTTAGGAGTTAAGTTGCAATCCCTGAGTTCAATTTACCATGTTTTCTGATATTAAAAACCCATAACATGTGAAAACTGCTCTAACTTGGGAAGTTCAGTCCCTGAAACCAGGTCTCAACCACACTTCACATACAGCATTATAAAGGGGGCAGATCCCCTAACAGTTCCTTTTAACCACCTTGCATTCAGCACTATGCCTTCTCACACAGTTTAGACATTCCCTCTTCTTCCTCTTTTGATCTTCTTTCCTTCCCCAGCCTAAACTCCCTAAGATGCATTTTCCAGGTTTATACCCCTATCTCAGAGAATTAACAGTTTTCATTTGTGACATGGATGAGGGCACTGTCAGCAAGTTTGCTGATGGCACCAAACGAGGTGGAGTGGCTGCCACAGCAGAAGGCTGTGCTGCCATTCAGCCAGACTTGCATAGGCTGATGGTCGGGCAGGGAGACATTGAATGAAATTCAACATGGGCAAGGGGAGAGTCTGGCACCTGGGAAAGAACTTCAGATATCAGTATAGATTGGGGACAGACCTGCTGGAAGGCAGTGAAGGGGAAAAGGACCTGAGGATCCTAGTGGGTGGGAGACTGACCATGAGCCAGCAATGTGCTCTGCTGGTCAAGGACAAGGGCATCCTGGGGTGCATTAGAAGGGCTGTGGTGAAGAAGTTGAGAGAGGCTCTCCTGCCACTCTACTCTGTCCTGCTGAGGCCACAGCTGGAATACTGTGTCTAGTTCTGGGCCCTCAGTTTAAGAGGGACATAGAAGTGCTTGAGAGAGTCCAGCGCAGAGCCACAAAGATGACGAAAGGATAGGAAGATCTTCCTTATGAGGAGAGCCTGAAGTTGCTGGGGCTGTGCTGCTGGGAGAAGACTGAGAGGTGACCTCATCAATGTTGATAAAGATGTGCAGGGTGAGTGGGCAGAGGCTGGAGCCAGGCTCTGCTGGGTGATGCCAAACAACAGCACAAGGACAGTGATGGAAGCTGAGGCATAGGAAGTTCCATGGAAACATGAGGAGGAATTTTTTCCCTGTGAAGGTAACAGAACACTGGAAGAGGCTGCTCAAGAGGGCTGTGAAGTCTCCTTCTCTGGAGATATTCAAAACCCACCTGGATGTGTTTCTGTGTGACCTGCTGTAGGTGCCCCTGCTCTGGCAGGGGGATTGAACTGGATGAGCTTTGTAGGTCCCTTCCAGTCCCTGACATTCTGTGGTTCTGTGATTCTGTGATGGTCTTTTAGATATCAAACCATCTTAGGAGCATGACCTCTAACCTAGCCAAATGCTAGCTGACAGGAGAGGACTGCTCTTCAGTTGATGTTGAAAATCACGTCAGGATGTGTTGCAATTTTTGCATTGCAATCTAATATCTGATGAAAGGTATTCGCCTGGACAGATGGGCAGAGGCCAAGGGGATGGCTTCAATAGCTCCAAGTGCAGGGTGCTGCACTTTGGCCACAGCAATCCCATGCAGAGATACAGGCTGGGGTCAGAGTGGCTGAGAGCAGCCAGACAGAGAGGGATCTGGGGGTGCTGATTGATACCCACCTGAACATGAGCCAGCAGTGTGCCCAGGTGGCCAAGAGAGCCAGTGGCATCCTGGCCTGCCTCAGCAATGGTGTGGCCAGCAGGAGCAGGGAGGTCATTCTGCCCCTGTACTCTGCACTGGTTAGACCACACCTTGAGTGCTGTGTTCAGTTCTGGGCCCCCCAGTTTAGGAGGGACATTGAGATGCTTGAGCGTGTCCAGAGAAGGGCAACGAGGCTGGGGAGAGGCCTTGAGCACAGCCCTACGAGGAGAGGCTGAGGGAGCTGGGATTGGTTAGCCTGGAGAGGAGGAGGCTCAGGGCAGACCTTACTGCTGTCTACAACTACCTGAGGGGTGGTTGTGGCCAGGAGGAGGTTGCTCTCTTCTCTCAGGTGGCCAGCACCAGAACAAGAGGACACAGCCTCAGGCTGCACCAGGGGAGATTTAGGCTGGAGGTGAGGAGAAAGTTCTTCCCTGAGAGAGTCATTGGACACTGGAATGGGCTGCCCGGGGAGGTGGTGGAGTCGCCGTCCCTGGAGCTGTTCAAGGCAGGACTGGACGTGGCACTTGGTGCCATGGTCTGGCCTTGAGCTCTGTGCTAAAGGGTTGGACTTGATGATCTGTGAGGTCTCTTCCAACCCTGATGATACTGTGATAGCAAATGACCAAGCACATGCTGAATTTAAAGGGCAAGAAATAAAAGGGTTGGATGATTATTGTTCATTCCAGGATCAGATGTATTACATTCCCACATACTGCTCTAGCCCTCACAGTTATAGAATTATAGAACTGCCTCAGTTGGAAAAGACCTCTAGGATCATCGACTCCAACCATCAGCCTAACACCACCATGGCCATCAAACCACATACCAAAGTGCCATGGTCACACATTTCTTGAGCACCTCCAAGGATGAGGACTCCACCACCTCCCTAGGCAGCCTGTTCCAATTCCTGACCACTCTTGCAGTAAAGAAATTGTTCCTAATCTCCAACCTAATTCCCCACCCCCTGGCAGAATTTCAGGCCATCTCCTCTCATTCTATTGCCTGATACAAGGGAGAAGAGCCCAAACCTCCTTTGGCAGTACAAGCCATGCAGAGTGATGTTTTGCTCTATCTTTCCAACAGTTCCAGGCGTTGTTCTGACAGGTTTTTTTGGTCCACAGCTTGGATCATAGGCCATTACCTTCAGGTCCTAATGACAATCACACTCAGATCATCTGCCTAGGTCTCATGTCTTGGCCAAAATGCAGCTGTCATCCAGGTCATAGACTCACAGTATTGTCAGGGCTAGAAGGGACCTCAAGAATCATCCAGTTCCAACTCCCCTGGCATGGGCAGGGACATTTCACTCTAGATCAGCTTGCCCAGAGCCACATCCAGCCTGGCTTTAAAGACTTCCAAGGATAAGGCTTCCACCACCTCCCTGGGCAGCCTGTGCCAGTGTCTCACCACTCTCATGCTGATGAACTTCTTCCTAACATCCAATTTGAATCTACTCACTTCTAATTTTTCTCCATTACCATCAGTCCTACCACTACCTAACACCCTAAAAAGTCCCCTCCCAGCTTTCTTGTAGCCCCCTTCAGATACAGGGAGGCCTCAAGAACATCTCCTCAGAGCCTTCTCCTCTCCAGGCTGAACAGTCTCAACTCTCTCAGGCTGTCTCCATAGCAGCTCCAGCCCTCTACTATTCACCATGGCTCTTCTCTGGACACTTTCCAGCACATCCAGATCCCTCTTGTTAATAGGGGCTTCAGAACTGGACACAGTAGTCAAAGTGAGGTCTCACCAGAGTAGAAACAAACGAAAAGCAGAGCAATACAGAATGCAGGTATCCAACATCAACTGTCGTTTCCTGCTCTACCAAAAGCTGTTTTCTTCCTCTTTGCTGTGTAAGTCCTGGGTATTTGTTTCCATTTTTTATCTCAACACATGACAGGGAAGCTTCCATAAATTCTGTGCAAGCCAGGGCTCATGTTAGCTGTGGAGTTTCTTGTACTAAATGAGCCCATTAGCACTTGTGCTCTTGATCTATAACTCCTTGAAGGCTGTTTCTAGGGCAGGAGTCAGAGCAATGCAGTAACTATGACTCAGAGCTACCTGCAAGTTCAAAACAATTTCCAGACCACCAAAGGATAGTTCCTTAGAGACATTAAATGGTGGAATTTCAACTTACTGAGGCCAACAGAGTTTAAACACTGACTGAACTTTCTGCCATTGGAAATATGGCAGGAATTCTTCCAAATCCTCAGTGACAGGTAGGCCAAAATGCTAAGCTATATAGAACAGAACTTCAACACAAAAAGAAGAGTGATGTTTCTCAGGTTGGCAGCTTGTTCTGGAATTGTAGCAGGCACCACACCACCAAACAAGATAAAAAACAACATACTTTTTCCTATCCTTTTTTGTCCCTCTCCAGTTTTGGCCTCAGAAATTGAGCTAGAGGCTCAACTTGACTGACACTGTGGATTCAATGAGTGCAGAGTGCTTCATACCATACAGAATGACAGCTTTCCTGAAATGATGTCCAAACTCCTAGCTTCTTTTGCCCTGATTAAGGCACGATTTGACACTGGTTTTAGTTGGAAAATGCTAGATTGCATTAACATTCCAGCTGTCTCCTTTCCTTGCACATACACTCAAAGCATTCTTACAGGAAGGAAAAGATGAAATATGAGGAGACTGAGAGCTGGGCAGAGAGGAACTTAAGGAGGTTCAAAAGGGACAAGTGCAGAGTCCTGCACCTGGGAAGGAAAAACAAACTACTCCAGTACAGGCTCGGAGGGGATCTGCTGGAGAGCAGCCCTGTGGAGAAGGACCTGGGAGTGCTGCTGGGCACCAAGTTCTGCATGGCACAGCAAGGAGCCCTGGTGGGCAAGAAGGCCAATGGGGTCCTGGGGGGCATCAAGAAGAGTGTGCCCAGCAGATGGAGGGAGGTTCTCCTACTGTTCTACTCTGCCCTAGTCAGGCCCCACCTGCACTATTGCATCCAGTTCTGGGCTCCCCACTTCAAGAGGGTCAGGGATCTGCTGGAGAGAGTCCAAGGCAGAGCTACAAGGATGCTGAAGGGCCTGGAGCACTGCCTGGTGAGGAGAGGCTGAGAACCCTGGGGCTGTTCAGTCTGCAGAGAAGAAGGCTGAGAGGGAGCTGAGCAATGTCTATCAAGAGCTGAGGGCTGGGGGTCAGGAAGGAAGGCACAGGGACAGCCTCTGCTCACTTGTGCCCTGCCATAGGCCAAGGGGCAAGGGATGGAAACTGCAGCACAGGAAGTTGCACCTGAGTAGGAGGAAGAACTTCTTTGCTGTAAGGGTGAGAGAGCAGTGGCACAGGCTGCCCAGAGAGGTTGTGGAGTCTCCTTCTCTGCAGCCTTTGCAGCCCTGTCGGGATGTGCTCCTGTGCCACCTGTGCTGGATTCTCTGGACTGGAAGCTCTGCAGAGGTCCCTTCCAACGCCTAACACCCTGGGATCCTGTGATGTTGGCACTAAGTAATCACTTTAAAGATATCCACCATTAAAAATGTGTTTCGGGTCACTTAATGGGTGTGGTTTCTCTGGTCCTGCTCTGGCAGGGAGTTTGGACTGGAAGCTCTCCAGAGGTCCTTTCCAACCCCCAACATCCTGGGATCCTGCAAAGTGAAACAAGAAGTGGCTGCCAGCTCTCTATTAACACTGCAGTTCTTTGCTCCGGAGATAAGAAAGCTAAGTGCCTTTTGGTGCAGTTGTCAGGTAGGTTGGTTTAACAAAGGCTTCAGAGCCAACGTGTCTCTGGAGAGCAGTACTTCAGGAGCAAGGATGCTTGTTTACAAGTGAAAACCACCTTTAGAGGCATTTCTGTACACGATGCCTTTCAGCTAAGCAAATTGTACTTCACCAAACTTCCTTCCCTTTCAAACACATTTCAAAAGCCTCACCTGACTCTGTCCTTCATTCTGGCAATGCACTTTGAAAGAATTTTTCATTGTGACCACCCAAACATTTATTTTGTTGGGTTTATTTAAGGGACCTTTTCTGCAGTACTCACTTGAAGAAGCTTTTTGTGCTAACAGAAAATCCATCACTGATTGTTTTTTTCTGGGTTTGGTTTGTTGGTTTTTTTTTTCACTTGAGACTTTCAGAGGTTTCATTTGGGACATGAGAGTGTTTCACTCTGGGGGTAACAGACAATGAAAAGTTGATTCTGGGCTGTTTGGATTTCTTTTCTGTACATCTAAGATGCTAAGGAGATTAGGAAAATGCATCTATTTGGGAAAGGAGGAAAAAAACAGTAACAATGACTGACAGTATAGAATCATAAAATGGTTTAGGTTGGAAGAGACCTCAGAGCTCAGCCAGTTCCAACCTCCCACCATAGGCAGGGACTCCTCCCACTAGAACAGGTCACTCAAGGCTTCATCCAACACCTCCACCTCCTGAACACCTCCTGGGAGGTTGTGGATCACAGAATCACAGAGTGTGATTGAAGATCACACGTGATCTCACTCAAAAGCAAGACTATCTTGGTCTTTGCATTTAGAAGCTCAATGCCTGTTTACCATACAGGAAGAAATCTGCCACATCAAAACACAGTGTTTAGATGAAGGTAAACCTGTGGAATGCTTATCTAAGACAATGTATAGATAACTGGAAACAGGCTGGAGCAGACCAGATGTTCCCGCAGACGTGAGCAGAAGAACAGACTGAAAAACAACCAAGAGAGCAGATGTGGGGAGGAAAAACAAAACTAAGAGGAAGAGTCTCCTGAGCCCACTGCCAGGGGACACTGCCATGGACAGACTGGAGAAGCTGAATGTATCACAGTATCATCAGGTTTGGAAGAGACCTCACAGATCATCCAGTCCAACCCTTTAGCACAGAGCTCAAGGCCAGACCATGGCACCAAGTGCCACGTCCAGTCCACATACAACATCCTGAGAAGCAAACTAATACTGGAATGCAAGAGAAAAAGAAAACGTTTTGCTTTGCATGTCCAAGCTGCTTTCAAAGGCACAGTTTATTTTGAACATTAGGATCGCTACCTCCATCACTTAGCCTTTAGTCTCCAACAAGATGCTTTGCTGATAGTCTCATGGAGCATTTTATGGTTGTGAGATTTAGGTATTGGCTGTGTCAGAGGACCTTCAAGAAGCAACTTATTTAAAAAGCAAGGGACAAGAATCCTCCTTCCTCTGAAAACCTTTCACAAGTCAAAGCATCCTGAACTGACACATCATGCAGTCTGAAGCACACCGTTATTGCCTCCTCTACAAGGATTTCATCTTCAAGGGACATCACAGAGGAGAATTTAGTGATTGAAAACCCAAAGCATCCTTCCAAAGTTGGTACTGGACTGAAGTACAACCATCTCCATTGTACTGAATTATAAAGGACCCTCGCAGATAATCTCACCAAGAAGAGTCTTTTTTAATACAGATAAGACTCCTCAGGATGTGAGACCATTACAAACAGTTTGGAGCCCTACTTCTCACGATCACTGAATTAACCACACAGACACTCTGCCAACACAAAAGAGGCACTCTAATCCAGGCAGCCCCGGCCGGGAGAGCAGCCCCAGAGGTTCTTGAGACAGCGGTGGAGGTGTAAATAGATATTTGCTTATCTTTAGCCCTTAAAGAACACCGCAATCAGGGCAGCATTTGTCGTGGAGGGCCCACAGGCCCAAGGTAGGCTTACAAGGGGGCAGCGGGGGCCGGCGGCACAAGGCCTGCCCAGGCCCAGGCTGTGGGGCGGCTGCGTGAGCCCAGGCGCCCAGCCCATGGCCTGCCGGCCCCAGGCCTCTGCTGCTCCCCCCCATAGCTGGGGCCAGGCCTGCGGACCCTGCCGAGCTCGGTGTGCTCCGGCCGACTGCCAGAGCCGGCTGGGTGCCGTCGCGGCCACAGGAGCACTACCCTCGGCCCGCAGCTGACACACAGGGGAGCACAGCAAACGAGGCGCTCACCTCTGCCGCCTGCTCGCCGCTGCTGCTGCTGCCGCCTCTCTTTCGCTCGCCGCCTGTCCGCCTCATGCCCCTGCCTGCCACGGCACTTTGCGCCGCCTGGAAGCGGGGACTCGCCTACGGCTGGCAGCCTGACCCTGCCGGGTCGAGCCCGAACGCAGGCACCGCCCCAGCAGCGAGCTGGGAGCCGGGGAGCTGCCGCCGCCGCCCCGGCCCCGCCGCGCCCGGCCCAGGGCCGCCTCTGGCTGCCGCAGCGCTCGCCCGGACGGCTCCAGCCCGCCCTGCGCTGCCGTGCCCGGGCGCTGCTCCCCGCCGGTGCCTGCCGAGAGCCGCCCGCAGCTCTCTGTGTCCCTGAGCCGCTCTCAGCGGCCTGCTCCCTTCGCACGGAACTGGCCACAAGCCCCATCACAGCAGCCACACACACACACACACACACACATATATATATATTCCTGTGTGTGTTCTTGGAACGCAGCTATTAAGACTTCGGACCAATGAGTATCTGAACTCTCTAGTCAAGTCGCTAAAAGAATTTGATTAACCTTACCAGCAGCAGCTTATGCTGTAAGAGTCTCTGATTAGAAAGATTTCCAAAACCCTCTTCCACATTGCATCGTTCGACTGTACAGAGACATCCTGCAACAACAGTTCTGCCAACTGCATCACAGGATCCGTGCGGGTCTGTTGGGAACGAGTTTGGGGAAGCTTTCAGCTGGGGACTGAGTGGCTGAGAGCAGCCAAGAGGAAAGGGACCTGGGGGTGCTGACAGAGAGTAGCTGCAGATGAGGCAGCAGTGTGCCCAGGTGGCCAAGAGAGCCAATGGCATCCTGGCCTGCATCAGGAGCAGTGTGGCCAGCAGGACAAGGGAGGTTATTCTGCCCCTGTGCTCAGCACTGCTCAGGCCACACCTTGAGTGCTGTGTCCAGTTCTGGGCCCCTCAATTCAAGAGAGATGTTGAGGTACTGGAAGGTGACCAGAGAAGGGCAACAAAGCTGGTGAGGGGCCTGGAGCACAAACCCTGTGAGGAGAGGCTGAGGGAGCTGGGGGTGTGCAGCCTGCAGAAGAGGAGGCTCAGGGCAGAGCTCATTGCTGTCTGCAACTACCTGAAGGGAGGTTGTAGCCAGGTGGGGTTGGTCTCTTCTGCCAGGCAAGCAGCAACAGAACAAGGGGACACAGTCTCAAGTTGTGCCAGGGGAGGTCTAGGCTGGATGTCAGGAGGAAGAGACCTCCTAACAATCACAGAGAGAGTGATTGGCACTGGAATGGGCTGCCCAGGGAGGTGGTGGAGGCACCGTCCCTGGAGGTGTTGAAGCAAAGCCTGGCTGAGGCACTCAGTGCCATGGTCTGGTTGAGTGGCTAGGGCTGGGTGCTAGGTTGGACTGGATGAGCTTGGAGGTCTCTTCCAACCTGGTTGAATTCTATGTATACATTAATAAATTATTTAATAACTTTTACGTTGGCCTCGGTGCATTTCACCTCAAACCCAGTCTGAAACCTAATCCCCCCCTTAATACTCAAATCCAAAAGTGGTGTGGGTTGGTTTTGATTTTTTAAGGAAAAACTATATATATACAACATTTAAAATATAAAGGAGCTTTAATCTAGAGTTCTAAGACAGCAGAGAAACTCTGAGCTTGGTAGAGTTCAGATAAGAATTTGACTTAAACAGGCTTAATGAGACCTTGTGAAATCAACTGATTTCTGAGAGATAGAAATCTTCAAGCCAAAAAGACACTCCATGATGTTCTGCTTTCCAGAACAGGTATGATCAGAACTGAGCACTTGATCACAGGTTGGATCCAGTGGGAAATCTTGCTTTCATTTATTCACTGTTATTATGGTTTTACCCACATATAAGCTACCAAGGCAGATTTTGACCTTAGAATGTATGCATCACCCTTGTGCTTTTTCAGCCTTAACTACAAATCAGTTCATCTTATGCACCTATGTATTTTAATAGAACCAGGGAAGTACAAGAGTGCAGAAAAGTTTCAACTACTATCTTTACTCTCCCCTTTCCACCTACCAATCAGAAAAGCTTATCATTTTCACCAAGGAGGTTCAGATCAGTGATGATCTCCAGAGGTCCCTTTCTACCCCTAACATTCTGTGCAATGAAATGCTCAACCTCAGGAAGCTACCAGGTGCTTCAGGATGTGACAGAGACATACAGGATGGCTGGGGAGGGACTGTTTAGAAGGGCTTGTGGTGATACAATGAGGGATTTGAAAGTGGAGCAGAGGAGAGATAGATTGGACACAATGAGGTTGTCCAGTGAAGCACTGGAACATGTTGGCCTAAGATCACAGGATTACAGGATGTTAGGTGTGGAAAGGGACTCAAAGAGATCATCAAGTCCAAACCCCCTGCCAGAGCAGGGTGTGGTGAAGAGATGTGGTGAGGACTCCATCCTCAGGAACACTCAGGGTTCAACTTGATGGAGCCTTGAGTAAATTGCTCTAGTTGGAGATGCCCCTCCTGACTGCAGGAGGAGATGACCTTTGAGAGTCCCTTCCAACCCAACGCATTCCTTTATGATTCTGTGCCTGGATGGGGCTGCAAAATGCTGTAACAAAGCAGTCTTGAAACTGTCTTTACCTCAGCAACAACCTATAGAGTTGTGGACTTTTAATCAGCTCCTTGACTCATTTCAGGATGCAGAGTGTTGCAGAAATACACCTCATACTTTCCTGGCACCCCCCTCATAAACTGTTGAAAGAGATAGCACTGAAGAGCTGGCATTCATTTTTATTTATGCTTCTCAGAGCTTTCTCAGAGCTGACCTCTGCACTCTAGAGAAACAAGAAGCCTATGTTTTTGCAAGGCATTTGCACAAAGCACCCCTTAATGGCTTGCCAGCCTCCACACTGAACTCAGTCTCCTGTTTGCATAAGCAGGAAGTGCAAGGAGACAGATGGGTGAAAGTTAATTAATGTTTATAAGGCTGGAGGGGGCAGGGGGTGGGGTAAAAGGAGAGGGAAGAAAGGGGAAAGGAGAAAGGGGAAAGGGGAAAGGGGGAAGGGGAAAGGGGAAAGGGGAAAGGGGAAAGGGGAAAGGGGAAAGGGGAAAGGGGAAAGGGGAAAGGGGAAAGGGGAAAGGGGAAAGGGGAAAGGGGAAAGGGGAAAGGGGAAAGGGGAAAGGGGAAAGGGGAAAGGGGAAAGGGGAAAGGGGAAAGGGGAAAGGGGAAAGGGGAAAGGGGAAAGGGGAAAGGGGAAAGGGGAAAGGGGGAAGAAAAAGAAAGGGGAAGAAAAAGAAAGGGGAAGAAAAAGAAAGGGGAAGAAAAAGAAAGGGGAAGAAAAAGAAAGGGGAAGAAAAAGAAAGGGGAAGAAAAAGAAAGGGGAAGAACAAGGAAGGGGGAGAAAAAGAAAGGAAAAGAAAAAGAAAGGAAAATTATATGGATAAAGAAAACAAAAAAGAGAAAAGAAAAAGAAAGGAAAGGAAATGGAAAAGAGAAGGAAAGGAAAAGGAAAAGAGAAGGAAAGGAAAGGGAAAAGAGAAGGAAAGGAAAAGGAAAAGAGAAGGAAAGGAAAGGGAAAAGAGAAGGAAAGGAAAGGGAAAAGAGAAGGAAAGGAAAGGGAAAAGAGAAGGAAAGGAAAGGGAAAAGAGAAGGAAAGGAAAGGGAAAAGAGAAGGAAAGGAAAGGGAAAAGAGAAGGAAAGGAAAGGGAAAAGAGAAGGAAAGGAAAAGGAAAAGAGAAGGAAAGGGAAAGGAAAAGAGAAGGAAAGGGAAAGGAAAAGAGAGGGGAAGGGGGAAGGGGAAAGGGGAGGGAAGGAAAAAGGAAGAGAAGAGAAGAGAAGAGAAGAGAAGAGAAGAGAAGAGAAGAGAAGAGAAGAGAAGAGAAGAGAAGAGAAGAGAAGAGAAGAGAAGAGAAGAGAAGAGAAGAGAAGAGAAGAGAAGAGAAGAGAAGAGAAGAGAAGAGAAGAGAAGAGAAGAGAAGAGAAGAGAAGAGAAGAGAAGAGAAGAGAAGAGAAGAGAAGAGAAGAGAAGAGAAGAGGGAATCTCAAATTTGCAAACCTCACTTCTCAACCTACCTTGTCTTATTTACATTGGCATGTAACACTAGCAGACAGAAAGTGCTAAATGTATAAGGAGCTACAAGCTTTACATCAATTATTTCTGGAAAGATAAGCACAGAGATGCACAGCTAAGACTATTTCAGTTCAGCTCCTCCAGACACTGGCAGATGGCAAAAGTAATTTGTTACGTGGCAGAAACCTGTTATAAGCAGCCAAGTCTGTCGTTCAGCCTTGCTATTAGGTGGAGAACCCAGACAAAACTCCCCAACAAAGCAGAACTGCAGTGCTAGTGGTGAAATGGCAGCACCACACAGAATGGTAGGGGTTGGAAGGGATCTCTGGAGATCATCCGGTCGGGCAAGCTCACCGTGAGCAGGCTGCCCACGGTCACGCTGTCTGTGTGGGTTTGGAATCACAGAATGATTAACTGCAGTAGGAAAAGACCTTCAAGAACATGGAGCCTCAACCCAACTGCCCCATGGCCATTAAACCATGTCCCAAAGTGCCATGGCCACATCTTTCTTGAACACCTCCAAGGATGGAGACTCCACCATCTCCCTGGGCAGCCTGTGCCAATCCCTGACCACTTCCTCTTGCCCCCCACCTTTCAGTTATCGATCAGCACTTCTCAGATCCCCTCTGGGGCTGCTCTTCTCCAGGCATAACAGCCCCAGGGCTATCAGCCTTTGCTCTTCACAGATCTGCACCTGAACAAGAGGACACAGCCTCAAGCTACGCCAGGGGAAATTTAGGCTGGAGGTGAGGAGAAAGTTCTTCCCTGAGAGAGTCACTGGACACTGGAATGGGCTGCCCGGGGAGGTGGTGGAGTCGCCGTCCCTGGAGCTGTTCAAGGCAGGACTGGACGTGGCACTTGGTGCCATGGTCTGGCCTTGAGCTCTGTGCTAAAGGGTTGGACTTGATGATCTATGAGGTCTCTTCCAACCTTGGTGATACTGATACTGTGCTCTGGGCCCCTCAGCATCTATATAGCATCTGCTGGCCTCTCTTCAGTAGTCCCCTGTCTCTCTTGAACTGGGAACCCAGTACTGGAACCAGTCCTCCAGATGTAGCCTCACTAGGGCAGAAGAGAGATTTGATTCCTGATTATAAACAAGTGTAGCCAAGCATAGCAAAGGCTGGGATGTCAAGGTCTTGGTATTATAGGGTTAGGAACATGGCAGCACTTTCTCTACTGAATCAGCAGATGTGCTGAATGACAACATTAATTCTGCCCAGAGAGAGCACCTCCAGTGCCAGGCCATGCACTAGGAATTGGCACACTCCTGTTTTGCTGAAATTACTGCACTCTGGTACATATTTTTGTGAGCCTACTTATCATATCTCAATATGAAAAGGGCACCTTTTGCATGATTTGAAGATGCTGGCAGTATAATGAGTATGAGGCAAGAACAGCCTTGAAATGAGAATATATTTTTCACTATATTCAGGCTTCATTTCCTTTTTAGGTAGGAGGAATAGGACCTAAATCTGTATAGCTGAATTAAAAGAGAGTTCTGTCTCTGACATGCACTAGGATGCAATTTTATTCACACTCAGAATCAACTCAATGGACCTGTTCACATGTAGATGAGTAAAGTCTGAAGTTCTATTAATTTGGCTGTGAATTCATTCACAATGTCCCTGGAAACCACTTGGAAAAGATGAAGGAAAATATATTAACAGCTGTAGAAACATTTGCAGATCATTTTTAAACCCTAGTTTTTTTGAGTATGGAAAAAAACACCAAACCCAAACCCAATATACAAACCTCTCCTGCTAATTAGCTGTGGTACACTGTGGTACTATCTTTCTTTCTCAGAGAGAGACCCCAAGGTATGGCCACAGGATTTCAGAATGTTAGGGGTTGGAAGTGCCCTCTGGAGAGCTTCCAGTCCAAGCCCCGCTGCCACAGCAGGACCAGAGAATCCAGCACAGGTGGCACAGGAACACATCCAGACAGGGCTGCAAAGGCTCCAGACAAGGAGACTCCACAACCTCTCTGGGCAGCCTGTGCCACTGCTCTCTCACCCTTACAGCAAAGAAGTTCTTCCTCATCTTGAGGTGTCCTATGGCAGGGCACAAGTGAGCAGAGGCTGTCCCTGGGGTCCCTTCCTTCCTGACCCCCAGCCCCCAACTCTTGATAGACATTGCTCAGCTCCCCTCACAGCCTTCTCCTCTGCAGACTCAACAGCCCCAGGGCTCTCAGCCTCTCCTCACCAGGCAGTGCTCCAGGCCCTTCAGCATCCTTGCAGCCCTGCCTTGGACTCTCTCCAGCAGATCCCTGTTCCTCTTGAAGTGGGGAGCCCAGAGCTGCGTGCAGTATTCCAGGTGGGGCCTGGCTAGGGCAGAGTAGAACAGTAGGAGAACCTCCCTCCATCTGCTGGATATATAAATCAACGGTGGTTTAAACATGCTTTAGTAGCCTTAGTGTTGTTAGGTTGATGGTTGGACTCAATGATCTTAGAAGTCTTTTCCAATTAAAATCATTCTATGACTGTATAGTATGCAGAAAACCAGAGTAAAGTGGAGCTGGTAAATAAAAAACCATTAGAGAAAGGAAATTCCAAGCCACTCAATCCCCTGCACTACAAAGGCAGCTGGCCTAAAATTCTGAAGATTATCAGGTGTGGTTTTGTATCAAATGTGATCACTCTCACATTAGAGGAGGTTTTCCCTATGCCTCAGAAGATAGTGCAGCTGAATAGATGTCATGTAGCACCTGGGAGTATAAATCACAGGATGCTCAGCGAGGCTGGGATTTGAAATTGAGCTGGAACAGCCAGGAAAAAGAACAGTCTGGTCTGCTCTGAGCTGTGTTAATCTGTGTGTGTAGCCTGGGGGAAGAGGAGGGAGGAGGAATATAAAAGGATTAAGAATGAAAATAAAATCATGAGTGGGTGTTACAGAGTTTAACCCCCAAATTCCAGCAGTAGTGTTAATCTGCACCAGAGAGAGAGGGTCTGCTTTTCCCCTCTGTATTCCCTGGAAATCAACTTGGAAAAGGATTTTAAGAGTAATGTTACAGCCTTCACAACAACTGAGATTAGGAGCTGCTTTTAAGCTTTCCTTCAGACTTCTCACCACCTAATTGACAGAGGAGCTGCACAGCATGAGTTTGCCACTTGATGTGACCCCTGGGAATGGGAACGCTTGGATCATGTTTCACCACTTACCCAAGGTGCTGGACACCCACATTTATAGGAAGGGACACAAAGACATCATTTGAGGTTATCCAGAGTTAATCCATAACCACATGGGGTTTAAGGATTATAGAATCATAGAATCAGACATGGTTGGAAGGCATCTCAAGGATCATCCAGTTCCAACCCCCCTGTATGGGCAGGGACACCTCACACTAGATCAAGCTGTCCAGAGCCTCATCCAGCCTGCCCTTAAACACCTTCAGGGATGAGCCTCCCTGGGCAACTCATTCCAGTGTCTCAGCACCGTCATGGTGAAGAGCTTTTTCCTAACATCCAGTCATGATCTACCCATTTCTAGCTTTGTTCCATTCACCCCCAGTCCTATCACTACCTGACACCCTAGGAAGTCCCTCCCCAGCTTTCTTGTAGCCCCCTTCAGATACTGGAAGCCTTCTCCTCTCCAGACTGAACAGCCCAAACTCCCTCAGTCTCTCCTCACAGCAGAGCAGCTCCAGCTCCCTGATCATCCTCATGGCCCTTCTCTGGACACCTTCCAGCATTCTTGTACCAGAGGCTCCAGAACTGGATGCAATACTCCAGGTGGGGTCTCACCAGTGCAGAGCACAGAGGAGGATCACTTCCCTTGCCCTGCTGCCCACACTGCTCTCGCTTCAGCCCAGGCCCTGGTTGCTCTCTGGACTGCAAGAGCACACTGCTGGCTCATAGTGAGCTTCTCATCCACCAGCACTCCCAAGTCCCTCTCCACAGGGCTGCTCTTAAGCAAGGCACTACCAAGCCTGTATTGGTGATTGGGATGATGTCTGATATCTCTCAGACAAGAGACAAACACAGTTCAAGCTGAAAAATAAGAGCTCCTAGCAGGCTTTCAAAGTCAACTTTATTAACAACTAGAAAAGTATAAGCAAGTCCTCAGCTGAAAGCTGCCACTAGAAAACAAATGGTTGTTTTCTCCCAGGTTCCCCACAAGATGCTGAGCCTGCAGATTCCACTATTGGCATAACTTGGGGCTGCCTTTTAGAACAGATTGCACCATTTGCTTTCTCATTACAGAGGCAATCTAAAGAACCACTGTCATCAAGAAAGAGCAGGCAATGTTGAGCCTTTAAGCATTCCACTTTGTTCCAGCCCAGAGGTGAATGCATATTTGAAGGTAAGATAATAAATGTTGTACACACAGCCCTTAGGTCCATCCCTAGGAATAAAAGGCTCTGTATGAAAGGCAGGGATTGTTTTGTTTGTCTGAAATGAGGGAAGATAATGACTCATCCCATTTAGAAAATGAGATGGGAACAACTGAGAGAGGCTTTGGATCATGGGACTTCTGCTTGAGAGATCATGGGATCTGCTGGAGAAAAGCCCAAGGGAGGGCTACAGGGATGCTGAAGGGCCTGGAGCACTGCCTGGTGAGGAGAGGCTGAGAGCCCTGAGGATGTTCAGTATGCAGAGGAGAAGGCTGAGAGGGAGCTGAGCAATGTCTATCAAGAGCTGAGGGCTGGGGGTCAGGAAGGAAGGCACAAGGACAGCCTCTGCTCACTTGTGCCCTGCCATAGGCTAAGGGACAAGGGATGGAAACTGCAGCACAGGAAGCTGCAGCTCAGCATGAGGAAGAACTTCTCTGCTGTAAGGGTGAGAGAGCAGTGGCACAGGCTGCCCAGAGAGGCTGTGGAGTCTCCTTCTCTGGAGCCTCTCCAGCCCTGTCGGGATGTGTTCCTGTGCCGGATTCTCTGGTCCTGCTCTGCCAGGGAGCTTGGACTGGAAGCTCTCCAGAGGTCCCTTCCAACCCCTAACTGTAATACTTCTGCTGCCTCATCCTTTTATGATTGAAAGTTTGATGAAGCATTTTCTTCTAAATGATACTGCTGAAGACATGAATGAAACAGGAGATCTAGTGAGTTAAATTCACATTTTTAACTTCCAAAAGCTATCCTGATTAATATTCACAGAATAGCTAACGTTGAGGACTCCAGAATAACCCATTCTGTGGTTGTTCATTTGAGTGAATTTAAGGCAAAGAAACATCAGGAATAGATCTCTTTGTTCATTTGGTTTTAGCACAGAACCACACAATCATTAAGGTTGGAAAAGACCTCCATGATTTATAGATTCATGGAATGGTTTCCATTGGAAGGGACCTTCAAAACCATCCAGTTCCAACCTCCCTGCCACAAGCAAGGACACCTCCCAGTAGCTCAGGTTGCTCAAGGCCTCATCCAACCTGGTCTTGAACAGCTCCAGGGAGTGGGCATCCCTGGGCAACCTGTGTCAGTGTCTCACCACCCTCACAGTAAAGAATTTCTTCCTAACATCCAGTCTCCATATGCCATCTTCCAGCTCAAAGCCCTTCACTCATGTCCTACCACCACAAGCCCCTGGGAAAGTCCCTCCCCAGCTTTCTTACAGTGGCCTTTCAATACTTAAAGGAGGCCTACAAGAGCATCCCTGGAGCTTTCTTTTCTACATGCTGCACAGCCCCAACCCTCACAAGCTGTTCCCTTAGCAGAGGTCTTCCAGCCCTCTTACAATTGTTGTGGCCTCCTCCAGACCCTCTCCAGGAGTTCTACATCCTTCTTATGCTAGGGGCACCAGCAGTGGACACAGTGCTGCCAGCTGTGGTCTACATGAGAATCCCCTCCCTGTGTTGCTGCTCTCCCTGCTCTGGCTGCAGCCAGCACACAGCTGCCTCTGGGCTGCCAGTGACCAGTGCTGGCTCCTGGGGAGTTTGTCACCAGCTGACACCCCTGAGTCCTTCTCCAGGCTGCTCTCCAGCCACTCCTTACCCAGCATGGATTTGTGCTTGGGATTGCCCTGACTTAGGTGTCCAACCTTCAATTTATGGCAACTTTTAGTTGCATCTCCATCTCAAATATCAGCTGTCTCAGCCTGCTGAGCCAGGTTGAGAGGACTCTTCCTTAACAAGCTCTTATGTACCTAATATTATTATAGAGAAATGTTTACTGCAGCCTTTCCCATAAGAACTCAGTCTATTAATTTTAATTACACAAACAGGTTATTTTCAAATTCAAAATTGAAACAAACAGTGAAAACCTCTGCCAAAAGTTCTGCATTTCATTTATAGGCTAAAAAAAAACCCAACCAACCAAATAAAAAACTCAGGATATTTTAATTTCTGTCCCAATTTCATCTAAGGATCTGTGTTAACATTTGGAAAGTCATTATACAAGGGAAGAGTTAAAGAATTCTTTAAGTGCATCTTGTTTGCTTGGCATTCATGCACCTTAGAAGCACCTAATTAAAGCCCTCCACAGATTCTAAATTATAATTACCTTTCCTTCTCTTAACAACCTTTTCTTTATCTAATGCATTGCAGAGAATTTCATCTCCTTTTCCTCCACTTATTATTTCACAGAATCACAGGATGTCAGGGCTGGAAGATACCTCCAAAGCTCATCCAGTCCAAGCCCCTTGTCAGAGAGGGAGCATCCAGAGCAGGTCACACAGGAACACATCCAAGTGGAGTTTGAATATCTCCAGAGAGGGAGACTCCACAACCTCCCTGGGCAGCCTGGTCCAGGGTTCTGTCACCCTCACAGGGAAAAAAGTCCTCATGTTTAAATGAAACTTCCTATGCCTCAGCTTTCACCATGAGAACAGCAAGACACTGGGATAATCCTCCAGAGGAGGCAGTGGAATCTCCTACACAGATTTAAGACAGTTCTAAGACTCAGCTTGACAAGGGATTGGGTCAGCTCATTGCGACCACACTCCTGCCTAGAAAGGTTGGAGCAGATGAGCCCTGGGGTCCCTCCCAAGCTGGCATTCTAAGATTTGGTAGGTTGCACCTCATTCAGAAGACTTCTGAGGATCAGAAAGACAGAGAAATGCAGTAGAGATGACTAAAGTTAACACCTTCACATTCTAAACCCAACCCAGACAACTGTCCCTGCCAACACATGAAGGCAGCTATTCAGCAACACTGAAACAAGTCCTGGTGGACACCAAGTTCTACACAGGACAGCAATGTGCTCTGGTAGCCAAGAAGGCCACTGGGGTCCTGGGTTTAATGAAGAATAGTGTGTCCAGCAGACCCAGGGAGGCTCTCCTGCCCCGGTATTCCACACCTGGAATATTGCATCCAGTTCTGGGCCCCCCAGCTCAAGAGGGACACAGAACTGCTTCAGAGAGTCCAGCACAGAGCCACAAAGATGCTGAAGGGAATGGAACATCTCTGTTAGGAGGAGAGCCTGAGGGAGCTGAGGGGTGCTGCTGGGAGAGAAGGAGCCTGAGAGGTGACCTCATCAATGGTTATAAAGATGTTGGAAAATACTTCTAAGATCCTAGAGCCCAAATATCAACCTAACAACACCAAAGCACGTTTAAACCACCATTGATTTATATATCCAGCAGATGGAGGGAGGTTCTCCTACTGTTCTACTCTGTCCTGGTGAGGTCTCAGCTGGAACACCGCATGCAGCTCTGGGCTTCCCACTTCAAGAGGGACAGGAATTTGCTGGAGAGAGTCCAATACAGGGCTACAAGGATGCTGAAGGGCCTGGAGCACTGCCTGGTGATGAGAGGGGCTGAGAGCCCTTGGGCTGTTGAGTCTGAAGAGGAGAAGGCTGCGAGGGCACCTGAGCAATGTCTATCAAGAGCTGAGGGCTGGGGGTCAGGAAGGAAGGGACCCCTGGGACAGACTCCACTCACTTGTGCCCTGCCACAAGCCAAGGGTAAGGGATGGAAGCTGCAGCACAGGAAGTTGCAGAGAGCCCTTAGGTCCATCCCTAGGAATAAAAGGCTCTGTATGAAAGGCAGGGATTATTTTGTTTGTCTGAAATGAGGGAAGATAATGACTCATCCCATTTAGAAAATGAGATGGGAACAACTGAGAGAGGCTTTGGATCATGGGAGTTCTGCTTGAGAGATCATGGGATCTGCTGGAGAAAAGCCCAAGGGAGGGCTACAGAGATGCTGAAGGGCCTGGAGCACTGCCTGGTGAGGAGAGGCTGAGAGCCCTGAGGCTGTTGAGTCTGCAGAGGAGAAGGCTGAGAGGGAGCTGAGCAATGTCTATCAAGAGCTGAGGGCTGGGGGTCAGGAAGGAAGGCACAGGGACAGCCTCTGCTCACTTGTGCCCTGCCATAGGCCAAGGGGCAAGGGATGGAAACTGCAGCACAGGAAGCTGCATCTCAGCTCAAGAGGAGGAAGAACTTCTTTGCTGTAAGGGTGAGAGAGCAGTGGCACAGGCTGCCCAGAGAGGCTGTGCAGTCTCCTTCTCTGGAGCCTTTGCAGCCCTGTCTGGATGTGTTCCTGTGCCACCTGCGCTGGATTCTCTGCTCCTGCTCTGGCAGTGGGCTTGGACTGGAAGCTCTCCAGACGTCCCCTCCAACCCCTAACATCCTGGGATCCTGTTTATTTGTCCAACTACTGTAAATGCTAATGACACTTAATAACAGGTGCTACAAAAATCCAATCCCCCAGGAATTCTTAATGCCTCCTGCACAACATTAGCAATTTCAGGCCAGAGTAAAGCAGAATGAGAGCACACATTCAGACACGTGCATTTGCATAGCTGATTTTTACACTTGTATGCACAGACACACATGGCCTATGATTTACATACATTAGATGGATCTCTTGTTGTCCCTGTAAAACCCTGGGAAATTCAAATAACCTGAGATTCAGAAGTAGTGAGCCAGCTGATTACTCCTGTAATGCACAGATATCCACCTTCTTTTTGATGTATTCTATAGAACCCAGGAATCCCAGCATGGGGGGGGCTCAAAGGACCTCTGGGGATCATCTCATCCAATCCCTGTAGGGGATCTACAGCAGACTGACTGGGATCACGAGGGCCAGGTGGGTTTGGAATCTCTCCAGACAAGGATACTCCACAAACTCTCTGGGCAGCCTGCTCCAGCACCCTCACATCAAAGAAATTTCTCCTCCTGCTCAGATGGAACCTCCTGGCTTCAGGTTTGTGCCCTTTGCCCTATGTCCTGTGTGTGGGCACCACTGAAGAGCCTGGTCCCATCCTCTTGCCCTGCCATCCTTTAGCTAGTGATCAGATCCCCTCTCAGGCTGCTCTTCTCCAGGCTCAACAGCCCCAGATTTGCTCAGCCTTTCTTTCTCCCAGAGATGCATTTCAAAATGTTCTCCCAATTTCCTTCAAAGATAAAAACTGAATCACAGGATCATAGAATCAAGCAGGTTGGAAGAGACCTCTAAGATCATCCAGTCCAAGAGTGAATATATTGTTTTATTACTTTACATTTTGAGGAGGGTCCAATAAATGTCAGTCACATGAAAATATCAATGGATTTGATTTCTGGTGTGATCAGGGATTATATTTTTCTGCTGTTTTTTGAACTTTAGCTTGCCCTTGATGTATTTTTCACTCTGTAGCATCTAATTACTAGGTAGGAGATATATGTCCACCCTCATGAGCATGACCACTAAGGAAAACCAAGGACACCAAGATCTGCAAAACACAGATTTGGCACAACACAGTGTGACTGTGTCAAATCACGCTCTCGACTAGATTTTGTGCAGCCTTGTACCCCTAACATAGCAAAAAAAGCAAGTAAAGACTCATTTCAGGTCAAAAACCATCATAGCAGATCCTACCATACTGGCACCTAGTCCCATGTGCAGGAAAGTGTCACCCCATGCTGCTTGGACACTCCGACACCAAAGCTCCTGCTGCTGTTGATCACAGAATCAACCATTTTGGAAGAGACCTCCAAGATTATGCAGCCCAACCTAGCACCCAGCCCTGTCCAATCAACCAGACCATGGCACTAAGTGCCTCAGCCAGGCTTTGCTTCAACACCTCCAGGGACAGCGACTCCACCACTTCCCTGGGCAGCCCATTCCAATGCCAATCACTCTCTCTGCCAACAACTTCCTCCTAACATCCAGCCTAGACCTCCCCTGGCACAGCTTGAGGCTGTGTCCCCTTGTTCTGTTGCTGGTTGCCCAACCCCACCTGGCTACAGCCTCCCATCAGGGAGTTGTAGACAGCAATGAGCTCTGCCCTGAGCCTCCTCTTCTGCAGGCTGCACACCCCCAGCTCCCTCAGCCTCTCCTCATAGGGTTTGTGTTCCAGGCCTCCCATCAGCTTTGTCGCCCTTCTCTGGACATGTTCCTGTATCTCAACATCTCTCTTGAGTAGAGGAGCCCAGAACTGGACACAGCACTCAGGGTGTGATATCCTTTACAAACCCACAATAAGCTCATTTTTTTTTTTCCCTTCTTTTCTTGCATCTTTCTCTTTATTTTTTTCATTAAATGTGATGGAGAAAAACATTCTCCACATTTCAAAGTAAGCAGTGAAGTCAATAAATGGATGGTAAAACCCAAAAGCACTGCAGCCAAAACGATCACCACCTGTTTGGAGTGAAGCCCTCCTCTCCCACCACATCTACTCAACTTGGCAACCTGCTTGCTCTCATTAAGCCACCCAGAGACTGAATTTTGGTTGGAACATGCACTTAACACCCAGGTACATCACTCATAGAATCATAGAATCAGTCAGGTTGGAAGAGACCTCCAAGTTCATCCAGTCCAACCTAGCACCCAGACCTAGCCAGCCAACGAGACCATGGCAGTAAGTCCATCTGCTCATTCCTTCCTGCCTACAAGGTTACCACTCTTTGTATCAAGACTAACTTCTAGTTTGAAGCTTGTCTGAGCATATTACACTGAATCACAGACAAAGAATCAACCAAGTTGGAAAAGAACTCTAATATCATTGAGTCTGACCTATCACCTAACCCTTCTAATTAACTAAACCATGGCACCACGTGCCCCATCCAGTCTCCTCTTAAACATTCCAATGGATGGTGACCCCACCACCTCCCCAGGCAGCCCATTCCAATGCCAGTCACTCTTGCTGTGAAGAACTTCTTCCTAACATCCAGCCCAAACCTGCCCTGACACAGCTTGAGACTGTGTCCTCTTGTTCTGTCACTGGGTGCCTGGCAAAAGAGACCAAACATTAGGGTCCAGCCACGGAATGATCAGAGAAATCACAGAAACATTCAGGTGTGCAAAGCCCCTCAGGATCACCAAGTCTAACCTAGAACCCTACTCTAAAAAGTTCACCCCAAACCATAGCCCAAAGCAGCACATCCAAATGACCCTTGAACCCATCCAGAGTTGCTGACTTCACCACCTCCCTGGACAGCTCATTTCAGTCCCTGACCACTCTCTCTATGAATTTTTTTTCCCCTAATGTCCAATCTAAACCACCAGTGCCAACTGGATTTAATTCCAGTGACCACCACCCTCTGGGCCCTCCTGTCCAGCCAGTGCTTTATCCAGCACACAGTGATCTGATGATAAAATGGGTTGGAAGGGATCTTAAATATCATCTACTTCCAACTGTGGTGGGTTAATAATTTCGCCCTACCCCCAATTAAAACTCACCAGACCAGCTCAGATGTGTTGGAAGTATGCTAAAGCTCTGTTTTACCACAAAGCCAAATTTCCAAGCATATATACACAATATAGGTAGATGGATTTACAATTATATATCATTTGGAAATAGTACAGGAATCAAGTCTCCCCCCTGACCCCACCCCAGACAAAGAAAGCCCAGAAGGGGCCAGTGCCAGTCTCTCTCTCCCCAGATAGAAAACAACAAGCAAAGCTCACCTGTTAGCTGGGCAGTCAGGGTTAGGTAGGGGAAGAAGTGAACAGAGCCAGGGCCCAAGAGCGAAGAAAGAAGAATTGTTTCTGCTTTGGCTTTTTATACCTCTTAGCAAACCAATGAATGACACAGACTTCATCATTATGCTTTCACAACCAATGATCCAATTCAGTTAGGTTCAGCACTGAACTCTCAGGAAACTACCAATTTATCTCATGAGAATATTCAAAAAAGCCTTGAACTACTACACCACCTTTCCCTTCCATGACCACGGACACCTTCCCCTGGTCCAGCTTGCTCAAGGTGCTGTCTGACCTAGCCTTGAACACCTCCATGGAGGGGGCATCCACAAACTCCCTGGGCAACCTTTTCCACTCAAGTCCATCAAAAGCTGGGACTTGCAACTGCAGCAGGACCTTGACAGCCTGCACAGATGGGCAGAGTCCAAGGGGATGGCTTCAACAGCTCCAAGTGCAGGGTGCTGCACTTTGGCCACAGCAACCCCATGCAGAGATACAGGCTGGGGTCAGAGTGGCTGAGAGCAGCCAGACAGAGAGGGATCTGGGGGTGCTGATTGATACCCACCTGAACATGAGCCAGCAGTGTGCCCAGGTGGCCAAGAGAGCCAGTGGCATCCTGGCCTGCCTCAGGAATGGTGTGGCCAGCAGGAGCAGGGAGGTCATTCTGCCCCTGTACTCTGCACTGCTTAGACCACACCTTGAGTGCTGTGTTCAGTTCTGGGCCCCCCAGTTTAGGAGGGACATTGAGATGCTTGAGCGTGTCCAGAGAAGGGCGACGAGGCTGGGGAGAGGCCTTGAGCACAGCCCTACGAGGAGAGGCTGAGGGAGCTGGGATTGGTTAGCCTGGAGAAGAGGAGGCTCAGGGCAGACCTTATTGCTGTCTGCAACTACCTGAGGGGAGGTTGTGGCCAGGAGGAGGTTGCTCTCTTCTCTCAGGTGGCCAGCACCAGAACAAGAGGACACAGCCTCAGGCTGTGCCAGGGGAGATTTAGGCTGGAGGTGAGGAGAAAGTTCTTCCCTGAGAGAGTCATTGGACACTGGAATGGGCTGCCCGGGGAGGTGGTGGAGTCACCGTCCCTGGAGCTGTTCAAGGCAGGACTGGACGTGGCACTTGGTGCCATGGTCTGGCCTTGAGCTCTGTGGTGAAGGGTTAGACTTGATGATCTGTGAGGTCTCTTCCAACCTTGGTGATACTGTGATGCTGTGAAGTCTACCAAAAGCTGAGAGGGTCTTCCAGCTGGGGCACAGTGCAAGGACCTGATACAGAGTTTTCAGCCTAGGCCATTCCCACTCCTTACATGACTCTACCGAAGCCTCTTGGAAACACTTCTGCATCAAATCAGCTGCTGGCTGCTGGAAAATCACCACCTAAGGTGAATCCAGACAGTGACCACTGCATTTCTTTTGTGAAGTAACAATTGCCTGCTGTTCTGTTACTACCAACACTTCTGAGCTGCCAGGCATGGCTTTTATCAAGAGCTTTATCATCTCCTACCTGCCTGCTAATCAGGTCTTTTCCATTTGAGCAGGAAGAACTCTCAGGGGACAGGGAAACTCAGTTCTGACACACTGAAGACCACAAAAGTATGGACATCAAAGCTATGCAATTGGGCAAGCACAAGACTCTGTAGGTACAAGCAGCTGTTACTGGGAGTTCTAAACAAGGGCCTCACAAGCACGATCATTATCTTCTGTGCCTACTGGGATGAGTGAGTCCTGGGAACAGAAATGAAGTGACACAGGTGTAGTGAAAGCATAGTAATGCCTCTGAAGCTTTACAGTTTTCCTCCTGTCTTTGCTCATGGTTGTTTGAAAGAAAACTTCTCACATAGCACATAAGGCAGGGGCAAGAGTCAGGGTTGTTTAGCCTGGAGAAGAAAAGGCTCTGGAGAGACCTTAGAACAGCCTGCCAGTACCTAAAGGGGGCTACAAAAAAGCTGGGGAGGGACTTTTGAAAACAACTTGTAGTGATAGGATGAAGGGGAATGGATTGAAACTGAAAGAGGGGAAATCAAGACTGGAGATTAGGAAGAAATTCTTTGCAGTGAGGGTGGTGAGAGACTGGCACAGATTGCCCAAGGTGGCTGTGGTTGCCCCTTCCCTGGAGGTGTCCAATGCCAGGTTGGCTGAGACCTTCAGCAACCTGTTCTAGTGGGAGATGTTCCTGCCCATGGCAGGGGGGCTGGAGCTGTAAGATCCTTTCCAAGCCAATCTATTCTATGAAGTCAGTCGTTTATACTGGTCTCACACAATTGCTGTCTGAATTTGTCCCAACCTCCCACATCCAATGAAGAATTAATACTGTAGAAACTCCCTTCTGCAGCTTCTAAGGCCACCTGTACTGGAGAAGCCAGTCCCACACTGGGTAAGGAAAGCCTTGGATGACAAAAACTAACTCTCAGTATTTCTGTGACATGCAGCAGGAGAGAAGATTTCACAGGTGTAATGTCCACAGAAGGGGAACAGAAAAAGAACAGAGATGACTGCAATATCCTGTGGACCCTGTGTAAGAATGAAAGCAAAGAATTCCTTAAATCCCATTTCCAGATCACCCTAGAAATGGAACCAGAACCCTACCCCAGTACTGGCAGTGAAGAGAAGCAAAAGAACTTAAATATGGAGCAAAGCTTAAACCTCAAAAATATAAGTAGGGTACCCCAAAGAATCAGGCAGGAGAATTTCATTCCAGTGCCAATTACCACCACATTGTCTCCCTTTGGGTTTGCCTCTAGTCATTTAAAAACTGAAATTTTTAACTCTGGAAGAAAAAGAAGAGGAAGGAAAACCATACAGAATTGTCAGGGTTGGAAGTCACCTCAAGGATCATGCAGTTCCAACTCTCCTGCCAAGGGCAGAGACACCCCACACTACATCGGTTTGCCCACAGCCACGTCCAGCCTGGTCTTAAAAGCTTCCAGGGATGAGGCTTCCACCACCTCCCTGGGCAACCTCTGCCAGTGTCTCACCACCCTCATGCTGAAGAACTTGTTCCTAACATCCAGTCTGAATCTCCCTTCTTCTAGCTTGCATCCATTCCTCTCAGTCCCCCTGACACCCTAAAAAGTCCCTCCTCAGCTTTCCTGTAGCCTCCTTCAGACACTGCAAGGCCATAATAAAGTCTCCTCAGAGCCTTCTCCTCTCCAGACCGAACAGCTCCAACTCCCTCAGCCTGTCCCCATAGCAGAGCAGCTCCAGCCCTCTGATCATCCTGGTGACCCTTCTCTGACCCTTCCTAGGAGAAGGTAGCAGAACCCTGCAGAGGGACCTGGCCAGGCTGGATGGGTGGGCAGAGGCCAATGGGATGAGATTGAACAAGGCCAAGTGCAGGGTTCTGCACTTTGGCCACAGCAACCCCAAGCTATAGACTGGGGACTGAGTGGCTGAGAGCAGTCAGGAGGAAAGGGACCTGGGGGTACTGGTGGATAGTAGCTGAAGATGAGGCAGCAGTGTGCCCAGGTGGCCAAGAGAGCCAATGGCATCCTGGCCTGCATCAGGAGCAGTGTGGCCAGCAGGACAAGGGAGGTTATTCTGACCCTGTACTCAGCACTGCTCAGGCCACACCTTGAGTGCTGTGTCCAGTTCTGGGCTCCTCAATTCAAGAGAGATGCTGAGGTGCTGGAAGGTGTCCAGAGAAGGGCAACAAAGCTGGTGAGGGGCCTGGAGCACAAACCCTATGAGGAGAGGTTGAGGGAGCTGGGGGTGTGCAGCCTGCAGAAGAGGAGGCTCAGGGGTGATCTTATTACTGTCTACAACTGCCTGAAGGGGCATTGTAGCCAGGTGGGGGGTGGCCTCTTCTCCCAGGCAACCAGCAATAGAACAAGGGGACACAGTCTCAAGTTGTGCCAGGGGAGGTCTAGGCTGGATGTTAGGAAGAAGTTCTTCCCAGAGAGAGTGATTGGCATTGGAATGGGCTGCCCAGGGAGGTGGTGGAGGCACTGTCCCTGGGGGTCTTCAAGCAAAGCCTGGCTGAGGCACTTAGTGCCATGGTCTGGTTGATTGGATAGGGCTGGGTGCTAGGTTGGACTGGATGAGCTTGGAGGTCTCTTCCAACCTGGTTGATTCTATGATTCTATGATTCTATGATTCTAGCCTCAGCAAATGAACCAGGAAAGCTTTAAAGTTGAGGATTAATACAAATAAAAGTGTAAACAAGACTTCTTTCCACACCCTTTAGATGTACTGGCACAGCAGACATCAATGTTCAACCTTCGTATGCCAGGAATTCTTGGACATCTTTATATAACTTCCCACAGTGGCTTATTTCAAGCTTCACCTTCAAACCTTTTTAGATTGTTTGACTCTATTCTACTGAGAACTCACTGGAGAAACTCACTTCACATCTCACTGTAGACCTCTTTCAAACTGACTCTTAATTTATTTATGCAAATCTCTCTTTCAAAACTACTCTCAACTGATTTCTGATTGGTTGATCATAATTTACATGGTTTTAAGCTTATCTTTTAACAGAAGTTTGTTCTCATATTCAGATGGAACCTCCTGGCTCCCAGTATGTCCCTATCTTATCACTGGACACCATGATCTTGTCCTTCAATCTTTAGCTCTTGCTGAACGTTGCCCAGATCCCCTCTGGGGCTGTTCTTCTGCAGGCTTAACAGCCCCAGGGCTCTCAGCCTTTCCCCCTCACAGAGATGCTCCAGACCCCTCAGCATCTTTGTAGCCACTCCTGGACTCTCTCCAGTAGTTCCTCATCTCTCTTGACCAGGGATGTCCAACACTGGATGCAGTACTCCAGAAGTGGCCTTATCAAGGCACAGTGAATGGAGAGGAGAACTCTCCTCAACCAGCTGGCCACACTCTTCACAGTATCACAGTATCACCAGGGTTGGAAGAGACCTCACAGATCATCAAGTCCAACCCTTTAGCACAGAGCTCAAGGCCAGACCATGGCACCAAGTGCCACGTCCAGTCCTGCCTTGAACAGCTCCAGGGACGGCGACTCCACCACCTCCCCGGGCAGCCCATTCCAGTGTCCAATGACTCTCTCAGGGAAGAACTTTCTCCTCACCTCCAGCCTAAATCTCCCCTGGTGCAGCCTGAGGCTGTGTCCTCTTGTTCTGGTGCTGGCCACCTGAGAGAAGAGAGCAACCTCCTCCTGGCCACAACCTCCCCTCAGGTAGTTGCAGACAGCAATAAGGTCTGCCCTGAGCCTCCTCTTCTCCAGGCTAACCAATCCCAGCTCCCTCAGCCTCTCCTCGTAGGGCTGTGCTCAAGGCCTCTCCCCACCCTCGTCGCCCTTCTCTGGACATGCTCAAGCATCTCAATGTCCCTCCTAAACTGGGGGGCCCAGAACTGAACACAGCACTTCTGAATGTGCCCCAAGATCCCACTGTCCTTCTTGGCCACAAGGGCATATTGCTGACTCATGGGGACCTTGCTGTCCACCAGCACTCTCAGTCCTTCTCCACAGAGCTGGTTTCCAGCAGGTTAGTCCACCACTGCACTGCTGCAGGGGGTGGTTCCTCCCCGGGTGCAAGACTCCACACTTGCCCTTGTTCAGCTTCATGAGGTTCCTTCTTGCCCTGCTGTCCAGTCTGCCCAGGTCTGGCTGAATGGCAGCACAGAATCACAGAGCATTAGGGCTTGGAAGGGACCTCCAAAGCTCATCCCGTCCTGCCAGAGCAGGAGCACCTAGAGTGGGTCACACAAGAAGATATCCAGGCAGGTTTTGAATGTCTCCAGAGGATGATTGTCAGCAACTCCTCCCCCTTTTTTATCATCAGCAAACCTGCTCAGTGTCCACTCCACCTCCTTCATCCAGATGAAGATATAGAACAGGGCTAGCTTCAGACCTGACGCCTGGGTCAGCTAGAGGCCTCTATCTAGCCTTTCTTTTTCCCCTTCCAGACATCTGGATTTCAGTCTCAAGCCAGTATTCAAAACAAGATCACCCTTTGGTGTCAACTGTTGAAATCAATCTGTGCTTGGTGACAGGTCTCACACTCCTGAATAGAGCCTTGGCTAAGAAATCATTGATCTTATTGAAAAAGAAATTAAGTCATAGTTTTTGCCTCCAGCTCTGAATCAGAACTTAATAATGGGTAGGTTTTATGTTATTGCCATTATTTATCTGTCCTTTAAGAACAAGTCAGGGGCCTCATACTTACTAGGCCTGCTTGTGCACCTATATATATATATGTATCTTTATAACTTTAACCTGGGAAAAAAGAGGCTAAGGAAAGTCCTTCTCACTCTCTACAACTCCCTGAAGGGAGGCTGAAATAAGATGAGGGTCTGTTCTCCCTAGTAACAAGTGATAGGGCAAGAGGAAATGGCCTCAAGTTGTAGCAGAAGAGGTTTAAGTTTGGTATAGGAAGAAATTTCTTCCCTGAAAGGGTTCTCAAGCCCTGGCACAGGCTGCCCAGGAAGGTGGCTGAATCCTCACCCCTGGAGGTGTTTTGACAAGAGAAGATGTGGTTCTGAGGGATGTGGTTTAGCACCGGGCTTGGCAGAGTTAGAGAACAGTTGGACTCAATCTTCTTCAAGGTTTTTTCAACCCAAACTATTCTATTCTTTACATCTGTGTCTGTATTTTTTTCAAGGCCTAGCACACCAACAGACACAACCCTCACAACCTTCCTATGAAACTTAAGCATGGTGCCTCCAAAAGCTGTCATAACACCGAAATTTATGGAGAGGAAAGCAGGGTTTCAATCATTAGACTGCATCAAAAAGCTAAACAATCAAACACAAAACGTATAAAACACTTCCTGAAATCAAATTTGCTGCAAGAGTGGTCAGGGATTGGCACAGGCTGCCCAGGGATGTGGTGGAGTCCCCCATGCCTGGAGATGTTCAAGAAACTTTTGGCCATGGCACTGTGGGACATGGTTTCATGGCTGTGGTGGTGTTAGGTTGGAGTTGATGTGATCTTGAAGGTCTTCTCACAGTATCACAGGAAACATCCAGCTGGAAGCTTATCCAGTCCAACCTCAAAGCTCATCCAGTCCAACCCTCGACCCAGTACTAAAAAGTCAACACTAAACCATGTCCTTAAGCACCATGTCTATGAGTGCACTGCTTAAACGCCTCCAGGGATGGCAACTGCAGTACTGCCCTGGGCAGAACATTCCAGTGTCTGAGAACCCTTCCAGAGTGGCAATATTCCCTAGCATCCAGCCTGAATCTCCCCTGGGGCAGCTTGGAACCATTTCCTTTGCTCCTGTGCCTTGGCACCAAGAAGCAGAGGCTGCCCCTTTTCACGCCAACCTCCCTGCAAGGAGCTGTAGAGAGCAGTGAGGACTCCCTCAGCCTCCTCTTCTTCAGCCTCAATACCCCTAGTTTCCTCTGTCTCTCCTCACACACAGCTGCTCCAGGACCTCCTCTAGCCTTGCTGCTCTGCTCTGGACAGGCTCCAGGAGCAAAACAAATCTATGACTTTATGAGCCTAAAATCCCTGTGAAAGCAATCAGCTCTGTGAAGTGTTTAACAGTAGATGTGGAGTGACTGTGAGAGGATCAGTCAGGCTAAGTGCACAGGAAAATGCCATGTTACAGGGCTGTGACATGGATGACATTGCCCCCTGAGCAAACTCACTCCATGTGCTTCATCCAGCAGCCAAGAGCTGGGGGCAGGGCTGTCTGCTCTCCAGCCTGGCAGCCCTCCCAACAAGGACTATATTCCCCTGGTATTTATTAAAGGGTCACTATTAGGAAGTTCTTAATCTAAATCACAGAATTACAGAAGTCTTAGGGTTGGAAGGGACCTGAAGGATCATTGAGAGTTGGGGCTCTGCAGCCAGGAGACCTTGGAGTGATCTTCCAGGATCTGAAGGGTACTACAGGAGGTCTGGGCAGAGACTACTGACAAGGTCTTGTAATGACAGGACAAGGAGAATGGGTTGAAACTGGCAGAAGGGAGATTGAAAGTGAATGTTAGGAAGAAGTTGTTTGCAGCGAGGGTGGTGAGACAGTGGCACAGGTTGCCCAGGGAGGCTGTGGATGACAGAATCTTTGATCACATTCTGTTGTTCTGTGCTCCACAAGCTCTCTGGAGGTGTTCAGGATCAGGTTGGATGAGGCTTTGAGCAACCTGTTCCACTGAGAGGTGTCCCTGCCTATGCTGGAAGATTGGAGCTGGATGAGCTTTGCAGTTCCTTCCAACCTAAACCATTCTATGATTCTATGATCCAGTTGCAGCACCCCTCACATGGGCAGGGACATCTCAGACTAGATCAGCTTGCCCAGAACCACATCCAGCCTGTCCTTAACAACATCCAGGGATGAGGCTTCCGACATTTCCCTGGGCAACCTCTGCCAGTCTCTCACCACCGTCATGGTGAAGAACTTCTTCCTAACATCCACTCCAAATCTCCCCACTTCTAGTTTGGATCCATCCCCCCCCAGTCCTTTCACTACCTGACACCCTAAAAAGTCCCTCCCCAGCTTTCTTGTAGCCCCCTTCAGATATTGGAAGGCCAGAACAAGGTCTCCTCAAAAACACAGATGGATAAGAACCAACATTTCTGCAACTGCTCCATGCACAAGTGGAAAAAACTCCCAGTGGAGCTCCTGTGCCTCTGCTCACAAATCATCTTCATCATACGGAATCTTTTATTGCTCTCCAGAGTCTTACCAGAGAGATACAATGGTGGAATCAAAGTGGGGTGCTGAGCGTGTGCCAAGGCAGGCAGCAGAAGAACCACTTCATCACTGCAGCACTCCAGCCTTCTATTATGATTGCATTGGCTCCTGTCCTAATGTACGAGTGAGTTTAATTTGCAGCAGTGCTCCACAGAAGGTGTGCTGGAGGAGCCTGGAATTTTAATACGAAGCATTGGGGATCATTTTCCACACAGCAGAAAGAAAAGGAGCAAAGTGCAGGCACTTGGCTGCCTGTAAATCTGAATAAGCCATGGATGTGCACGAGGAGTGGAGAAGGCCAGGAAATGAATGCTCCTCACACGTGGGCTTCAGGCTTTCCCAGTGAGTCAGTGGCTTGCAGGTACAGCAGCGTTTGACTGAGGGCAGAAGGGCTCTGCAGCGGGACCTTGACAGCCTGCACAGATGGGCAGAGTCCAAGGGGATGGCTTCAATAGCTCCAAGTGCAGGGTGCTGCACTTTGGCCACAGCAACCCCATGCAGAGATACAGGCTGGGGTCAGAGTGGCTGAGAGCAGCCAGACAGAGAGGGATCTGGGGGTGCTGATTGATACCCACCTGAACATGAGCCAGCAGTGTGCCCAGGTGGCCAAGAGAGCCAGTGGCATCCTGGCCTGCATCAGGAATGGTGTGGCCAGCAGGAGCAGGGAGGTCACTCTGCCCCTGTACTCTGCCCTGGTTAGACCACACCTTGAGTGCTGTGTTCAGTTCTGGGCCCCCCAGTTTAGGAGGGACACTGAGATGCTTGAGCGTGTCCAGAAAAGGGCAACGAGGCTGGGGAGAGGCCTTGAGCACAGCCCTACGAGGAGAGGCTGAGGGAGCTGGGATTGGTTAGCCTGGAGAAGAGGAGGCTCAGGGCAGACCTTATTGCTGTCTGCAACTACCTGAGGGGAGGTTGTGGCCAGGAGGAGGTTGCTCTCTTCTCTCAGGTGGCCAGCACCAGAACAAGAGGACACAGCCTCAGGCTGCACCAGGGGAGATTTAGGCTGGAGGTGAGGAGAAAGTTCTTCCCTGAGAGAGTCATTGGACACTGGAATGGGCTGCCCGGGGAGGTGGTGGAGTCGCCGTCCCTGGAGCTGTTCAAGGCAGGACTGGACGTGGCACTTGGTGCCATGGTCTGGCCTTGAGCTCTGTGCTAAAGGGTTGGACTTGATGATCTGTGAGGTCTCTTCCAACCTTGGTGATACTGTGATGCTGTGACTCTGCAGCCTTGCTTTTCAAAGGCACCTGGCACCAAAGGCTCAGCAGCAGAGCTACAGCAGAAATACAAAGGCAAGTTTTTTCCACACTTTCCCCAACTTAATTCACTGTAATTCAATCTATTAATCCTTGTGGCCCAATGGCTTAACTCTCACTTGCCTCTCTAAGTCCCTATATGACCTTCTTTAGCTTTGCCCTTCTCTTGGAATCATAGAAATGTTAAGATTGAAAGAGCCATTCCTAAAGTCTCACCATCAGCCCAACATAATAAACTGCACCAGCACAGGCTGGGAGGAGATCTGCTGGAGAGCAGCCCTGTGGAGTGCTGATGGGCACCAAGTTCTGCATGGCACAGCAATGAGCCCTAGTGGTCAAGGCCAGTGGGGTTCTGGGAGACAATGAGAAGTGTGTGGGCAGCAAATGGAGGGAGGGTCTCCTCCTCCTCTGCCCTAGTCAGGCCTCAGCTGGGGTGTTGCATCCAGTTCTGGGCTCCCCAGTTCAAGAGGGACAGGGATCTGCTGGAGAGAGTCCAACAGAGGATGCTGTAGAACTTCTTCCCATCCTCTAGCCTGAGCCACAAGGCTCTCAGTCTTTCCTCCTGGAAGAGATGCTCCAGGCCCCTCAGTATCTTTGTACCCTGTTCTGATGTGTCTTAGGGTGCTTACGATTCTACTGTTTCACAAAGACAGTTTTAAACATTTCACCAGGGGAGGCAAAAATATAAACCCAACCCAAACCCAAACCCAACAAACATCTAAAACAAAACCCCCTAAAAACTGGGGGTTGTTTTCATGCCGTTGGTTGATTGGTTGGGCTTTATTTTTAATCTCCTTTCCACATGGAAGAAGCAGCATTTTAACAACAGAAACCAGTGCTATAAGAATTGCCTCTGTCTGCATTTAGAAGGGAGCAAATGATAGGTTATCAGCTTGGATATGCCACACTTCATCTGATCACTGCTAGATGTGAGCAATGAAAGCAGAGTTAATGTCCCATACTGCAAGCAGAAGCGACAGCAATGCCCAGGAATGGACTATGACACAAAGAACTCCCTGGAAAAGCTCAAATGTCAAGTGTAACATAAGTTTACATTACTTCAGGTGTTTGACTCTTGCCCTGCCTTGCTCTTCTTTCTCTCCATGCACACAGAGAGAGAGCAGCACAATTTGCAAGCTGCTTTTAGCACGGTGCTGCCCTTTTTAGAGCCAAATGCATACAATGAATCAGCAGAGCCCACAAGGTATGTGAAAGCTCCAAGCTGGAGAACATAATGGCTAATTCCAGCACCTTCATGGGCAGTGCTGTGCCTCCAGGCTGGACAGATCATAGCAGAGGCAAAATTCAGCTGGAGCTGACATTTGTTAATGCTGCTTGCCTGAACCAGAAAGGGGGTAAGTTCCAAAATGTGTGTGTGTGGGGGGGGGGGGTTAGCCTTTGTTTGCCCCCCACTGGAAGGGAATTCACAAGTGAGATTAGGAGCTGCTTTTAAGCTTTCCTTCAGATTTCTCACCACCTAATTAAAAGAGGAGCTGCACAGCATGAGTTTGCCACTTGATGTGACCCCTAGGAATGAGAACTCTTGGATCATGTTTCACCACTTACTCAAAGTGCTGGACACCCACATTTATAGAAAGGGACTCAAAGACATCATTTGAGGTTAACCAGAGTAAATCCATAGCCTTGTGGGGTTTGAGGATCATAGAATGAGTGAGAGTTGGAATGGACCACAAGGACTGGATGAGGCACTTAGTGCCATGGTCTGGTTGACTGGGTAGGGCTGGGTGCTAGGTTGGCCTGGATGAGCTTGGAGGTCTCTTCCAACATGATTGATTCTATGATTCTATGATCATCTAGTTTCAACCTCCCTGCTATGGGCCTCACACTAGATCAGGCTGTCTAGAGCCTCATCCAACCTGCCCTTAAACACCTCCAGGGATGAGACTTCCACCATCTCCCAGGGCAAGCCCTTCCAGGCTCTCACCACCCTCATGATGAAGAACTTCTTCCTAACATTCAGTCTGAATCCACCCATTTCTAGCTTGGTAATCATTCTATGGTCTCATCACCCTCATGGTGAAGAGCATTCACAGCTGCAGCAAATCCCTTACTCAGTTTCCCCAGATGGTGTTTCATAGGCACTAGCCAGCCCTTGCCAAAAGGCCTTCCCCAGCTCCCAAGCCCCACAGTATTTGAGAAATCAATACTTTCACCTCTCAGACTGTCTGTGGCACTAGTGGCATGTTCCTGATTTCACTCTGGTGTGATCACCTGTCAGTGTGGCACCCAAGCCTCCCAATACTTGACCTCTAATTGATGCTTTGGGAATTTAGAATCATAGAATCAACCAGGTTGGGAGACCTCCAAGCTCATCCAGTCCAACCTAGCACCCAGCCCTGTGCAATCAACTGACCATGTGCCTCAGCCAGGCTTTGCTTGAACACCTCCAGGGACAGTGACTCCACCACCTCCCTGGGCAGCCCATTCCAATGCCAATCACTCTCTCTGCCAACAACTTCCTCCTAACATCCAGCCTAGACCTCCTCTGGCACAACTTGAGACTGTGTCCCCTTGTTCTGTTGCTGGTTGCCTGGGAGAAGAGACCAACCCCACCTGGCTACAGCCTCCCTTTAGGTAGTTGTAGACAGCAATGAGGTCCACAAGGGAACCTATTCTGTCCACACAATTATCTGTGAAGCTCAGTCCTCTGTCTGTGTTCTGCTTTGAGCTAGACCAGAGCTAATCCTGCTCAGTGCTGTGACTTCCCAGCTCAGGCTCTGCTCTCTGAGGCACTTTCTGAAGCTCAAAGAATCACAGAAGGGTTCAGGTTGGAAGGGACCTTTAAAGACCATCTAGTCCAACCCCCCACACTGAAGAGAAACATATTCAGTTAGATCAGGTTGCTCAGACCCCAGTTCAACCTGACCTTGAATGTTTCCCAGAGTGGGGATTCTACCACCTCTCTGGGCAGCCTGGGTCAGGGAATGAGACAGGCACAGACAAACTACTGTCAAAGCTCTGTCAGGAGAAGCTGTTTCTACTGCACTTCAGGAGGGTGCTGGTTTATTGGTGCAAGATCTGTGTTCACTGCTCAGACACTCACATATTCCACTGGTCTGGGTCTACAGTGGCACAGAGGATCTGTGTGTGGCAATGGCACTCAGAGTTCTAAAGAGTGGTTTTCATTTAGGTATCTACATAGAGCTGAACAAAAAGAGAAGGTGCAGAGCTCTCTGCCTTCCCTCATTTCACATTCCTCATCCACAGGATAAATCTCACTTTGTCAAGTCTGCAAGACTCTTTCTTTCCCCTTAGCTGTAAAGAAAAGCAATACAAAACTAGGAGAATTCCAAGGGGACACAGTCTCAAGTTGTGCCAGGGGAGGTCTAGGCTGGATGTTAGGAGGAAGTTGTTGTCAGAGAGAGTGATTGGCATTGGAATGGGCTGCCCAGGGAGGTGGTGGAGGCACCATCCCTGGAGGTGTTGAAGCAAAGCCTGGCTGAGGCACTTAGTGCCATGGTCTGGTTGGTTGGATAGGGCTGGGTGCTAGGTTGGATCTTGGAGGTCTCTTCCAATCTGGTTGACTCTATGATATGATTCTATGAATTCCATGGCCAGCTCTGAATTCTCCATTTTAGAGTCATTAAGGTTGGAAAAGGCCTCCAAGATCATCAAGTTAACCCAGCACAACCAAGCCCACCACTGAACCATGCCCCTGTGTGCCACAACTACGCCACTTCTTTACCACTGCTACGTACAGTGACTCCATTGGTTCCTTGGCCAGCCTGCTCTAGGGCTTAAGCACTACTTCAGTGAAAAATAATTTCCTAATATCCAATCTATATTTCCTCTGGCACAACCTGAAGCCATTTCCTCTCATTTTGCCACTTGTTACCTAGGAGAAGAGCCTGATCCCCCACCCCACTGCAACCTCCTCTCAGGGAGCTGTAGAGAGCAATGAAGTCTCCTCTCAGCCTCCTCTTCTCCAGACTAAACACCCTCAAGCTCTCTCATTCCTCCTCACAAGATCTCTTCTTTAGACCCTGCACTGCCCCGCTCTGGACTGCTCCAGCACCTCAATGTCCTCCCCGAAGTGAGGGCCCAAATCTGAGGTGCAGCCTCAAAAATCTCATCCCTGAAGAGTGAATCAGTCTTGAATTTTCAGAGTGCTACCTGCCTCCCCTTGCTGACTGACAGCAGCTCCTCTGCAAAGTCCTGCTGCTTGCTGCAGATTTTAGTTTCCAGTGCCCACCCTTCCCAACAGCCTCTGAAATGATCTTCACATAGCATCAGGAACCAGCAGCTACGTATCAGAATCCTTTTACTTGTTCACTATGCAGGACCAACACCTCCATCCAGCACCAATATCCTTACATCACTCACCTAACACAGCTCCTAGCCATGTCCATTCACTCTTCATTTCCCCCTCTAATCAGATCTCACTCCCCTGCAGTGCCTGCTTACACTCAGAAGCATTTAAATGGGCTGAATCACCTCAGCTAATTTCAGCTGGGTGCCACCTATCCAATTTACCTTACACAGCCCTAAAGCCAAACGACTCTGTCTGTTAACTACATAAACAAAGCAAACCAGAAGCCCACCAACAGCAAAAACACTTCTTTCACTTCAGTTCCTTCAGGAGTTCTATAAACAGAAAGGTGGATTCCTTCCTTCCTTCCTGTTTGGCTTGGAAGGGACCTTAAATATCACAGAGTCCCAGAAACATTGAGGCTGGAAAAGACCTCTGACATGATCCAGTCCAGCCTATGTCCTAACACCATCACATCAGCTAAACCATGCCACCAAGTACCACATCTAATCTGTCCTTAAATTCCTCCAGGGATGGCAACTCCACCACTTTCCTGAGCAGTCCATTCCAGTGCCTAATCATCCTTTCCACAAGGAATTGCTTCTTGGTAGCCAACCTAATCCTCTACTGGTGCAGTTTCAGGCCATGCCCTCTTGCTTGTCACAAGTTGCCTGGGAGAAGAGTCTGACCCCCACCCAACTGCAACTTCCCCTCAGGTAGATCATCTGTAGAGAATCATTCTAGTTCCACTCCCCCTGCCATGAGCAAGGACACCTTCCACTAGTCTAGGTTGCTCAAGGCTCTGTCCAACCTGGCTTTGAACACCTCTAGGGAGGGGGCATCCACAACCAACCTCCCTGGGCAACCTGTTCCAGTGTCTCCCCACCCTCACTGCAAAGAATTTCTTCCTCATCTCCAGTCTCAATCTCTCTTCTGCCAGCTTAAATTAATTTCCCCTCATTCTATCACTCCAAGTCCTTGGGAAAAGTCCCTCCCCAGCTTTCTTGTAGCCCACTTCAGGTACTGCAAGGCCACTCTAACGTCTCCATAGAGCCTTCTCTTCCCCAGTCTGAACATCCCCAACTCCCACAACCTGTTCCCATGTGAAATAACAAACCAACTCCTTAAACCTTACAACAAGTTTTGTTTCCTCACACTGAGGTGAAGCAAATTCATCTCAGAAATGACTTAACCCTTTTTAGGTCTGCAAAGTAGCAACCTGAACAACCTCAATTTAGAGACTTGAGAAGAAAAAAAAGCCCCCAAACCTCTTCTCAGCCCAGATATAGCTGCAGCCATGTGAGCCTTAGCAGTTGGTCTTCAGTGCTGTTTTGGTTGATGATTCACTTATTCTGTAAGTAGAAATAAGTATAGCTAATGAGATCACAGAAACCTTCTGACAGCTTTGATGGGAACACTTTCCCTATATTAAGAGCAGCATGTGGAGGTGTAAAGGAGGGGAGGGGAGGAGGGAGCAGGGGGGGGAGATGTTCTCACTTGTTACTTGCAATAAGTTTGGTGGATCTCAGCACAGCGTGGAGCAGACTGATGTTCAGAAGAATCACTGTCAACAGGCAAACTAAAACTGGCACTGTTCTTGGCACCAGCAGCAGAAATTAACCATTAAAGGGGCACAGGAAGAGCAGAACAGGCCTGCTTAGCTCTTGCTTAAGGTAAAGTATCCTGGGAAATTTCATGGAGCAAAACTTGAAGTGGGTAGATTCAGACTGGATGTTAGGAAGAAGTTCTTCACCTCTGCCACAGGTTGCCCAAGGAGGTGATGGAAGCCTTATTCCCTAAAGGTCTTTAAGGTCAGGCTGGATGTGGCTCTAGGCGACCTGGTGTAGTCTGAGGTGTCCCTGCCCTTGGCAGGGAGGCTGGAACTGGATGATCCTTTGGGTCCCTTCCAGCCCTGACAATTCAGTGATTCTATCTTGGCCCCACTTATGCAATGAAGCCATGGTCAAGCCAACATTTTGGCTTGGGGGTGTTGCTTAGTGAAAAACCCAGCAAGGGCCTGCAGTGGTTGCTGGCAGCCAACCATGTCCTGGGCTGCTTCAAAAGAAGTGTGACCAGCAGGACAAGGGAGGTTATTCTGCTCCTCTCTTCTCTCAGGAGTTCGGTTGCCCCCAACACAGGAAGGACACTGAACTATTGAAGAAGGTCCAGAGGAGGCCATGAAGATGATCAGAGAGCTCCCTATGGAGATGGGTTGAGAGCATTTGGTCTGTTTGGCCTGGAGAAGAGAAGGCTGCAGGGAGAACTTTTAGCAGTTTTCCAGTACCTGAAGTGTGCTGCAAGAAAGCTGGCGAGAGACTTTTGACAAGAGCTTGGAATGCTAGGATGAGAGGGAATGGATTGAAGGTGAAAGAGGAGACATTCAGAATGGATACTAGGAAATAATTCTTTCCAGTGAAGGAAAGAACCTGGATCAGGTTGCCCAAGAAGGTTGTGGATGCCTCCTCCCTGGAGGCATTCAAGGTCAAGTTTGATGAGGCTTGGAGCAACCTGATCAGGTGTGAGGCATCCCTGCCCATGGCCGGAGTTTTGAACTTGCTTTATCACAGTATCACAGTATTATCAGGGTTGGAAGAGACCTCACAGATCATCAAGTCCAACCCTTTAGCACAGAGCTCAAGGCCAGACCATGGCACCAAGTGCCACGTCCAGTCCTGCCTTGAACAGCTCCAGGGACGGCGACTCCACCACATCCCCGGACAGCCCATTCCAGTGTCCAATGACTCTCTCAGGGAAGAACTTTCTCCTCACCTCCAGCCTAAATCTCCCCTGGCACAGCCTGAGGCTGTGTCCTCTTGTTCTGGTGCTGGCCACCTGAGAGAAGAGAGCAACCTCCTCCTGGCCACAACCTCCCCTCAGGTAGCTGCAGACAGCAATAAGGTCTGCCCTGAGCCTCCTCTTCTCCAGGCTAACCAATCCCAGCTCCCTCAGCCTCTCCTCGTAGGGCTGTGCTCAAGGCCTCTCCCCAGCCTCGTTGCCCTTCTCTGGACACGCTCAAGCATCTCAATGTCCCTCCTAAACTGGGGGGCCCAGAACTGAACACAGCACTCAAGGTGTGGTCTAACCAGTGCAGAGTACAGGGGCAGAATGACCTCCCTGCTCCTGCTGGCCACACCATTCCTGAGGCAGGCCAGGATGCCACTGGCTCTCTTGGCCACCTGGGCACACTGCTGGCTCATGTTCAGGTGGGTATCAATCAGCACCCCCAGATCCCTCTCTGTCTGGCTGCTCTCAGCCACTCTGACCCCAGCCTGTATCTCTGCATGGGGTTGCTGTGGCCAAAGTGCAGCACCCTGCACTTGGAGCTATTGAAGCCATCCCCTTGGACTCTGCCCATCTGTCCAGGTGGTCAAGGTCCTGCTGCAGAGCCCTTCTGCCCTCCAACCCAGCCACATCTGCCCCCAGCTTGGTGTCATCTGCACACTTGCTGATGACTGACTCCATGCCCTCATCCAGATCATCTATGCAGATGTTAAAGAGGATGGGGCCCAGCACTGATCCCTGAGGGACACCACTAGTGACAGCTGCCAGCTGGATGTGGCACCATTCACCACCACTCTCTGGGCTCAGCCCTCCAGCCAGTTCCTAACCCAGCACAGAGTGAGAAGCACTGGGGAAAGGAGAGCAATTAGGGTTTTTTTTAGTGCAGAATATATTACTTTTCATAAATTCAGAGTTGTAGAAACATGGAATCACAGCACTGCAGCTGTCAGAAGGCAACACCAAACCCCTCTGCCAGAGCAGGATCAATTCCCAGAATGTTAGGGGTTGGAAGGGACCCAAAGAGATCATTGAATCACTTAAGGCAAATCAAGCAGGAACACATCCTGACAGGTCTTGGAATCTCTAGAGTAGGAGACTCCACAACCTCTGTGGGCAGGCTGCTGCAGGACTCCAGCACCCTCACAACAAAGAGATTTTTCCTCATGTTCTGGGTTCCAGTTTGTATCCATTGCCCCACATCCTACCATGGAATACCACTGAAAAGAGCCTGGCCCCTTCTTCTTGACACCCACCCTTCAGATATTTATAAACATGAACAAAATCTCCTCTCAGGCTGCTCTTTGCCAGGCTCAACAGCCCCAGGGCTCTCAGCCTTTCCTCATCACCCAGATGTTCCAGCCCCTTCAGCATGCTCAGAGCCTCTCTTGGATAGTCCCTACTATATCCCTGTCCCTCTTGACCTGGGCAGCCCAGAACTGGACACAATACTCCAGCGGTGGTCTCACCAGGGCGTGCATGTGAATGCAGAAGCTGAGAGCCACCATTCCCTCCTTCCCCACAATCACAGCTCCTTGTGCAAGGAGCCCTAGTGGTTAAAACCTGATTCATGAGCAAACAGCCCCCTGGACATCACACCCTGCTTTGCAGACCCTCTTTCAGTGTACCCCTGGAGGCTAGAGGAGGGAAGGCATTTTAATTCGATGAGAGGGCAGCTCCTCAAAGCACTAGAAAGGAAATAGAATCATAGAACCAACCAGGTTGGAAGAGACCTCCAAGATCATCCAGTCCAACCTAGCACCCAGCCCTAGCCAATCAACCAGACCATGGCACTAAGTGCCTCATCCAGGCTTTTCTTGAAGACCCCCAGGGACGGTGCCTCCACCACCTCCCTGGGCAGCCCATTCCAATGCCAATCACTCTCTCTGGCAAGAACTTCTTCCTAACAGCCAGCCTAGACCTACCCTGGCACAACTTGAGACTGTGTCCCCTTGTTCTATTGCTGGTTGCCTGGGAGAAGAGGCCACCCCCACCTGGCTACAGCCTCCCTTCAGGTAGTTGTAGACAGCAATGAGCTCTGCCCTGAGCCTCCTCTTCTGCAGGCTGCACACCCCCAGCTCCCTCAGCCTCTCCTCATAGGGTTTGTGCTCCAGGCCCCTCACCAGCTTTGTTGCCCTTCTCTGGACATGTTCCAGCACCTCAACATCTTTCTTGAATTGAGGGGCCCAGAACTGGACCCAGCACTCAAGGTGTGGCCTGACCACACAGAATACTGACATGGCAACACCTGGAGCCCTACTGGGAGGTCCTTGCTTGTCTAATGTGCTTGACTAATTCCTGAAGTGAAACTCTTCTGGCAGGATGTATGCTAATTCCACACAATCCCTTTCAACAATGAACTCACACGCCTCTGGTCAAACCTGAATCTTCATTTGCCTGACTCTTCCCAGCTAACTCAATCTGGCTGTGTCTTAGCCAGCTCAAAAATCCTCAATGAATTCAGTGAGACAAGCCAGGAGCAGTGAGGAAAAATAACATCCCTGCCCTGCCTCAATCTCAAGTATTTATTTAGTGAATTAATGAGCAACAGAAGACAAAGAGTGCTGCAAGGGTGCTCTGCACAAATCAGCAGCCTGGTTTAGAACCGTTTAGGTTGGAAGGCACCTCAAGGATCAGCTACTTCCAACCTCCCACCATAGGCAGGGACACCTCCCACTAGAACAGGTTGCTCAAGGCCTCATCCAACCTGGCCTTGAACACCTCCAAGCAGGGAGCAGCCACAACCTCCCTGGGCAACCTGTGCCAGTGTCTCACCACCCTCACTGCAAACAACTTCTTCCTAACATCTAGGGACTGGGGACAATAAAAGACAGTGCTGCTAGGAAGGATCTTCCCCTAAACACTGACAGAACCCACAAGTCTGCTCACCCTGAGCTCTCTGGGAGTCTGCCAACACAGAATTACAGAACCATTTTGTTTGGAAGAGATGTTTAAGACCATCAGTGTTAGCCCAGCGCTGCCAGGTCACCGCTAAACCACGTCCCTCAGCATCACAGCTACACACATTTGCAAGCCCCTCAGGGATGAAGACTACACCACTACCCTGGGCAAACTGTTCCAGGGCTTGACAACCCTTTCAGTGAAAGAATTTTTCCTCATGTCCAACCTAAACCTTTTGACTAACTTCTGCCCATTTCCAGGTGTTAACTGGGAGATGAGGCCAGCCTCCAATTCACCATATCCCCCCTCCCTTTCAGGAAGCTGTGGAGGGAAAAAGTCTCTCCTGAGCCTCCTTTCCTCCAGTTCTCTCAGCCAGTCTTCACAAGACCTTTACTCCACACCTTCCACCAGCCTCATTGCTCTTCTCTGGACACAATCCAGTACCTCAATGCCCTTCTAGGAGTGAAGTGCCCAAAACTGAACCCACCACTAAAGATGTGGCCTCACCAGTGCTGAGTGAAAGGGTTCACTGGCTGTGTTATGGATGATCCAAGCCAGGGTGCTGGTGGACTTCTAGGCAACATGGGCACATGCTGGCTCACTTGCAGTTGCCTGTCCACCAATATCCTCTGGGTCTTTTTCACCAGGGAGTTTTCAGCCACTGTGTCCCAAGCCTGGGGCATTCACAGGGTTGTTGTGACCCAAGTATCTTCCTGAGAAGATGTCTTCCAGTAGCTGAAGGAGGCCTACAGGAGAGCTGCTTAGGGACTATTTACAATGTCTTGTAATGACAGGAGGAGTAGGAACAAGTTTAAAGCAGCAGAGGGAAGATTGAAAGTGGATGTTAGGAAGAAGTTGTTTGCAGTGAGGGTGGTGAGACACTGGCACAGGTTGCCCAGGGAGGTGATCAAGACCAGGCTGGATGAGGCCTTGAGTGACCTGTTCTAGTGGGAGGTGTCCCTGCCTATGGTGGGGGGTTGGAACTGGCTGAGCTTTGAGGTCCCTTCCAACCTAAGCCATTCTATGATTCATTTCCAACCCTCCTGCCATGGGCACGGACACATCCAGCCTGGCCTTAAAGACCTGGAGGAACAATTATAAGTGCAGGATCCAGCACCTGGCCCTGTTGAAGCACACACAATTGCCCTTGAGCCACTGATCCAGCCCATCCAGGTCCCTCTGCAGAGCACCTCTGCCCTTCATCAGGTCACTGCTCTCATCTAACTTTGTGTAGCCCTGGCACATACCCTTTTGTCTCGAATCACAACTTGAAGAGCATCAGAGCATTTAATCTGAGCCTAACAATTGCTCTTTTCCTTACCTACTGAAATCAAAGTTTAGCTTTTAGAATGTATCCACATGAGTAAGGCCTCCTAGCATGAAAACCACGGTGCTGCAAAGAGTGGAAGAACTGACAGAGTAAGACAATGGAGAAAGCATTAACAAGACACAATTCTGCCTTCTAAACATGCATTTAGAATCAATACCAGAAGAGAGAAGATATTCTTTAGGGAAAGGAGGACATCTACAAGCTGGAGGGTCCACCTGACCTGGGGAAGTTCCTACACACCAAGAGCTTTACCAAGTCCACACACTCTCTTTCTAAATCACATGCACCTGTTGTGAAAGGACAAGGAGAACAAGGAGCTGGATATGACATGAGGAATCTTAGAATCACAGAACCTTAGAGGTTGGAAGGGACCATCAGAGACTATCAAGTCCAACACCCCCTGCCAAAGCAGCATCACCCAGGGTAGTCCACTCAGGAATGCATGCAGGAGGGTTTGGAAAGGCTCCAGAGAAGGAGACTCCACAACCTCTCAGGGCAGCCTGCTCCAGGGCTCTGGCAGCCTCACTCTGAAAAAGTTTCTCCTCATGCTGAGCTGAAACCTTCTCTGTTCCAGTTTGTATCCATTGCTCCTTGGCTTATTGCTGTGCAGCACCCAAAAGAGCTTGGCCCCCTCCACTTGACACCCACCCCTCAGCTACTGATAGACATTGCTCAGATCCCCTCTCAGCCTTCTCTTTTCCAAACAGCCCCAGGGCTCTCAGTCTCTCTCCACAGAGGAGATGCTGAAGTCCCCCAGACATCCTCATGGCTCTCTGCTGGACTCTCTCCAGCAGGTCCCTGTCTCTCTTGAACTGGGGAGCCCAGAACTGGACACAGTATTCCAGGAGTGCTCTCAGCAGGGGAGAGCAGAGTGGGAGAAGAACCTCCCCAGGCCTGCTGGCCACACTTTCCCTGGTGCACCCCAGGCTGCCACTGGCTCTCTTGCCCACCAGGGCACATTGCTGCCCCATGCAGAACTTGCTACCCACCAGCAGTCAAAGGTCTTTCTCTGTAGAGCTGCTTTCCAGCAGGGCAGCCCCAACCTGTACTGTAGTCCTCCCCAGATGCAGGACCTTGCACTTGTTCTCACTGAACTGCATCTGGTTTGCCTTCACCCAGCTCTGCAGCCTGTCTGGATCTGGCTGGATGGCAGCACAGCCTGAGGGGTGGCAGCCACCCCCATCCCCCCCCAGTTTTGTATTACTAAGTGTTGAAATAAGAATGCATACAGTCGCGTGAGAGACAAACCCACTTCTAAACGACCTTCCCCCCTTTCTCCTCTCCCTCCCCCTTGCTATTTGGCTTTCCTTTATTGTTTTACTCTACAAAGCAGGCACTTCACTACATCTATAGCCTTGTACAATCACAGAAGGGATCTTCCCAGGCATCCTGCCAAGGTGTCAGAGCAAGCACTAGAGTAAACACTCTGGTTTTAGCTTCCCTTTTTATTTTTACAAGCCTGCTTGGTGGAGCTAAACTTCTTACTCCCCAAATCTGCAAGGCTACAAGCATCTGAACATCTCCTGTCCATGCAACTACTAAAGAATTGTAAACTCATCTAATGCTACCAAGCTGACTCTACCTTGCCAAGGAACAGAAGGATCCAGACCAATAATAATCACAGAACGGATCAGGATGGGAGGGATCCTCAAAGGTCATCTTGTTCTACCCCTCTGCAGTCAGAAGGGACATTTCCAACTCAATCCATCAAGTCTGACCTTGAATGTCTTCAAGGATGGGGCCTCAAATATATCCCTAGAAAACCTGTTGTAGTATTTCACTACTCTTGTTGTGCAGAACTTTCTCCTCATGTTCAACCTAAATCTGCCCTGCTCCAGATTCATTGCTTCTTGTCCCATCGCTACAGGCCCTTCTAAACAGTCCCTCCCCTGCCTTCCTCTAGGTGCCCCTCAGATACTGAAATGCAGCTCTAAGGTCTCCCCAGAGACTTCTTCAGGCTGAATAGTCCCAACTATCTCTACTGTCTTTATAGGAGAGGTGCTCAAGCCCTCTGATCGTCTTTGTGGCCTCCTCTGGACTCATTCCAGCAGGTCCTGTGTTTGGGCTCCAGAGCCAGACACAGTACTCCAGGTGAGGTCTCAGCAAGGCAGAGCAGAGTGGCAGAATCACCTCTCTTGACCTGGCAGCTACACTCTCCTGCCCACAAGGGCACATTGCTGACCCCTGCAGAATGAGTCTGTTCTATTTGAAAGGAAAGCATTGCTAAGCTTTATCTGTTATGGAGTAATTGATTCTTCCAGACCAAAGCAGACTGCACATCTTATACAAAAAAGCAGAATTTCAAAGACCTCCATCAGCAAAACTGAGTGAGAGTACTGCTGCTAATGCTGATGACAGCCATGGTGACAAGTTGTTCCCTCAGTGCAGCTGCAGATGAGAGTTGCATCGGGCTAGGTTCTTACAAATGAAGTGAATGGTGAAGCTGAGGAGCCAGAACACAACAACACAGCAGCCAAAAAGCAAGATGCTATTGATCTAGAGAAGCGTTGAAGGACATGTCTGAATGCCACAACCATGAAAAGAGAGGAGAGAGGCTGTTCTCAGGGTTCAAGATAAAAATGCACAGAGCACTGATCATGGGGAGCAGCACCTCCAGGCATCAGTACAGGTTAGGAGTTGGCCTGCTGGGAAACAGCTGTGCCCAGGAGGAGCTGGTGCATAAGTTCACCATGAGCCTGCAATGTGTCTTCGTGGCGAGGAAGGCAAATGATCTGTTGGGGTGTGTTAAGGAGAGTGTGGCCAGCAGGTCAAGGGAGGGTCTCCTCTCTAGTGACACCACATTTGGAGTATTGTGTCCAGTTGTGGGCTGCTCAGTTCAAGAGGGACAGGGCTGTATTACAGAGTGCCTAGGAGAAGTGATGAAGATGATTAAATGCGATGACCAGCACATCTGCCTGGTGAGGAAAGGCTGACAGACCTGGGGCTGGTTAGTCTGAGGAAGGCTGAGAGAAGATTTTATTCATGTTGTCAAACGTCTGAAGAGTGGGGCACGAGGAAGGGAACAGGCTATATTCAGTGGTATCCTCTGATAGGATAAGGGACAATGGACAACAACTGGAATCCAGGAAGTTCCACCTCAACACAAGGAAAAACTCCTTTCCTATGGGGATGATGGAGCCCTGGAGCAGGCTGTCCAGAGAGGCTGTGGAGTCTCTTTCTCTGGAGATCCTGAAGCCCCATCTGGCTGTGTTCCTGTGTGACCTCCTGTGTGATCCTGCTTTGGCAAGCAGGGTTGGACATGATGACCTCCAGGGGTCCTTTCCAACCCCCCCCCCCCCACCACCATCCTATGATTCACTCACAAACCTTTCTATTCTCTGATCCAAACAGACTCCTTTCTTGCAGTTAGAGAAGTACAGGAGCCCACTGAGGTCTGACTGACCCAACAGGCTTGTTAGGAAAAACATCCCTGATGATTTCTTGGCATTTGCTGTCACTTGTGACCTTTATTTTCTAAGAAGGATTACTCTAACTTCCTTGCACTGTACATTTCCCTACAGGGTAGCAGCGGCCATATGTCAGCCGTGCTCAGGGGGTTCTCCCATCCAGCTCCAGCAATCCTTCACACACTTCAGGGACCATGTTTTTCTGTACTAATTCCTAGGTTGCTTTTGGTTTGGGTTTGTCTTATTTGTTTTCCTTTTCAATTGATTGTAGAGTTGCAACACTGACTAGCTGTAGAGTTAAGCACACACAGACTTAGAGAAAATGCTGAGATTTGCTGGGCTCAGCAATTTGAGTGCTTATTTCTCATTAAACCACACATACTAAGCCAGAGATGTGCACTGAGACAGTGAAGGATAATATTTTAAAGACCTTTCTAGCCTTGCAACTCATCATTTGATTATACTTCACCTTGTGTGCTGCCCCTATGATAATGTGGTAAACCAGGGTAGATTCTAAACCAGGCACCTTTGAGGGTAGATTCTAAACCAGGCACCTTTGAGGGTAGATTCTAAACCAGGCACCTCTGAGGGTAGATTCTAAACCAGGAACCTTTGAGGGTAGATTCTAAACCAGGCACCTTTGAGGGTAGATTCTAAACCAGGAACCTTTGAGGGTAGATTCTAAACCAGGCACCTTTGAGGGTAGATTCTAAACCAGGCACCTTTGAGGGTAGATTCTAAACCAGGCACCTTTGAGGGTAGATTCTAAACCAGGCACCTTTGAGGGTAGATTCTAAACCAGGCACCTTTGAGGGTAGGATTTAAACCAGGCACCTTTGAGGGTAGGATTTAAACCAGGCACCTTTGAGGGTAGGATTTAAACCAGGCACCTTTGAGGGTAGGATTTAAACCAGGCACCTTTGAGGGTAGATTCTAAACCAGGCACCTTTGAGGGCAGATTCTAAACCAGGCACCTTTGAGGGCAGATTCTAAACCAGGCACCTCTGAGGGCAGATTCTAAACCAGGCACCTCTGAGGGCAGATTCTAAACCAGGCACCTCTGAGGGCAGATTCTAAACCAGGCACCTCTGAGGGCAGATTTTAAACCAGGCACCTCTGAGGGCAGATTTTAAACCAGGCACCTCTGAGGGCAGATTTTAAACCAGGCACCTCTGAGGGCAGATTTTAAACCAGGCACCTCTGAGGGCAGATTTTAAACCAGGCACCTCTGAGGGCAGATTTTAAACCAGGCACCTCTGAGGGCAGATTTTAAACCAGGCACCTCTGAGGGCAGATTTTAAACCAGGCACCTCTGAGGGCAGATTTTAAACCAGGCACCTTTGAGGGCAGATTTTAAACCAGGCACCTCTGAGGGCAGATTTTAAACCAGGCACCTCTGAGGGCAGATTTTAAACCAGGCACCTTTGAGGGCAGATTTTAAACCAGGCTCCTTTGAGGGCAGATTTTAAACCAGGCTCCTTTGAGGGCAGATTTTAAACCAGGCACCTTTGAGGGCAGATTTTAAACCAGGCACCTTTGAGGGTAGATTCTAAACCAGGCACCTTTGAGGGCAGATTTTAAACCAGGCTCCTTTGAGGGTAGGATTTAAACCAGGCACCTTTGAGGGCAGATATTAAATCAGGCACCTTTGAGGGCAGATATTAAATCAGGCACCTTTGAGGGCAGATATTAAATCAGACACCTTTGAGGGCAGATATTAAATCAGACACCTTTGAGGGTAGATTTAGACTGGAGGTTAGGAAGAAATTCTTTCCAGTGAGGGTGGTGAGACACTGGAACAGGTTGCCCAGGGAGGCTGTGGATGCCCCCTCCCTGGGAAGTGTTCAAGGCCAGGTTGGAAATGGCCTTAAGGAAACTGGTCTAGTGGAAGGTGTCTGTGCCCATGGCAGGGGGGTTGAACTTTGAAGTCCCTTCCAATCTAAACCAAATTCCACTATTCTGTGATCTTCACTCCTCCCCTGCTGTTTGTTCATTAATTCATGCTCACAGTCATGCTTCTGCCTCATAAGTCACAGCCAAGCCTCATATTCTGTATTTCAGCCCAGTCGTCCTCACCTTCTGTCCCATGATGGCAGCAGGAAAGGTGTAAAGAGTCATTAGAGTCACAAAGGTGGTTACAAAGCAATATTTTCCACTCTTGAAGCAGCAGTAGAGCTGTCCATAACCTTCCCGTGCCTCAGCAAAGACATAGCTTATGTTAAATTTGCAGATCACAGAATCATCAAATCAACCAGGTTGGAACAGACCTCCAAGCTCATCCAGTCCAACCTAGCACCCAGCCCTAGCCACTCAATCAGACCATGGCACTAAGTGCCTCAGCCAGGCTTTGCTTGAACACCTCCAGGGACAGTGCCTCCACCACCTCCCTGGGCAGCCCATTCCAATGCCAATCACTCTCTCTGGGAAGAACTTCTTCCTAACATCCAGCCTAGACCTCCCCTGGCACAACTTGAGACTGTGTCCCCTTGTTCTATTGCTGGTTGCCTGGCAGAAGAGACCAACCCCACCTTAGCTACATCTCCCTTCAGGTAGTTGTAGACAGCAATGAGGTCACCCCTGAGCCTCCTCTTCTGCAGGCTAAACAACCCCACAAGACTGACTCAGGAAGCTCCTTTCTGCTAAGGCAGAAGGCACTTGGACTTCAATCACGTTTGTACAGAGTTTTGCTTAAAGAGGCTTTTGAGTATTTACTCACAAAAGTTATTTTCTGGACCCCTGGGCTAACTACAGAATCCCAGAATTAGCCAGGTTGGAAAAGACCTCTAGGATCAAGTCCAACCTATCACTTAACCCTTTTAATTAACTAACTCATGGCACCAAGTGCTTCATCCAGCCTCCTTTTAAACACCTCCAGGGATGGGGATTTCACCACCTCTCCAAGCAGCCCATACCAACCCAAATCACTTTTGCTGTCAAGAACTTCTTCCTATCATCCAGCCTAAACCTACTCTGATGCAGCTTGAGGCTGTGTCCTCTTGTTCCATCCCTGGGTGCCTGGCAGAAAGGACCAACCCCACCTGGCTACAGCCTCCCTTCAGGTAGTTGTAGACAGCAATGAGGTCGCCCCTGAGCCTCCTCTGCTGCAGGCTGCTCACCCCCAGCTCCCTCAGCTTCTCCTCACAGGGCTGTGCTCCAGGCCCCTCACCAGGCTTGCTGCCTTTCTCTAGACTCATTCCAGCACCTCAACATCTCTCTTAAATTGAGGGCCCCAGCACTGTACACAGTACTCAAGGTGTGGCCTAACCAGTGCTGAGCATAGGGCAGAAGGACTTCCCTAGTCCTGCTAGCCACACTATTCCTGATCCAGGCAAGGATGCCATTGGCCTTCTTGGCCACCTGAGCACACTGTTGGATCATGTTCAGTCTCTGCTGAACAGTGCCTTTAAGTCCATCTCTGCCTCACTGCTCTCCAGCCACTCTGTCCCCAGCCTGTAGTGCTGCTTGGGGTCTTTGTGGCCAAAGTGTAGAACTCTGCACTTGAACTTGTTAAACCCCATGGCATTGGACTGTGCCCATCTATGCAACATATCCAGATACCTCTCCTCTGCAAAGCTCTCCTACCTTCTAACTGACACCTCCCACTAGCCCAGGTTGCTCAAGGCCTCATCCAACCTGACCTTAAATGCTTCCAGGGATGGAGCATCCACAGCCTCCCTGGGCAACCTGTGCCAGAGTCTCTCCATCGTCACTATACAGATCTTCTTCCTAATATCCAGCCTAAATCTGCCCTCCTCCAGCCATGTGAAGAAACATGGATCCACTGGCAAGTGACACCTCTGCAAAGGGAGAACGCCCACAGGGGAATGTTGGAGCCATGCACAGATAGAATCATAGAACAGTTTACTTTGGAAAAGACCTTTAAGGGCACAGTCAAACCATTAACCCAGCACTGCCAAACCTACCACTGAGCCACCTCCCTTCAGCACCACATCTACATGGCTTTCAGATGTCCCCACCCTGGCCCTGAGCATCCTGATCCAGGGCTTGATGACACTTTCCATGACAAAATTGTTCTTAAGGTCCAACTTAAACCTCCCCTAATAGAAATAGGGGCCGAGTCTTCCTACCCTATTACTTCTTACTAGGGAGAAGAGACCAATGCCCATCTCACTCCAAACTCCTTTCAGGAAGCTGTAGAGAGCCAGGTGGTCTCTCTTGGTCCTCCTTTTCTCCAGATTAAACAACCTCAGCTCCCTCAGCTGCTCCTCAGAGAAGTCATACATCATGATATCATATCTTGCAGCCCAGGGTAAAATATTACACTTCTAGCAACATTTCTGCTTGAAAGAGTATCTAAGAAAGTGCAAGTTCCAGAGAACATAAACCTACAAGCAAGAGCAGTGAGGTCACCTCCAGGTAGACAAAAGCTGCACCTGCCTGTGGTTCAGCAGTAAGCAGCAGCTGTCATCATCTCCTGGCTGAAAGCATTTCTGTTCTCTGCCAAACTGCCTTTACCTGTTGTCAGCAGGGCAGTTCCTCCAGGAGTAACTCTGAACATTTCCAATCAGTTCTTCACCATATATTTGTGGCTGACACCAAGCTGGGAGGGAGTCAATCTACTGGAGGGCAGGAGGATGCTGCAGAGGGACCTGGCCAGGCTGGGTCAATGGGCTGAGGCCAATGGGATGAGATTCAGCAGGACCAAGGGCAGAGTCCTATACTTTGTCCACAACAACTCCATGCAGCAATACAGACTGGGGGATGAGTGGCTGGAGAGTACCTTGCAGAGAGGGACCTGGCAGTGCCCAGCTGGCATGGAAGGGTAAGGGCATCTTGACCTGTATGAGGAACAGTATGGGCAGCAGCAGCAGGGCTGTCATTGTGCCCTGTGCTGGCACTGGGGAGGCCTCACCTCCAGCACTGTGTGCAGCTCTGGGCCCTCACTGCAGGAGAGAGCTTGAGGGGCTGGAGCAGGGCCAGAGGAGAGCAGAGAGGCTGGGGAAGGGACTGGAGGGGAAGGCTGCTGAGGAGAGGCTGAGGGATCGGGGGGGGTTCAGCCTGGAGAAGAGGAGACTCAGGGGGGACCTTAGCACTCTCTACAGCTACCTGAAGGGAAGTTGCAGTCAGGTGGGGTCAGGCTCTACTCCCAGGCAGCTTGTGACAGGACAAGAGAGCATGGCCTGAAGCTGTGCCAGAGGAGAGTTTAGTTGGATGTTAGGAAGCACTTCCTGATGGGAAGGGGAATTGGAGACTGGAATGGACTGCCCAGGGAGGTGGTGGAGTTACCAACCCTGGAGATCTTTAAAAGAAGAGTGGAGGTGGCACTTGGTGGCATGGTTTAGCTGATGTGGTGGTGTTAGGCACAGGCTGGGCTGGATGACCTCAGAGATCTTTTCCAGCCTCGGTGACTCTGTAATTCCCTGCTCCACTTGAATGTCACATAGGGCACCTTAGAACTCATTAATGCAAAAGGGGTTTCAAAGACTTTTAAATATATTAGGTCCAGGTTATTTGCTCTTGACATTCAGACCTCTGTCCTTTGCTTTTTTACCCACTCCCATTAGCTTCAGGGTCATTGTCTCCTCCAGCTTCTAAGCCCAAGAAGTTAACAACTACCAATGTTCTGATACTGAAGTTTTGAACATCTCTCACCTAATTGCTGTTGCAGAATCAGTCTTATCAATTTCATTGGCAGATAGGAAAGCCTTTGCAGGAAGGACACTGCTGCAGGAAGGTCAGGGTGTGTGGATTGATGATTGCAAGGTCACCATTTCAAAGACCTTCCAAACAACGCTCTTCAATGGATAACACACTCAGAAACAATCAGATCTCTGTCTCTGGAGCACTTCAAAGCCTAAATATCCACAGTATTCTTCCATTATTTTACTGCAGTGGCTTTTGAGGCTTACATCACCTGCTCTGCAAACTCATTGGGGAACCTTACGAAGTCCAACAAAAGCAAGTGTGGAGTCCTGTGCTGCTTTGAAGCTCATTGGAATATTTCAGTGGCAGAAATTCAATTATTGGCTATGAGCAGTAAACAATTATGTCTATTTCACTCAGGTTTTGCTTAGGCATACAAAAGCAAGGACACAGACATAGATAAGACAGTCCTTGCCTGACTATTGCCATATTAGCTCTTTTGTCTGACCCTGCACATTTTCCAACTAATCATTCTGCTTCTATATTCCTGTTCAATATCTGTATTGATGATCTGGATGAGGGGATTGAGTCCTCCATCAGAGAGTTTGTAGACAACACTAAGTTAGGAGCAGGAGTTGATCTGTTGATGGGTGGGAGGGCCCTGCAGAGGGACCTGGACAGGCTGGATGGGTGGGCAGAGGCCAATGGGATAAGATTGAACAAGGTCAAGTGCAGGGTTCTGCACTTTGGCCACAACAACCCCAAGCAGCACTACAGGCTGGGGACTGAGTGGCTGAGAGCAGCCAGGAGGAAAGGGACCTGGGGGTGCTGATAGAGAGTAGCTAAACATGAGCCAGCAGTGTGCCCCAGTAGACAAGAGAGCCAATGACATCCTGGCCTGCATCAGGAGCAGTGTGGCCAGCAGGACAAGGGAGGTTATTCTGCCCCTGTGCTCAGCACTGCTCAGGCCACACCTTGAGTGCTGTGTCCAGTTCTGGGCTCCTCAATTCAAGAGAGATGTTGAGGTGCTGGAAGGTGTCCAGAGAAGGGCAACAAAGCTGGTGAGGGGCCTGGAGCACAAACCCTGTGAGGAGAGGCTGAGGGAGCTGGGGGTGTGCAGCCTGCAGAAGAGGAGGCTCAGGGGCGACCTCATTGCTGTCTACAACTACCTGAAGGGAGGCTGTAGCCAGGTGGGGGTTGGTCTCTTTTTCCCAGGCAACCAGCAATAGAAGGAGAGGACAGCCTCAAGTTGTGCCAGGGGAAGTATAGGTTGGATGTTAGGAGGAAGTTGTTGGCAGAGAGAGTGGTTGGCATTGGAATGGGCTGCCCAGAGAGGTGGTGGAGGCACCGTCCCTGGAGGTGTTCACAAAAAGATGGGATGAGGCACTTGGTGTGGTTGGATAGGGCTGGGTGATAGGCTGGTCTCGATGACAGAATCACAGAATCATGGTTTAGGTTGGAAGGGACCTCAAAGCTCAGCCAGTTCCAACCTCCCCACCACAGGCAGGGACACCTCCCACTAGAACAGGTTGCTCAAAGCCTCATTCAGCCTGGCCTTGAACATCTCCAGGGAGGGAGCAGCCACAAGCTCCCTGGGCAACCTGTGCCAGTGTCTCACCACCCTCACTGGAAAGAACCCTTTCCTAACATCTAGTTTGAATCTCCTCTCTTCCAGTTTAAACCCATTCCCCCTTGTCCTGTCATTAGAAGACCATTACATGACCTTGGAGGTCTCTTCCAACCTGACTGATTCTATGATTCTAACACCTCTTCCTGACCTTTCCATCTCACCCTGCACGTAAGGGAGAGTCTGAGTTAGGGGAAAATGTGGCAATAAGGGGGAGGGGTGGTTGGGAGTGCCTCCTGGGCACTCTGGCTGCTGGGAGGGGTCTTGTATTTCTGTATCACTTTGAAATTGTATGTTACTGTACCTGGCTGCAAATAGCTGTAATACATTGTGTATCTATATGCTTGTAAAGTGTGCTAAGCTGTGAATCTAAAGCCTCATTCCTTAACTTCCAGCTTGCCGAGTTTAGTCTGGGTGAATCTTTGGCAGGGGGGGTGGGTGACACCCATAAGCATCCCAAGTCCTGAACCTGGGAAAGCATCACTGTAGGCACCAGTACATAAGGTTAGGGCCTGATCTGATAGGACGCAGCTCTGGGAATGCTGGTGGACAACAAGCTCACCATGAGCCAACAGTGTGCTCTCAAGCCCAGGAAGATAAATGGTGTCCTAGGCTGCATTCACAAGAACATGGTCAGTCATGGGAGGTTCTTCTCCCCCTCTGCTCTGTTGAGGACACAGCTGGAGTACTGGGGACAGCTCTGGGCTTCCCAGTTTCAAGAGAGGCAGGGAACTACTAGAGAGGGTCCAGCAGAGCCTACAAAGTCGCTGAGGGCCCCAGAGCCCCGTGTGAGGAGGAAAGGCTGAGAGCCCTGGGGCAGCTGAGCCTGCAGAAGAGCAGCCTGAGAGAGGATTTTGTCATTACTCAGCAATACCTGAAGGAAGTGGGTCAAGAGGATAGGGCCAGACTCTTGTCAGTGGTGCCCAGTGACAGCACAAGGAACAATGAGCACAAACTGAAAGTCACAATGTTCCATCTGAAGGTGAGGAGAATTCTTTACTGTCTGGGTTCTCGAGCCCTGGAGCAGCTGCCCAGAGTGGTGTCTCACAGAATCACAGAAAGATCCAGGTTGGCAAAGTCCCTCAGGATCACCAAGTCCAATCTAGAATCCTACTTCACAAAATTGATCTTAAACCACAGCCCTAAGCACCACATCCAAACAACCTTTAAACACATCAAGGGCTGGTGACTCCACCACCTCCCTGGGCAGCTCATTCCAGTGCCTGAAATGTATGGAGAGATGCCAAACCCAACAGGACATTGTGATAGTGGATAACTTGCTGTGGGTGACCCTATTTTAGCAGGGGAGTTGGAGCAGATGATCTCCTGAGGTCCCTTTCAACTTCCACTATGAATGGATTCTGAGATTTTGAAGATTTAGGACATTATTTTTAATTGCTATTTGTGCTTAAAGTCTGCAGAAGCTGCAAGCATATTACCTGCTTATTGCATCCTGCTCCTTGGGTACAGCTCCCAGAAAATTTTGCTGAGGCAGATGACAAAGCCTGAGAGGACACAGGTTCAGTAAGTCCAATTCATTACTCAAGATGAGGATGAAATTGTGATGTGCTTGCAGATTATTCCTAATATATGTCATTAAGAAGAGTGTGGCCAGCGGATCCAGGGAGGTTCTCCTTCCCCTCTGCTCTGCCCTGATGAGACCTCAACTGGAATATTGCATCCAGTTCTGGGCTCCCCACTTCAACAGGGACAGGGATCTGCTGGAGAGAGTCCAACACAGGGCTGCAAGGATGCTGAAGGGCCTGGAGCACTGCCTGGTGAGCAGAGGCTGAGAGCCCTGAGGATGTTCAGTCTGCAGAGGAGAAGGCTGAGAGGGAGCTGAGCAATGTCTGTCAGTAGCTGAGGGCTGGGGGTCAGGAAGGAAGGCACAGGGACAGCCTCTGCTCACTTGTGCCCTGCCATAGGCCAAAGGCAAGGGATGGAAACTGCAGCACAGGAAGCTGCACCCGAGTAGAAGGAAGAACTTCTTTGCTGTAAGGGTGAGAGAGCAGTGGCACAGGCTGCCCAGAGAGGTTGTGCAGTCTCCTTGTCTGGAGCCTTTCCAGTCCTGTCTAGACATGTTCCTGTGCCACCTGCACTGGACTCTCTGGTCCTGCTGTGGCAGGGGGCTTGAGCTGGAAGCTCTCCAGAGGTCCCTTCCAACTTCTAATATCCTGGGATCCTGTGGAATGCTTTCATTTCTCTGAGAAAAGTTTAGCTGCCCAGAGTCTGAGATGGAACAGAGAACTTGATCTAGTTGCAGCAGCTGAGAAGGATAAAGTTACTTTTTGCTGACAAAGCTTTGATGAAAGGACAGAGCTACAAATTCTTACTGCTGAGGTGCAGGGTAATGCATCTGCACCTCTTTTGGGTTTTTGTGTGTGCACAATGGGGCTGCCACAAGCAAGGACTGTCTCAGGAATACCAGTGATGGGCACATCTTGAAGCCAAGCTGGCTCTGCTGGTTGCAGAGGAAGCTTCTGGCATCTCCTCACAGAATCACAGAAGTGTTTTGGTTGGAATCACAGAATTACAGAATGGTAAGTGTAGGAAGGAACCTCCAGAGATCACTGAGTTCAACCTCCCTGCCAAAGCAGGATCACCCAGGGCAGGTCACATATGAACACATTCAGGAAGGTTTTTGAGGTCTCCAGAGAGGAAGACTCCTCAGCCTCTCTGGGCAGGTTGCTCCAGCACTCTCACAGTAAAGGAGCATTTCCTTCTGTTGAGGTGGAATCTCCTGTGTCCCAGGTGGTTGCTGTTCCTTGTCCTATCACTGGGCACCAACAAAAAGACTCTGGCACCTTCATCTTGACACACACCCCTCAGACATCTATAGACATTGATAAGATCCCCTCGCAGACTTCTTCTCTCCAGACTAAACAGCTCTTTAAGTTCCCCAAGTGTAACCATTAACCCAGCACTGCCAGGTCACCACTAACCATATCCGTCAGCACCACATCAGTATGGCCTTTAAACCCCTACAGGGATGGGGACTCCATCCCTTCTGAGAAGCCAATTCCAGGGCTCAGCAACCCTTCTGGTGAAGAATTTTATCCTCATTTCCAAGCTAAATCTCCTTTGTGGCAAATTGAGGACATTTCATAGAGTCACAGAACGGTCAGAGTTGGAAGGGACCTTAAGGATCATCCAATTCCAATTCCTCTGTTGTGGGTAGGGACAGCTCACATTACATCAGGTTGCCCAGAGCCATATCCAGCCTGGCCTCCAACACCTTCAGGGATGATGCTTCCACCACCTCCCTGGGCAACCTGTACCAGAGTCTCACTACCATTACACTGATGAACTTCTTCCTAACATCCAAACTGATTCTCCCCACTTCTAGTTTTGCTTCATTTTCCCCCATCCTGTCACTACCTGACACCATAAAAAGTCCCTCCTCAGCTTTCTTGTAGCCCCATTCAGATCCTGGAAGGCCACAAGGTGATCTCCTGGGAGCCTTCTCCTCTCCAAACTGAACAATCCCATTTCTCTCAGCCTGTTCTCTCAGCACAGGCAGTCTTCTTGACCTAAAAGTGGAAACCCTAGAGCCACTCATTACCAAAACCTGGCCATGGGAACTCAAATACACAAAGCTGGGAATTGCTGATTTTATGTAGAAGACAGCAGTCTGGGTGCTTAGATTTATAGCAATATCATGCATATGCCATTTGTGCTTCCTCAAGGAATGTAAACCCCACACATTTCAACAGACATCTACAGAATGCTAATTCCCACACAATTGTCTCCTGCAGCATAAGAAAGCAACGTACTTTTTTTGTAGTTAAGACTTACAGTGGCACTCTCCATGCCCAGACAACAGAGGGACTGTATATATTGATAAAAAAAACATCCTGATGTGCTCTGATAAGCAACAGCAAAAAGTCTTCCAAGCCTGAAGCTCTAAACCAGGTAGAAATAAATTAACAAAGTTGCACTCAGCAGGTGGTACAGAATCACAGCCTGGGTTGGAAGGGACCTCAAGGATCATCTAGGTCTAACCCCCCTGCCATGGACAGAGTCACTTTCCACTAGATCAGGTTGCCCAGAGCCACATCCAGCTTAGCCTTAACAAATTCCAGGGAGAGAGAAAGAAATGCAGAGATTGGAGACAGAAATTCACCAAGAGAAGTGGTAATGATATAACAAATACCTCCAGCACAAAGTTTAACTCTTTTCTCCTAAGGAGAAGAGGAGGAAAGCCTCGATATCAAATCAGACAAGCCTACATCCATCATGTTTGTGCATTGATTAGATTTAGAAATTCATTTAGCTCATCTTAGCTCACTTCAATTTGCTCCTAAATTAAGACTAACCAATGCAAATGTATTCAGCTTGAGCTCGTCATTATCAGCTATGAAACTTCTCCACTTGCATTGCAGCAACAAAACCTTTCACAAAACCTCTCTCCTGAACAGATAAGAGACAACATTGCCAAGTGATTTCTAATGGAGCTAAACAGATTATAGTAATGTTATACTCTGAGGCATGCTGAAGCAGCAAAAAGAATCACAGAATCACACAATGTCAGGGTCTGGGAGGGACCTCCAAAGCTCATCCACCCAACCCCCCTGCCAGAGCAGGAGCAGGTCACAGAGGAACACATCCAGGCAGGTCTTGAATATCTCCAGAGAAGGAGAATCAACAACCCCCCTGGGCAGCCTCTTCCAGGGTTCTATTATCTCACAGGGAAAAAAAATCCTCCTCCTGTTTCCATGGAACTTCCTATGCCTCAGCTTCCACCACTGCCCCTTGTGCTGTCATTGGGCATCACCCAGCAGAGCCTGGCTCCAGCCTCTGCCCACTCACCCTGCACATCTTTCTCACCATGACTGAGGCCACTCCTCAGGCTCCTACTCTCCCAGCAGCACAGCCACAGCTTCCTCCTCAGGAAGATCTTCCACCACCTGCAGCATCTTTGTGGCTCTGCACTGGACTCTCTCAAGTAGTTCTATGTCCCTCTTGAACTGAGCGGCCCAGAACTGGACACAGTACTCCAGCAGGGCAGAGTAGAGGGGCAGGAGAACCTCTCATGACCTATTCATCACCATCCCTTCTAATACACCCCAGAAGAAGAACAAATTCTTCTTCAGAAGACAAACAATTCTCTTCCTTGAGCAATGCAGGTTGCATTTCTATGGGAGGAAAGAAGATAATTGGAAAAAAAACCAAGCCTGATGTTCTTATAATATCATTGTTTCTAATTTTGTGTCATCTGTCTGGTTTGGTTTTAATCTGCAAAGCTTTTGTAAGCACCTGGATGGTTGTGGAACCCACAAATCACAGAACACTCAGGCTGCAAAAGCCCCTCAGGATCACCAAGTCCAACCCAGAACCCTACTCTGCAAGGCTCACCCTAAACCATAGCCCCAAGCAGCACATCCAAACCACCATCAGACACCCAGGGTTGGTGACTCCACCACTGCCCTGGGCAGCACATTCCAATTCCTGACCGCTCTTGCTGGGAACAAATTCTTCCTCATGTTCAGTCCAAACCTACCCAGCAGCATCTTGAGGCCATTACCTCTTGTTCTACCACTAATTACCTGTGAGAAGAGACCAGCACCAACCTCCCCACAGCCTCCTTTCACAACAACTCTCACTAAACAGCAAATTCACATGTAGGAAGAAGGAAAAGATACCAGAAAGCAGGAAAGAAAGAAACTGATTTTTCACCACCAAAAGGTTTCAAAATTCAAAGTCATTAACTGAAAAGTGGAAAACTAAGATGCCCATCCCAGTGCTGGTAGCCATCAGGACTCACTCTTCACAATAACTCAAATAACTGAAAACAAACCAAAAAATCAGACCTATTGCTCTGTAAGACCTTCAGTAGCCTAAAGTTTTCTCCTGTTGTTTCAATTTCTCTCCTGTATGTAAATTTCTCTCAGTATTTCTCCCAAATACAGCCCAAAACCTCAGGTCAACAGACTTGGATGCTCTATCAAAAGGCTCTGTGCTTGCTGCCTCCTCCTCCCCTTTGACTAGAGACAGAATTTTGTGAGTATTAGTTAATAATACTTATCTTGATAGGTATTACTTCATTATTGTTATGTTATTAATATAAACAGTACTTAATACATGAAGTTCATAATACATTAATAAATACTACTTACATTAATAATTAATACTTATGCTTCCTACATAATATAATCAACTTAATGCCCCCTACTGCTATGTTTACTACAAGCTGTTTCTCTTTAGCTTAAAGCCCAACAGCCTCCATCTTTGGCTTCATTCACTGCCTTTATGAAGCTGCAAAAGTCAGAGAGAAGAAAAGAGCACACAAGGATTTTCCAAATGCTTTCTCAATTGCTGATTCAGCTGGCACCCAGATCCAGGATATGCTTTAAGCACAGGCAAACTGTTGCAGTGTTCCAGCACCCTCATGGTGCAGAACTTGTTCCAGCATCTAATCTCAATCTGCTCTGCTCTAGTTTGAAGCCACTGCCCTCGTCCCATCCCTGCAGACCTTTGCAAACAGTCTCTCCACAGCCTTCTTGTAGCCCACTTCAGGCACTGGCAGGCTGCTATTAGAACTCCCTGAAGCCTTCTCTTCTCCAAGCTGAACACCCTTGTAGCAGAGGAAGACTCATCCACAGATGAGTCTGCCATAGCTGAGTCTCAAAAAACCTAATTTCCTTCTGGTCCTGACAGAAAGCCTCCAGTAACCCATGGACAAATCAGCCAGAAATCTGTCCTAAAAACCTGCCCTCCAAGCACTCCTTGAAACAGTTCTTTTTCCTTACCCAACTGCATGTGACTACCTGAAAAGGGGCAGAAGAACAGCCAAGAATCAAGTCTGGAAGAAGAGAAGAGCAGACCCTGGCAAACATAGTATCATGGACCACAAAAATGGAAGGAGATTTTGAGCTTACCTGTCTTCAGTAATTCAAGGTGCAATTAATTCTCCTTCATGCCAGGGTAAAGGAATTCTTCTCTCAGATGGTGTCTTGTATTTCAGGATAGTTCCATATCAACAGCCTCCACTGCACAGTCCTTTTTTGTTGGCAACCTGTATGTGTTAGGGGAAAAAATAAAGAGCTCATTTTATGGAGTGGTGTGTCTTGTGCTGACAGCATCAGCTGGTGATGTGCTTTATAATGAACATATTTAGAAACCTCATCATTAATCACAGCACTACAAAATTGGTTTGGTTGGAAAAAGACCTCCAAGATCAAGTCCAACCACCAACCTAACGCCACCATTGACACTAAACCATGCCCCAGAGTGGCATGGCCACAGGTTTCTTGAACATCTCCAGGCATGGTGACTCCACCACCTCCCTGGGCAGCCTGTTCCAATCCCTGACCACTCTTGCAGGAAAGTAATTGTTCTCATGTCCAACCTAAACCTGGCACAAGTTCAGGCCATTTCCTCTCATTCCATCACGTGATAGAGCCCAACCCCCACCTCACTGCAACCTCCTGTCAGGGAACTGTAGAGAGCAATGAGGTCTCCCCTCAGCCTCCTCTTCTCCAGGCTAAACAACTCCAGTTCCCCTCAGCTACTCCTCTGTTCTCCAAACCCTTCATCAGCTTTGCTACCCTAAATTATTTAATTATGTGGACCTACAAATGCAAAAAAAAAAACCAGCTAATATTCTTTTATAGCTAATACTGAGCTTAATTTAAGATACATTAAGATTTGGGATAGTGTAAAACAGATTAAGATTTGAGATACTGTAAAATAGATTAAGGTTTGAGATATCACAGGCTCACAGGATGTTAGGTGTTGGAAAGGACCCAAAGAGATCATTGAGTCCAACCTCCCTGCCACGGCAGGACCATGCAGTCCAGCTCAGGTCACACAGGAGCACATCCAGACAGGCCTTGAAAGGCTCCAAAGAAAAAGACTCTACAATCTCAACAGGGAACCTGTGCCAGTGCTCTGGGAGCCTTACAGGAAAGAAGTTCCCCCTTGTACTGAGCTGGAACTTCCTGTGCTGCAGCTTCCATCCATTACTGTTTGTCCTACCCCAGGGAGCAAGAGCAGAGCCTATTCCTCCCCCTACCCCTGACCCCCAGCCCTCAGATGTTTCTAACCATTGATTAAATCCCCTCTCAGCCTTCTCCTCTGCAGACTGAACAGCCCCAGGTCCCTCAGCCTCTCCTCATCAGGCAGTACTCCAGTTCCCTCATCATCCTTGTAGCCCTCCCCTGGACTCCCTCCAGCAGATACCTGTCCCTCTTCAACTGGGGAGCCAAAAAATGAAGGCAGTACTCAAGATGGGGTCTAACCAGGGCAGAGTAGAAGCAAAGGAGAACCTTCCTTGATCTGCTGGACACATTCTGCTTAATGCACCTCAGGATTCCAATGGCCCTCTTGGCCACCAGGGCACATTGCTGCCTCATAGATGATACCCACCAGCACTCCCAGCTCCCTCTCCACAGGGCTGCTCTCCAGCAGATCACCTCCCAGCCTGTACTGATGTAGTTTACTGTTCCTTCCCAGGTGCAGGACTCTACACTTGTCCTTGTTGAACCTCATTTTCTTCCTCTGTGCCCAGCTCTCAGTCTGTCCAACTCTCACTGGATGGCCACAGCCTTCAGCTGTATCAGCCAAGCCTCCCAGTTTGGTGTCATCAGCAAACTTGCTGACCAAACTCTGTGCCCTCATCAATGCCATTGATGAAGATGTTGAACAGCATCAGAGACAGCATTGATCCCTGGGGACTCGACTAGTTACAGCTCTCCAGCTGTATTTGTAAGGTAGATTAAAATAGGGGATACTGTAAAATAGATTAAGATTTGAGATGTTGTAAAACAGATTAACATTTGGGATACTGTAAAATAAATTGAGATTTGAGATGTTGTAAAATAGACTAAGATTTGAGATGTTGTAAAATAGATTAAGATTCGAGCTACTGTAAAGCAGATTAAGATCTGAGATACCCTAAAACAGATTAAGATTCAAGATGCTGTGAGTTTTCCAGTTTCTCTTTGCATTTCAGAAATTAGAGCAGTGCAGATCACTTGATACTGTGCAGCTGTATTTAAACTACAGACAGAATCATGAAATCACAGAAGGGTTTGAGTTGAAAGGGACCTTACAGATCACAGTATCATCAGGGTTGGAAGAGACCTCACAGATCATCAAGTCCAACCCTTTAGCACAGAGCTCAAGGCCAGACCATGGCACCAAGTGCCACGTCCAGTCCTGCCTTGAACAGCTCCAGGGACGGCGACTCCACCACCTCCCTGGGCAGCCCATTCCAGTGTCCAATGACTCTCTCAGGGAAGAACTTTCTCCTCACCTCCAGCCTAAATCTCCCCTGGTGCAGCCTGAGGCTGTGTCCTCTTGTTCTGGTGCTGGCCATCTTAGAGAAGAGAGCAACCTCCTCCTGGCCACAACCTCCCCTCAGGTAGTTGCAGACAGCAATAAGGTCTCCCCTGAGCCTCCTCTTCTCCAGGCTAACCAATCCCAGCTCCCTCAGCCTCTCCTCGTAGGGCTGTGCTCAAGGCCTCTCCCCAGCCTCGTCGCCCTTCTCTGGACACGCTCAAGCATCTCAATGTCCCTCCTAAACTGGGGGGCCCAGAACTGAACACAGCACTCAAGGTGTGGTCTAACCAGTGCAGAGTACAGGGGCAGAATGACCTCCCTGCTCCTGCTGGCCACACCATTGCTGATGCAGGCCAGGATGCCACTGGCTCTCTTGGCCACCTCAGCACACTGCTGGCTCATCCAGTTCCAACCTCCCTTGCCATGAGCAAGGGCACATTCCAAGTTGCTCAATGCCACATCCAGCCTGGCCTTAAAAAAACTCCAGATAAGAGGTTTCCACCACCTCCTTGGGCAACCTGTACCAGCGTCTCACCACCCTCAGTGGAATGAATTTCCTCCCAGTCTCCAGACTGAGTAACTGACAATGACCTATGCAGACAATATGCAGGATGGAAACACAAGGAATGCTTTGATCACATAGAATCAACCAGGTTGGAAGAGGCCTCCACATCTCTCATGTTTTCTCCAAGCAGTGATTATCTATCCCAAAGAGATATTATCAACTCATTGTATTAACTTAGCATGAGCCAGACAATTTATTAATTAACTGTAATTGACTTAGGCTGTTCGCAGCTTCTTGTCTCTGCTCACTGCTTCCTATGCATAGCTGGTTAAAGTAAAATCAAATTTATAGTACATACCACCAGAAACATTTCATCTTATGGAGAAAAAATTAGATGAATATCACAGAATCACACAGAGAATCATATAGAGAGAGTATAAAAGTAAAAAAGTGTTAATCTTTAAAGCAGAAAAATCCTTTTATACCTACACCTACACCATCAATATATTATTCATCTCCCATAACAAAGGAGAATAATCAGGGGACAAAAATAGCCACAAGAGACAAAAATGCATCAGACACAGTCACAGATTCTGCCACAGTTTAACTTGCTGTTATATAAGGGAAAGCTACAGAGACTGCTGCTGCTCTGAAAAATCACAGCCATCACTCCAACAACTCCCCTGAAGACAGGGATTTTACTCCTGTGCTGTGTGAAGATCAGAATCACAGTATCACCAAGGCTGGAAGAGACCTCACAGATCATCAAGTCCAACCCTTTAGCACAGAGCTCAAGGCCAGACCATGGCACCAAGTGCCACGTCCAGTCCTGCCTTGAACAGCTCCAGGGACGGCGACTCCACCACCTCCCCGGGCAGCCCATTCCAGTGTCCAATGACTCTCTCAGGGAAGAACTTTCTCCTCACCTCCAGCCTAATGTTCCTGTTGAAACCATGAGAACAGGGTTCACAGAGTCACAGAACTGTTGAGGCTGGAGAGGACCTGCAAGGGAGCCCAATGGTTAACTGCCAAATCCACTGATATTCCATGCCTCTTAGTACCACACCTCCACATGGCTGAGGGAGCTGGGGGTGTGCAGCCTGCAGCAGAGGAGGCTCAGGGCAGAGTTCATTGCTGTCTACAACTACCTGAAGGGAGGCTGTAGCCAGGTGGGGTTGGGCTCTTCTGCCAGGCAGCCAGAGACAGAACAAGAGGACACAGCCTCAAGCTGCAGCAGGGCAGGTTCAGGCTGGATGTCAGAGCAAGAGTGATTTGCATTGGAATGGGCTGCCTGGGGAGACAGTGGAGTCCCCATCCATGGAGATGTTTAAGAGGAGGCTGCATGAGGCACTTGGTGCCAGGGTTTAGTTAATTAGAAGGTGTTGGGTGAATGGTTGTACTCAATGATCTTAGAGGTCTTTTCCAAACTGGTTAATTCTGTTAATCCACAGCTACGAAACTAATGCATGGATGGGGACTCCACCACTGTCATTTTTGAGGCTTGACAGCCCTTTCCATGAAGATTTTCCTTCCTAATGACAAACCTAAACCTCCAGTGATAAAACTTGAGGCTGTTTCCTCTCATCTTATTGTTTGTTACTTGGGAGAAGGGACTGACCCCCACCTGGCTTCAATCTCTTTTCAGGCAGTTGTAGAGATCAAGAAGGTCTCCCTTTATCTACAGGCCAAGCAACCCTCAGCTGCTTTTCACAAGACTTGTGCTCTAGAATCTTCTCCAGCTTTGTTTTCCTTCTCTGCACCCACTCCAGCACCTCAATGTCCTTGGAATGAGGGTTCCCAAACTGAAGGCAGTGCTCACGGCAGTGAGCTTCACCAGTGACGAACACAGGGGGACAATCCCTGCCCTGGTCCTGCTGCCCACACAGTTGCTGACAGAGGCCTTCTTGAGCACTCTCTGCAGGCTCATCTTGAGGAGACTCTTGACCAACACTCCTAATGCCTTGCAACATTTTACACCTGTCTGAGAATATTGCTTATGGGGATATCCAGCTACAGCCCAGGATGCATCAGTATAGGTCGGGGACTGACCAGCTGGAGAGCAGTGAAGAGGAGAAGGACTTCAGAGTCCTGGTGGTTGGAAGGATGGCCACCAGCCAGCAGTGTGCTCTTGTGGCCAGGAAGGCCAGTACCATTCTGGGGCGGAGTAGAAGGGCTGTGGTTAGTAGGTCGAGAGAGGTTCTCCTTCCCCTTTACTCTGCCCTGATGAGGCCTCATCTGGAGTATTGTACCCAGTTCTGGGCCCCCCCAGCTCAAGGACAGAGAGCTGCTTAAGAGAGTCCAGTGCAGAGACACAAAAATTACTAAGGAAGTTGAACATCTTCCTTATGAGGAGAGCCTGAGGGAGCTGAGGCTCTTGAGCTTGAGGAGGAGGAGAGTAAGAGATGACCTCATTAATGTTTACAAATATGTAAGGGGTGAATGCCAGGAGGATGGAGCCAGCCTCTTCTTGGTGATGCCCAGTGACAGGACAAGGGGCAATGGGTGGAAGTTGAGGCACTGGAGGTTCCCTGTGAACCTGAGGAAGACTTTTGCCCCTGTGTGGGTGACAGAGCACTGGAACAGGCTGCCCAGGGAGGTTGTGGAGTCTCCCACTCTGAAGATATTCAAGAACCATCTGGATGCATTCCTCTGTAATCTGCTCTGGGTGATCCTGCTCTGGCAGGGGGTGATGGACCAGATGGTCCTTCGAGGTCCCTTACAGCTCCTGACATTCTATGACTCTATACATCTGCTTCCAAAGGAGCACAGTACCAGGAGACCCTCCCACGAATTCTTGCAGGAGAAGCCATCTGGTGTAAACAAATGAGATGGAGCCCCACCATCCAAGGAGGATTCCAAGTGTCCTCTCCCAGGCACAAAAAGCTTCCTCTGAGGAAATCCTTTTCCCTGTGTTGTGGTTTGAGGGGTTCCAGATTATCCCAGACTCCCTAAAAAAACTACAAAGACCAAAAGCCATCCCAGGGGATGAACTGGTGGCCCTGGCTATCATAATTATGTTATTCAATCCTATAACCCTGCAAACACTTTAAAAGCAAGCAACAAAAGCAGCTCATTCTCTTTTTCTCCCTGCCTTTCCAGCTCTCCAGAAGGATCCTTATCTGGGTAACCAAGTAACTATGTAAGCAGTACCCTGTAGGCTGCAGCCTTCAAGGCCATGGGCTGCAGTCAATCTGGCCTGCTTGGGCTTAATGGGAGACAATGGAGAGTGGAAGAAAATGAGCACTGGAGTCTTTGTTTCTTGGTGGTTTAGGTTTGCTTGGGGGGAAGGTTTATGGGGAATTTGCATGAATCCTGATTTTGTATTAGGTGTTAAGGATTCTGTGCTAGTTTGAAGCAGGCTAGAATGTTTTGGTGAGAAGAACTAGATTACAGGCTGTGAAAGGGAAACAACGGTGGTGTCTACTTCACTCATAGGCTTGCTGAGAGGTATAAGAGCAGGAATCCAAACATAGGTAAGAGAGTCACTCTCTGTCCATGTGCTGGGCTGCATCTCTCTAACCTCACCTACCATCTCTCTCTGATTAATCCACTTGCTTCCTAATCTCCCTGGCCAACCCTCTATTTTTCCTTGGGCACAAGGCAACATCTGGGGTAAGAGGAGAGGGGTAGGGGGAAGGTGAAGGGGCAGTTGGGAGCCCCTCCTGGGGAGAGTGATTTCCCACTGGAATGGGCTGCCCAGGGAGGTGGTGGAGGCACCGTCCCTGGGGGTCTTCAGGAAAAGCCTGGCTGAGGCACTTAGTGCCATGTTCTGGTTGACTGGCTAGGGCTGGGTGCTAGGTTGGACTGGATGAGCTTGGAGGTCTCTTCCAACCTGCTTGATTCTATGACTCAGGTTTCTGGAAGGGCTGCTGTGTTTCTGTATTACCTTCTACCTTGTCTATTTCTGTCTCTAACTGTATAGACTGTAAATATCTGCTTATATACTGAGCTAAGCTGTAAATATAAGCTTCATTCAATTTCCAGAGCTGGCTGAGTTTAGTCCAGGTGATTTCTAAAGGGGAGGGGAGCAGGTAACACCCAAACCATCATTGCTATATCTTTTTCCCTGCTCATAGAATCAAGCAGGTTGGAAGAGACCTCCAAGCTCATCCAGTCCAACCTAGCACCCAGCCCTATCCAGTCAACCAGACCATGGCACTAAGTGCCTCAGCCAGGCTTTGCTTGAAGACCCCCAGGGACGGTGCCTCCACCACCTCCCTGGGCAGCCCATTCCAATGCCAATCACTCTCTCTGGCAAGAACTTCTTCCTAACATCCAGCCTCTACCTACCCTGGTACAACTTGAGACTGTGTCCCCTTGTTCTATTGCTGGTTGCCTGGGAGAAGAGGCCACCCCCCACCTGGCTACAATGCCCCTTCAGGTAGTTGTAGACAGTAATAAGATCACCCCTGAGCCTCCTCTTCTCCAGGCTCAACAGGCCCAGCTCCCTCAACCTTTAAATACAGCCTTTCTGTATATTCTTCTCCAATGCAGCGAGAGCATTATTACTTTACTGCCCTTTTTTCCCTAGGCAAAGAGTAAAGGGAAACAACCTCAGTCCATCACGCTCTTACACAAAGAACTATGACACACTGTCACGTTCAAATCTCTCTCTTCAGCTCCTAAACGTGGCAGAAACAGCTCGAGGTGCTATGGTGTTGGATAGGCTGGGGGAGAGGAGGCCTTTCGCTGGTGTTGGACGTCTCCAGCGGGCGTGAAACCGCAGTGTAAAGATGACTGCTATTTAAAGCCACTGTGTGAACATTAGCAACTTTAACACCACATTAGATTGATTGAAGTCATTTTTGAAGTCATTGATTGAAGTCATTTTGGACTGGCTTAAGCTAAATCAAATGCTGACACTTCTTCTGCAAAATGAATGCCTGCGCTGGGGCTTACACTGGAAGCACTGAGGAGATGACTCATTACTGGCTTTCAGGACAGATTTATATCTGGACTGGAGTCATCTTCATATAGTCCCTGACAGATGCTATTCACTTAGGAAAGGCAATAGAGCTGAATTCCCTTCCAAAGAGGGAAAAGCAGCTCCTGGACAGAGTGAAAAAGATGCCTTGTAATTGCTATTTATATATGCAGAAACGGAAACCATTTTCCACGCTGCGATCAACAAATGCAGATGATTTAATTTCTCAAGACAGGACAATATGTAGCTTTAATCAGAATTCATTAAGGGAAAGGTGACTAAACCAGGAAGAAATTATATTGCTTGAAGAATCAGCTTCACATTTGCTCATTAATAACTGAACAAGCTGAACCACAACATTTATTCGATAGAACCACTTAGGTTGGAAAAGAACTCTGAGATCATCCAGTCCAACCACTAACCCAACACTACCAAGTCCACTGCTAAGCCACGTCCCTCAGAACCACATCTCTGCTCCTTTTAAACACCTCCAAGGTTGATGACTCAGCCACCACCCTGGGGAGCCTGTTCCAGTGTCTAAGAAGCCTTCGGGGGAAGAAATTGTTCCTTATGTCCAACCAAAACCTTTCTCGGTGCAACTTGATGCCCTCCTCTTGTCCTGTCACTTTGTTCCTTTGGAGAAGACACCAATCACTACCTCAGGAGTTGGTGAGAGTCTCCAGACTTAACAACCCCAGTTCCTTCAGCCAGCCCTCACAGGTCTTATCCTCTAGACCCTTTACCAACTTTGTTGTCCTTCTTTGGACCTGCTCGAGCACCTCAATGGCCTTTTTGGAGCAAGAAACCCAAAACTGAACCCAGTATTCAAGGTTCGGCCTCACTACTGCTGAGTACAAGGAGTCAATCGCTTCGCTGGTCCTGCTGGCCAAACTATTGCTGATCCAGGCCAGGGTGCTGTTGGCTTCTTGGCCACCTGGGCACGCTGTTGGCTCATCTTGAGCCGGCTGTTCACAGTGATCAACACCTCCAGGTCCTTTTTTCCTATTAGGTACTTCCCATCCACACTGCTCCAAGCCTGGAGCATTCAAGGGGCTGTTCTTTGCATACACTCAGAGATCAGAAACATCTAAAAATCTTAGTCCATACCTAACCAATGTAAGAAAGAACTATCCTGTTCCCATAAATGCATGGTTAAATGCTGTAAGTCACATCCTACAGCCAAAATGTAGGAGTTGCTATTTGATTATACCAACATCTTGAAAACAAAATTTGAGCTTCCTAGCAGGAGGGTGTTAGAAGAGGTCTTGTATTAGGTCTCCCTTAGAGCAGTGTGTGGACAGAATTCCAGATAAGCTGGAACACATTTTGCAGTTTTGGAATCCAAGAAGGGTTCCTATCCCTGAGCATGTCAAAAGAAATGATGTGTGCCTTCTTACTGAGCTGTGGCTGAAATCAAGGACAACCCAAGCAAGTAAGAAGAAGAAAATAAACTACAGCCCAGAGCTGACAACCTGTAACCTAAACTGACAGAAATACTTTCCTTACACCTTTAGTGCTGTGTCCAGTTCTGGGCCACTCAATTCAAGAGAGATGTTGAGGTGCTGGAAGGTGTCCAGAGAAGGGCAATGAAGCTGGTGAGGGGCCTGGAACACAAACCCTATGAGGAGAGGCTGAGGGAGCTGGGGGTGTGCAGTCTGCAGAAGAGGAGGCTCAGGGGGGACCTCATTGCTATCTACAACTGCCTGAAGGGAGGTTGTAGCCAGGTGGGGTTGGCCTCTTCTCCCAGGCAACCAGCAATAGAACAAGGGGACACAGTCTCAAGTGGTGCCAGGGGAAGTATAGGCTGGATGTTAGGAGGAAGTTGTTGGCAGAGAGAGTGATTGGCATTGGAATGGGCTGCCCAGGGAGGTGGTGGAGGCACCGTCCCTGGAGGTGTTGAAGCAAAGCCTGGCTGAGGCACTCAGTGCCATGGTCTGGTTGACTGGCTAGGGCTGGGTGCTAGGTTGGACTGGATGAGCTTGGAGGTCTCTTCCAACCTGCTTGATTCTATGATATGATTCTTAGTGTCGCCCAACCTACTCTGCTCTAGAGAGGCCACAGCTAGAGGACTGAGGACAATTTGGGGGTCCCCAGTTCAAAAGAGACAGAGAACTACTGGAGAGAGTCAAATAGAGACTACAAAGATCCTGAGAGGCCTGGAGCATCTCTGAAAGGAGTAAAGGTTGAGAGTCCTGGGGCTGTTGTGCCTGCAGAAGAGCAGCCCCTGAGGGGATCCGAGCAATGCTCAGCAAGAGCTGAAGGACAAGGGGCAGGAGAATGGGGTCACTCTTTTCAGTGTTGCCCTGCAAGGCAATAAGGGCCAAACAGGTACAAATTTGAAGCCAGGAGGTTCCATCTGAACATGAGGAAAAACTTGACCATGAAGGTGCCAGAGCCCTAGAGTCAGCTGCCCAGACAGCCTGTGGAGTCTCCTCTGGAGAGACTCCAAACCTCCCACGCCACTGTGATCCTGAGGAGGCTGCTGTGGGTGCCCTTGCTTTAGTATAGGAGTTGGACTGGATGATCACCAGAGGTCACTTCCAACCCCCACCAAGTTGGGATTCTGTGATGTGCAGCTTCACAGATTTAGCTCTTTCTCTTTCCTAGTAAAATCAATCCTTTTGGACTAGAACTGGCATTTCACTCACTTTTATCCAAAAGCTCTTGACATCAAAAGAGATCCTCTACCTGGACACAGCTTGCACATCCGTTCCCTACATGAGCTGTTCACAGGGAGCATTCTACAGGCAGTTCTGTAGAGGGAGACTGCAAATCCACAGTGGACTTTAGGTCCACTTTATTCTTGTAGATATGTGCACCATGTCAGCTGCACATGACTTCTCTAAGTGCATACATGGCCTACAGAGAACAACCAAAGCAGAACACACCCCTATGTCAGAGAGATGCAAAGCAATGCAGAAAGAAAGCACCACAGAGATTAGATGGATTAAAAGATAAAGATCACACAATGAGAGAATCATTAGAAAAGACCTCTAAGATCATCAAGTCCAGACTTCTACCCAACAACTCCATGACCACTTAACCATGTCCTGACATGGCACATTGACTCATTTTTGTAACACTTCTACCTTTCTGGGCAGTCTGTTTCAAGGTAGGGTTTTTTTCTCTTCAAGTTCGGAAAGGACCTAAAAAGCTCATGCAGTCCAACCCCCCTGACAAAGCAGGATCACTCAGGGCAGGTCACATAGGAACACATCCAAGTGCTTTGGAAAGTCTCCAGAGAAGCTGAATCCACAACCTCCCTAGGCAGCCCATCCCAGTATTTTGTTACCCTCACTGATGTAGCCTTAAACATAACCTTGGGAGTGCATCAGAGATTGTACCAACTCTATTAAAACAAAACATCTCTGAAAAAAATAACAGCAGCTCAGATATTCTCCAGTCATGATACTCAATACTGCAATACTGTGGTCTTTGTGCTGCAGTACAAAGGAGAAGACCTGTGTGAAGAGGTGTTTGCAACAGTAGAAAGCAAGACAGCTCTGGAGAGGGATAAAAATGTCACCTGTGCATTGCCTCTCCACATAGATTAACTGGAAGGGTAGAACACAGGATCCCAGGATGTTAGGGGCTGGAAGGGACCTCTGCAGAGCTTCCACTCCAACCCCCCTGCCACAGCAGGACCAGAGAATCCAAAACAGGTGGCACAGGAACACATCCAGAAAGAATCATAGACTCAACCAGGCTAAAGAGACCTCCAAGCTCATCCAGTCCAACCTAGCACCCAGCCCTAGCCAGTCAACCAGACCATGGCACTAAGTGCCTCAGCCAGGCTTTGCTTCAACACCTCCAGGCACGGTGCCTCCACCACCTCCCTGGGCAGCCCATTCCAATGCCAATCACTCTCTCTGACAACAACTTCCTCCTAACATCCAGCCTAGACCTCCCCTGGCACAGCTTGAGACTGTGTCCCCTTGTTCCATTGCTGGTTGCCTGGCAGAAAACACCAACCCCCACCTGGCTGCTACAACCTCCCTTCAGGTAGTTGTAGACAGCAATGAGGTCTGCCCTGAGCCTCCTCTTCTGCAGGCTGCACACCCCCAGCTCCCTCAGCCTCTCCTCATAGAGCTGTGCTCCAGGCCCCTCATCAGCTTTGTTGCCCTTCTCTGGACATGTTCCAGCACCTCAACATCTCTCTTGAATTGAGGGGCCCAGAACTGGACTAGAAAAGCTCCAGACAAGGAGACTCCACAACCTGTCTGGGCATCCTGTACCACTGCTCTCTCACCCTGTCGTGGAGAGCCTGTAGGCCCAAAAATAGGCTTATTTATGCCTGGACACGTTTTTCTACCCAAACCAGAGGTAAACACATTAAATTAATAGAAGGGGCACAACAGACCTGGTGTCACAAAGTCTGGTCTGCCAGGACCCCTGTTTGTAAAGAGGTTGTGTAAGCCCCACACACCCAGCTCGTGCTTCCCTGGTGTAGGCCCATGTGATGCCCATATGTGGCATTTGCCTATTATGGTAAGGTTTGGCTGACTGCCAACCTGATTGGTCACTCTAGTGGCCAAAGGGCCATTCATCTCAGCCCACATTCAATAAATAGGGGTGCACAGGTAAACAACGTGCTCAGACTCTCCCTGCATAGCTCAGACCCCGTGCATTGCTTGCCTGCTCGTGTAGGTAGCTGCAGAGCTCACTTAAGCCTGCCTCTATATAGGTGGAGCCCACAGTCTCCAAGCCAGCTGTGCACACCCGCACACCACTGTGTTATCAGGACCAGATCCTGTACTGCCTGCCTTCACCTATGGAGCACAGACTCCCAGCAGCCGTGCACAGCTCGCATGCCTGCTGTCTATCACTGCCTGGCAAGTGCTACTGACGCCGAGTTACCAGGAAGCAGACTCTGAATTGCCTGCCTGCCATCAGCCTGCTAGCCGCGTGAGCACCGCGCTCAGACTGCACGGCATCCGACTCCTGCACCTCAGATCCTAAGGATCCCTGGACAGAGCAGCCAGAAGCAGCCACCAGCACAAGGGCAGAGATTGCATCCTTCACCAAGAGCAAAAGGTCAGAGACTGTCTTTCCCCAGAGGCCAGGAGGAATCTCCTTTCCCCTGAAGCCGGGAGGATTCCAGCCTCAAAGTCCACAGGCAAAGGCTCCCCTGAAGTTTGGACACTGGCAATAGGCTGTGACATAGCCCCGGAGGGTGATTATTGATTAATAAGAATTGTGACTAAGTGCTTTAATGCCTCTGTGATATCTGTTGTCTCTGCCATAGAGCAGAAGCAGTTTCAGCCCTCTCTGCTGGGCGAATAGCATATAGACCCCAAGTGGCATTAAGCCGTGGGGAAAACTCCTCTCTCTGTTTATAGTCTGAATGTTTGCTACTTATGAAGAAGTTACTGCACATATTTTATCCTAGAATGTGTTCATAACTGTGGAGAATCATTTTAATATTAATATACAGTGGTTGGGTGGCCAGAGTTCAGAATATTGAGTTTAATAAATAGATATTTTTATAGACTATTATCTCACCCCAATTAATTTCTCCCCTCCGCCAAAATCAGCGTAGGCAGCAGAATACCCCTTACAGCAAAGAAGTTCTTCCTCCTACTCAGGTGCCACTTCCTGTGCTGCAGTTTCCATCCCTTGCCCCTTGGCCTATGGCAGGGCTCAAGTGAGCAGAGGCTGTCCCTGTCCTTTCCTTCCTGACCCCCAGCCCTCAGATATTGATAGACATTGCTCAGCTCCCTCTCAGCCTTCTTCTCTGCAGACTGAACAGCCCCAGGGCTCTCAGCCTTCCCTCATCAGGTAGTGCTCTGGCCCCTTCAGCATCCTTGCAGCCCTGCCTTGGACTCTCTCCAGCAGATCTCTGTCCCTCTTGAAGTGGACAGCCCAGAACTAGATGCAGTAGTCCAGGCGGGGCCTGACTAGGGCAGAGTATAGGGGGAGAAAGAATTTCCCTCCATCTGCTCAGCACACTCTTCTTAATGCCCCCCAGGACCCCATTGGCCTTCTTGCCCAGCAGGGCACATTGCTGTGCCATGCAGAACCTGGTGCCCAGCAGCACTCCCAGGTCTCTCTCCACAGGGCTGCCCTCCAGCAGATCCCCTCCCAGCCTGTACTGCTGCAGTTTATTGTTCCTCCCCTGGGGCAGGACTCTGCACTTATCTTTAGGTCCCTGAGTGATACTCAATGGGGAAGTGGCTGGGCTGTGGGGGATCATTACCCTTTAATTCCAGCATCATTCCACCCTCTTATTTCTGTCCTTCTAGGAATCAAAGAGAATCAGCTGGAAAACAATGGTTGTGATAACTCACAGAATCCTAGAATCATTAATGATGGGAAAGACCTCTGAGATCATTAAATCCAACCAGCACCTCCATGACCACAGGACCATGTCCTGAAGCAAATATCACATCTACTCCTTTTTGGGAACAGCTCCAGGGATGGTGGCTCCACCAACTCCCTGGGCAGCCTGTTATGGCTGTGAAACAGCAAAAGCCAAGCTCTTGGGGGGAAAGAAGTTGGGGGGGAGGAGGAGGAGAGGAAGAGAGATCAAAGAACTTTCTCTAATCTATTAGTGCAGGCATATATATATTTCATTATAGATGAATAAACATCAAAGTTCCTCAAAAGAAGTGGGAGCAGCAGTCTCAAGAGCTTCAGATCTGGGAATTTCCAGAGAAAATTAAGAAGGAAAAAAAAGTAATTCAAGATGCAGAGACATGAAAAATGTAATACAATGCAGTGCAGTTTGATGGGAGGTTCAGCACCCAACCCTAACCTGAGGGCTATTTTTAGTAGGAAGAGTCTGTCTGATCTATCTTCGCTCAGGCACCTGAAAATGAGCAAAAGAAATAGGATTGCATGGAATGGTTCATCAAAAATCTTCCACTCTGTTAAGGATCAGGGCTGCCTTAGCTCCTAAAGGAGTGCCAAGTGCTCTCTATGAACTCCTCTGCCTCAACAAAGGCAAAATACAGGAAATAAAGCATAGAGACTGGTGGGCTGGGAAAGAAACTGAACCAGCTGGGATGGAAAGAGCAATCCAATGAGAGAGACACAAAGAGACACAAATCAAAGTGGAACCCAGCCCCTGATGGCAATGACAGCATCATCACTACTGATACTAGGGGCGGTCACTGGGGGAGTTCCAGACTGGAGTCAGTGGCAGATAGGAACCAGATTCCAGAACTGGATTATGAAACTTTGTTTAGACTCACACTGGATTGACGGCATAAAGTATCAAGTCTTTCTGGGACACCACCCATTGAAGAAGAGGCTTGTCCCTGGTGATCCCTCAGCTTCCTCCTGAAGATGTCCTGTGTGCTCCTCCTCACAGCTGACACCTCTGCCTCCCTGCAGCCCAAGGTGGGGCACAAGCTGTGGCAGTGCCCTTGGTGTGCAGAGAAGTAAGTCTAAGACAGAGCTTTAGTGCAGCCCAGCCCTTGGCAGGAACTGTCCCCATCAGCTTTTCCCTGCTAGGAGCAGCTCCTGGCTGTGCAAACTGCCCTGAAGTTTAGAAAGTGCCTCAGTAAGCAGAGTCTGAGCTGAGAAGTCAGAGCACTGAACTCAATTATTTCTGGTCTAGCTCAAACCAGGGCAAAACTGGCTGTGGAAGGACTAATTTCAATAGTTTAATGCCACTTGACAGTTACTGGATAACCAAGACAAAGCAGCCAGAATGTACTAGGGCAGTATTATTCCACTTTCAATGCAACTGTGTAAAACCTTATGTGGCTTTCAGCAGATGACCACCCATGTGCAAAAAATATTAATTCAAGCTGTAGAAGGTAACAGGATCATCACCAAAAGAATAGAATCCAATCTTGTAAGGGGAATTGGAAAGTGCTTAGCTCATATCCACCAGCAAAATGAAGGTGAAGAGAAGACATAATTGAAGTGTATAAATATATCAGGAGAACTCTCTGGGGAGCTGCTAACATAAAGAAGAGTGCCAGAAGATCAGATCACAGAATCAATCAGTCACAGAAAGTGTGGTTAGAAGGGACCTCAACACTCATCCAGTCCAATCCCTTTGCTGGAGCAGGAGCACCTAAAGCAGGTCACACAGGAACACATCCAGGTGGGTTTTCAATGTCTCCAGAGGAGACTCCACAACTTCCTTGTGCAGCCTGTTCCAGGGCTCCAGCATCCTCACAGGGAAAAAGTTTTCCCTTATGTTCCTCTGGAACCTCCTCTGCTCCAGTCTGCACCCATTGCCCTTATGTTTCATAGACTTTCATAGAATCAAGCAGGTTGGAAGAGACCTCCAAGCTCATCCAGTCCTACCTAGCACCCAGCCCTAGCCAATCAACTAGACCATGGCACTAAGTGCCTCAGCCAGGCTTTTCTTGAAGACCCCCAGGGACAGTGCCTCCACCACCTCCCTGGGCAGCCCATTCCAATGGGAAATCAGATGCCTGAACAAAGCCTAGCTGAGTCATAGAATCAGCCAGGTTGGAAGAGACTTCCAAGCCCATCCAGTCCAACCCAGCCCTAGCCAATCAACTAGACCATGGCACTAAGTGCCCCAGCCAGTTTTTTCTTGACTGCCTCCAGGGACAGAAACTCCACCACCTTCCCAGACAGCCTGTTCCAATGGCAAACCACAGTCCTCCCAACACTGCCCTGTACATCTTTATCAACACGAATGAGGTCAGCCCTCAAGCTCCTCTGCTCCCAGCTCAAGGTCCCCAGCTCCCTCAGCCTGTCCTCACAAGGGAGATGTTGCACTCCATTATTTTGTGGCTCTGTGCTGGACCCTTTCAAGCAGTTCCCTGAGGCCTTTCTTGAAGTGAAGGGCCCAGAATGTGTGTGACCTTATCTAGCTGAACCTGCTTGGCAGGGGATTGGGAGTTAATGATCTCTAGAGGTCCAACCCCTACCATTCTGTGACTTAGTGAATATTAAGATTCTCCAGAACCACAAATGGGCTGAGGAAGAAAGAGAACCAACTCTGGAAGGTAGTCAGATTTGATCAACACTGAATACAGACATGCCTCAGGGTCAACACTGAACACAAGCACTTCATCACAGGATGTCAGGGGTTGGAAGGACTTCCAGAGATCATTCCCATAGAGAAACACCTGGGAGTCCTGGCAGATAACAAGTTATCCATGGGACAGTAATGTGCATTGGTGGCAAAGGGGACCAATGGGATCCTGGGGTGCATTAAGAAGTGTGTCCAGCAGATCAAGGGAGGTTCTCCTCCCCCTCTACTCTGAGTGAGCGAGACCTCACCTTGAGTACTGCCTTCAGTTTTGGGCTCCCCAGTTTAAGAGGGACAGGGATCTGCTGGAGAGAGTCCAAGGCAGGGCTGCAAGGATGCTGAAGGGCCTGGAGCACTGCCTGGTGAGGAGAGGCTGAGAGCCCTGGGGCTGTTTAGTCTGGAGAAGACTGAGAGGAAATTTAATCAATATCTTTCAATATCTGAGGGCTGGGGGCCAGGAGAAGGGCGTAGAGGCTCTGCCCACTTGCTCTCTGGGATAGGACAAGGAGCAATGGATGGAAACTGCAGCACAGGAGGTTCCAGCTCACACAATGGGGAACTTCTTTACTGGAAGGATCCCAGAGCACTAGAACAGGCTCCCCAGAGAGGCTGTGGAGTCTCCTTCTCTGGAGCCTTTCAACGTCTGTCTGGATGTGTTCCTGTGTGACCTGAGCTAGACTGCATGGTCCTGCTCTGGCAGGAGGGTTGGACTCAATGGTCTTTCCAGGTCCCTTCCAGCCCCTAATATCCTGTGAGCCTGTGATCTACTTCAACTCTCTGTAAAGCAGGTCACATAGGAACACATCCACGTGAGTTTTGAACATCTCCAGAGAAGGAGACTCCACAGCCTATCTGGGCAGCCTGTTCCAGTGCTCCATCACCCTCACAGTAAGTTTCTCCTCACAATAAGTTTCTCCTCACAATCTACTCATCTAATTATTTCTGTTCAGATGAAATGCTGAAGGCCATGCTCTCAGAGGTGACTTGCAGACAGAAACCAGGCTGTCACTTCCTTTCCTCACCACTCAAGTATCTTATGTTCTGTCTTGGGGTATCACTTTATTGACTTTGCCAAAGCAAATACCTGCTCCTGCCTGAATGTTAGCAGGCAAAGGAAGCAGCACTGTTGATTTACATAATTGCACTGTGTTTGCAATGTGGTTCCTAATCTCTACATGTGCCAGTGCTCTATTTGCTTTCACTTCTCTGCTGCACATGAAGCTTTTCCCTATCCTCCTGATCTGTCTGCTGCAATTCCCAAGTGCCTTTCTCTTGACTGGTTCCAGTTCATTTAGGAACTAACAATGTGTATTGGTATCTTCTGCTCCCTTTCCTGAGCAACGATGGGCAATTTTAATTAATGGGAATGAGCAATTCACTGACACAGAAAAAAGAACTGACAGGCTGCAGAGGTGGGCCCAAGACAAGCTCATGAAGTTCAGTGAGAACAAGTGCAGGGTCCTGCATTTGGGTCAGGGCAATCCCAAGCATCAACTTCAGCTGAGCAGTGCCTGGCTTGAGAGCAGCCCTGAAGACAAGGACTTGGGGGTGCTGGTGGATAAGAAGCTCAACATGAGCCAGCAGTGTGCACTTGCAGCCCAGAGAGCCAAGCAGAGCCTGGGCAGCATTCAGAGCAGTGCGGGCAGAAGGGCAAGGGAGGGGATTCTGCTCCTCTGCAGAGATCCCTTCCAACCTCCAGCATGCTGCAATTCTGGGAAATCCTCATCTAAAGAAAATAGTTAATGGATGTTAAAATCCCCTTTCTAAAAGTGCCTGATGTTGCATCTCCTGGCATTTTGTGCCCACAACTGCTAGGCTCAAGAGAGTGATGCTGCAATGCACTCATCTTCCTAATTCACCTTAATCTCCTAAGCTCACTGCAGTCTCTTTTCAGGAAGTTGTAGAGAGTAGTGGGGGTCTCTCCTCATCCTCCTCTTCTCTGAACTAAACATCTTCATTTTCCCACCCCTAACCCAGCACTGCTAAGTTGCCCCTAAACCATGTCCCTCAGCACCACACCTACACAGCTTTGAAATACCTCCAGGGATGGTGATGACACCACTGCTGTGAATAGCCTGTCCCAGGGCCTGACAATCCTCCCAAGGCAGAAATTGTGCCTCACATCCAACCTAAACCTTCCCTGACACAACCTGAGGCCTCAATCCAATATCCTTTCAGGTAGCAGTAGACAGTGAGGTCTTGCCTCAGCCTCCTTTTCTCCAGACTGAAGACCCCTAGTTCCCTCAGTTGATCCTCATCAACTTTGTTCTCCAGACCCTTCAACAGCTTTGTTGCCCTTCTCTGGACACCCTCCAGCAACTCAACGTCCCTCTTGTATTGAGAGGCTCAAAACCGACCCCAGTACTCAAGGCACAGCCTCATCAGTGGTGATCATTGATCGCTTCCCTACTCCTGCTGGCCACCCTCCTGTTTCTGATCCAGGGCAGGATGCTGTTTGCACACTGCTGGCTCATGTTCAGACATCTGGCATCCAGCCCACTGCAGGAGGGAAAAAAACACCCACAAAACACAACCAACAGATCCCAAACTTTTCCATGTCGCAGCAAGGGCGTTCATCTGTGTTTAGCACTTCCAATTCTCAGCATCAATTCTGACTGCAGCACTGAGTCAAATATTATGGCTGGATGTCTAAAGGCTGAATAACTGCATGACTAAATGCATCTGTGTTCATTAAAGCTAAATCAGAAGGTAATCAACATTCTTGTTTGTGCAGCAAACAAACTGCTGCTTGGAATTAGGGAGAAGTGTTGGTCTTTCCAAGTTCCTCTGTTTCCATCCAGCTCTGCTGCAGGGCTCGTTTTCAGGTGTCACATCAGATATGGTTCATGGAGCTGAATCAACAGACTGACACCTCAGTGCCTGTGTCTTAAGTGACACTTTCAGGCTTCCCAGTACCTGAAGAGGACCCGTAAAAAGCTGAGAAGGACATTTTCTAAGGCTGTGATAGGACAAGGGGAAAGGGACTGAAGCTTGAGGAGAGGAGATTTAGACTGGAGATCAAGAAGGAAGTCTTACAGGTGAGGATGGTGAGACACTGGAACAGGTTGCCCAACTTGTCACTTGAGACACAAGCACTGAAGTGTCAGTCTCTTGAGTCAGCTCCATGAAACACATCTGATGCAGAGACCAAAATTTCTCCCTAATTCTAAGCAGCAGTTTGTTTGCTGGGGAGGGACTTTTTAGGGTGTCAGGTAGTGATAGCACTGGGGTGACTGGATCCAAGCTAGAGGAGATACTGAGATTGGATATTAGGAAGAAGTTTTTCCCCATGAAGGTGGTGAGAGACTGGCAGAGGTTGCCCAGGGAGGTGGTGGAAGCCTCATCCTTGGATGCTTTTAAGGCTAAACTGGATGTGATTCTGGGCAAGCTGATCTAGTGTGAGGTGTCCCTGCCCATAGCAGTAGGGAGTGGAAGTGGATTATTCTTGAAGTCCCTTCTGGCCCTAACAACTCTGTGATTCTGTATTCATGGCCAGGTTGGATGAGGCCTTGAGTAACCTGGTCTAGAAGGTGGTGTCCCTGTCCATTTCAGGTGGGTTCAAACTAGATGATCTTTCAGGTCCCTCCCAACCCATTCTGTGAATCTTTAATTACACACTTTTTCTTTACTGAAAGGCTGAGAGAGCTGGGATTGGTTAGCCTGGAGAGGAGGAGGCTCAGGGGAGACCTTATTGCTGTCTACAACTACCTGAGGGGTGGTTGTGACCAGGAGGAGGTTGCTCTCTTCTCTCAGGTGGCCAGCACCAGAACAAGAGGACACAGCCTCAGGCTGTGCCAGGGGAGATTTAGGCTGGAGGTGAGGAGAAAGTTCTTCCCTGAGAGAGTCATTGGACACTGGAATGGGCTGCCCGGGGAGGTGGTGGAGTCGCCGTCCCTGGAGCTGTTCAAGGCAGGACTGGACGTGGCACTTGGTGCCATGGTCTGGCCTTGAGCTCTGTGCTAAAGGGTTGGACTTGATGATCTGTGAGGTCTCTTCCAACCTTGGTGATACTGGGATACTTTCCTTTTTGTTCCTTTTAAATACAAATAAAATGTGAACATTTAAAAGTGTTATTACCTAAGCTTGAGTCATTGCCTTTATCACCCATTTAGAAATGCCACTTTGAAATGACACAGAGATCAAGAAGTCTACCAAGTGCACCTCGCATGTTGCACTTAAAGGCTTGAGGTGGGTCTGACCCATGCTCTGTATCTTGCACATGTCTTTATGCATCACCAAGTGACTCACAGAGCTAAAACAATCCTTGTAAAAAAGCATCTCAATTTCATGCTGGATTGGCAGCCCTGGAGACTTCAGTTTTCTGCTCATCCACCAAGCACAACCAGGCTAAGTAGCTGTACTACAGGCTCTTTCCCATCACAGCCCACTTGGAGAGAGAACATTGTCAAAGGTAAAAGACTTCTCCAGTTTCCATGATGATGCCTAGAGCCCTGAGTCATCTCTGCCCTTGTTTACAGGGTTGGTAAGCACCTGCATTTCAAACGTTTGAAAGAAACTGGAAGAGAAGGGGGGTCTGGGGAGACCTTTTAACATCTTTCCATTACCTGAAGGGGGCTACAGGAGAGCTGAGGAGAGAATATTGACAAGAGCTTAGCAATAGTGAAAGGATAAGGGGAAATGGCTTTGAGCTGGAGGAGGGAAGATTTAGACTGGAAGCTAGGAAGAAATTCTTTCCAGTGAGGGTGCAGAGACACTGAACAGGTCAAACAGGGACATTGTGGATGACAACTCCCTGCAGATGTTCAAGGCCAGGTTGGATGGGGCTTTGGGCAGCCTGGTTTAGTAGAAAGAGTTCCTGGACATGGCAAAGAGTTGGAACTGAATGATCTTTAAGGTCCCTTCCAGCTCCAACCACTCCAGGATTCTATGAAGTGTAGGGAATGGGACCCTATGAAAAGAGCAAAGGAGAGACCTTCCCATACTGCAGTGAGTCACCCCAGACTGCAGGGAACTAAGCAAGCAGTTAGCTGGTAAAAAGGCAGGAACTGTTTGTTTCTCAACAATAAATCAGTCACAGGATCACAAGGTGTTATGGATTGGAATGGACCTCTGGACATCACAGAATCATAGAATGGTTTAGGTTGGAAGGGACCTTAAAGCTCATCCAATTCCAACCCCTTGCCATAGGCAGGGACACCTCCCACTAGAACAGGTTGCTCAAGGCCTCATCCAACCTGGCCTTGGACACTTCCTCTGAAGGAGCAGCCACAACCTCTGTGGGCAACCTGTGCCAGTGTCTCACCACCTTCACTCTAAAGAACCCTTTCCTAACATCCAGTTTCAATCTCCCCTCTTCCAGTTTAAACCCTTTCCTCCTTGTCCTGTCATGACAAGACCTTGTCAATAGTCCCTCCCCAGCCCTCCTGTAGCCACTCCAAGGTCTCCTGGAAGCCTTCTCTTCTCCAGGCTGCACAGCCTCAACTCTCTCAGCCTGTCCTCATAGCAGAGCTGCTCTGGCTCTCTGATCATCTTTGTGGCCTTCCTGTGGACTCACTCTAACAGTTCCATGCCTTTCTTGTGTTGGGGGTTCCAGAACTTCTAGTCCAAATCCCCTGACAGTGCAGGATCATAATCTAGGGCAGATCACACAGTAACACATTCAGATAGGGCTGGAGATGCTCCAGAGCTGAGCAATCCTGTGTGGCACATCCAACATCTTGAAAACAATATTGCCAAGAAACTACTAACACAAATCTTATAAAGCCAGGAAAAAATGACTCAAATACTTTCATGTAAAATTTATCAGTGTTAATTCAACTGACCAATCCCCTGTATTGATTATGCAACCTGTGGGCAATGCCTTAGGCCTTGTTAGTACATGTAACACTGGGAATCATAAGGTCAATGAGGCTTTCAGTGACAGCAAAAAAGAGCACAAGAAAACCATCCCAGCAAAAGCAAGTTGAAGCTCACTGTCACTTCAATCAGCTGATAAGAACAAGATTCATGAGGCTCTTCTAAATCAAACAACAACTAATGAAGCTTCCTCGCTTTTGCCACTGTGCTGAAATTATCTGGTACCACTCTGTTAAAATCACACCACTGTGAAAGGGAAAAGACTTCGAAGATCACAACAACCCCATGCAGAGATACAGGCTGGGGTCAGAGTGGCTGGAGAGCAGCCAGACAGAGAGGGATCTGGGGGTGCTGATTGATACCCACCTGAACATGAGCCAGCAGTGTGCCCAGGTGGCCAAGAGAGCCAGTGGCATCCTGGCCTGCCTCAGGAATGGTGTGGCCAGCAGGAGCAGGGAGGTCATTCTGCCCCTGTACTCTGCACTGGTTAGACCACACCTTGAGTGCTGTGTTCAGTTCTGGGCCCCCCAGTTTAGGAGGGACATTGAGATGCTTGAGCGTGTCCAGAGAAGGGCAACGAGGCTGGGGAGAGGCCTTGAGCACAGCCCTACGAGGAGAGGCTGAGGGAGCTGGGATTGGTTAGCCTGGAGAAGAGGAGGCTCAGGGCAGACCTTATTGCTGTCTGCAACTACCTGAGAGGAGGTTGTGACCAGGGGGAGGTTGCTCTCTTCTCTCAGGTGGCCAGCACCAGAACAAGAGGACACAGCCTCAGGCTACACCAGGGGAGATTTAGGCTGGAGGTGAGGAGAAAGTTCTTCCCTGAGAGAGTCATTGGACACTGGAATGGGCTGCCCGGGGAGGTGGTGGAGTCGCCGTCCCTGGAGCTGTTCAAGGCAGGACTGGACGTGGCACTTGGTGCCATGGTCTGGCCTTGAGCTCTGTGCTAAAGGGTTGGACTTGATGAGCTGTGAGGTCTCTTCCAACCCTGATGATACTGTGAAATCTGACTCCTCTCTAACTCAACCAAGTCTGGTACTAAACCACATCCCTGAGCACCACATCTCTACATCTTTGAAACAGCCCCAGGGATGAGGATTCAACCACCTCCTTGGAAAGCCTGTTTCAGTGTTTGAGAACCCATTCAGGGAAAGACTTTCTCCTAATACCCAACTTAAACCTCCCCTGGTGCTACCTAAAGCAATTTCCTTTTGTCCTATCACCTGTTACTAGGAAGAACACACCAACCCCCACCTGGCTCCAACCTTCTTACAGGGAGCTGTAAAGAGCAATAAGGTCTCTCACCCAGCCTCCTCTTCTCCAGGCCAAACACTCTCAGCTGCTCCTCACCACCCCTGCTCTCCAGACCCTTCAGCAGCTTTGGTCGCCTTTTCTGGGAACGTTCCAGCGCCTCAGTGTCCTCCTTGGAGTGAGTGCCCTAAACCAACCCAGTACTCAAGGAGCGGTCTCATCAGTGTCAAGGATGAAGGGACAATCCTGCTGATCCAGGCCAGGATGCTGGTGGCCTTTTTGTCCACCTGGCCACCCTGCTGGCTCATCTTCAGCTGCCGTCAACCAACACCCCTAGGTCTTCCTCTTCTAGGCAGTTTCCAGCCACTCTGCTCCATACCTGGAGTATTCATGAGATGGTTGTGACCCAAGTGCAGGACCAGACACTTGGCCTTGCTGAGTTGCCCTTGACCCAGCTAGCCTGTCAGGTCCCTCTACAGAGCCTTCCTGCCCTCCAGCAGGTCAACACTCTCTCTGAGATGAGTGTCATCTGCAAACTTACTGAAGGTCCAGACCATGGACCAAGCTACAAAAGAGGGCAAGGTCTTTGTTTTGGAGAAAATGTTTTGAAGACAATCACAGAACGTCAGGGGATAGAAGGGACCTCCAAATCTCATCCAATCCAACCCCCCTGCCACAGCAGGAACACCTACAGCAGATCACACAGGAACACATCCAGATGGGCTTTGAATATCTCCAGAGAAGGAGACTCCACAACCCCCCTGGACAGCCTCTTCCAGGGTTCTGTTATCTCACAGAGAAAAAATTCCTCCTCATGTTTCCATGGAACTTTCTATGCCTCAACTTCCACCACTGCCTCTTGTGCTCTCCTTGGGCATCACTCAGCAGAGCCTGGCTCCAGCCTCTGGCCACTCACCCTACACATCTTTCTCACCATGACTGAGGTCACTGCTCAGACTCCTCCTCTCCCAGCAGCACAGCCCCAGCACCCTCAGGCTCTCCTCCTAAGGAAGATCTTCCACTGCCTTCATCATCTTTGTGGCTCTATGCTGGACTCTCTCAAGTAGATCCCTGAGGTCCTTCCTGAACTGGGGGGACCAGAACTGGACACAATCTTCCAGCTGTGGCCTCAGCCAGGCAGAGTGGAGGGGCAGTAGAACCCCTCTGGACCTACTCACCACAGCCCTTATAATCCACCCCAGAATCCATACCTTCAGGATACCCCCTCTAGCACACCCCCCTCAGGCTCCTCCTCTCCCAGCAGCACAACCCCAGCTCCCTCAGACTCTCCTCCTATGGAAGACCTTCCACTCTACTTTTGTGTCTCTTCACTGGACTCTTTCAAGCAGTTCCCTAGGTACCTTCTTGAATGGAGGAGCCCAGAACTGGACACAATCTACTTTGATTATCTCAAACCCAGAGACTGCATCACTACTAGAAAAAAATGCTGCCACATTTATCAATCTCAAGATTAAACTTTGATTAATAGAAGCATTTCAGATGCATGCATCTATAGAGATGAAATGATGATCTATGGCATCACCTTTCCAGGGGAAAAAAAAAAAAAATCCTAATTAAGATTAAACTTGCCCCTGTGGTAAATGGGAAATTATTTAATTATAATCCAAATTATCTAAATTGAATAGCTTCAATTTCAAAGGCTGGCTCACAGGGTGCTAAGAAGCTCATTAAATTCAATTAGCAGTAATGTACGGCTGTCATGCTTCCTATCTACAGCACAGGAGCAGAATGAAACTCTGATTATTTCCCTGTAGGGCATTATTAATATCACCTCCCAGACAAAAGGGAAGCTTGGAATGATCTCTAAGATCTGCTTACCTTTTCCCTCTGTAGACCTGAAGTGCCTCAGATAAAAGAATCATTAATGGAGACATGATACGGTAGGAGGAGAAGAGAAGGCTTCTTAGTGGCCTTTCAGTATCTGAAGAGGGCAATAGGAAAACTGGGAGGGACTTTTCAGGGTGTCAGGTAGTGATAGGACTGGGGGGAATGAGGCAAAGCTACAAGTGGGTGGATTCGGGCTGGATGTTAGGAAGAAGTTCTTCGGCATGAGGGTGGTGAGAGATTGGCACAGGGAGGTGGTGGTAGCCTCATCCCTGGGTGTTTTTATGGCCAGGCTGGACATGGCCCTCAGCAACCTGATCTAGTGTGAGGTGTCCCTGCTCACAGCAGAGGGGCAGCTGGAAGCAGAGGATCCTTGAAGTGTCTTCCAACCCTGACAGTTCTGATTCTATGATTTTAAGTAGATTTAAAATAAAGCTACCTTATGGAATTAGATGGTCAGAGAATCATGGAATGGGTTGGGTTGGAAGAAACCTTTAAAGGTTACCTAGTCCAACATTCCTGTAGTCAGCAGGGACATCTACTACTAGAGCAGATTGCAAGGAGCTCCAGACAACTTGACTTGGAAAGTTTCTAGGCATGAGAAAGTTTATTGAATCATTGTTCAGGAGCAAGAATCCAGACACTGTGTATAAATGGATGGCCAAAAGCTGAGAGTCCTGCCGCTGTTGAGCACAGAGAAGAGCAGCCCCAGAGGCAATCTGAGCAATGCTTGGAAAGAGATAAAGGGTGGGGGTCAAGGGGATGGGAGCAGACTCTTGTCAGTGGTGGCCAGTGACAGGACAAGGGGCAAGAGGTTCCATACAAACAAGAAGGAAAAACTTATATATCGTGAGGGTGCTGGAGCTGGGGGGACTGTGCAGGCTGCTCAGGGACGTTGTGGAGCCTCTTTCTCCAAATGCTTTCAAGATCTATCTGGATGTGTTCCTGTGTGGTCTGTCCCTAGGTGCTCCTAGGTTAGCAGGGCTGTTGGACCTCTGGAGGTTCCTTCCAATCCCTGACATTCTATATTCTATGCTTGTAATCCAACCTTAAACTAGACTCATCTGCCTCCTCTACATCCCTTCCAGTTGCCCTGCAATGCCAGTGCCTGTCCAAGCCTAGTGTTATGATGTTGGTGGACAGCATGGTTATCCAAGTCTGTACTACACCGACAGGCAATCCTGTGATGTCTTCTCTGCTTCTAGCCCCTGAAGAACAGCAGCAGCTTCTCTGGTTCATGATGACAGCGACTCTGAAGGAGATGTGAAAAGGAAATGAGCACTAACCCTGCCCTGTGTTTATATTTAAAGATAGACTTTCCCACAGAGTCAATGTTTTGTGTTGACCTACAGCTAGATAAGGTCAAAAGAAGATCTGACAATTCTCAACACTCTTTTAGACAGTTTACTCATTGCCATCTCCAACTTGTATGTTGGCAGTGCAACATCATTCCTCACAGGACTCCAGGAGCTAAGCTGACTGGCTGCTCCAGGACTCTGCTCCCAACAGCATCCACAGCAACACTATGAAGATGCTGAAGGGGCTGCAGTGCTGCCCTGTGAGAAGAGGCTGAGTGACCTGGGGCTGTTTGGTCTGATGAAGAGAAGACTCAGAGGGGATCTGATCCATGTCCATAAATATTTGAGGGCTGGCGGTGAAGAGGGAGGGGACAAACTCTTCTCAGTTGTGCCCTGGGATAGGAAAAGGGGTAAGTGGTATGAACTACAGCATAGGAAGTTTCACCTCAACACAAGGAAGAATTTCTTTGCTGTAAGGGTGAGAGAGCAGTGGCACAGGCTGCCCAGAGAGGTTGTGGAGTCTCCTTCTCTGAAACCTTTCCAGCCCAGTCTGGATGTGTTCCTGTGCCACCTGTCCTGCATTCTCTGGTCCTGCTCTAGCAGGGGGGTTGGACATGATGATCTATGGAAGTCCCTTCTAACCCCTACCATCTTGGGATCCGTGAACACAAAGATACCCTGTGGGAAGTTCTTTATCTCTGACATCATTGCTCTCTCTTTCTCTATACACAGAAGAGCACAGTGTTCTCTGTGCTTGGTGAACTGGAGAACAATTAAGGTTGGCAAAGACCTCTAAAGCTCATCAGGACTAACCTTCTACCCAATGCTCCATGCCCTGAAGTGCCACATCTTCTCCTTTTCCTAAACACTTTCAGGGATGGTGACTCCACCACATCTCTGCACAGCCTGTTCTACTGCTTCCCCACTCTTTTAGTAAAGAAATATTTCCTAAGATCCAAAATGATTTCTAATATCTAAAAGAAGAAAATGTAGAGGTGTTTGAGAAGGGCTGTGCTGCCATTCAGCACAGGCAGAAGAGGAGTCCTGCACCTAGAGAGAAGTATTTCTCTGCACCAGAACGGGGGAGGGGTTGACCTCCTGGGAAGCAGCTCCATGGGGAAGGACCTGGGACTGCCAGCAGACAAGTTCACCAAGAGCCAGCAATGTGTCCTCATAAGCAAGAGGGCAAACGATCTCCTGCAGTATATTAAGAAGGGTGTGAACAGCAGGTTGAGGAAGGTTCTCGGCCCCCTTCTCTCTGTCCTAGTGAGGCCACAGCTGGAGTACTGTGTCCAATTCTGGGCTCCTCAGTTCAAGAGAGACAAGGAGAGAGTTCAGCAGAGGCTACAAAGATGACAAGGGCATGTAAGAGGGAAAGGCTGAAAGCACTGGGGCTGTGGAGCTTAGAGAAGAGCAGCCTGAGAGGTGAATCTTCTTAGTGCTAAAGGGTGGGGCAAGAGGATCTCATAGGATCTCAGAACCATAGAATCAGACAGGTTGGAAGAGACCTCCAAGATCATCCAGTCCAACCTAGCACCCAGCCCTGTTCAATCAACTAGACCATGGCACTAAGAGGATGGGACCAAAGTCTTTTCAGTGGTACCCACCAACAGGACAAGGGACAAAGAGCACAAACAGGAACCCAGGAGGTTCCATCTGAACATAAGGAGAAACTTCTTTGCTGTGAGGGTGCTGGAGCCCTGGAGCATGCTGCCCAGAGGCACTGTGGAGTCTCTTTCTCTGGAGAGATTCCAAACCTACCTGGACACAATTCTAGGCAATGTGTTGTGGTTGACCCTGCTCTAGCAGTGAGGCTTGACTATATGATCCCCAGAGATCTCCTCCAATCCCCATCATTCTGTGACTCCATGACTGACAGAAGGAATACTTAGTGTTTCAGATCAGCATTTGGAATGAGAGAGAAAGGAAGAGCTGAGACTTTTTCAGTGTCCTGCCTTTCTGGGCTCTGCAGAGTGTTCTGTATTCATTACAGGAAAACATTGCAAGGAAGGTATGACCGAGAGGAAGAGTGACCACTTTTAAGTGCCCATGAGACTGTCCCCTTGGCAGCATTTGTTATCCATGGCTGTGTTTCACAAACAAGCAGAGGGAGAGCCCAACCTGCTAACTCACATATGCCACTAACAGGGAAATTTCAGTTTCCTTTCAAATTTCATCATCCAACGTCTCAACCTGAGGGGTTTATTGTACAACACACTAATGTTACAGAACAAGCCAATACACTCTTTCTTTCTTCCCAGTACACACATGAATGCTGATCTTGTTCAGGTCAGGCAATTCAGCCTGCCCTTTGATTTTGCATAACCATTTTGCTTCCTTTTTGTGCTCCAGCTTTGCCTGCACTTGGTTAACTGCATCTGCACGGATGAAACCTCATATACCATGTACACTGATGTCATTTTGGGTTTGTCTGAAGAACAGATTGGATAACTTCTAAACTTCTTGGAAACATGCACCTCAGGGCTAGGTTTGTCCAGCCACGTGTTTAAAGCAGAGGACTGAAGCTCAGAACCTGCAGAGTTCTCAATGTATTAAAAAGGAAAGGCAAGTGAAAGCAGAGATACCCACGGCACACTCCTCTCCCACGAATGTTCAGTTGGATGAAGAGTGGAAATCAAGCAGAAAGCAAAGACATGCTTATGGGTTTGCTCTCCAGTTTGGGTTTTTAGCAGAAAGTACAGCAATGTCCCTGAAGACCTTGTTCCTTCGATGTACATCTTTGGATCAGGCCTCTGTGAAACTGTTGACCAAGCACATTATGAATGCAATGTTCATGAAGAGCACTCACTGCTGTACTTTCAGGGACTCATGGAGTCCTGGCAGCTGTTTGTTACAAGCTTAGGGGAAAATATTTCTGGATGGAGTCCAAAAGCAGAGCTTAAAGCATTTATTTTTGTTCCTACAGCTACACTGGAGTCAGCACATTAGAAGAAAGGGCATTACACTGTGACAAGTAGGTCATGGCTAGATGAGAGGCTGAAAAAGTTTTGCATCCTCCTACAAACTCTGTAGTTAATCTCCCATACCTCTGCCGCCTTAGAAGCTGAAAGATGTAGTTTGATACCATTCCAAGATAAGTTGAGAAAGGTAGGAAGAGAAACACTTAGTAAGAAATGTAGAGTTGAAAATGGAAGGCAAGGAGAAACTGATCCATTTGGCAACTCTACTATAGGCTGTCAGCAAGGCAGGGATATATGGTTCAATCTATATGCACTCTGACCTCTTCTGTGGAGAAGGAGCAAGAAGGGTGGTGGTAATCATCTGAATCTTAATGTTGTCATCCATAGGAATGCCATGTCTGGGGCACCAGCTCTAAGTGGAACCAGCTACCTTCTAAACCCTCCAAATACAATTGGCATTACTGTGAAGAAGGTGATCATGAAGGTGTGTGGGTGGCAACAATCACATCATAGGTTGGGTCTTCTCCAAGAAGAGTGCCCAGTTGACCAAGCTCTGCATGGATACATAGGCTGAGAGCAGTGCCAACTGTATTGACTCATGCTCCAAAGACCAGGTAGTCTGCTGATGTCATTTTGGTCCAAAGGCCAGGTACAGTCTGCTGATGTCTTTATGGTTGGTTAAGCATAGTTACCAGTTAATAAAGGTCACAGGTAAGACGGCCAAGTGCTGAAGTGTTAGGTTTGAGTCCTCCTACTGATTCTGCAGTGAAATTCCTGTTGAGTTGCAAGCTCAGTGATGTACACCAAGAGTGTACCAGGGTTTGGTAGAAAGAACCCTGCTGTTTTAGGCATCCAGCTGTTAATGAGAACTTTGTGGGATCTCATCCCATCTGTTTAGGTTAGGCTGGTTTAGGTTATGGCCCTAGCTTAAGTATTTGAGTTGCATTCAGGAGATGGATGTGTCCTGCAGGTTGCAGCAGAAACTAAGAGGGTTTAACTGTTTAAAGTTTTGAAGGTCTTCAGTTTAGGGCTATCCTAAGTTTCTAGATAGTGGTCAGGATTATAAGGCCCTTGTAACAGTGCTCTGGAAATCAGAAAGTAAAGATTAAAACCAGAAACTTAATGCTTCATCCTAGTCAGGAGCTACTGCAAGCCTCTCTATCTATGGTTGTATCAATTAATTTTTACTACCACCTGAGTTCAAGTCTAGTTGGACTTGATCTGAAAAGGTCTCTTCCAACCTCAATGGTTTCAAATAAGAGAGAATGGCCTCGAGCTGTCACTGGATAGGTTTGGACTGGACATGAGGAAGACTTTTTCCCAGTAAGAGTGATCAGGCATTGGAATGTGCTGCCCAGGGAGGTGATGGAGTCACCAACCCTGGATGTGTTTAAAGGTTGTTTGAATGTGGTGTTTGGTGTTTAGAGTGCACCCTGTAGAGTAGGGTTCTGGGTTGAACTTGGTGGTCCCAAGGGGTTTTGCCAACCTGAATGTTTCTGTGATTCTGTTCTATGATTTTCCTCTGACTCTTCAAGAACCTAAAATGCTTGAGGAATCCTGCATCTATAAATTAGGTTACTTCTTGGGACAAAAAGACCAAAGGACCACCCAGATGTGCCTAGTTTGAACACAATATGCATCCCATCTTTGATGCAGCAGTGTTCTGTGCAATGCCCAGATCAAAATAAAACCACTGTGATGAATTCAAGACAGTTCAGGAAAATAACTGCTGAAAGCTCTCAGTAATGACCATCTAGAGACTTTAGAGACAATTTTAAGCCTCCTTACTTCAATTACTGACATAATGGAATCAAGATCACTTTGGGTTCAAGCTGCAGAGCTGTCCCTAAGTGCTTGATGAGAAAATAAATATCTGTCTTTGGAGGGATTTTGTTTTCTATGACCCTACTCCAGCTCTGATACAGCTCAGGTGCATATCATTGGCTTGGACCTCTCAGAAACTGTGTTACAGGAAACATCTGTGGCAAAGTGCATAGCCCAACGCTATGCAAGACATGAAAGGCAGAGGTAAAATAAAGGAGAAAAGGACTGTCAGGGATTCAAGAGAAGCACCAAAGATGGGGGGGGGAGGGGGAAAATCTAAGGGGGGAACCAGAGATGGAATATGGCAGTTCAGGAACATAAAAGACCACCTCATTCCAAAAAGCAAATGACCCTTCCCCATACAGACCACCAAGACTCACCAAGTGCCTCATTGAGGATGATGAAGGATATTAATGGTTAACCTGATGCACAGTTAGCTCCAGCTCCTTCCTTTGTATCTCACCAATAAATTATTGTTTTCTACTTATAATTGGCACATATCCTACTTACAGTTCCTTGTGTATAGCAAAAGTCACCCAGACTGACCCAGAGAGTGTCACACACTTCTCAGAGGGCTTTTTCCTCTTTCCCCAGTGCAAGTTATACCATACAGGGCATGGCACACTGAGTGGCAAATATCCCAATCCAGTATCACATCACAGAACCATTTCGGTTGGGATAGACTTTGAGATCACCAAGTCTCACCATTAACCCAGCACTGCCAAGTCATCCTAAACCATGTCCCTCAACACCACACCTACATGGCTTTGAAATACCTCCAGGGACAGTGATGGCACCACTGCTCTGAGCAGCCTTTCCAAAGGCTTCACAACCCCAAAGCAGAAGTTTTTCCTCATGTCTAACCTAAACCTCTGCTTATACAACCCAAGGCCTCGACCTAACATCCTTTCAGATAGTGGTAGACAGTGATAAGGTCTCACCTCAGCCTCCTTTTCCCCAGGATGAATGCTTCCAGCTCCCTCAGCTGCTCCTCCCCAGCCCTGTTCTCCAGACTTTGGTTGAAAGCTTTGTTGCCCTTTTCTGGACACACTCCAGCACCTCAATGTCCTTCTTGGAAGATTGCTACAGCAGTGATGCAAATATTAAACAGCACAGTCCCAGCACGGACCCCTGAGGGACACCACTTGTCACTGATCTCCACTGAACTTCAAGCCACTGAGTGTCACACTTCAGATACAACCATACAGACAATTCCTTACCCACTGAACAGTCCACCCAGCAAATCCATCTCTCTCCAATTTGGTGAGCAGGATGTTGTGGGGACCCTATTATTCCTTTGCTTATCATCTTTTGAGGCTTGAATTGTGTGAGAAGCATTGGAGGGAGAGAAGAATAAAGAATCATAGAATCAGAGCATGTCAGGGGCTAGAAGTGGCCTCCAAAGCTCATCCTGTCCAACTCCCCTGCCAGAGCAGGAGCACCTACAGCAGGTCACACACAAACACATCCAGGTAGGTTTTGAGTATCTCCAGAGAAGAAGACTCCACATTTCCCCTGGGCAGCCTCTTCCAGGCTCTGTCATCTTTACAGTACCAAAAAAAAATAATTAAAAAAATTCCTCCTCCTGTTTCCATGGCACTTCCTATGCCTCAGCTTCCACCACTGCCCCTTGTCCTCTCACTGGGCATCACCCAGCAGAGCCTGGCTCCAGCCTCCTGGGGCTCACCATGCACATCTTTATAAACATTGACAAGGTCACCCCTCAGTCTCCTCCTCTCCCTGCAGCACAGCCCCAGCTCCCTCAGGCTCTCCCCCTAAGTTGTTCCATTCATCATCTTTGTGGTTCTGCTCTGGACTCTCTCAAGCAGTTCTATGTCTTGAACTGAGGGCCCATAACTGGACACAGAGCTCCAGATGCAGCCTCACCAGGTCAGAGTAGAAGGGCAGGAGAACCTCGACCTACTAGCCACAGCCCTTTTAATACACCCCAGATGGATGGGTGCTCTTGCTCTGAAACACCTCAGAAGCGAGTCCCACTGTTTTGCTTGCTGCTCTTCACTTGCACAGAAACTAGCAAGAGGCACGATGCAAACTGCAGTGTGAATCAATTACATGAGGAAAACACACAGGCTATCTTCTGGCAGTGGAAGAGAACTGCTGTTGAAGTAGAGGCTTACTGTTTTCTATCCTAGGATACCTTTTACACTGTGAGAATCACAGAATTAACCAGGTTGGAAGAGACCTTCAAGATCATCAAGTAGAACTTATCACTCAACACCTTCTAATTAATGAAACCCTGGCACCAAGTGCTTCATCCAGCCTCCTTTAAACACCTCCAGAGATGGGGACTCCACCACCTCCCCAGGCAGCCCATTCCAATGCCAATCACTCTCATTCTGAAGAACCTCCTCCTAACATCCATTCTGAACCTGCCCTGCTGCAGCTTGAGGCTGTGTCCCCTTGTTCTGTGCTTGGCAAAAGAGACCAACCCCACCTGGCTACAGCCTCCCTTCAGGTAGTTGCAGACAGCAATGAGCTCTGCCCTGAGCCTCCTCTGCTGCAGGCTGCACACCCCCAGCTCCCTCAGCCTCTCCTCACAGGGCTGTGCTCCAGGCCCCTCACCAACCTTGGTGCCCTTCTCTGGACATGTTCCAGCATCTCAGTTTCTTTCTTAAACTGAGGGTCCCAGAATGGGACACAGTACTCAAGATGTGGCCTAACCAGTTCTGAGCACAGGGCAGAAGGACTTCCCTGGTCCTCCTGGTCACACTGTTCCTGATACAGGCCAGGATGTCATTTGCCTTCATGGTCCTTAAAAGGCAGGAGGGACAGGGCTGAGGAGGAGCTATAGACTAGCAACAAAATGGATTGCTGCCAGGTGTAAATACACTTCATTCATGTCTTGTTAGGGGAACAGAGGAAGGGCAGTTGTTATATACATTATAGTGTGCCACAGAAAATGCTGGCAGTGTTTTGCTGTGCTGTCACAGGCAGAACACTGAGGACACAAAGCATCATATTTCATACAGCTGCTCCCCTCCTATCTTTACAGAACCATCTCAACCATTTCTAATAATAATTTTCTGCTCCTTAACTCTGCATAGCAAAGAGCACTGCTGGAGAGTAAAAGCATGTTGCACCAAGCTGCCACTCCAGAAATCAGCTGCTTTGTTGTCAGCTAACTTGTGAAAGCATATCTGAAAAGAGAACCTTCGGACAGGGGCTGCCAGAGAGCAGAGCTTCTACAATATGTGGGACAGAAAAGCAGGGCTACCCAATGGCCTGAAATTGTGTTTGGAGAAGAGGGGGCTGAGGGGAGACATCACTGCCCTCTACAACTTCCTGAAAGGAGTTCACAGATGTACATACTCTATGGAAAGGCCACTTCATGGCCAAAAAAATCCCAACAACCTCACTTGTCCCACCCCTGAAAGTCTTTAAGGCCAGGCTGGATGTGGCTCTGGACAACTTGATCTAGTGGCAAGTGTCCCTGTCATAGAATCAACCAGCTTGGAAGAGACCTCCAAGATCATCCAGTCCAACCTAGCACCCAGCCCTAGCCAGTCAACCAGACCATGGCACTAAGTGCCTCAGCCAGGCTTTTCTTGAAGACCCCCAGGGACGGTGCCTCCACCACCTCCCTGGGCAGCCCATTCCAATGTCAATCACTCTCTCTGTGAAGAACTTCTTCCTAACATCCAGCCTAGACCTACCCTGGCACAACTTGAGACTGTGTCCCCTTGTTCTATTGCTGGTTGCCTGGGAGAAGAGGCCACCCCCCACCTGGCTACAATGCCCCTTCAGGCTAAACAGGCCCAGCTCCCTCAAACCTCTCCTCATAGGGTTTGTGCTCCAGGCCCCTCACCAGCTTTGTTGCCCTTCTCTGGACACCTTCCAGCACCTCAACATCTCTCTTGAATTGAGGGGCCCAGAACTGGACACAGCACTCAAGGTGTGGCCTGACCAGTGCTGAGTACAAGGCAAGAATAACCTCCCTTGTCCTACTGGCCATGGCAGGGGAGTTGGAACTGGATGATCCTTGAGGTTCATCCCAACCCTGTGTGACGGATTATGCAAAATTAATAATCTGTATTAATTTTGATATCCAGGTGAAGATTGTTAATAACTATGAAAACTGTTTATTAACACTAAAACTCACCAGAAAACTTATTCACAAGGTTAAAAAAACGCAAGGTTTGGAAATTTATACACATAAGGAATAGGCAAAATTAGAGCACTTCTTTCTTCAAGTGGCAAATGCAAACATCACACTGGAAGAGGAGATTCTTACAGTTAATAATACCACTTATCCACTAGAGGACACAGGAAGCTCCTTTCTGCTTATGGCAGAAGGCAATTAGTGAATTAGAAGAGGCTTTAAGTATTTGCTCACAAAATATTGTCAGACAGTACCCAAAGCATGTGGAGGGGTTGCTGTTGGTGGTCTCAAAGCTGTTAAAGGGTTTGGAATCCCAGGCTCTTTTCTCAGGAAGCCTGGAGTCTAGAGCATAGTCTCTAACTTGATTCCTCTTGATTCCTAATTCAGCAGAAGCCTTGCAGAGGGGGCAGGCAGGATGCAGTGAGGAGCAGCAGCACCAGCAGCAGGCACAAACAGAATGGCAGAGCACACTGCATTTACATGTGTATTTCTTTTATCAATGTGGGCTGAGACTAAAGGCCTTTGGACATGGAATAGCCAATGGGAATGGAAGCCAAGCTTGAAGCCATAGGCTTGCTTTACCCAAATTTGGGAAAAGCATAGGCCTTGCACAAGGCAGGCACAAGCTAAGAGTCCTTAGACTCAGTGGCCCCAGGTTCTTTTGTCTTCTTTCCCATGGTTGCTTCTCCCCAAAACAGAAGGAGGGAGAGCAGAAAAACATGCCTGGGCAAGCCAGGACATGGATAAGCTTATTTTGGGGCCTATCAGACCTACCACAGCACCCTGACACTTCTAGGATTCTGTTATCATGAATTTAGACTATCAGACCCAAATACAATAGTTGGGACTGTTTTGGCAGACCAGCATTCATCAGGATAAAACATCTTGCTAGAGGTTGGAATTTATCCATGCCCATGGCCAAAAACATTCTTTAAAGAACAGCATGACCACATCTCTGAGTTAAAGCAAGCTCTGCTTTCCCAGTAACATGACTGGTTAAACCAGGGGGGGTTGGGGTGAGGTGAGGCTGAGTCTCTCCTCTCACACAGGACAACAGAAAACAGCCTCAGATTGTGCCAAAGCAGGCTGAGGTTGGATACTAGGAAATACTTCTTCCCAGAAAGGGTTCTCAAGCATTGGAACAGGCTGCCCAGGGAGGTGGGTAGAGTCACCACCTCTGGAAGTGTTTAAAAGATGAGCAGATGTGGTGCTGTGGGATGTGGTTTAGTGACAGCAGCTTAGCAGTAGTGGTGGGATTGTGAGCTCTAGGCAAGTGGTTGGACTTGATGATCTCAAATACCTCTTCCAAAATCAACAGTTCTATGAGTAATTTTAATTTAATGCTCTTGAGAACTGAGTACTTTTTGCTCACCACAAAGCATTTAAGAAAAATCAATCATAGAATGCATTGGGTTGGAAACACTAGAAGACCTCTAGAGATCCCAACTCCCTTACAGTAAGCAGAGAGCAACCACAACTAGGTCAGGTTGCTCAGAGCTCCACCAAGCCTGGGCAAGGGCCTATACAGCTTTGCTGTGCACTCCCCAAGGCAGAACGCTCTCCTGGTTTTCTTTTCTGTCTGTGGATCAACAAAATGGACTGTTATTCCACCTAGAAACTGGGTTAATTGCTGGCTTTGATGATCTTAAAGGTCTCTTCCAACCAAAGAAACTCTAATTTGACCTAGCAATGCTGGGTTGATGGTTAGACTTGATAATCTTAAAGGTCTCTTCCAAGCAAGGCAGTTCTACAAGTAATCAGAGATCCAGAGAAGAGAAGTATATGTAAAATTGATTAATGAGATGGAATTTGACATGAAAGAAAGATTCAAAGGAATAAATAAGCAGGGAAAAGTCACAGCTGGCATAGTTAGCAGCCATATAATAACATTAAGAGAAACCAAACACATAAAGCATGTTACACAAGGGCGGGGTGGAGAGGGAAAGGTTTCCTAAATGGAAGGAAGCTCTGACTTCTTTGCTGCTTTTCTGTACTTCTGATCAGGAACTGACTTCAAAAGGTAACAACTTTTACTGCACCACATCATAGAAATACAGATTGGTAGGGGGTGGAAAAAACCCTTGGAAGATAGAGTCTAACAGCCCTGCCAGAGCAGAATCACCTAGGGCAGGTCACACAGAAACATATCCAGATGGATCTTGAAAGCTTCCAGAGAAAAAGACTCAAACAACCTTTCCAAGCAGTCTTCTCCAGGGCTCCAGCACCCTCCAATTGAGGTGGAGTGTTCTCTGTTCCAGTTTGTATCCACTGCTCCTTGTCCTGTCACAGGCCACCACCGTAAAATGTCTGGCCCCTGCTTCTTGGCACATATTCCACAGATATTCATAAACAATATTTCTTCTCAGTCTGCTCCAGGCTACACAGCCTCAGGTCTCTCAGCCTTTCCTCGTCAGACCCTTCATCATTCTCACAGCCACCACTGAAGACTCTCCTCTCACAGCCAAAAGAACTTCCCCTCACTCCCTTTCTCGTTTGGAGCAGAATGACTTTTCCAACTGCCTTTAGCTCTAACCCAGCAGCTCCTGAGCAAGAGCTCAGTACCTCTCACAACTCGGGGAAGCTGGCAGCCTCTCTCTTGTACAAAGGTTCTCTTAGCATCACTGCATATCTCATTTTTTCTCAAAAGCCTTAGGGAAGACCACACAAAATCAGTGTGCTTTATGAAAACCAAAACCTAAAAAAAGCTTTATCAGCAGGAAAGTGACTTTTTCCCTCAAGAACTATGTGTAACTACAACACATCATTTCATTATTATTGAATGAAAGGGACTCTGAGACACCAACAGCTCTGTTTTATCACAGGTAACTCACCACAAAATACTTTTAAGAAACCTGTTAGACCTGACCAGTTGTCTTACATATGATTTGCTTTAACAATCGAATACCTCACTAACACACACAATAGATCCAAGTCAGCACTGAACAGGAGCTTATGCTGTCGTTCAATTGAAAATGCTCACTGGGTACCAAGCGCTGAAAAAAAGCTGCAGGAAGCCTACTGTGACAAACTATCCATGCACAGGGTTTGAAAAGAGACTCAGCAGTTTGAAACGTGATTGGTAAGGGAAGGAAGGGAGGAAAGAGCAGGAGAGTGGGGCAAAAAAATGCAACCTTGAAGTAAGACAATGAAATTTCCTCTACCTTCTCAAACTGCAAAGTGACTCAAACAATAGGAGGCTGTAAGTCTGGAAAAAAAAAAAGGGGGGGAAGGGGAAATTACCCAACTGCATTTCAACAAGTAGGAGTAAATAAAGTGAAAATAGTTTTGCAGCTACCACTCACTGGAGTTAATGGTTTAGAAGTGATGCAGAGATTGGTGTCAACAGCCATTACAGATGTAGTCCAATACACAAGGCAAGAGCACCTGGCAGAGGACACCAGACCCCTGTGGCTAATTTGACTTGACACACCTTCATTTCTTTCAGCCTCTTTGGTGCAATATGTTTGATAACTAGTGGAGGGATACAGCCACATGAGCAAAATGCTCTGCAACAAACCCCACAAGCATCATTTCTCTACCTCAAAGACTATAGTGGCAAGGTACTAAACACTGGGGGCAGCCAATGAGTTCCATTCCTTGAGGTGAAGGATTGTGCTTGTCCTCATGTTCGATATGCAACAATGCAGGCAGCAAAGCAGGTCCACTCCTGAACTGCAGATTGCTAAACTTCAACAGAGTGCAATAATCTCAAAATCATTAAGGTTGAAAAAGATCTCCAAGACCAAGTGCAGTCATTACCTCACCATTGCCAAGTTACCCACTAAACTACATCCTTCAGCTGATGCTGGAGAATTGAGGTGAGAAGGGTGGTGGACAGGCTCTGCTCACTTGCTCCCTGGGATGGGACAAGCAGCAATGGATGGAGGCTGCAGCACAGGGGGTTCCAGCTCAGCACAAGGGGAGCTTCTTCACTCTAAGGGTCACAGAGCACTGGAACAGGCTCCCCAGAGAGGTTGTGGAGTCTCCTTGTCTGGAGCCTTTGAAGGCCTGTCAGAATGTGCTCCTGTGTGACCTGAACTATATTGCATGGTACTGCTCTGGCAGAGGGGGTGGACTCGTGAGCTCTTTGGGTCCCTTCCAACCCTGACATCCTGTGAGCCTGTTATGTGTTATACACATCTTGAATACTTTACAGGAGGATGATTCCACCCCTCCCTGGGCAGCCTGTTCCAAAGCTTAATCATATTTTCAAGAAAGAAATTGTTCCTAATCATCAACTTAAAATTCCTGATACAACCTGAGGCAATTTTCTCTCATCCTAAAACTTGTTATTTGGAAGAAGAGACTGCTCCCCATCTCACTCCATTCTCCTTTGAGGCAGCTGCAGAAAGCAATGAGGTCTGCCCTCAGCCTCCCCTTCTCCAGATTAAACACCCTCAGTTCCCTCAGTTGCTCCTCACCAGCCCTGTTCTCACCAGCATCATCATCCTTCTTGGGCACAATCCAGCACTTCAACATCCTCCTTGGAGAGAAAGGCCCAAAACTCAACCTAGTATTTTAGTTCCTCATCTCATGACACAACATTTTATTTGAGCCTCCTTTCAAACTGAAAGAAATAAATTAATGGGAATGCTTTTAAAACCCAGGTGAAAACACAACATCAGTTCAGAGTACAATCACTCCAATCAATGAGCAGGAGCTCCTGCCAGCAGCTTTAAGAAATATCTTCTATCTCATGAAGACAGAGTGCATAGAGATATAAAACCCAACATGGTTGTATACCAATTTGACATTAGATATATATTCAGTATATAGAGAAAACTATAATGCATCAGAGAGGTAGCCATGAGTGAGTTCTAAGCCTCTTGATGAATGGAGATTAATGTCACAGAGCTGAGCTAACACATATTATAGTGACAGAACAATAGTAATAGCTCCTCCTGCCACAAGGGCTTTTATCTGTGGAGCTCAGAGCCCTCAACAAGCACTAATTGAAGCTCACAACATCCCTGAAAGGTAGGGGCATTTTATTATCTGCCTGCTACAAACTGGAAAATGAAGGCACAGATAATTAAACCTGCTTGTCTCAGGCCACTGAATCACAGAATGGGTTGGGTTGGAAGGGATCTTAAAGCACAGCTAGTTCCAATCTCTCTGCCATGGCCAGGGACACCTTCCACTATCCCAGGTTGTCCAGCGTAGCCTTGCACACTTCCAGGGAAAGGACATCCACAGCCTCCCTGGACAACCTGTTCCAGTGCATCACCACCTTCACAATAAAGATTTTCTTCCTCACCTTCAAGTTTAATCTCTCCTCTTCCACCTCAAAGCATTTCCCCTCATCCTATCCCTACAAACCAATAAAAAAAGACTTCCAAGATCAGCAAGTCCAACCACTAACCTAACACTGTCAATTCCACCACTAAACCATGTCCTTCAGCACCACATCTATACCTGCCTGTGAGCAGCTCTGAGGAAAAGGACCTGGGGGTCTGGGGTGATGCAAAGCTCAGCATGAGCCAGCAGTGTGAGTGCAGCCCAGACAGAAACTGTGTTCTGGGCTGCAGCAAGAGCAGCGTGGCCAGCAGGGCAAGGGAGAGGATTCTGCCCCTTTACTCTGCTCTCTTGAGACTCCACCTGGAGTACTGTGTGCAGTTCTGGAGCCCCCAGCACAAGAAGGGCACAGAATTGTTGGAACAAGTCCAGAGGAGGCCACAAAGAAGTTCAGAGAGCTGCAGCAGCTCTGCTCTGAGGACAGGCTGAGAGAGTTGGGGCACTGCAGCCTGGCTTCCAGAAGACCTTGGAGTGACCTTCCAGTATCTGAAAGGGGCTACATGAGGGATGGGGAGGGACAGGGAGGGATAACTGACAAGTTCTTATAATGACAGGAGGAGCAGGAATGGGTTTAGAATGTCAGAGGGGAGACTGAAAACAGATGCTAGGAAGAAGTTCTTTGCAGTGAGGGTGGTGAGACACTGGCACAAGTTGCCCAGGGAGCCTGTGGCTGCTCCCTGCCTGGAATTGCTCAGGGCCAGGTTGGATGAGGCCTTGAGTGACCTGTTCTAGTGGGAGGTGTCCCTGCTTATGGTGAGGGTTTGGAACTAGATGAGCTTTGAGGTCTCTTCCGACCTAAACCATTCCATGATTCTATATACATGTTGAACACTTCCAAGGGTGCTGACTCCACCTCTCCTGGGCAGGCTGTTTCAATTCTTACCCAATGTTTCAGTGAAGAAATTGTTACTCGTACCTAAACTAAAACTCCAATGGTACAACTTGAGGCCATTTCCTCTCATCCTATCACTTGCTAAGTAGGAGGAAAAAGCAACTGCCCCATGTAGCTCCACTGCCACTGGTCCTGTCACTCAGTGCCACAAAAAAGAGCTGGGCTCCATCATCTTTGCACCCTCCCTTCATGTGTTTCACAGAATCAAAGACACACTCAGGTTGGAAATGCCCCTCAGGATCACCAAGTCCAATCCAGAGCTCTACTCTGCAAGGCTCACTCTAAACCATAGCCCTAAGCACCACATCCAAACCACCTTTGGTTGGTGACTCCACCACCTCCCTGGGCAGCACATTCTAACCTGACCACTAACTGTAGACATTTGTAGGACTTCTCTCAGCCCTGAGACTACAATGATTGTAGCATTCAGGGAAGTTAAGGGGGTGATGGAAGACTAAAGCAACTCTATCTAGAAGATTTTCACCCACAGTGGAATATTGCATCAATTTTATTGGACATTTCAATCAGTCCTGATTATTTCAACTCCTATGTGTCAAGCACCAGTGATCCAGAGTATTACAGGAATTGCCAAAAGCAAGAGACAGGACTAAGAAAACCACCACTGAGCTATTTCTTCACTATGAGAGAAAATGTGTGGCTAGCAGATCAAAGGAGGTGATTCTCCCTCTCTACTCCACTGTGGTAAGACCATAGCTGGAGCAACGTGTCCAGTTCTGAAGCCACTATTAGTAGAAGTATATGGAGATGCTGGAAGGTGTCCAGAGAAGGGCCACGAGGAAGATCAGAGGGCTAGAACTGCTCTGCTACAGGGACAGGCTGATAGAGTTGGGGCTGTTCAGTCTGGAGAGGGGAAGGCTCTGAGGAGACCTTCTTGTGGCCTTCCAGTATCTGAAGAGGGCCTATAAAAGCGCTGAGGAGGGACTTTTTAGGGTGTCAGGCAGTGATCACACTGGGAGAAATGAAGCAAAACTAGAAGTGGGTAGATTCAGGTTGGATGTTAGGAAGGAGTTCTTTACCAAGATGGTGCTGAGAGGCTGGCATAGCTTGCCCAGGGAGGTGGTGGTGGAAGCCTCATCCCTGGCTGTTTTGAAGGCCAGGCTGGATGTGGCTCTGGGCAAGCTGATCTAAGTGTGAGGTGTCCCTGTCCATGGCAGGGGGGTTGGAACTGGATGATCCTTGAGGTCCCTTCCAAGCCTGACAATTCTGTGATTCTCTGAAGTGCCTGTGAACAGCTATGGCTGTTAAATCGGTTAGTCAGCAAGGTCCCGATTGAAAGAAACGACATAGAAAGCATCTCAGGTCTTACTTAACTTTCTATTCCAAAGGGTTGATGCTGAGCCTGGGGGAGCGGCTGGTGACATGAGAAATCTATCTTCCAAATCACTCGGGTGTTTTTCAGTAATGAGTTCCCACTTCCCCAGCCCTGAAAGGCTGCGCAAATAGAGCCATAGATCACAGCAGCAGGGAGCTGGGCGAGCAGCGCTGCGGAGGCGCAAATGGCAGGGGCGGCTGCCTGCTAATGAAGAGAGCCATCACAAAGGCTTTACTCTGGAATTCAAAGCTGTCACTTTCCGTCTGAAACGAGGGATCCATTAGCTTAGTGCACTTTTTATTGCTATTGATTTGCAATCCTTTACTTTCTTTTAATTTCCAGACGGCATTGAACGCAGAACTGTTTTGGTTTGGGCTTTTTGGTTGTTTTTTGTGTGTGTGTGTGTTCATTTGGCAGAATGAGCCTTGACTAGTTGGCTTTCAAATAATTATTCTCACCCCACATTTTCTCCCCCCTGCCATCAGCTTCTCGACGAGGTTCATTAATACAGGCCTCCATTTACCTTAAGTATGGATTTGGCAGATTTGCTTTTAGCCACGTCTCACCTTACTGCAATAACTGTTTGTCACATCCTCTGGCTAAGCCAGTTTGACCCTGAACGATTCTTTCTTCTCTTGAAGTGTTAGGAAGGGGGTAAAGTACTTGGACAGATTTACTCATACTCAATAAAAAGGAAGAAGAGAAAAACTAAAGGCATTCTCTCAACTAACTTCAGCTGCAAGTAAATCAGCTGCTGTTCCCCTTGTCTGCTAAGAGAGGAAGTGCTTGAAATAATGCAGCTGAAAGGGGCAGAGGAATTCCAGAGCTGCAAGCCACAAATATCCAAATGGTTCCAATAATCCCAGCCAAGCATTAGGTGAAATTACATTTAACGCTGAGCTGAGGGGAGATTCAGACTGGAAGTCAGGGAGAAATTCTTGCCAGTGAGGGTGGCAAGGCACTGGAATAGGTTGTCTCCTTCTTAGAAGTTCAAGGTCAGGTTAGACAGGGCTTTGAGAAACCTGATGTAGTGAAAGATGTCCCTGCCCATGGCAGAGGGGTCGAAACTGGATGATCTTTAAGGTCCCTTTCAAACCAAACCATTCTATGATTCCATCATTAGGTGCATACCTGTGGGTGGCTGTTTCCCATCTCAGTGAGCTGAGTGAAGCAAAGAGGATCTTTATCTCAATTCAGTGAACTACTTCCAGCCTTGCACCACTCACACAAAATTCCTGGATTCCTGCCTCTGAACAACACATTTCCTCACACCATCCCCAGGTAAATTCAACATCACAGCTCTCCCCAGCCTGAGTGGCCTCCTCTGGTTTCAGATGTCCCTGCTGTCTGCAGGGATGTTACCAAATGATCTTTAGAGGTCCATTCCAACCAAAACCATTGTGTGATATTATGAAACACCTTGAAATCACCTTCAGACTTTAACTACTTCACAGTAAACTGCATCTTTTCTCTTACTTGGACACTTAACCCATGACACAAAATCCAGGTGCACTTTATAATCAACAGAAGAGAGTCACTTCACAACAACACCCTGAAACTGGGCTTAGAAAACTACTTTCTCCCAAAGCATCACAGAATGGTTTGGGCTGAAAGGGACTTCCAAAGCTCATCCAGTCTAACTGCTCTGCAGTCAGCAGGGACATCCTCCCCTACAGCAGGCTGCCTAGAGCCCTGTTGAGTCTCACCTTGAATGCCTCCAGGGATGGGGACCCAACCACCTCCCTGGGCATCCTGGTGCAGAATTTCTTCCTCACATCCAGTTTAAATGTGCTCTGCTCTAGTATGAAACACAGAATCAATCAGGCTGGAAAAGACCTTCAAAGATCATCAAGTCCAGCTTATCATACAACAGCTTTTAAATAACTAACCCATGGCACCAAGTGCCTCATCCAGCCTCCTTTAAACACCTCCATAGATGGGGACTCCACCACCTCCCTGGGCAGCCCATTCCAATGCCAATCACTCTTGCTCTGAAGAGCTTCATCCAGCCTGAACCTGCCCTGCTGCAGCTTGAGCCTGTGTCCTCTTCTTCTGTCCCTGGTTGCCTGGCAGAAGAGACCAACCTCACCTGGCTACAGATTCCTGTCACGTATTTGTGGAGAACAATGAGATCAGCCCTGAGCCTCCTCTTCTCCAAGCTGAACAACTCCAGCTCCCCCAGCCCATCCTCATAGCAGAGGTGTTCCAACCCCCTGATCTCAATCCAGGATTGAGTATTCACCCTATGAAAAAGGTAATATTCTCCTGAAGACTACATGACTGTTAAAGAAAGAGAAAGAAGGGGGTCAGAGAAGCACCTGGTTTGGTCCAATGAACAACATTTCTCTGCTGCAATAGAACTCCAGGTTTTACACCACACTTCTTACATTTCAATGATTTCCAGAGCTCAGGATGACTGCAGTATTTCAACTATTTTTATTTTGTTAAAAGTAGCCAGAACAAACTGCAGCCAATTTTAGATCCCCAGGCCTTTCCAAACTACCCCCTCATTATGCTCTTTTGCTTCATTCTGATCTGCACTGTCACAAGAGGCATTACACCTGGGTAGAGAGATTTTAATCAAAAAAAGCCAACCACCTAACTTCTAATTTATCACAGTGTCACAGTATCATCAGGGTTGGAAGAGACCTCACAGATCATCAAGTCCAAGCCTTTAGCACAGAGCTCAAGGCCAGACCATGGCACCAAGTGCCACGTCCAGTCCTGCCTTGAACAGCTCCAGGGACGGCGACTCCACCACCTCCCCGGGCAGCCCATTCCAGTGTCCAATGACTCTCTCAGGGAAGAACTTTCTCCTCAACTCAAGCATTTGAGGCAGAACAAATAAATAAGGAATAATTGAGGCAAACAACCTTTCAAGAAAGTGTTCCAGTTAGGAGTCAAATAAGGACTGCTGATTTCACACACACACATACACAAAGAGTTTTGTCACATTGTTCATTTGCTAAATTATTTTTTTCTGTCTTTCATTTTCAGCCTTTCCTTTAAAGCTGTCTGAATCCCAACTAAAAAGGAATCCTAGATTAAAAAGGTAATCATTAGGAATGGACATTTTACAACCACCTGAGCATTTATATAAAGAACTATTTTAGAGAGCTATGCATATTACTGTCTGATTTCCTAAAACCCACATCCTGTCTCAAGAGACCTACCTGAGGAAAACAAGTTCTTGTTTTCTTCAAAGCTGCAAACTGAATTCACCTATGTTCAAAAATGACAAGATAAAGGAACACTAAAACAAGCAAGGTGCCTCAAATCCTCCTCAAGAAACTTTGTTTTCCTCTTGAGAAGCAGTTTAAAATCTCAGATACAATAAACATTTGGGATCTCTATCGTTTTCTGCATCTGCAGTTTCCTGACTAACAAAGCTAGACAAAATCTTAGGCCTCCATACTTCATGGAAACATGGAATAGTTTAGGCTGGAAAAAACCTTTGCTGTCACTGGGTGCAAGTATTAGCACAACACTCCCAAGTCCATCACTAAACAGTGGCCTTTAGCACCACATCTACACGGCTTTTAAATCCTTTCAAGGATGGTGATACCACCGCTGTCTTGGGCAGCCTGTTCCAGGGTTTGACAAAGCTTTTTGGGGAAGAATTTGTTCCTTATGTCCAACCTAAACCTCCCCTGAAACAACTTGAGGCCATTTCCTCTCATCTTTATAAAATCACAGCACTTTTTCAGTTGGAAAAATACTCTAAGACCAACTCCAACTATCAACCCAACATCACCACAGCCATTAAACCATGTCCCACAGTGCCCTGGCCACAGGTTTCTTAAACATCTCCACTGATGGGGACTCCACCACCTGCCTGGGCAGCCTGTGCCAATCCCTGACCACTCTTGCAGCAAAGAAGATTTTCCTCATCTCCAACCTAACCCTCCCCTGACACAATTTCAGGCCATTTCCTCCCCTTTTATCACCTGATACTGGGAAGAAAAGATCAACCCCACCTCACTGCAACTCAGGGAGCTGTAGAGAGGTCTCCTCTCAGCTTCCTCTTTTGCAGACTAAACAATCCTAGTTCCCTCAGCTGCTCCTCACCAACCCTGTTCTCTAGACCCCGCACCACCTTTGCTGCCCTTCTCTGGATAGCCTCCCACATCTCAGTGTCCTTCTTCAGGTAAGGGCACCAAAACTGAACTCAGTACTCAAAGTATGACCTGCCCCCCCCCCCCCCCCAATCACCTGACTAAGGAAGTTAAGGAATGAAGCTTTAGATTTAAAGCTTAGAGCAAGATACAAGCAGATATTTGCAATATATCACAAAAATATACAGTTATATACAGAAATACACAAGTTAAAAGTAACACAGAAACACAACAGCCCTCCCAGAAACCAGAGTCCCCAGAAGGGACTCCAAACCACCCTTCTACCTTCTTTCCACCTGTCTACCTTATCCCAGATTCTGCCTTACATGCAAGGTGAGGTTGGAAGATTGGCAAGGGGGTTTAGAAAGCAGAAGGATTAGTTACACAGAAGCAGCCCAGGGCACCAACTGCAACAGAGACACACACACACTGACACTGTCCCTCCTGCTCTGTCTTGCCTGTGTTTTGTGTTCTTGTATTATACATCCCAGCAAGCCTATAAGTAGATATCACCATAGTTTTCTTTTCACAGCCTATAATCTAATTTCTCTCATTGAATTATTCCAATTTTGCCTCAAACTAGCACAGGTGAGTACAGGGGAATAATCACTTCCCTACTCCTCCTCTCCACACTATTCCTAATACAGGTCAGGATGCTGCTGGCCTTCTGGGCCACCTGAGCAAACATTGGCTCATCTGAAGCCGGCTGTCAGCCAACACTGCCAGGCCTTCCTCTGCCAGGCAACTTTCCAGCCACTTTGCCTAAACCTGGAACATTCATGGGGCTACTTTTACCCAAATGCAAGAAGTAATACTTGTATTTGTCAAACCTCATCCCACTGACTTCATCACATCCATCCATTCTTCTCATCTCCCTCTGTAGAATCCTCCTGCCCTTGAGCAGACCAAGACTTCCACTCAGCTTGATGTCACCTGTAGAATGATCGAGTGTGCCTTTGATCGTCTCATCCAGATCTTTGATAATGATACTAAACAGAATTGGCCCCAAATCCTGAGCCCTGGGGAAGGCCACTTGTGACTGGGTGTCACATATTACTCAGACATGAAGGTATGCGAGTAACAGCTACCTCTAGGTAAAAATATTCATACAAATCTGCAGAGTTACAGCCACAAGTTTCACTTTAAATACAGTCTTGGCTTCAGGAGAAGTTTTTTTCCATGTTTAACATACTGTTAAAAATAATACAAATACAAAGCAAAACAAAAATAGCAGTCACACGAACTTGGAAAGCAAAGCTAATTTCTCATACTTGACTTTAATTTCTTCAGAGTATATTTAGGATTTGTTAAGAACATCTTAAGTGTGCTCTTCAGAAATGTTGTGTAAAATGTTATGTGCAGAGGGATTAGCCTTAAAGTAACCCAAACTAGCACAGAATCACAGAATGTCATGGGCTGGAAGGGTCCTCAAAGGATCATCTAGTCCCCCCTACAATTCATTAGCTTGGGGAGATGCAGGGAAGGGAAAAAGCAGTGGGATAGCCATAGGAAAACTATTTGAAGAAGCAGCAGGCTAAATCATATTATTGCACTTGTCAGCTGAGCTCTCTACGTGCCTATAAGAAAGGGGGGAAGGACTTCTGACAAAGGCTTGTAGGGATAGGATGAGGGGAAATGACTTTGAGCTGGAAGAAGGGAGACTAAGACCAGAGATCAGGAAGAAATTCTTTGTAGTGAGGGTGATGAGACACTGGCACAGGTTGCCCAGGGAGGCTGTGGATGCCCCTTCCCTGGAGATGTTCATAGCCAGGTTGGAACCTGCTCCAGTGGGAGGTGTCCCTACCTATGGCAGGGGGGCTGGAAATAGATGATCTTCAAAAGGTGCCTTCCAACCCAAACCATTCTGTTTATCTCTGATTTTCTGGGAAAGTAACAAATATGTCATCAGCACACCCCTGACATCTTGGTTTTAAGTCTTCATGTGATTTAGGTATTTGGTTCAAAAACCCCAGTCCTTTCTTACTAATAAAAAAGCCTCACATGAAGCATTTCTGATGGGCTCATTCAACCTGACACCACAAATGAAACATTTTCATGTTAGGAAAAGCCTAAACCCATTTAATTATGGTACTTTTCAGCTTGGCGACTGAGCAAAGAATTAAATTATGTGAATAAATTATCTACAGAGCTTGACATAGTATTAAGTCAAAATGTGACCAGCTGTAAAGCATATTTCAGTCTGGAGCAGTGAATCCATGCCAACAGTTGCATATCGTGCTGTCAAATACTGCTGCTGAGAACAGATAATTTAGTGGAGGTGCTTCCACTTGATCAGGAGTTTATTTTCCAAGAGAAAGAGATGGCTACTTGATAATAACTACTCCATTTCCATAATAAGTAATCTAAATGAAAAAACAGACTGATTGCTGCTAGACAGCAAATAAATCAGGCTTAAATTATCATGGAATCATAGAATTGGTTTGGGTGGAAAAGACTGCTCAGATCATTCGAGTCCAACCATCAACCCAGCACCACTGTGACCAGGGAACCAAAAGTGCCATGTCCACACATTTCTTGAACACCTCCAGGGATGGTGGACTCCAGCACCTCTCTGAGCAGACTGTGCCAATCCCTGAGCACTCCTGCAGCACAGAATTTTTCCTCGTCTCCAACCTAGCTCTCCCTTGCCACAATTTCAGGCCATTTCCTCTCCTATCACAAATGGGTCTCTCCCCATCCTTCTGCCTTCCATGTTAAAAGGTCCCAGTTCCCTCAGCCACTCCTCACCAGCCCTATTCTCCCCTTCACCAGCTTTGTTGCCCTTCTCTGGATGGCTTCCAGTACCTCCATGTCCTTCTTGGGATGAGGAGCCCAAAACTGAATACCTTCTCAAGCTGTAGCCTCACCAGTGCTGTATAGAGGGCGGCTCACACTTTGTGGTGCTGCAGGCTACACTGTTGCTGATCCAGACCAGGTTGCTGTCAGCCTTCTTGGCCACCTGAGCACATTGCTGGCTCACCTTTAGCCAGCTGTCAACCAGCACCTCCAGGTCCTTTTCTGCTGAGCAACACTCCAGACAGTCTGTCCCAATCCTGCAGTGTTCCTGGGGTTGTTGTGACCCAAGCTCAGGAGCCAACACTTGGCTTTGTTAAACCTCACAGAACTGACTTTATTCTATTGATCCTGCCTGTCCAGATCCCTTTACACAGCCTCCCTACCTTCAAGTAGATCAACAATCCCACCCAATTTCATGTTGTCTGAGGGTGTACTCAATTACAGTTTGCCCTTCAGGATCTCAAACTCTTACAAACGATGCAACTATTTGGTAGAAAAAGCCACTCCAGATTCTGACTAACAACAGAGAAAGAAGTTCACAGGATGTCAGGGGTTGGAAGGGACACAAAGAGATCATCTAGTCCAAACCCCGGCCAGAGCAAGACCATACAATCTAGCGCAGATCACACAGGAACACATCCAGACAGGCCTTGAAAGTCTCCAGAGGAGAAGACTCCACAGCCTCTCTGGGGAGCCTGTGTCAGTGCAGGAAAGAAGTTCCCCCTTGTGTTGAGGTGGAACCTCCTGTGCTGCAGCTTCCATCCATTGCTCAATGGTGAACGTTTGCAGCATACTTTGCCTTTTAAAAGTAGTTCTACAAGAAATGGAACCCCAGCAAAACTCTGAGCCCCACATTTCTGGTTGCTTCCAGCTTCACCTATCAATCTTTGAAGTACTGAATTTGTATCTTAGTCAAAACAAGAAGTTAGACTGTTGCAGGCCCTCGCGACTGTGAAAATAACTTTCTGCACGCAAACCTGAAAGAAGGGGAAGATGTTTTTCTCTGCTCCTCTCAGCAGAGCTGTTCATACTGACAAACATCTCTAGAACAGAAGAGTCAGGTTCATGAAGTCACTTGTAGAACAGGCCACTGAAGTCACAAGCCTATCTTCACACTTCACTGATGCTAACAATAAAAACCTTGCAGGATTTTGCAGAAGCAAGTTTACACTTAAAGAATTGCATTAGCTGCAACTTCACACAGGGAGGGTTGCAGAGACAGCTCTACTGGAGTTGAATAAATGGTGTGTAGGGAAAGCAGCAAGGGAACAGAACTCAGTGCAGCTGTTACAGCAGCCACCTCAGAGTACTTCTGAAAGCAGGATTAACCATGGCTTGCCTCTCTGGGTAGGCAATACAGATGGTTTAGTGTCAAAGGGAATTACATGATAGACCAGTCAGAATCACAGCATGTTAGAGGTTGGAAGGGACCTCCTGAGATCATCCAGTCCAACTGCCTTGCACAAAGCAGCATCACCCAGGGTAGTCCACACAGGAATGCATCCAGGTGGGGGTGGAAAGTCTCCAGAGGAGACTCCACAACTACCCTGGGCAGCTTGCTCCAGGGCTCTGTCACCTTCCCTCTGAAGAAGTTTCTCCTCATGCTGAGCTGAAGCCTTCTCTGTTCCACTTTGTATCCATTGCTCCTTGGCTTATTGCTATGCAGCATCCAAAAGAGCTTGGCCCCCTCCACTTGACCCCCAGCCCTCAGCTATTGATAAACATTGCTCAGATCCCCTCTCAGCCTTCTCTTCTCCAGACTAAATAGCCCCAGGGCTCTCAGTCTCTCTCCACAGGGGAGATGCTCCAGTACCCCAGTCATCCTCATGTCTCATTTCAATGTTTAATCAGTAGTATAAAATCAGGCAGTCAAATAAGACCTAGGTGATGTGGTCTGCAAAGTTTCTGGAGGTTTACTTCCTTCCTTCCAGTAAAACATGCTTGTTTCCTACCAAAGACTTAAAAGTCACCATCTCAGGAGAGTAAAGAAAAGGAAGGGGGAAAAAAAGGGAAAGAAAAATATCCTGTAGGCTTTGTGCTGGTCAGAAGAAAGCTTTGAAATATACAGCTTCATAACTCACAGACACTAACATTGAAGTTATCATCTCTGAAACACCATCAGCAGCAAGAGTAAGAGATCACAGACTGAACAAATAAATACCATGATACATCCCAGGTTTTCTTGATGGGTCTATATTTCTCTTAAAAAAAGAAGAGGTTTTATCTCTGTGGACTTTTCTGTCAGTAGCCAGAAGCCAAGTCAAGACACCCTGATATATTGCCTTGTAAAGTAAATCACAACAGCAATGTGGAAAGGAAACATTCAGTTGTTTTAGGAAGGTCTGCAGCCTCTGAGCTGTGGCACCCTACAAACCCCATTCCTGCCATGCTGTTACTGATGGGTTGCCACTCTGCAGAGGTTTTATTAGAGCAGTGCTTTGAGGCTGCTGATTCAAACTCTGACTGCAAAGAAAGCCTCATCCATTTGATCTACACCAGCCCTGTCTTGCATTCAGGTGCCTGAGAGTCTAAATTCTCTCTCTCGTTCATCAACAAAGATAAAGATTGCCTTTGTTGACCTCTGGGACTCAGACTAGGTGCTTGGCCTAGAGCTCAGGGGTGCAAATCAACAGACAATGCCTTGGAAGTTCTTGGTCCTCAGCCTGGCTGGAATGCCCAGGATACATACATCTTACCTCAACTACGCCAAGAGAAGAAGGTTTATGTGTATTCGGGAGTATGAACAGCGCAGGGACGGGGCAGAGGTCCTCCCCCGCTGCTGCCGACAGACCCCTGCTTATGTGTGAATACACAGGAAGATTCCCTGGGGAGCTGCACCTGGACACCGAGCTAAAAAAATGTGTAAAAGGCAGGAGGAGTGCCTGCCAAAGTGTGCTCAAATACCAGACTCCCAAGGGTGGACCTCCAGCAGACTACCAGAGCTGCACCACCACCAGAAGAACCCCTGATGAACTCCACAGAAGATTATCCCTGGGCTATGCACCCATCTCTCTCCCCCTCCCCCTCATCTGCGACTGAGGGTAATATGATCCCAGCTCTTTTCCTTCCCTGCTGCTTCTCTTCTCTGTAGTTCTCTTTAACTCTCTCTCCCTCTGTTTGGTCCAACTTCATCCTTTAATAAATAGTTTTGTGGTGATCTATGGTCTCATTCACACCTTAATTTCACAACATGGAAATCCCTAAGAACAGATCTTGCTCCTCTGGACAGAGATATTGTTCATCTCTGTTCTCTGGACCTTGACAAGGTGTCACTGAGTTCCCACTAATGATCAGAGTTCCTGATCATCTTGCAGAAAGCAGACCAGTAAAAGCATCACTTCTGTGTCTCAAGTGTCAGTACTGGGACCAGTACTATCCAATATGTTCATCAACGACCTAGATGAGGGCACTGCCAGCAGGTTTGCTGATGACACAAAGCTCCACGGAGTGGCTGCCACACCAGGGGGTTGGTGCTGCCATTCAGCCGGACTTAGCTGGAGAGAGAGCAGAGAGACACTGAACGAAATTCAACAAGGGCAGAGGGAGAGTCTGGCACCTGGGAAAGAACAATCCCATGGGACAATATAGGTTGGGGACTGACCCACTGCAGAGCAGTGAAGGGGAAAAGGACCTCAGAGTCCTAGCAGGTGGGAGGTTGACCATGAGCCAGCAATGTGCTCTGGTGGCCAAGAAGGCCAAGGGTATCCTGGGGTGCATTATAAGGGCGCTAGTGAGTAGGTCCAGAGAGGTTCTCCTGCCACCTCTACCGTGCCCTGAGGCTACATCTGGACTATTGTGTCCAGTTCTGGGCCCCTCAGTTCAAGAAGGACTTCAGGGAACTGCCTGAGAGAGTCCAGCACAGAGCCACAAAACTGCTGAAGGCTCAACACTGAACCCAGTATTCAAAGTGCAGTCTCACCAGCGCCAAGAGTGAGGCTGAAGGAGCTGGGGCTGTGCTGCTGGGAGAGGAAGAGCCTGAGCAGGGACCTAAGTCATGGTGATGAAGATGCGCAGGGTGAGTGGCCAGAGGCTGGAGCCAGGCTCTGCTGGGTGATGCCCAATGACAGCACAAGGGGCAGTGGTGGAAGCTGAGGCATAGGAAGTTCCATGGAAACAGGAGGAGGGATTTTTTCCCTGCGATAGTGTCAGAACTCTGGAAGAGGCTGCCTGGGGGGCTGTGGAGTCTCCTTTCTGGAGATAATCAAGACCTGTCTGGATGTGTTCCTGTGCCACCTGTGCTGGATTCTCTGGTCATGCTGTGGCAGGGAGGTTGGACTGGAAGCTCTCCAGAGGTCCCTTCCAACCCCTAACATCCTGTGATGATTTAAAGCACTCTGTCTTCCATAAGAACATACAAGACAGTCAACTGAGATTCAGAAAGTCCCACCTCTGATTCTTCAGAGAAATATCCTTGGCAACAATCAATTTCAAAAGCACTCTCACCCCAGCTTGGTGACAATGCCCCTGCCATCTGCTGCTTTCATTCTGATAGACCTGGGAGTGCCCTCAGCAGGAACTCATCTTTCTTTGTCTGCCAAACCTGTTTTTATCTCCTGTGTATATCCATTTATGTCTCCTCTTTCTTGTGTGCCTAATTTCTGATCTATCTCCTTCTTGGGCAGCACCAGCCTCATTAAAACTGACTCCTGTTGCCTTAGCTGAGTGTGGCTTCAGTGGGAAGGCAACGTACGAGCACGCTGGGTGACCTGAAACTTACTCTTTAACTGCAGCCCAATCAGCTGTCAGATTTCTATCAAAAAGGAGGCATTTGTAAGGCTGGAAAGCTTTATCTGCACTACCTAATTAGACATGTTTTAATAAAGCCACGACCTACTCTTTCTCTTCCCACCTGCAAGCTCTATAATTAAAGCTTCTCTAACAGGACAGTAAGTTATTTCTGTTCTCTTGCCACTTTGAAAGAAGGAATATTCTGTAGGATACTGAGAAGTCAAGAAACAATGAAAATATGCCAACCCCATATACTATAAAAACATTGACATTTTTCTTGTGAATGCACAGTTAAGTATTTAAATCAGTAGGCAACCAATCAGACAAAGGTAGGAACTATTTCAGATGCTCTGGGTGCCACCTTGGTCTTTTTACTCTCCTCACTAGTAATGTTAGGCATTGGAACATGCTGCCCAGGGAGGTGGTGGAGTCACCAACCCTGCCATGTGTTTAAAGGTGGTTTGGATATGGTGCTTGGGGCTGTGGTTTAGGGTGAGCCTTGTAGAGTAGGGTTCTAAGTTGGACTTGGTGATCATAGAATCAACCAGGTTGGAAGAGACCTCCAAGATCATCTAGTCCAACCCTATCCTGAGGGGCTTTGCCAACCAGAATGTTTCTGTGATTAGTTGTGCAGAGGCACTGAAAATCCACACTCATTGGCACAGTTTGCCACCCAAGGTCCAAAATTAACTGGATTATCACAGTTTTAATGCATAGAATGGGCTGGAAAGGATTTCCAAAGCTCATCCAATCCAACTCCCCTGCAGTCAGCAGGAACATTTGCCACTAGAGCAGGCTGCCCAGAGCCCCGTTCAGCCTGACTAGGAATGGGACTTCAACTACCTCTCTGAGCAACCTGTTGCAGTGTTCCACCAGCCTCATGTTAGAGACCTAGTTCCTAACACCCAATCTAAACCTGCTCTTCTCTGATTAAATAAATCCCTAATACTTCTTACTTATAATTCTTTCCCTGCAATTTTTTTTTCCTCATGTCCAGTCTAAATCTGCCTGGTGGCAGTTAGAAAACATTCCCTCTTGTTCTACTACCAATGACCTGTGAGCAGAGACCAGCACTAACCTCTCCACAAGGTGCTTTCAGGTAGCTGTAAGCAGCCATGGGGTCTGCCCTCAGCTTCCTCTGTTTCACACTAACCAGCCCCAGCTCCTTCAGTTGTTCCTTGTAAGATTTATTCTCCAGGCCCTTCCAAGCTTCCTTGCCCTCCTCTGCACTGGCCCAAGCACCTCAATGTCTCTCTTGTATTGCAGTGCTTAAAACTGAACACAATACTCAAGGACTGGCAATATATATATAAAAAAACCCCAAAACAATTAGACACAATTCAGTGATGGTCTTAGGAAGCAATCTGTGTATGTTAATTTGGTTGGATTAATGTAGAAGGAACAAAACAGCTAACATGGGGGGGGGGAAAAAGAGGGAACAACCACCACCCTCAAAATGAATATTGATTTCATTGAAATGAAGGAAAAGAAATCACTTTTTCATTTTGGAACTGAAAGTGTGATCTTCTTAAAAATAAGTATTAATGAAAAAAGTATAATGTTGTAAAACTCAAAACATTCCAATTGTGTAAGTGATAAAAGGAATGCACCTTTTCAAAACTGATTTAGTTTACCATAGGTCTGATGAATCTCTGAAATGCCACATCAGGAAATTGTGTTCACAAACACCTGCAAAGAGAAGTGAATGAGCACCCTAACCCCAAAACTGAGACTCTGTGCTTTGTTGATCCACAGGGGACCAAAATTATGTAAGTGGGAGTCTCCAACCAGAGCAAAAGCAACTCATTCCCTAAGGAACAGGGCCAGAGAGATAAAAAAGCTTAATCACAAGCCTAAGCCAGTGGAATGAGGAGGAATTACTTTGTGCTGTTGTTGAACTGTAAATATATGTCAATACATTTTAGATGTGTTCATTGCCTTTTTAAACGTTTATATTTAGTCTTCTTTTGTAAATGTCATTTAACTGACAAAATTCTGAGTATGGTAAGAGGGTAAATTACCCATTTTGTTGGGAGGTAAATCCAAACCACATTTGCCCTCTCCCCAGACTAGCTGGCAGAGCCAAAACAAAAACTACCATCTCTAGATGACCAATAACTTCAAGCTCTCATTCCAAACAGCCCTTTGTTTTCTTCTTGTAGTGGTGCTATTTAAGGAGACCAAAAGGTCAACTTGTTTCAAATCAAAAGGGTTTGAGCTTCTTCATCATCTCCATTTACTGACACACTTCCTGCACAAATGGCACCGATGAGGTGAAGCCAACCAAGACAAACAACATGCACTAGAATCATAGAATCAACCAGGTTGGAAGAGACCTCCAAGAGCATCCAGTCCAACCTAGCAACCAGCCCTATGCAGTCATCTAGACCATGGCACTAAGTGCCTCATTCAGTCTTTTCTTGAACACCTCCAGGTACTCCACCACTTCCCTGGGCAGCCCATTCCAATGGCAAATCACTCTCTCTATGAAAAGCTTACAAACAGCTGCAGTGGTTAGGTGGTTCAACACCAGCTCCTCAGCACATTCCAGCAAACACAGAAGTCAGGCAGTGAAGTTATTTCAAGTGAAGTGATGGAAGGAAGCATGCCTGAGCAGACTGCCTTGCAAAACCAGCATTCATACAATAGCAGTTGATGTGCTACTTCAAGTCAAACAGCTGCTGCTAACCAAAACACTTTGTGGATACCAACCTTACCTCTAACGTGTCTTACATCACATTTCTGAACACAAAACCTCATCACATCAAGATGTACCTATAGATGACACAGAATATTTGCTACACTTCACTAATTCAGACTGAACTAAAGCCTCCTCAGAAAGGAGTGACCTCATCTGGAAGCCTGGGTCCAGCCCTGGGGCCCCCAACACAAGGAAGAAATGCACCTGTTGGAGCAGGTCCAGAGATGGGCCACAGAGATGATCAGAGGACTAGAGCACCTCTCCTATGAGGACAAGCTGAAAAAGCTGGGGTTGCATATCCTGGAAAAGAGAGGGCTCCAGGGAGACCTCAGAGCTGCATTTCAGTACCTGAAGGGGACCTAGAGAAAGGATGGAGACTTTTGGACCATTTAGAAGGGCTTGCAGCGACAGGACAAGCTTGAAACTGGAGCTGTGTAGAGTTAGGTTGGATGCAAGGAGGAAGTTCTTTACAGTGAGAGTGGTGAAAAACCGGAATAGGTTGCCCAGAGATGTGGTTGAGACTCCATCCCTGGAGACATTCAAGCTTAAACTTGAGGGGACTCTGAACAACCTGCTCCAGTTGGAGAAGTCCCTGCTGACTGCAGCAAGGTAGGACAATATGACCTTGGAGCATCCCTTCCAACCTGATGCCTTCTGTAATTGTGACAAAGATTGGCAAAAAAAGGGACTGGAGAAGAGAAGACTGAGAGGGGATTTAATAGATGTTTATAAACATCTGAGGGCTGGGGGTCAGGAGGGGGGGACGACAGGCTCTGCTCACTGCTCCCTGGGATAGGACAAGGAGCAATGGATGGAAGCTGCAGCACAGGAGGTTCCAAGCTAAACACAAGGGGCAACTTCTTTCCTGTAAGGGTCCCAGAGCACTGGAACAGGCTGCCCAGAGAGGCTGTGGAGTCTCCTTCTCTGGAGCCTTTCCAGGCCTGTCTGGATGTGTTCCTCTGTGAACTGTGCTAGATTGTGTGGTCCTGCTCTGGCAGAGAGGCTGGATTCAATGAGTTCCTCCAGTCCCTTCCAACCCCTAATATTCTGTGATCACCATGGGTCAGAAATTAACCTCAGTCAAAGTCACCAACCTTAAGGAAAAAAGCAACCATAAAAGCTCAAAATAAAGACTAGAAATTGTGTGTGAGACAAATTGTATCTTCACTCCACCCTGTCCTGGTAAAGGCTTCAGCTCAGAATTATTTCTGTCCTGGGAGGCCACATGCTAGAGAGATATTGATGAGTTTGGAAGAGGCAAGAGAAGAGCAGCAAGGAGAACACATTGTTCATGGCAGAGAAGATAACAGCTGAGGAATGTAGAAGCCTATTACAAAAAAAGGGATTAAACTATTCCCAGCAAGCAATCAGAGGAGCTCAGAAAGAAGTATCATGCAATTGCCAGAAAAACAACACACTTTGGGAGGGGTTCTGCAGGTAGTAGATAATCTCATCAAGGTTCCAAAACACCATTAGATGATCATGTCTCAGAAATTACATAGTGGAGCTGCTGACTTCTAGAGCAGGAATACAAAGAGATGTCCAGAGATGGGCTGGAGGACATCTTGGTATTCTTCTGTACTTTTTCATGCATCACAGAGTATGTTTTTTTCTGATGTTTAAAATGTTATTCAAATGGAAATTTCTGTTGGACCAGATCTCATTTTCAGCAATCAGTATCAGGCAGCAAGTGATGTTTGGAAAACCCAGCAGCACAGATTTTCCTCCTCTCTCACTTTCTGTTCCTCTACTCTGTTAAACCAGGCCCCCTCATTTCTAAGCAATCACAAGGATTCTGAGATGCACACATTTCTTTAAGCAACCTGTTCCCTCCAAAACTAATAAGCATTTTAAGTAATACCTTCATTTCTTCACTCTCAGTGTATGAAATTCAGGGCTCTTCACTGAATTTTCCATCTTTACTACATCTCTGGATTTACTTACTCCAATCTGAGAGTACACATCCAGCAACACAACAAGGGGCAAAAGGCACAAACTGAAATCCAGGAGGTTCCATCTGAGCATGAGGAGAAACTGCGTTGCTGTGAGCCCTGGAGCAGGCTGCCCAGAGCAGTTGTGGAGTCTCCTGCTCTGGAGGGATTCCAAACCCACCTAGATGATGGAATCCTGGGCAAGCTTCTGTGAGTGACCCTGTTTTAGCAGGGAGGGATGGAACCAGTGAGACTTGACCTTGAGTACTGCATTCAGTTTTAGGCTCCCCAGTTGAAGAGGGACTGGAGAGAGTCCAAGGGAGGGCTATGAGGATAATTAGGGGACTGGAGCACTACCTGATGAGGAGAGGCTGAGGGATATGGGGCTGTTCATTCTGGAGAAGAGAAGACTGAGAGGGGATTTAATCAATGTTTATCAATACCTGAGGGCTGGGGGTCAGAAGCTGGGGGAGAGGCTCTGCTCACTGCTCCCTGGGACAGGAAAAGGAGCAATACATGGAAGCTGCAGCACAGGAGGTTCCAGCTCAACACGAGGGGGAACTTTGTTACTGCAATGGTCACAGAGCACTGAACAGGCTTCCCAGAAAGGTTGTAGTCTCCTGTGGGTACTTTCAGGGCCTGTCTGGATGTGTTGCTATGCAGTCTGAGCTAGATTGTGCGGTCCTGCTCTGGGCAGGGGGCTTCGACTCAATGAGCTCTTTGGATCCCTTCCAACCCCTAACATCCTGTGAGCCTGTGATCTCCAGGTGTTCCTCCCAACCCCTTTCCACAAACCTTACTGTGTGATTAACCACAGAAGCCAACAACTGAAGGTCTTGTAACCAGCAAGACAACGAGAGCTGTGCTTGCACATATCCTTCCCTGCAAACCTTCCCATTCGCTATTGTTACAGTTTAAGACCAAGGTCCTAATTGCCAATGAAGTTTTCTACAGAATGCAGAGAGTCCAGAGGGATGGACTCTCAAGGGGCTGAACAAAATACAAGAAATATGTTTAGATGAGCTTTTTTAGAGCACTGGAATGAGATAGTTTAAAGCACAGCTTGACCTGGGCTCTCTCACTTGCTTTTTTTTTTTTTAACCCCTGTGGCCATGCTTGCTTCTCTGCACCAACCTTTGGGTTATGGTAAGAACACTGGGAGCAAGGAAAAGATAATACTTTGTCCAGGAGGTAGCTGGGCTATTGTCTAGTTGTACACACATATATATATCTGCATGTGAATCATACAATCAACTAGGTTGGAAGAGACCTCCAGGATCAGCCAGGCCAACCTAGCATCCAGCCCTAGCCAATCAACTACACCATGGCATTAAGTGCCTCATCCAGGCTTTGCTTGAGCACCCCCAGGCACGGTGCCTCCACCACCTCCCTGGGCAGCCCATTCCAATGCCAATCACTCTCTCTGGGAAGAGCTTCCTCCTAACATCCAGCCTAGACCTCCCCTGGCACAACTTGATAACAATAAACAACTCTGCTTATGACCTTTTATATTTACCCTACTTTGGTAAAGAATCATTTAATTTTTGTTCCAAATTGTGACAAGTGTGGCAATTTACTCTTTGGGGTTAGATGCCAAACTCTGGGTGCTATAAAAGCACCACACTCATGTTCTCAGAATCAACACACACCTGCTTCACTGCACAAGTGTTAGCAATTTACATTTAGAAATAAACCTGCTGAGTAGCCCCACTGCATTACAACAAGAGGAAAGAAAAACAGTTTCTTCTGCAAGTAATGAATACACTAATACCAGCTTAAGAATGAATCACAGAATTACAGAATGTATTGATCTGGCAGGGAACCTTTAAAGGTCAATTAGTCCCCAACCCCTCTGCAGTCAGCAGGGATATTTGCAGCTAGCACAGGTTGCTACAGAGCCCCAAACAACCTGACTTGGAATGATTGCAGGCTTGGGGTATCTCCCACCACCCTAGGCAACCTGAGCTAGAGTCTCACCACCCAGAGTGGAACAAATTTCTTCCTTCTATTGGTTTTAAATCTCTCCCTTTTAGTTTCAAACCATCACTCCTTGTCCTGTCACAACAGGCTCTGCTCAAAATTGCATCCCCATCCTCCCTAGGGGCCCTAGTAAGCCCACAGGACACTGACACTACCCTTCAAAATTAATAAAGCTGGAACCCACTCCTATGACTAAACTCTGCCTGAAAAAGCCTAGGTCCTGAGTTGGCTGCTCAGGGAAAAACCCTTTCCAGAGAGTAAAATGTAACATACCTCAAACACAGAACCACTCCAAAAGGCCTCCCAACTCTTCACAGCAACACAACACTGGTCTGGGGACTCCAAAACACACAGTAGGAAAATCCAGAGTCAACCCCTCAGGGGATAGCAGGATCTTCTACAGCAAAGAACAACAACTCCTCAGAGCCTGAACGATCCACTGGGGCTTATAAGAGGAAGGCTGCCCTGGGTTTGGTGGGACAGGAAGCCAGTTGAGCTGTCAGCTGCAGGCCATTAGCAATTCAGAGTCAAGCAGCACAGCTGACTTGAGTTAGCTCCCAGTATGTCCCATCACACTGAGCATGAGGGAAGGTTGCTGAGGGAAAAGGCTTTCTCCTTGCCCTGATCCTCTTTCTTCTCTCAAGGATTCCACTCTTGTTTTGGCTTCCTGACTGCTGTACTTTTGCTGGGCTGAGATGACTTTGTGTGTTTTACATTGGAATTAGTTTTGTTGTTTCATTAAATCCATTTTCATTTCAGCCTGTGGGTTTTCTCTCCTTTTCCTGAACCCCTCCCTCCTCTGTTGGGGAGGGATACTCAGGTGACAGTGCAGGTGCTGCAGCTGAGCCTCTGATACATGCTAAATGTAGACAAGGAAGTCAGCAACAATGTCTGCACCATGAGGGCAGTGGAATACTGGAGCAGGTTACCCAGGGAGATGGTTGGATCCCTGTGCTGGTTTGAGGCTATTTCGAATATTTTACTGAGAGAAATTAATCCTTAGCTGTGAGAAGAACAAAAATACAACAGTAACCTCTATCACTTACTCTTCTGCTGAGAAATACAACTAGTCAAAATACAGATAAGACACTCCTCACACACTTCTCAGTTCTGTTTCTTCTCTCTGGTGGTCTGTGTATGGTTGCCTCTGCCTTAACTTTAATCTGACCTAATCCTTTATTTTCCCCTAACCTTCTTGTCATCCTTTGGGCACCTCACCTCATATCTCTCCAGACTGATCACTTGAGATATATGGGGATTAAACAGGTTATTTCTGAAGGGAGGGAAAGAGGGGAGGAAGGAGGTTTGAGTCTGGAGCCTCCTGGCAGTCTGCTTGTTTCTGGGAGAGATTTTTGTGTTTCTGTATTATTTTTAACTTGTATATAACTGTAAATATTTATGTATATTGTGTATATATATGCTTGTAAATTGTACTAAGCTGTAAACATAGTTTCATTCCTTAACTTCCAGCCAGCTGAGTCTAGTCTTGGTGATTTCTTAAGCGTGGGGCAGGCGGGTAACTCCCAGACCATTACAGTCTCCATCCCTGAGATATTCAAGGTGAGGCTCAACAGGGCCCTGGGCAGCCTCATCTAGTTGAGGAGTACTGTGTGCTGTTCTGGAGCCCCCAGCACAAGGAGGACATGGAACCGCTGGAGCAAGTCCAGAGGAGGCAACAAAGCTGCTCAGAGGGCTGCAGCAGCTCTGCTATGAGGGCAGGCTGAGAGAGTTGGGGCTCTGCAGCCTGGAGAAGAGAAGGCTTCCAGGAGACCTTGGAACAGCCTTCCAGTATCTGAAGCTACAGGAGGGCTGGGGAGGGACTACTAACAAGGTCTTGTAATAAGAGGAGAAGGAATGGCTTTAAACTGGCAGAGGGGAGACTGAAACTGGATGTTACAAAGTAGTTATTTGCAGTGAGGGTGGTGAGACATTAGCACAGGTTGCCCAGGGAGGCTGTGGCTGCTCCCTCCCTGGAGGCACTCAGGGCCAGGCCAAATGAGGCCTTGAGCCACCTGTTCTAGTGGGAAGTGTTCCTGCCTATGGGTTGGGGGATGGAACTGGATGAGCTCTGTGGTCCCTTCCAAACTAAACCATTCTATGATTTTATGTCCCATCTGACTGCAGAGGAGGTTGGACTGGATGAGTTTTGGAGGTCCCTTCCAACCCAGCCTGTTCTGTGATTCCATGAAGGCAAATTGTTCTATCAATTCGTGTTTGTCTTTTGGGTTATTCAAGGGAAGTTCAGACCATCACACACACCCAGAAGCCAACAGAGAATTACACTGGTTGTAAAAATCAAATCTCACTCCACAGCCAACCTTTGGCAAAGCTAACTGATGTCAGCTAGCACAGCCATTTTTCTGTGTACAGTCTGAGGTGGTATCAATACCACAGGGCAAAGCAGACACAGGTACTGCTACCTCCAGCATCTGGCAATTCCTTTAGTTTCACAGAGCTGCTTCCTGCTCTTGGAAGTGACCCCTTACAAAGAAAAAAAAAAATAAACTGAACTGTGATCTTTCCAACTAACTGCAGCCAGAATTCTAAGTAAATGAAAATGTCAAATGTCTTACTTGCAATTATCTATCTCTTCAGTCATTCTCTCTTTTCAACATTAGCTTGTCAGGTCCAAGCCCTTGAAGAATTTCAATTGCTGTTTAAAGCAGTCACTTGTGGAAACTTGCATTTTAGTGTTTGGTGTAGTCTCCTTGCTATAATTTGTTGTGAGGGACTATCCTTCATCACCAAGGTTTCCTGTAGTGTGATGAGTTAGGAAGCACTAGTGGGATAACTACTCAAGAGTCATTACTTAGAGTAACCTTGAGAGTTCACACATCTCTGTACTGTAATAGAAAGACATGGAAAGGAACTCTCATGCTCTTTAACTCCAGATAATTGTGGTGAGGTTGACCCTGGCTGGATGCCAGGTGTTCACCGAAGCTACTCTATCAGTCCCCTCCTTATCAGAATGGGGAAGAGAACCTTTAACAAAAGGCTCATAGGTTGAGGTGAAGACAGGGAGAGATTACTCAGCAATTACCATCACAGGCAACTCGGCTTGAGGAATTAACTTTGCTTGTTATCAAGCAAATCATAGTAGGATAATGAAATACAAAATCCCAAATCTTAAACCTCCTTTGCCGCACTCCTCCTTTGATCTTGAGCTCAGCTTCACTTCCAGTTTCTCTACCTCCTCCCAACCCAATGCCATGATGCTCATCTTTAATCTTGATCGGGTTAGGCACTGAGACCATGAAGGAAGTGGTGTTTATTTTCCCTAGTGCATTTGGCATTTTCACAAGAAGGACATAGAACTGCTGGAGTGAATCCAGAGGAGGACAACAAAGATGATCCAAAGGTTGGAGCACCTCTGCTGTGAGGACAGGCTGAGGGAGCTAGGATAGTTCAGCCTGGGGAAGACTCAGGAGGGACCTTATGGCTGCCTTACAATACCTGAAGGGATCCTACATGAAGGTTGGAGAAAGACTTATCATAAGGGTGTCTAGAGACAGGACAAGGGAGAATGGTTTTAAGCTGAGGAGAGTAGAATTTTAGGAAGACATTCTTCGGTATGAGGGTGATGAGACCCTGGAATAGGTTGCCCAGAGTGGTTGTGGATGCATCCTCCCAGGAGGTGCTTAAGGCCAGACTGGATGAGACCTTGGGCAACCAAATCTAGTTGAGAGATGTCCCTACCCCATGGCAGGCAGGTTGTAGTGGACTCTAAGTTCCCTTTCAGCCTAAGCCATTCTGTGATTCTATGATTTTACTGGGGAAGATAAAAGAAATAGAAGAGTAGCAAACAGTTTCACTTGCAGTACCTTCAGTTGAAATAAAAGCTCTATTAGGCTATTAGCCTTAGGCTTAGCATTTTGTTGCCAGTAACACCGGTCAGTGTTGAGCAACCTTAAATCCTCCCTACAGAGCAAAGAGTCCCTGACAGAGAGCACAAAAGGGACAGTAAGGGTATGAATTTTTTAATGACTACTTAAAGGTAGATTTGCTCCTTAAAATACTGGGCTACATTTCATTTGGGATAGGCTTCAAGGGAGCACAGAAGAGTCGGGGTTGGAAGGGACTTCAAGGATCATCCAGTTCCAACCCCTCTACCATGGGCAGAGAGACCTCACACTAGACCAGCTTGCCCATAGCCACATCCAGCATGGTCTTAACTTCCAGGGATGAGGCTTCCACCACCTTCCTGGGTTGCCTGTGCTGGCCTCTCACCACTATCATGGGGAAGAACTTCTTCCTAGCATCTAATGTCAATCTCCTCTCCTCTACCTTGGATCCATTCCCCCCAGTGCTATCAGTACCTGACAGAGCAAAAAGTCCCTCCCCAGCTTTCCTGTAGTCCCCTTCAGATACTGGAAAGCCACAATAACATAACCTCGGAGCCTTCTCCTCTCCAGACTGAACAACCCCAACTTTCTCAGCCTGTCCTCACAGGAGAGGAGATCCAGCACTTAGATCATCCTCATGGCCCTTCCCTGTGTTCACATTAGAACATTCAGATCTTTCTGTAATAAGGGCTCCAGAACTTCTGTGACTCCAGAACTGTGACTTCTGCTACAGATTCTACAGAAAATGGCTAACCACAGCCGTGTTTTCATCACCCTTTCCTTAGCACCTAATCATTCACTGCACTTAGATGAAGATTCAGCAAACACCTACTTGTAGAGCACAACAAGGTGTTGATTCTGGATGGTGTTAAGACTCACTGTTTTGTTACTACTCTCTTGAAAACAAACAGCCTTCAAAAAAGCAAAGCATGTTCTACTCCCTTTTCCATGTGTTCTGTGCAATTTATAATCCATATATTAAATTTCTAACTTTAATTAGTCTGATCTACTGAGTTTTGGTAGATAAGGACACACAGAATCACAGAAACACTCAGGTGGGCAAAGCCCCTCAGCATCACCAAGTCCAACTCAGAACCTTACTCTGCAAGGTTAACACTAAACCATAGCCCCAAGCACCACATCCAAAACACCTTTAAACATACCCAGAGTTGGTGACTCCACCACCTCCCTGGGGAGTTCATTCCAGTGTCTGACCACTCTTGCTAGGAAAAAATTCTTCCTCATGTCCAGTCTAAACCTACCCAGTGGCAGCTTGAGGCCATTCCCTCTTGTTCCGTCAGTAATTACCTGTGAGAAGAGACCAACACCAACCTCTCCACAAGGTCCCTTCAGGTAGCTGCAGACAGCCATGAGGTCTGCCCTCAGCCTCCTCTGTTTCACACTAACCAGCCCCAGCTCCCTCAGTCACTCCTCATGATGTCTTTCCCATCTTCCCTGCCCTCCTCTGCACCAGCTCCAGCACCTCCACATCTCTCTTGCATTGAAGGGCCTAAAAGTGAACATATCATAGCACCATTGCAAGAATCATAGAATCATTATAGTTGGAAACGACCTCAAAGGTCAAGTTTAACCTTTTATCACCTCTAGATCATGTCCCACAGTGCCACATCTACTTTTTTTCTTAAACATCTCTGCAGTTGGGGACTCCACCACCTCCCTGGGCAGCCTGTTCCAATGCCTGAGCACTCCTACAGGGAGGAAATTCTTTCTAATACTCACTTGTCACAACTTGAGGCCATGAGGTACCCAGGACTGGTGACAGAGGTGACTCTTGCTCCTTTTAGAGAGCAAGAGTGAAAATACTGCACACTGATTGGAATTTAAAAGATAGATTCCATACCCTCTGTGAGAAATATGTAGAATCATATGTTTGAACTGATCAATTCGTGGCAAGAGGTCACAGACAAGGAGGAAGGGGGGGGTTTGAATAAAACAGCATTCCTGCTTGCATCACCATCTCAATAAGCTTAAAGATAAGAGTAATTAGATTGGCAAAGGAGGGAGGCATGTGGAAGAGAGAGTCTTTTGCATACTGAAATGGAAATGCATTCCTCCTGGTGCCACCTTTCCTGTATGAGCAAATAGAATCATAGAATCATAGAACCAACCAGGTTGGAAGAGACCTCCAAGCTCATCCAGTCCAACCTAGCACCCAGCCCTAGCCAGTCAACCAGACCATGGCACTAAGTGCCTCATCCAGTCTTTGCTTGAAGACCCCCAGGGACGGTGCCTCCACCACCTCCCTGGGCAGCCCATTCCAATGCCAATCACTCTCTCTGTGAAGAACTTCTTCCTAATATCCAGCCTAGACCTACCCTGGCACAACTTGAGACTGTGTCCCCTTGTTCTATTGGTGGTTGCCTGGGAGAAGAGGCCACCCCCCACCTGGCTACAATGCCCCTCGGGTAGTTGTAGACAGTAATAAGATCACCTCTGAGCCTCCTCTTCTGCAGGCTAAACAGGCCCAGCTCCCTCAGCCTCTCCTCATAGGATTTGAAGTTCATGAGGAAGACACTTAAGCAAGACCCCTTACTTCATCAAAGATTACCAGAGGGACCACCGGAAAAAAGGAGACCTGTGTGGAAGAGACATCTCACATTCCTAAAACCTGATAAAGAAAGCCCAACCTTTTCTTTGAACTTAGGGTATAAAAAGAGAGAACTGAAGCCAGAGGGGGTGCGTTGGGGTAGATCAGAGTCTCTCCTCGCACCCAGGCCTGTAAAATTGCTTGATTCCTGCAACTTTATTAAAGCCTTAACTTGCATGAACACCAGTTTGTGCCTGTTATTTATGACACCCTCCCTGTGAGGAGAGGCTGAGGGAGCTGGGGGTGTGCAGCCTGCAGAAGAGGAGGCTCAGGGCAGAGCTCATTGCTGTCTACAACTACCTGAAGGGAGGCTGTAGCCAGGTGGGGTTGGGCTCTGCTGCCAGGCAACCAGCAATAGAACAAGGGGACACAGTCTCAGGTTGTGCCAGGGGAGGTCTAGGCTGGATGTTAGGAGGAAGTTGTTGTCAGAGAGAGTGATTGGCATTGGAATGGGCTGCCCAGGGAGGTGGTGGAGTCACCGTGCCTGGGGGTCTTCAAGCAAAGCCTGGCTGAGGCACTTAGTGCCATGGTCTGGTTGACTGGCTAGGGCTGGGTGCTAGGTTGGACTGGATGAGCTTGGAGGTCTCTTCCAACCTGCTTGATTCTGTGATTCTATTCTACGATTCTACTAGTGTAATAGGTGATTGTAAATTGTTTAATAAAGAAACATTTTTAATAGAATTGTAATAGGTGATCGTAATTGTTTAATAAGGAAACATTTTAATAGAATTGTAATAGGTAATTGTAATTATCCAATAAATAAATATTTTAATAGAATGTTAAGCATGCTTAGCTGCAAACGGTAGTGTATATACAGCTGTTGCAAATCAGGAGATATGCCTAACCCAGAGGTCATGCTATAGATGGTAATGTGCAAAGAATAAGCTAGCTAATTGCTAAGTATTTCAAAGACTAAACTTTAGGTACATCCTTAATTTTGAGCTAAGAGAGAACAGGCCACATGTGGGACTCGGGACATTAATCAGTCATATTCCAAGGACTAAGCTTTAGGTACATCCTTAATGTTGAGCTAAGAGAGAACATGCCACATATGGACTCGGACATTAATCAGTCATGTTCCAAGGACTAAGCTTTAATTTTGAGAAGTGGGATTCGGGACATTAACCAGCCAAAGGCAGTCCATATTTGGAGACGGGTTAACCAGAGGACACCTGAGGAGGACTGCTTACTTCATCCTCAACGACCACCAGAAGGGAAGGAAGACCCTAACCCAAAAGAAGGAACATGCACAGAAAGGATGGGTTTATGTAATTTGCAGGGCAGAACAACGCAGACAACACAGTATAAATATAGGCTGATTGAGAGACTTGCCAGGGCAGTTGGCGGAGCGGTGACTCCCCTGTCGTCCAGCGCTGTAACTTTGCTCATATTCTACTTGCCTAATTGAATAAATTTGTAATCTGCACACTTGGATTTTGAGTCATTCTCAATTTATAACACGAGTGCACATATGCAGCAGACCATTAGGTAGGATGAAGACATCCACAAGCTGAGCCAAGTCTCTTAGACCAAATCCACCTAGAACCTTCCACCCCCCGCACCCTCGGCAGCCCTGCGCGCGGGCCGGGCCTGTGCTTGGCGGCTGAGGCCTGCCAGGCCGCATGACGCAGCTGGAAATGCCCTGCCGGGCAGCAGCCGCCTCCCACACACACCCCCCGAGAGATGCAGAGGCACAGGCACACCCGGCTCGGCAAAGCCCCTCGCAGCCGCGCCGAGTCCAGCCCACAGCCCTTCCCTACAAGAGCCACCTTAAACCGCAGCCCCAGGCACCACATGCAAACGACCCCTCAACGCACCCGGGGGGAGGGTGACTCCACCGCCTCCCTGCGCAGCTCCTTCCAGCCCCGACCGCTCTCTCCGCGAAAAACTTTCCCCTGATGTCCCACCGAAACCCGCCCAGCCTCGGCTTGAGGCTGCTCCCCCTTGTTCTGCCTGCAGTCACCTGTGAGCAGAGCCCGGCAGCAGCCTCTCCGCGGCGTCCCTTCGGGCAGCAGCGAGGTGTGCCCTCAGCCTCCTGGGCGGCAGCGAGGTGTGCCCTCAGCCTCCTGGGCAGCAGCCTCTCCACGGTGTCCCTGCGGGCAGCAGCGAGGTGTGCCCTCAGCCTCCCGTTTCACACTGACCGTCCCCAGCTCCCTCAGCCGCTCCTCCAGAGGCAGCTCACAGGTCCCTGCCCCCGCACTCACCGCGAGGCAAGGAGGGACTTGCCCTGCCCGGAGGGAGCAGAGCAGAGCATAGCCCCTGGCAGGGCCTCAGCAGGTGCACTGATGAGGCAGAGCAGAGCATAGCCCCTGGCAGGGCCTCAGCAGGTGCACTGATGAGGGCAGAGCAGAGCATAGCCCCTGGCAGGGCCTCAGCAGGTGCACTGATGAGGCAGAGCAGAGCATAGCCCCTGGCAGGGCCTCAGCAGGTGCACTGATGAGAGCAGAGAGTTGTGGTCAATGGGATGGAGCCCAGTTGAAGGCTTGTGGCTGTTGGGGTCCCACAAGGGTCACTACTGGCACCACTTCGGTTCTATACATTCATCAGTGACCTGGGTGAGGGCACAGAGGGCACTGCCAGCAAGCTTCCTGATGGCACCAAACTGGGTGGAGAAGCTGCCACAGCAGAAGGCTGTGCTGCCATCCAGCCAGACTTGGGCAGGCTGAGGGTTGGGCAGGGAGACACTGAATGACACTCAGTAAGGGCAAGGGGAGAGTCTGGCACCTGGGAAAGAGCAACCCTGGAGAACAGTGCAGCTTGGGGACTGACCTGTTAGAAGGCAGTGAAGGGGACCTGGGGGTTGTGATTAATGTGAGGTTGACCATGAGCCAGCAGCGTGCTCTGGTGGCCAGAGGGCAGTGCCATTCTGAGGTGGATTAGAAGGGCTGTGATAAGTCCAGAGAGCTCCTCCTGCCCCTCTACTCTGCCCTGCTGAGGTTGCATCTGGAGTATTGTGTCCAGTTCTGGGCCCCCAGTTCAAGAGGGACATAGAACTGCTTGAGAGAGTCCAGCACAGAGCCACAAAGATGCTGAAGGGAATGGAACATCTCTGTTATGAGAAGAGCCTAAGGGAGCTGTGGCTGTGCTGCTGGAAGAAGAGGAGACTGAGGGATGACCTCATCAATGGTGATAAAGATGTGCAGGGTGAGTGGGCAGAGGCTGGAGCCAGGCTCTGCTGGGTGATGCCCAATGACAGCACAAGGGGCAGTGGTGGAAGCTGAGGCAGAGGAAGTGCCATGGAAACAGAAGGAAGAATTGTTTCTCTGTGAGGGAGACAGAACCCTGGAACAGGCCACCCAGTGAGGTTGTGGAGTTTCCTTCTCTGGAGCTATGCAAGACCTGCCTGGATGTGTTCCTGTGTGACCTGCTCTAGGTTCTCCTGATGTGGCAGGGGAGTTGGTCTGGATGAGCTTTGGAGGTCCCTTCCAGCCCCTGACGTTCTGTGACTCTCCACAAAGAGGATCATTCAACAGGATGACAGGCATGTAAGCCATTGCATCTCTAGTGTGCTCTTGCAGAGAGAAGCAGAGATTGCACTTTCTGTCATAGATGCTTTATTGGAAGAGATAAGTGCAGGAGGTGTTAGGCTGTTCAGAGCCTTCAGAAAGCAATATTGCACCTTCAGTCAAAGAAGGGAAACTTGACCCTCCAGCGACCCTAATGCTTCCTCCAGTCGGTGCAATAATGTTTGCCACAATTCCCCTACCAAGCCATCAAGCAGAGCAATGAAGGGAACAGATTTCCTTAATGTCACTCAGTTTCATTCCATTTTACTTGCTAGGGCTTCTCAGATGTTTCCTCCATGCTAATTCAAAGCTTCTCAAAACACTTCACAGATTCATCCCTGCCATCTTCACAAGTGAGCAGAAAGAAGCAGCTAAACATAGAGGAACTCAGCCTAGGAGACCCAGCCAGCACCCGTGGGTGATGTTAGAGCAATCATCAAGACTATTTCTGTTTAACCAGGAGGCCACCAGGGCCCCCAGCCCTTGGTCCTCTTCACCCAGTGCACAGCATGAGGACTCACCAGTGATGAGAGAAGGATCCCTCTGCCCAGTTGGGCAAGCTTAAGGCAGCTGCCTTTCCTGGAGCTGGTTAAAAAGGGGAGTGGGCAGGGAGGGCAAAGTGGTGACACCTGGGGTGGGAGGAGACTCCAACAGCACCCAGGTGCTCTGGGTTTGGGGGGGAAAGGGGAACATTCAGTGGGGCATGGGAAAGGGGCAGGTATGGTGGAAATGGGAAGGAAGTGCTGCCAGGAGGGAAATGGAGAGCAAAAGGGTGGAGATGTGGAAACTCTAGGGTCAAAAAATCATCTAAGGACTGGAAAATTGTTATTTGATCTCCTAATTCTGCTATTTCTTTATAAACTAGTGGTGAAGCCAGCTCATCCTCCTCTCCTCTCCCTCCAGCCTTGTGTCTGGCAAGAGTTACCTATTGGGACTAACACCTAAGGAACAGGCCTTGTTGGGGGCTTCCAGAGGCTTGTGTTTGGGCTTGTGGATGGCAAAGGTGTCAGGGGTGAGGATTGGAGCACTGTGGATTATAGATTTAGTTTCAAGTATGGGGAAGATTTAAGGGGGTCACTATAAAGTGTTGTGTGTTCTCTGTAATTTCTCTGTATCTTTTCTTTCTAAATGTCATTGTTTTCTTTTTCCAGTGCAACTGAGAGGTTCATCCTGAGAGTCAGCTTGTGCTAGTTTGAGCCTAGCTGTGATATTTGGGTGAGAAGAATTAGATTATAGGCTGTGAAAAGGAAACATTGCTGATGTCTACTTCATTCTTAGGCTTGCTGAGATGTATAAGAACAAGAACATAAATCTGTATTTTTGTTCTTGGAGTCTCTCTCTGGGCTTTTTGGGCTGCACTCCTCTCTCTAACCTAACTTGCTGCCTGACTAATCCATCTGCTTCCTAACTCCCCTGGCTGCCCCTCAAAACTCACCGTTCTATGACAGCAAGACCTGCACAGACTGAGAGCTGGGCACAGAGGAACTAGCTGAGGTTCAGAAAGGACAAGTGCAGGGTCCTGCACCTGGGAAGGAACAATAAACTGCACCAGTACAGGTTGGGAGGTGATCTGCTGGAGACCAGTCTTGTGGAGAGGGATGGATAACATCCATGGCACAGCAATGTGCCCTGGTGGCCAAGAAGGCCAAATGGGATCTTAGGGTGCATTAAAAAGAGTGTGTCCAGCAGATCAAGGGAGGTTCTTCTCTCTCTCTACTCTGCCTTGGTGAGACCTCATCTTGAATACTGTGTTCAGTTTTGGGCTCCCCAGTTTCAGAGGGACAGGGATGTGCTGGAGAGGGACCAGTGGAGGGCTACGAGGATGATTAGGGGACTGCAGTGCTGCCTGATGAGGAGAGGCTGAGGGACATGGGGCTGTTCAGTCTGGAGAAGAGAAGGCTGAGAAAGGATTTAATCAATGTTTATAACTATCTGAGGGCTGGGGGTCAGGAGAGGGGGGACAGGCTCTGCTCACTTGCTCTCTGGGATAGGACAAGGACCAATGGATATAAGTTGCAGCACAAAAGGTTCCAGCTCAATACAAGGGGAAAGTTCTTGACTGTAAGGATCCCAGAGCACTGGCACAGGCTGCCCAGAGAGGCTGTGGAGTCTCCTTCTGTGGAGCCTTTCAAGGCCTGTCTGGATGTGTTCCTGTGTGCCCTGTGCTAGATTGTATGGTCCTGCTCTGGCAGGGGGGTTGAACTCGATGATCTCCTTGGCTCCCTTCCAACTCCTAACGTCCTGTGATCCTGTGACACACTCATGCAGGAACTGCTCCTCTCAGTTCCCTTCGTTCCAAACCTCCCCTTCTCCAAGGAACAGCACTGCCCCACCCCCAGTTATGAGCAGTGCAAGACTTATGAGATGCAGCTGAGCGCCGCCAGCTTCGCTTGATGAATTCCTGACATTATTATGACACCCATACATATGACACCCCACCTCAGCCAAAAGGCAGCAGCAAGAGCATTGCTATGCTTTGGGTATTAGCTAACTTATGGCTGAACAACTTCACTCTCTGTAAAGCTTTATTTCTATCATTTATCAGAACAATAACTTGGGCAGAATCAACCAGAAGAGCTACAATAATTGCTTTAGGTTGGAAAAGATCTCTGAGATCATCCAGTCTAACCATCAACCCAACACCACCATGGCCATTAAACCATGTCCCACAGGGCCATGGCCACGGGTTTCTTGAACACCTCCAGGGATGGGGACTCCACCATCTCCCTGGGCAGCCTGTGCCAAGCCCTGACCACTCTTGCAGCAAAGGAAATTTTTCCCCATCTTCAACCTAACCCTGCCCTGGCACAATTCCAGGCCATTTCTTCTCCTACCACCTGATACTAGGGAGAAGAGCCCAATCCTCACCTTACTACAATCTCCAAGCAGGGAGCTGTAGGGAGCAATGAGGTCTGCCCTCAGCCTCCTCTTTACCAAACTAAACAACCTCAGTTCCCTCAGCTGCTCCTTGCCAACCCTGTCCTCCAGACCCTTCGCCAGCTTTGTTTCCCTCCTCTGAACCCCCTCCAGCACCTCAGTGTCCTTCTCAGAGTCAGTGGCAGTCTTTTCTCTGTCAGGTTTTCCTGCATCTCTGGTTCTCTGTGTCCCTACCACAGCGTGGGCCACGGTTCTTCAATGCTTCCCAGCATGGTGCTTCCTTCCCAGACCATGTCTCCAGAAGAGTTCTTCCACCCCCTCAGCTGCCTGTTTCCTCCTTAAATATTTTTTTTGCAGTGGTGCCAGCACCCCAAATAACACTGTGGTTACTTTTGTGCTACCAGTATACCTGGCCCCTAATAAATTCATTGTTAGGGGAGCAGGAGAAAAGTTTTGCTCCTAGGTTAGTTTCTAAGATGGTTCACAAGATTGCATCAGTACTTCTGAAGCATTTACACCTAGCAGCAGCAGAAATCCTGTGTGCTGTTGTCTCTCTGATGCATTGGACCCGTTGCTACTACCAGCAATGATGAAAGACTGAAATGACCTTGCCTATGTTTCTTTCTCAACAAGGCTTAGAAGAGAAAGGACCTCTGGAGATCTTCCAGCCCAACCCCACTGCCAGAGCAGGACCAGAGAGTCCAGTGCAGTGGCACAGGAACACATCCAGACAGGGCTGCAAAGGTTGCAGAGAAAGAGACTCCACAATCTCTCTGGGCAGCCTGTGCCACTGCTCTCTCACCCTTACAGCAAAGAAGTTCTTCCTTATCCTGAGCTGCAGCTTCCTGTGCTGCAGTTTCCATCCCTTGCCCTTGTCCTGTGGCAGGGCACAAGTGAGCAGAGGCTGTCCCTGTGCCTTCCTTTCTGCCCCCCAGCCCTCAGCTCTTGATAGACATTGCTCAGCTCCCTCTCAGCCTTCTCCTCTGCAGACTGAACAGCCCCAGGGCTCTCAGCCTCTCCTCACCAGGCAGTGCTCCAGGCCCTTCAGCATCCTTGCAGCCCTGCCTTGGTCTCCCTCCAGCAGATCCTTGTCCCTCTTGAAGCAGGAAGCTCAGAACTGGATGCTCATTCCAGTCATTCCATTACCTATGGACTAGATGGGTCTCTCTCAGCCTGTCAGTCTGTGATTCTGTAACATGTTGCTGTGGGCTTGGCTGAAACAAGTGCAGAATAGATTTCTACAAGTTACACTCAATGTGGTAACAGGCACTTATCAAAGCTATAGGGAACCCAAAAATCCATATGGCATAGCAGGAAGATTGAGAGAATAGAGTAAGATCCCACACTAGCTCACACTCAGTAGGGTTATTGCCAAATTAGAACAGCCTCTGAGTCGAAATTTCCAGAAAAAAAGAGCTTTTCAGACACTCATAACTATTCATTTGTTGCAACTTGTCTCTTCAGAAAGACACTTTGTACCTAGACACATCCAGGAGATCAGGGAGGGGGGATAAAAACCCAGCAAAACTGCACAGTGATTGCCTCTATCTGTGTCTTGTCTTCCAAAACGTGCACAGGCAGCCACACACCAGCCAAGAGGCTCCTGGGCTTTCTAGCCAGCAGTGGCTTTGCTGTCTTGCATGACTCTCAGGATCACAGACTCACAGAATGCCAGGGGTCAGAAGTGACCTCCAAAGCTCATCAGTTCAACCCCCCTGCCAGAGCAGGAGAACCTAGAGCAGGACACACAGGAACACATCCAGGCAGGGTTTGAATATCTCCAGAGAGGGAGACTCCACAGCCTCCCTGTGCAGCCTGTTCCAGGCTTCTGTCACCCTCACAGGGGATTCCTCCTCCTGTTTCCATGGAACTTCCTCTGCCTCAGCTTCCACCACTGCCCCTTGTGCTGTCATTGGGCATCACCCAGCAGAGCCTGGCTCCAGCCTCTGCCCACTCACTCTGCACATCTTTATCACCATGACTGAGGTCACTCCTCTCCCGCTGAGGCTCCTCCTCTCCCAGCAGCACAGCCTCAGCTCCCTCCAGCTCTCCTCCTCAGGAAGATCTTCCACTGCCTTCAGCATCCTTGTGACTCTGCACCAGACTCTCTCAAGCAGTTCCTTGAGGTCCTTCTTGAGCTGATGGGCCCAGAACTGGACACAATCTTCCAGGTGTGGCCTCAGCAGGGCAGGGCAGAGCAGAGGGGCAGGAGAACCCCTCTGGACCTACTCACTAATCCACCCCAGGATGGCCTTGGCCTTCTTGGCCACCAGAGCACATTGCTGGCTTATGGTCAACCTCCCACCCACTAGGGCCCCCAGATCATTTTCCCTTTCATTGCTCTCCAGTAGGTCAGTCCCCAGGCTGATCCATGGATTCCAGACAAACCATGACCTGCACTGAAATTACAACCAGGACTGTACTTGACACTCCACTTCCTTTTCTGGACCTGTAACCCTGCTGCAAAATGTTTCACTTCTTAGCCTGACTACACTGGGATGCAGCTCCTGGGGGAAAAAAATCTCTTCCCTGTTGCACCCACTATTTGGAGGTTAGAGCACCTGGGATCTGTTTGTCAGAACACTCCTGCTGCCAGCTCTCTTTTTAGCCTGTGACACAACTTAGCATTGCCACCACCATGAATCATCATGTCTGGGCTGCAGAGAAGCAGGTGCACTTCTTTCCTACTATGTTAACCTCCCAAATACTGTGGAAAAGGACTGAAAACCTGTGGATGCCATGAAATTCCAAGGCCATTCTGCCTGAGGTTCTCCACCATTGTACAGGACTTTAATATTATATTCAAGGCTGGGGCCACTCTTTTTGGTGGTGCCCAGTGATAGGATGAGGGACAATGGGCACAAATGGGAACTCAGGAATTTCCACCTGAATCTCCTTCCTGCCAAGGTGTCAGAACCCTGGACCACAAAGATTGTGGAGACATCTGGAGACACTCCAAACCCATTGGGTCAATGTGATCACAGAATCATAGAATCAGAGATTCAGTCAGGGGTTGGAAGGGACCACAAGGTTCAGCCAGTTCCAACCACCTGCCATGAGGAGGGACACCTCACACTAAATCAGGCTGTCTAGAGCCTCATCCAGCCTGGCTTTCAACATCTCCAGGGATAAGACTTCCACCATCTCCCTGGGCAGCCTGTTCCAGGCTCTCACTACACTCATGCTGAAGAACTTCTTCCTAACATCCAGTCTGAATCTATCCATTTCCAGCTTGGTTTCATTTTCCCCAGTCCTATCACTACCTGACAGCCTAAAAAGTCCCTCCCCAGCTTTCCTGCAGGCCCCCTTAAGATACTGGAAGGCCACAATAAGGTCACCTCAGAGCCTGGGCAACCTGCTGTGGGTGAGCCTGTTTTGGCAGAGGGGTTGGACTGGATGATCCCTAGAGGTCCCTTCCAACTCGTGCTATGCTGTGATTGATGGGTTTTCTTGTTTTATTTCCTATATACCAACAATGGTGAGAAGGACTTGGGACTTCCAGTACCAGAAGTCAAATTTCTCTTGCCACTGAGCACTCTTATTGTTTTCCTTTCTCATTAGGTTCACTGTTCTCCAAAGACTCCCTCACCAGTGCCCATCCAGAAGAAACCACCAGCCTGGGAATAAGAGAGTTTTCTTCTACAGAAGGTACTTTAAACCCTCTGCACCTTCATGCAAGTCTCCTATAAACTCCCTCTGCTGAGACATGAACATCAAAAGATGTATTTCAAATGGTCTCAGAGAAGATTCACAGTATCACAGTATCACAGTATCATCAGGGTTGGAAGAGACCTCACAGATCATCAAGTCCAACCCTTTAGCACAGAGCTCAAGGCCAGACCATGGCACCAAGTGCCACGTCCAGTCCTGCCTTGAACAGCTCCAGGGACGGCGACTCCACCACCTCCCCGGGCAGCCCATTCCAGTGTCCAATGACTCTCTCAGGGAAGAACTTTCTCCTCACCTCCAGCCTAAATCTCCCCTGGCACAGCCTGAGGCTGTGTCCTCTTGTTCTGGTGCTGGCCACCTGAGAGAAGAGAGCAACCTCCTCCTGGCCACAACCACCCCTCAGGTAGTTGTAGACAGCAATAAGGTCTGCCCTGAGCCTCCTCTTCTCCAGGCTAACCAATCCCAGCTCCCTCAGCCTCTCCTCGTAGGGCTGTGCTCAAGGCCTCTCCCCAGCCTCGTTGCCCTTCTCTGGACACGCTCAAGCATCTCAATGTCCCTCCTAAACTGGGGGGCCCAGAACTGAACACAGCACTCAAGGTGTGGTCTAACCAGTGCAGAGTACAGGGGCAGAATGACCTCCCTGCTCCTGCTGGCCACACCATTCCTGAGGCAGGCCAGGATGCCACTGGCTCTCTTGGCCACCTGGGCACACTGCTGCCTCATGTTCAGGTGGGTATCAATCAGCACCCCCAGATCCCTCTCTGTCTGGCTGCTCTCAGCCACTCTGACCCCAGCCTGTATCTCTGCATGGGGTTGCTGTGGCCAAAGTGCAGCACCCTGCACTTGGAGCTATTGAAGCCATCCCCTTGGACTCTGCCCATCTGTGCAGGCGGTCAAGGTCCTGCTGCAGAGCCCTTCTGCCCTCTAACCCAGCCAGATCTGCCCCCAGCTTGGTGTCATCTGCACACTTGCTGATGACTGACTCCATGCCCTCATCCAGATCATCTCTGAAGATGTTAAAGAGGATGGGGCCCAGCACTGATCCCTGAGGGACACCACTAGTGACAGCTGCCAGCTGGATGTGGCACCATTCACCACCACTCTCTGGGTCCGGCCCTCCAGCCAGTTCCTAACCCAGCACAGATTCTTCACATGAAAGAAATTTCCTCTTCACATGCTTGAAATTCCCATAGCACAGAAACCACAAAATACACAGTGCTGGGTATAATGTCCATCCTTAATCCAATTATCACACAACTGTAGAAGCACAGAATTGCTTTGGTTGGAAAAGACCTCTCAGAGCATAGACTCATTGTGGTTGGAGGAGACTTTTGAGCTCATGAAGTGCCAGCATTAACCCAGCACTGACAGGTCAGACCTCAAGCATGTCCTTCAGCACTACAGCTACATGGTTTTTAAGTCCTTCAGGGGGTGGGGACTCCATTGCCTTGGGCAGCCTGAACATAGAATCACAGAATGGTTTAGGTTGGAAGGGACCTCAAAGCTCAGCCAGTTCCAACTCCCTGCTGTAGGCAGGGACACCTCCCACTAGAACAGGTCATTCAATGCCTCAAGCCTGTTAAAGGGCTTGACAAGCCTTTTGGGGAGGAAACTGTTCCTAATGACCAAACTAAACCTCCTGTGGTGCAACCTGAGACTTCCACCTTGACCTACTTTGCCCTTCATTTCATGGCAATGGCAAACAAGCTGTGACCCTTTTGCAGCACTCTGGCATCTCATGGGGCCAGACTCTTCTCAGTGGTGTCCAGTGACCAGACATGGAGCAACAGGCACAAACTGGAACCCAGGAGGTTCCAGCTGAAAATATGGAAAATCTTTGTTGTGAGGGTGCCAGAGCTCTGGAGCAGGCTGCCCAAAGAGGTTGTGAAGCCTCCTTCTCTGGAGATATTCCAAACCCACCTGGACTCTGTGATCCTGGGCAAGCTGCTGTGGGTGACTCTGCAAGTAAAGCAGGGAGATTGGACTGGATGATCTCCAGAGGTCTTTTCCAACCCCAACCATGATGGGATTCTGTGAAATTAGATACAAGGGGAAAAACAACCAAACAACCAACAAAATTCCCAATTACAACAATTAAATACTGGAGCAGGTGCCCAGCATGGATGAGGAATTTCCATACTTGGATCTGCTTAGCTTTTAACCAAACAGGACTCAAGAGCAGCTTCATCTAATTAAGCTGATCCTGCTTCAAGCAGGCAGACAGACAAAAAAACCTCCAGAGGCACCTTTCAATCTGAATTGTCCTTGGATGCCACTGCATAGTATCACCACTGTGGCCACTAAAACATGTCAGGGAGGAAAACTATCATCTTTTCTGCTGTGGGCTGGATCCTCATCCCACAAAACAGGGCAGAAGACTCCCCCAAACCCACACCTTCTGTGCAGAGTCCGACAATGCTGCACTCTGAGAGTCTGTCCCTTCCCTCTTGACCCCCAGCACTCAGATATTTATAAACACTGATTAGATCTCCTCTCAGTCTTCTCTTCACCAGACCAAAAAGCCCCAGGTCCACATAGAATCCACATAGAATCAACCAGGTTGGAAGAGACCTCCAAGCTCATCCAGTCCAACCTAGCACCCAGCCCTAGCCAGTCAACCAGACCATGGCACTAAGTGCCTCAGCCAGGCTTTGCTTGAAGACCCCCAGGGACAGTGCCTCCACCACCTCCCTGGGCAGCCCATTCCAATGCCAATCACTCTCTCTGTGAAGAACTTCTTCCTAATATCCAGCCTGTACCTACCCTGGCACAACTTGAGACAACTTGAGACTGTGTCCCCTCAGCCTTTCCTCATCAGGCAGTGCTCCAGGCCCTTCAGCATCCTCTCTTGTACTCTCTCCAACAGATCCTTGTCCCTCCTGAACTGAGGAGCCTAGAACTGGATGCAATATTCCAGGTGAGGTCTCACAAGGGCAGAGTAGAGGGGCAGAGGAACCTCCTTCAATCTGCTGCCCACACTCTTCTTAATGCGCCCCAGGACCCCATTGGCCTTCTTGGTCACCAGAGCACATTGCTGTGCCAGGGAGAACTTGGTGCTCAGCAGCACTCCCAGGTCCCTCTCCACAGGGCTGCTCTCCAGCAAATCACCTCCCAGCCTGTACTGCTGCAGTTTATTGTTCCTTCCCTTCTCCACTCATTCCTCATCTGCCTAAACCTTAAAAAGCAAACAAAAGGAGGAGGCCCCTTCCAATCTGAATTGTCCTTGGATGCCATTGCATGGTATCACCACTGTGGCCACTACAGCATGGCAGGGAGAAAGACTATCATCGTTTCTGCTGTGTAGCTTCATGAAAAGGGCTGGATCCTCATCCCATAAAAGAAGGCAAAAGACTCCCCTGAACCCACACCTTCTGTACAACAGAGTCAGGCAATGCTGCACTCATTCCTCATAGAATCATAGAATCAGCCAGGTTGGAAGAGACCTCCAAGCTCATCCAGTCCAACCTAGCACCCAGCCCTAGCCAGTCAACCAGACCATGGCACTAAGTGCCTCAGCCAGGCTTCTTGAAGACCTCTAGGGACAGTGCCTCCACCACCCCGCAGGTCCCTCTGCAGGGCTCTCCTACCTTCCAACAGCTCCACACCTGCTTCTAGCTTGGTGTCATCTGCAAGCTTACTACTACTGGACTCAATCCCCTCCTCCAGATCATCAATAAAGATATTGAACAGGACTGGGCCCAGCACTGATCCTTGGGGAACATCACTAGTGCCAGCTGCCAGCTGGATGTGGCACCATTCACCACCACTCTCTGGGCTCTGCCATCCAGCCAGTTCTTGACCCAGCACAGAGTGAATCTGTCCAAACCATCTGCCTAAACCTCCCAAAGGAAACACAAGGAAGATCCCACACCCCATCCAAAAGCACCCAAGTGAAACTGTTTCCTTGTGACTCAAACACCTACTGTGCATTGCTGGAAGAGAAAAGTACCAGGCTAATTCTGTGTTCCACTTCTCCCTCAGGATTTCTGTATCCTGTAAGGAGCTAAAAAGAAGGAATAACACTAATGAAAATGGCAACATATAATTAAAGTCTGCCACAAGAAGCTCCTAGCCAAGCTGGCAGCTCATGGTTTGGACAGATTCACTCTGTGCTGAGTCAAGAACTGGCTGGATGGCAGAGTCCAGAGAGTGGTGGTGAATGGTGCCACATCCAGCTGGCAGCTGGCACTGGTGGTGTGCCCCAAGGATCAATGCTGGGCCCAGTCCTGTTCAATATCTGTATTTATGATCTGGACGAGGGGATTGAGTCCAGCATCAGCAAGTTTGCAGATGGCACCAAGCTAGGAGCAGCTGTGGAGCTGTTGGAAGGTAGGAGAGCCCTGCAGAGGGAGCTGGCCAGGCTGGATGGGTGGGCAGAGGCCAATGGGATGAGATTGAACAAGGCCAAGTGCAGGGTTCTGCACTTTGGCCACAACAACCCCAAGCAGCACTACAGGCTGGGGACAGAGTGGCTGGAAAGCAGCCAGGAGGAAAGGGACCTGGGGGTACTGATAGAGAGTAGCTGAAGATGAGGCAGCAGTGTGCCCAGGTGGCCAAGAGAGCCAATGGCATCCTGGCCTGCATCAGGAGCAGTGTGGCCAGCAGGACAAGGGAGGTTATTCTGCCCCTGTGCTCAGCACTGCTCAGGCCACACCTTGAGTGCTGTGTCCAGTTCTGGGCCCCTCAATTCAAGAGAGATGTTGAGGTGCTGGAAGGTGTCCAGAGAAGGGCAACAAAGCTGGTGAGGGGCCTGGAACACAAACCCTATGAGGAGAGGCTGAGGGAGCTGGGAGGGTGCAGCCTGCAGAAGAGGAGGCTCAGGGCAGAGCTCATTGCTGTCTGCAACTACCCAAAGGGAGGCTGTAGCCAAGTGGGGGTTGGGCTTTTCTGCCAGGCAACCAGCAATAGAACAAGGGGACACAGTCTCAAGTTGTGCCAGGGTAGGTCTAGGCTGGATGTTAGGAGGAAGTTGTTGGCAGAGAGAGTGATTGGCATTGGAATGGGCTGCCCAGGGAGGTGGTGGAGTCACCATCCCTGGAGGTGTTGAAGCAAAGCCTGGCTGAGGCACTTAGTGCCATGGTCTGGTTGACTGGCTAGGGCTGGGTGCTAGGTTGGACTGGATGAGCTTGGAGGTTTCTTCCAAGCTAGTTGATTCTATGAAAGTTGTTGGGCTGCTTTTTTATCCATCTTTATTCTTTTTCTTCCCCCACAGGGTAAAATGGTTGAGATATTTATCTACCTGGCAAAGCAGTCACAAAATATTTTACATCCTGACAGACCTCAAAGCACTTCACAATGCTGTAATAATAGAATCATTCCACTTACCACTGAACTGCAGCCAGCTCCAGAGACAGAACACAGCAGTGGCTTAACAGCACAGATGAACACTGTCAGCCCTTTAGAAGAGGAGGTAGATGTAAATATCTCACCCATTTAAAACCCACAGGGTGCTCTGAGACAGACAGAAGCGAATTAGCCACACTTCTAAATAGCAAAGGCACTAGAAATAACCTCCCTCTTCTTCGGAGGTAGATTCTTTTGTTTTCAAATGTAGAAACAGTAGGAAACATTACCAGGGATACATAAAAGCAGATGGATCCTTATTCCAAATGCACATTGGATGGGGTCTGAGTTGAGATGAAATGAATTCCATCTATGGAACTCATCCTAGGTTCCCCTGCAGTTGGATGCGCATTGGCCAAGCCTACTTGAATTTGTTCTGATCCCAGCTCAGACATATTTTACTTCTTAATGTCCTTCAGTGAAGCTTAAGTGACATACATGAGGTATTTAACCATGGAGGGCTCAATCTGTTGCTTAAATATAACCATCTAATGCTATTTGACATACTCCAGGATTATATGAGACATTGTCAGGAGCCTGGCAGATAGGACAGGATCCATGGGAGGCTCATGGCCGTCTGGAAAGACAGCTGCAGGCTAGATTTAGGCAACTAAATCAAGTCTCCACTGCAAACTCTTCAAAAGCAGCAAGCTGCTGCCACATGCAATGCTTCTTGCCTGCAGTTTCTGCTGAGCCAAGCCAGTGGCACAAGTGAGAACAAACAAAAGTTTGCAGAGAGATAACTAAGTAGGGCTTCCTGCAAGTGCATCTGTTGCAAGGCACAGCTTCTACGGACAGAGCTGCGGTTAAAACCAGGCGTCCTTGACAAGCAGGCATCAGAAACTTAGTCTGCATGTTAATTAGGCAGCCATAGTTTCACAATTAGTAGGGACAGATTAATACTGTACTGATAGTTGTCACCTGACAGATGTTACAAGCATTAGCTGCTAACATAATCCAGTGAGCAGCACTGCTGAGAGCTGAGTGCCACCAGCCTTTGACCGTGCTTAACCGTTCTGCAAAGACAGCTGAAGATGGATTAGAACTAATACAGGGAAATGCAATTAATGTTCCCCAACTTTGTGACAGTTGGAGGAAAGAAGTGTTGCTAAGCTGAGGAGAAGCACTGCCAGCCCATCCTTCTGCCCTGCAGCTTTGTCTCTTCAGGTTAAACATGCTGTGAAGAAGGAAACAAAAAAGTAGAATCACAGAACCATGGAAAGGTTTCAGCTGGAAGGAACCATTAAAGGTCATCTGGGCCAACCCCCTTGGGGTCAGCAGGGGCATCTCCTAGTACAGTTGGTTGCTCAGAGTCCCAAACAACCTGACCAGGAATGTTTCCAGAGATGAGGCATCTCCCACCTCTCTGGGCAACCTGGGTCAGTGGATCACCACTTTAAGTCCTTGTTTCTTCCTTTCTTCTCCAGACTAAATCTCCCTCCTGCTGTTTCAAACAATCACCCCTTGTCCCATCACATCAGGCCCTGCTAATAAGTCTGTCCTCAGCTTTCTGATCAGCACTGTTAAGCACTGCAAAGCCACCAGAAGCTCTCCCTGGAGCCTTCTCCAGGCTGAGCAAGCCAAATTATCTCAGCCTGAACAAGCCCAATTCTCTCAGCCTGTCCTCATCACAGAAGGCTTCCAGCCCTTCCATCTGGCTGCCCTGCTCCAACTGGTCCATGTCTGTGCTGTGCTGAGGACTCCAGAGATGGCCCCAGCACTGTAGGCAAGGTCTCAGCAGAGCAGAGCAGAGGGGCAGAATCACCTCCCTGCTGCTGCTGCAGTACACAGCTGGTTCCAGGCTGGGATTGCACAATGCCAGCCCATGCCCATCTTTTAACCCAGCAGCACCCTCAAGTCCTTCTCCCCAGAGCTGCTCTCAATCCTCTAGCCTATAATGACAGTGGGGATTGCCCCAACCCATGTACAGGGCTTTGTTCACAGTATCACAGTATCACAGGAAGAGACCTCACAGATCATCAAGTCCAACCCTTTAGCACAGAGCTCAAGGCCAGACCATGGCACCAAGTGCCACGTCCAGTCCTGCCTTGAACAGCTCCAGGGACGGCGACTCCACCACCTCCCCGGGCAGCCCATTCCAGTGTCCAATGACTCTCTCAGGGAAGAACTTTCTCCTCACCTCCAGCCTAAATCTCCCCTGGCACAGCCTGAGGCTGTGTCCTCTTCTTCTGGTGCTGGCCACCTGAGAGAAGAGAGCAACCTCCTCCTGGCCACAACCTCCCCTCAGGTAGTTGCAGACAGCAATAAGGTCTGCCCTGAGCCTCCTCTTCTCCAGGCTAACCAATCCCAGCTCCCTCAGCCTCTCCTCGTAGGGCTGTGCTCAAGGCCTCTCCCCAGCCTCCTCGCCCTTCTCTGGACACGCTCAAGCATCTCAATGTCCCTCCTAAACTGGGGGGGCCAGAACTGGACACAGTACTCAAGGTGTGGTCTAACCAGTGCAGAGTACAGGAGTAGAATGACCTCATCTGAACCTCATGAAGTCCACACTGACTTCCCACGGTCCCCATCACATCCCTGAGGAGAAAGAGTGTTACAGAAAGCCCCAGATGACACAACAAGAAGTCATTCCCACAGAGCCCCCATACTATGTAGCTCAGGTTCTCTACCTGCTGTCACACTGAAGATGTGACATATTTGAAGAGGGAGTGTGAGAGAGTTTTATGATTCTTTATTGTGCTAGTATAAGGCCTGAAATTTAAAATTAGAGGGGTGAAGAAAAGAACAGATCTAGCAATAATCTGTCTCACCTCTGAAATGGATGCATGGATTAGAGACAAGGTGATGAAGGTGCAGATGCTTTCATGTAAGAGCTATGGTGAAATATGCATGGAGCCATCCATCTTTAGGCAATCAAACCGCCCTAGAACTGTGGGAGTGTTCCCTTTCTTTCATCAACAGAAAAGTCCCAAACAAACTGATTTTCCTCCCTTGGACTTTGTCAATTCACTGCAGTTGGAAAAGGAACATTTTAAGGCTGCGTCTAAGTCACTCCTGCTTTCAGCTAGAAGCTGAAACCACTTCAGTGGTTTGACTTCTATGATTATAGGATTCTCAGCTCAGGCTCTGCTCACTGAGGCACTTTGTGAAGCTCAGGGCAGTTTGCACAGCCAGGAGCTGCTCCTAGAAGGGAGAAGCTGATGGGGAGAGTTCCTGCCAAGAGCTGGGCTGCACAAAGGCTCTGCCTTAGACTTGCTCCTCTGCACACCAAGGGCACTGCCACAGCTTGTGCCTCACCTTGGGCTGCAGGAAGGCAGAGGTGGCAGCTGTGGGGAGGAGCAGAGAGGACCCTCACTGCCCATCAAGGGATTGCATCCATGGATGGCATCTTCAGAAGAGAGCTGAGGGATCACCAGGGTCAAGCCTCTTCTTCACTGGCTGGTGTCCCAGGAGGACTCTGTCCCTTCTGCCTTTGATCCCAATCTGTGTGTTCCTGAATCCAGTCCCAGAATCTGGTTCCCATCTGCTGCTGAGTCCAGTCTGGGACTTTCTCAGTGCCTGCCTCCAGCATCAGTGGTGAGGTCCTTGCTGTCAGGGGCTGGGTTCCACATTGGTTTGTGTTTCTTTGTCTCTACTTCTCTGGACTGTTCTTTCCATCCCAGCTGGTTCAGTTTCTTTCCCAGCCCATCAAGTCTCTCTCCTTTCTTCCATTTCTCTTCCCTTTGGGAAGGCAGAGGGTTCACAGAGAGCCTCTGGCACTAGCCTGGTGGCCAGCCCAGCCCTGCCCTGCCCCTTGACAAAGCTCTGCATAGATGTAAATGAGGGATTGCTCCCTGTTTTTGCAGTGGGTGACAGGGATCTCTTTGATGTAGTTTAATCCGAGCAAGCCACCTAAGATTCTCTGCTTGATTTTCAAATTGCACTTAGATGCTTGACAGAAAGAAACAAAGTTCTGTACATTTATCAAGGTGCTCAATGGGTCTGGCCATTCTATACTGGACTACTTGATATTGCTTCCCTGTGTAAACTATTGCCAAGTACTTAAGCATCACAGCATCTCAAGTGCCCCAGGAGCACAGAAAATCAGGGCAGCTTTGGCTAACAAAGGCTAACTTTGATGCAACACAGAGATTAAAACAAGCAAACCATAACAGCAAGCTCCCATCAAAACCCACTTTTCTGGTTTGAGGAAAGTTTTAATTAGGAGAGGTCTCAGCAAGATCTCAGTGCTGGAGCCAGATGCCAGCAGATTGAACAACACAGATTGACCATAAAAAGCCATCAATGACTACAAAACCTTTCCACTTAAGACCTGGAGAGCAGGAGGAGAGGTGATTAATCCCTCCACTGGTACCCTCTAGTGCAGTGGGCAGTGTTCAGTGGGGCCACAAAGCCTTTCCATCCCCCTAGGAAGTGCATCTGTGTCTGTGCTTTTATCTTCTGCACAACCACAGAGGCGCACAGGGTAATGGTTCCAATATTCTGACCCAGTTCTAAAAGGACTTTTCCTTGTGGCTTCAACAGTTTCCAATTAAATTTGTAATTGCTTTTTTTGGAAGCCTGTTAACACAAATTCCACTGAAAATGTTTTGGGTTTGGGTTTGTTTTTTTGTTGATGTTTGTTTGGTTTCTTTCCCTCTTCAGATACTTATTCTCTTTCCCTAGAAATATGGTGTGGCTTGTTAGGTTATTTAGACTTTTCACACACTAATACAGGAATCACAGAAGTACAGAATCATTTTGGTTGGAAAGGATCTTGAAGTTTGTTGAGTCCAACCCTTAACCCAGCATCACCAGGTCACCACTAAACCATGCCCCTCAGCACCACATCTACATAGCTTTTAAACTCCTCTGGGGATGAGGACCACTGCCCTGGGCAGCCTGTTCCAGGGCTTGAAAACCCTTTCAGGGAAGAAATGTCCAACCTAAACCTCTCGCTTTCTCTTGCCAGAAAAAGAAGAGCTACTCCATGCATAAATTGTTTTTACTCCATGCATAAATTGTTTTCAAGGTCTAGAAGTGCCTTCCAGATTTAGAACAAGGAGGTGATTTTCTCACCTTGTTGCTGCTGCTGGTGGTGGCTGGTTGGCTTTGTATTTGGGCATCCTAAAAACCACAGAGACCAGAGAATAAATCTTATGATGAGTGACTGAGGGAGCTGGGGCTGTTGAGTTTGAAAAAGAGGAGGCTAGAGGGGAGATCTCACTGCTGGCTACAATGACCTGAAGGGACATTGCTGTTGTTGGTTGGGTTTGTATTTGGACATCCTAAATTGGTTGAGTCACCAGCCCTGGATGTGTTTAAGGGTCGTTTGGATGTGGTGCTTAGGGATGTGGTTTAAGGTGAATCTTGTCGAATAGGGTTCTAGGTTGGACTTGGTGATCCTGAGGGGCTTTGCCAACCTGGATGTTCCTCTGTGATTCCATGACTTAATAAGTTAGGCCTGAATTTATGTAAGGAATTCATGTCCAAACTCAGCTCTGGCTGGCTAAAACATCTTCAAGTTGAATATTAGGAAGAACTTCCTCCAAAAAAGGGTCCTCAGGCACTGGAATAGGCTGCCCAAGGAAGTGGTGGAGTCACTGGAAGTGTTTAGACCCACAGATGTGATGCTGAGGGACATGGTTTAGTGGTCATAGCTTAGCAGCAGTGGTGGGATTGTGAGCTCCAGGTGAGTGTTTGGACTTGATGATCCCAGAGGCTTCTCCCAGCCTTAACAGTTCACAGGATGTTAGGGGTTGGAAGGGACCCAAAGAGACCATCAAGTCCAACCCCTTGCCAGAGCAGGACCATACAGTCTAGCTCAGGTCATACAGGAACACATTCAGACAGGCCTTAAAAAGCTCCACAGAAGGAGAGCCTATTCCAGTGCTCTGTAACCCTTACAGTAAAGAAGTTCCCCCTTGTGTTGAGCTGGAACCTCCTGTGCTGCAACTTACACCCATTGCTCCTTGTCTTATCTCAGGGAGCAAGTGAGCAGAGCCTGATCCCCCCTCCTGGCCCCCAGCCCTCAGATATCAATAAACATCGATTAAATCCCCTCTCAGTCTTCTCTTCTGCAGACTGAACAGCCCCAGGTCCCTCAGCCTCTCCTCACCAGGGAGTGCTCCAGTCCCCTCATCATCATAGCCCTGTGCTGGACCTTCTCCAGCAGATCCCTGTCCCTCTTCAACTGGGGAACCCCAAACTGACCAGTACAGTTCTGTGTTTCTATTTCCTAGGCACGCCTAACTTGGTAATCATCATTCTTGTTAACTTGGTGAGCAGTGAAATAACTCCAAAGCTAATCAAAATTCAGCAGCCAGGCTCTCCGAGTTGTATTCTAACAGCACTTGCCCAGGGATCTTTTGGTGTCTGTACATTAACTGATGACACAATGCCAGAAACTGTGATTCTCCTCTTTGAACTTAGAGGATGGAAGCTACATATCCAAATACCAAACCCAAACAGCTACAACAGGTATACAAACAACATCCCAAAACCATTTGGGTCTGTTTCAGAGCAATGAAGGATCATGAGCAGCAGAAATTCACCAGAGGCAAGGACCTCTGTATGTGCATATGTTGTTGAAACCAATAAATACAGCTCAAACCAGAGTCAGATCCTGGGAAAGCCTCAAACTTATACTCAATTCAGCCCTCAAAAGAACAGTGTAAATTGGCTAAGAACAGGAGTTATTAGAGGAATATAATCAACACAGTGAAGAGCTCCAGGCTATCCACCAACTCTTGTACATCTTGGTTTCCTCATTTATATGGTTCAAGCTACTGCAACCATCTGGTGAATGCAGTGCTGCTGAAAGAGGAAAAAACAGAGGGCTGAAGAATACTTCCTCTTCACTGCCTGTGAACTCTGCAAGTGAATTGGTTGTGGAGATGGAGCTTACTCAGTTCACAAACACACTTTCCAAGCACGGTGATAAAAACCTCTCATGGCATTTACACACTGGACCAGATCCACAGGTAGAGGTGAGATTATAGTCTGCAAGGTTGCTGATAGCATCATAGAATCAAGCAGGTTGGAAGAGACCTCCAAGCTCATCCAGTCCAACCTAGCACCCAGCCCTAGCCAGTCAACCAAACCATGGCACTGAGTGCCTCAGCCAGGCTTTGCTTCAACACCTCCAGGGATGGTGACTCCACCACCTCCCTGGGCAGCCCATTCCAATGCCAATCACTCTCTCTGCCAACAACTTCCTCCTAACATCCAGCCTAGACTTCCCCTGGCACAACTTGAGACTGTGTCCCCTTGTTCTGTTGGTCGTTGCCTGTGAGAAGAGCCCAACCCCACCTGGCTACAATGTTCTTGTAGTGACAGGTTCAAAACTGAAGACAGTATTCAAGGTGCTGCCTCATCAGTGTTGAATACAGGGGTCTAGACAACCATTCACAGCATCACAGTATCACCAAGGTTGGAAGAGACCTCACAGATCATCAAGTCCAACCCTTTAGCACAGAGCTCAAGGCCAGACCATGGCACCAAGTGCCACGTCCAGTCCTGCCTTGAACAGCTCCAGGGACGGCGACTCCACCACCTCCCCGGGCAGCCCATTCCAGTGTCCAATGACTCTCTCAGGGAAGAACTTTCTCCTCACCTCCAGCCTAAATCTCCCCTGGCACAGCCTGAGGCTGTGTCCTCTTGTTCTGGTGCTGGCCACCTGAGAGAAGAGAGCAACCTCCTCCTGGCCACAACCTCCCCTCAGGTAGTTGCAGACAGCAATAAGGTCTGCCCTGAGCCTCCTCTTCTCCAGGCTAACCAATCCCAGCTCCCTCAGCCTCTCCTCGTAGGGCTGTGCTCAAGGCCTCTCCCCAGCCTCGTCGCCCTTCTCTGGACACGCTCAAGCATCTCAATGTCCCTTTTAAACTGGGGGGCCCAGAACTGAACACAGCACTCAAGGTGTGGTCTAACCAGTGCAGAGTACAGGGGCAGAATGACCTCCCTGCTCCTGCTGGCCACACCATTCCTGAGGCAGGCCAGGATGCCACTGGCTCTCTTGGCCACCTGGGCACACTGCTGGCTCATGTTCAGGTGGGTATCAATCAGCACCCCCAGATCCCTCTCTGTCTGGCTGCTCTCAGCCACTCTGACCCCAGCCTGTATGTCTGCATGGGGGTTGCTGTGGCCAAAGTGCAGCACCCTGCACTTGGAGCTATTGAAGCCATCCCCTTGGACTCTGCCCATCTGTGCAGGTGGTCAAGGTCCTGCTGCAGAGCCCTTCTGCCCTCCAACCCAGCCACATCACATTCAAACCCCTTCCCAGCAGATTTCAGGTTAGCTGAGTTATGCCAGCATAAGCAAGGCAGAACATGATGTCTTGAGCACACGAGACCCTGCTCTCCTGCAAAGCCTTCAATATTCCAGAGGAAATACCACCACACACAGTACTGGCACTGAAAAATGTCCCTTTCCTCTTAGAGAATTCCAGAACAGAGTTATCAGCTAGGAACACAACTAGCTGTAAAAGTTGCCCTCACCCATGGCCTTTTCAAGTGGTCTCTGAAGTGAATTTTTAACAGGAGAAATCTGCAGTTTGACATTTGTAAAGTAGTTCAGCCCAGAGCAGCAACAGGTTCTCTAATGACTCCTTCAGTTTTGCTTATTAACCTCTGAGATCAGAGGGAAAACAGAACCAAAGAAGCCCAACTCCTAGAACTACTCTGAAACAGCTTTTCCCTTTTCTACACCCCCTTCAGTGCTGGCCATATGGTTACAAGCCTGTTCTCTCAATCCTTTTGAACCCTCCAGTGTTTGCCTGTGTTATTGAAGAGCTGCCATACATCACCCCAGAGGAACTGCTCTGCTTCAGTTTTGGATGAGGGACTTGCTGTAGCAGAATCTGTTGTTTTTACAGTTATTTACCTTATCAGCTGCCTTCTGACAAGTCAGGCACTGCAGAGCATCAGCTTGGGACATCCATTTCTACTGTTCATCTCTTTCATACTTGTATTTTAGGTGACATCAAGAATAAAAGCGTCTGATAACGTACCTTGCTCTCAGGGTGCTGCAGAGCATCACCTTGGGACATCCATTTCTACAGTTCATCTCTTTCATACTTGTATTTTAGGTGGCATCAAGAATAAAAGCAGCTGATAACATACCTTGCTTTCAGGGTGCTCTCCACTGCTCTACAGCCTTTGCTTCTTTCCAAACCCACTGTGGCTGAACCCATAGAGGAAAATAAAGTCATTCATGTTTGCCTACATTCTGCTCACCAAGAACTTCTGAGCATTTCAAGTCATCAATAGATAGTTGGTCATAGAATCACAGAATGGTTTGGGTTGGAAGGGACCTTAAAGATCATCGAGTTCCAACCTCCCTGCCATGGGCAGGGTGGTTGGAAGGGATCTTAGGGATCATTAAGTCCCAACCTCCCTGCTATGGGCAGGGTGGTTGGAAGGGATCTTAGGGATCATCAAGTCCCAGCCTCCCTGCCATAGGCAGGGTAGTTGGAAGGGATCTTAGGGATCATTAAGTCCCAACCTCCCTGCCATGGGCAGGGTGGTTGGAAGGGACCTTAGGGATCATCAAGTCCCAACCTCCCTGCCATGGGCAGGGTGGTTGGAAGGGACCTTAGGGATCATCAAGTCCCAACCTCCCTGCCATGGGCAGGGTGGTTGGAAGGGACCTTAGGGATCGATCATCAAGTCCCAACCTCCCTGCCATGGGCAGGGACATCTCCCACTAGCCCAGGTTGCTCAAGGCCTCATCCAAGCTGGCTTTGAACAGCACCAGAGAGTGGACACCCACAATCTCCCTGGGCAACCTGTTCCAGTTCCATCACCCTCACTGGAAACAATTTCTTCCTAATCTCCAGTGCCAATTACTCTGATATATTCAAAAGACAACTTGGCAGAGCATCATTGTTCACTCATGTTTGGAGCCTTCCTTTTGTAGTTATCCTAGATAGGCAAACTACCTGAAGGGTAAAACAAAAAAGAATCCTTGCTCTTGGATAAGCAGGCAGAGAGAGACCAAAATTTTGCATATTGAGGTGCCAGGGGTGAGAGAATGAGGGCAAGCAGACAACAGAAATACACCTGCGAATGCAGAGGTCAGGGGACCCAGCTTCTTGCTGCCAAGCAACCACAGCTGCAGTTACCAGGAGCTGAAAAGCATTGTGCTGAGAATTCTCCCTTTCCTCACTAAGTCAGCTCTTTGCTAGCTACAAGATTCCATTGCAAATATTCCACCTAAATGTAGTCACCCTTTGTTTTTCCCCTTCATTTATCTGTCAGCACTCTGCTCTAACAGTTTTCTTCCTGCTCTGGCTCTTGTGTCTTGCAGCTAGAGAAAAGAAGGATGTTCATAGAATGGTTTAAGTTGGAAGGAACCTCAAAGCTCATCCAGTTCCAACTCTCTGCCACAGGCAGGGACACCTCCCACTAGGATAGGTTTGCTCAAGGCCTCATCCAACCTGGCCCTGAACACCGTCAGGGAAGGAGCAGTCACAGCCTTCCTGGGCAACCTGTGCCAGTGTCTCACCACCCTCACTGGAAAGAGCTTCTTCCCAACACCCAGTTTAATATCCCCCTTCCACTTCTTATCTCCCTACATGGAATAAGTCATCCTCTTCCTTGTAATGGAAGCCACCAGTCCTCAAAGTTGCACAGATGCCATGGTTTAACCTGATCTGAAATTGCCATATAGAATCATAGAATCACAGGATGGTAGGACTTGGAAGGGGCCTCCAGAGGTCATCCAGTACAACCCCCTTGCTAAGGCAGTATCACCCAGGGCAGGGGCCACAGGAACACACCCAGAAGGGTCTTGAAAGTCTTCAGAGAAGGAGACACCACAGCCTCTCTGGGCAGCCTGCTCCAGAGCTCTGAAGCCCTTCTGCTGGAGCTGTTTTTCCTCATGCAGATAGGGAATGTCCTGTGCTCCGTATGGAACAGCCTGAAGAGACAGGACCCTATAAACATCTGACTGGATTTGTGTTTTCCTGCCTCCCCTGGCAATTCCTCCTTCACAGCCCAGAACATTTTAAAAGTCAATTTGCCTCTGGTGATCCTGCAACTGCCTAAGTCCCACTCAGTGGCATTAGCCAAGTCCCACTCAAGGGGATTAGCAAAGTCCCACACATGTGACATTTGCCAAGAGAAAAGACAAGAAAAAGAAAGACAAACCCCAACCAAACAAAAAAAATACCCCAAACCCAAACTGCAACCAACAACTCTCTCTGCCCATTTAATATCTCAAGAAAACAGTAGAGTTTATAAGCAATTTCTATGAACAATACACAGCCATAAGTAAGTGTCTAACCTTACTCCTGACCTGTGCTGAGTATCAAGCAATGTCTTCATACCTCAGACTGCAATTCCAGAATCCCAGGATGCTGAAGAGTGAAAAGGACATCGTCCAGCCCAACCTCCCTTGCTGAGCTGGCTGCCCAGGATCGCAATGGCCAAGAAGGTTTGGAATCCCTCCAGAGAAGGAGACTCCACAGCCTCTCTGGGCAGCCTCTTCCAGGGCTTTTTCACCCTCAAAGGAGCACGTCACAAATGAGGTATGTGTAGAGAAAAGAAAACACTGGAAATGCATTGACATGTGATGTCTTCTAATCACAAAGCATCAACCACAGCCAGGTGTCTCTGACACAAAGTAATTGGAAGGCACTGGAGCCATGCAGGGCTCCTAATACTACACCTTTAACCCCAGAAATCATAGAATCATAGAATGAACCAGGTTGGAAGAGACCTCCAAGCTCATCCAGTCCAACCTAGCACCCAGCCCTATCCAATCAACCAGACCATGGCACTAAGTGCCTCATCCAGGCTTGAACACCTCCAGGGACGGTGCCTCCACCACCTCCCTGGGCAGCCCATTCCAATGCCAATCACTCTCTCTGCCAACAACTTCCTCCTAACATCCAGCCTAGACCTCCCCTGGCACAACTTGAGACTGTGTCCCCTTGTTCTGTTGCTGGTTACCTGGGAGAAGAGGCCACCCCCCACCTGGCTACAATGTCCTTTCAGGTAGTTGTAGACAGTAATGAGCTCTGCCCTGAGCCTCCTCTTCTGCAGGCTGCACACCCCCAGCTCCCTCAGCCTCTCCTCATAGGGTTTGTGTTCCAGGCCCCTCACCAGCTTTGTTGCCCTTCTCTGGACACCTTCCAGCACCTCAACATCTCTCTTGAATTGAGGAGCCCAGAACTGGACACAGGACTCAAGGTGTGGCCTGAGCAGTGCTGAGCACAGGGGCAGAAGAACCTCCCTTGTCCTGCTGGCCACACTGCTCCTGATGCAGGCCAGGATGCCATTGGCTCTCTTGGCCACCTGGGCACACTGCTGCCTCATCTTCAGCTACTATCCACCAGTACCCCCAGTTTTCCCTTTCCTCCTGGCTGCTTTCCAGCCACTCAGTCCCCAGCCTGTAGTGCTGCTTGGGGTTGTTGTAGCCAAAGTGCAGAACCCTGCACTTGGCCTTGTTCAATCTCATCCCATTGGCCTCTGCCCACCCATCCAGCCTGGCCAGGTCCCTGACAGGCACTTTGTCTGGGTCCTAATTCAAATTTCCAGAGACTCAGATCAATTTGATAGAACCAATAACTATTTGTAGAGTGCCCTTCCCTCTCCCCGCTCCTTTCCCAAAGAAAGGAATCAGAAGTAGAGAGAGAGGAAAGGTTAAGCACACCCAAATAAATGAACCTCACTCCGTTTGGAAGTTAAAAAGAGAAGTTTAACAAGAACTTAAAAGAGGTATCTGAGGTAAGGAAGTTACAAAGGATATAGGGAAGGGAAAGCAAATACAAAAGGTATAAATACAACCCAATTGTGATGGCCACATGGTGAAACAAGAGAACCCAGGAACAGGTGGTGATGGTGGGATGCAGGGAGCAGAGTGATGCAGAGAGGTGCAGGGAGAGCTGCAGAGAGAGAGTGACAGAGGAAGTCCCCCTGCTTTTATGGGATAGGAGCGGGGAGTGGGCTAACCATCACCTGGTGGTGTTCAGACCCACCCCTGGGGAGTGGTCAAGACCACCTAGGGTCAGGTTCAGGATTACTCCCCGTGGAGTGTTAATCCTATACACACTTAGATAGAACCTAGATCTAATCAGGAAGAGATCTGCCACTGCTCAAGTGTCTGATGTGTACCAAAGAATCATAGAATGTGTTGGGTTGGAAGGGACCTTCAAATGTCATCTAGTCCAGCCCCACTACAGTAAGCAGGGACATCCTGAACTAGAGTAGGTTGTTTAGAGTCTGAACAAGCAAAAGCTTGAATGATTCCAGGGATGGGGCCTCCACCACATCCTCAGACAACCTGTTCCAGGGTTCCATCACCGTCATAGAGAAGAACTTTCTTCTAACGTCCAATGGGCTGCCCAGGGAGGTGGTGGAGGCACCGTTCCTGGAGGTGTTGAAGCAAAGCCTGGCTGAGGCACTTAGTGCCATGGTCTGGTTGACTGGCTAGGGCTGGGTGCTAGGTTGGACTGGATGAGCTTGGAGGTCTCTTCCAACCTGGTTGATTCTATGATTCTATGAATCTAAATCTACCTTTCTTCAGTGTCCCGGGTTAGGGTGGATCCCTCCCCCCGGTAGAGTAAACTCACCACAACACAGGTTTGTTTTTTCTGGAAAGTCAGGGAAAGATGAAACTCTATTCCTTACAGTGGAAATATAACAGCATAAAGAGAAATAAACTGCTGAGAAAAAAAAATATAATGACCTTAAGGAAGATGGGGAAGGGCTCAAGTGGCGGCGAAGCAGCAAAAAGCAGCAGCTGCCAGAACAGTACCCAGAGAAGATAGTGGCAGGTGCAGCTCAAGCAGCAGAAGGCAGCAAGGGGGAAAGAACAAGCTGTGCTTCTAGACATAAAGCTCTTGATGCTCCAGTGAAATGATATTAACTCAGCTATTGTTGCCATCCTATGGCCTATCCCTGGAATGTTCACTTCTCCTCTATGTCTGAGCTAGAAAACCAGCTTAAATACCACATCCAGTTTAAGACTTCTGCCCCTTGTCCTAGTGTCACACACCTACATAGAATCATAGAATCATAGAATCAACCAGGTTGGAAGAGACCTCCAAAATCATCCAGTCCAACCTATCCCCCAGCCCTAGCCACTCAACCAGACCATGGCACTAAGTGCCTCATCTAGGCTTGAACACCTCCAGGGACGGTGACTCCACCACCTCCCTGGGCAGCCCATTCCAATGCCAATCACTCTCTCTGCCAACAACTTCCTCCTCACATCCAGCCTAGACCTACCCCAGCACAACTTGAGGCTGTGTCCCCTTGTTCTGTTGCTGCTTGCCTGGCAGAAGAGAGCAACCCCACCTGGCTACAGCCTCCCTTCAGGTAGTTGTAGACAGCAATGAGGTCACCCCTGAGCCTCCTCTTCTGCAGGCTGCACACCCCCAGCTCCCTCAGCCTCTCCTCATAGGGTTTGTGTTCCAGGCCCCTCACCAGCTTTGTTGCCCTTCTCTGGACACCTTCCAGCACCTCAACATCTCTCTTGAACTCATCAGGGACTCCTAAGCCTCCTGATCTTGGCTGCATTGAGCATTCCTCTCTTACTGTTAATAACTCAGCCACAGGATCTATTCTTTGTAGAGATGTCTTTCATCCAGCTGCTGCACTGCTTCAAGAAACACATTTCTCCAGGCTGCCTGAGGCTAACAGCTCTGCCACTAGGCACAAATCCAGCTTCTGTTTTCTTCCTGGAAGTTCTAATTCTAGTCCACTTTACAAACAATATTGGCTGTGGGAAACTGAACATCTTTGTCCAGTTCCACTTCAGAAGAGCCCAGGAGAGAAGTCTCACTTTGTTTCACCATTCCTAGGGATATCAGTGTGAAGGGGTCAAAAGAGCTCTCACCATCAGGACTTAAGTCTCCTTTTCTTTATTCTTCACTCTCAGAATTCCTGTATTTAATTAATATGAACAGAAACCAGCAGCAGTCCCTTCACCCATGTAATTAGGAAGTAGTTTGGCATGAACTGATTTTAGGTAGCATTCCTGCTTTGTTTTCTCTTCTGTTTGGTTTCCCTCCCTCCTTTTAGCATTTATTTGCAGTTTCTCACCGCCAGATGGGACAAATATTTGCTGTCAGTTTCAAAAGCAGTCAGTGCTAACCAAGCTTCAGCTGCAAGTGAAGATGCACATGAATAAAGGTCACAGGCTGCTTCAGTCAAAAGCTCTGCAGGAGGCACTTTCCACTTTGGAGGGTGGGTGTGAAACAAAGCCTCCAGTAAAAACAGTGGGCAGAGCTTTAGCTATCAGAGAATCAGAGAATGCTTTAGGTTGAAGAGACCTCCTAAGGACACATGGTCCAACTCCCCTTCAGTCACCAGGGACATCTTCAACCAGGGCAGGTTGCTGAGAGCCCCAAACAACTTGACCTGCAAGGGTTCCAGGGATGGGGCTTCCATCACCTCACTGGGCAACCTGGGTCAGTGTTTCATCACCCCCACAGTAAAAACTTCTTCCTTCTAGACTATCTGGTCAAAATGTCTTCTCTTTCAGTTTCAAACCATCACCCTTCTTTCTTTCCCAACAGGCCCTGCTTCAAATCTGTCCCCAGCTTTCTTTTTGGTCCCTTCAAGAACTAGAAAGGCCACCAGAAGGTCTCCCTTAAGCCTTCCCTTCTCAGGGCTGAACAATCCCAACTCTCTCAGCCTGGCTTCACAGCAGAAGGCTTCCAGACCTCCCAGCATTGTTGTGACCTCCTCTCGACCTCCTCCAATAGGTCACTGTCTGCCCTGTGATGAGTACTCTACAGCTGGACCTGCCACTACCAGATGGGGTCTCAGCAGAGTGGAGCAGAGAGGGAAACTATATTCAAGGAAGGCACAGCTGAGTAGCATTAACCTAGAGAGTTATCAAGGGACTCTTCCCTTTAAAACTTCATATTTGGAACTTGCCTGTTAATTCCCTTTGACACTGCAGAAAACAACTTCACCTCTAAACAGTTTTCTGACAACCTTATTTGCCTTCCTAAGGAGCTGCAATGAGTAGGACTTGGACTCTGTCCCTTTCAGGTTGCCTTCTCAATTGCCTCACACAGCAAAGTTTTTACAACTCAACGAACAAAACACAACAGCTTTGAAGAGAGGCATTGGTGCAGCTTTAAGTAACTAAAGGTCTAGAGCTGTGCTGGGCAGTCTGTGGATTAATTGAGCCAACTATAAATAGCATAACAGCTAACAAAAAGAAAAGCCCAAACCACAAAAACCCCAATGAACCAAAACCAACCCCAAAACAATACACAGAGACCAAAAAATCTTTGGCAGCTCTGAGAATTCTCAAAGAGATTCAAGACCTCTCTGGCAGTCTGTCTCCAGATTGAAGGGGTTTATTTTCATGTATAGTCTCCTGGAGTTTTATTTATTAGTCTCCTATAGTTTATAGTTTATTATATAGTCTCCTAGAGTTTTATTTTCATGTATAGACTGCTTGAGGAGGGATATTGCATGCAGAGAAATTAAAACCAGGGGAAAAAAAACCTTTTCTTTGCTTATTGGAACTTGCTTGGTGAAAAGAGAGGAGGGTAGTTTGAGAGGTTAATGAGAATGGAAGGGATTTCCTGTGCCACATCACACTACACACATAGAATCACAGGGTCATAGAAATCACAGTATCACAGTATCACAGCATCACAGTATCATCAGGGTTGGAAGAGACCTCACAGACCATCAAGTCCAGCCCTTTAGCACAGAGCTCAAGGCCAGACCATGGCACCAAGTGCCACGTCCAGTCCTGCCTTGAACAGCTCCAGGGACGGCGACTCCACCACCTCCCCGGGCAGCCCATTCCAGTGTCCAATGACTCTCTCAGGGAAGAACTTTCTCCTCACCTCCAGCCTAAATCTCCCCTGGCACAGCCTGAGGCTGTGTCCTCTTCTTCTGGTGCTGGCCACCTGAGAGAAGAGAGCAACCTCCTCCTGGCCACAACCACCCCTCAGGTAGTTGCAGACAGCAATAAGGTCTGCCCTGAGCCTCCTCTTCTCCAGGCTAACCAATCCCAGCTCCCTCAGCCTCTCCTCGTAGGGCTGTGCTCAAGGCCTCTCCCCAGCCTCCTCGCCCTTCTCTGGACACACTCAAGCATCTCAATGTCCCTCCTAAACTGGGGGGCCCAGAACTGAACACAGCACTCAAGGTGTGGTCTAACCAGTGCAGAGTACAGGGGCAGAATGACCTCCCTGCTCCTGCTGGCCACACCATTCCTGAGGCAGGCCAGGATGCCACTGGCTCTCTTGGCCACCTGGGCACACTGCTGGCTCATGTTCAGGTGGGTGTCAATCAGCACCCCCAGATCCCTCTCTGTCTGGCTGCTCTCAGCCACTCTGACCCCAGCCTGTATCTCTGCATGGGGTTGCTGTGGCCAAAGTGCAGCACCCTGCACTTGGAGCTATTGAAGCCATCCCCTTGGCCTCTGCCCATCTGTCCAGGCGGTCAAGGTCCTGCTGCAGAGCCCTTCTGCCCTCCAACCCAGCCACATCTGCCCCCAGCTTGGTGTCATCTGCACACTTGCTGATGACTGACTCCATGCCCTCATCCAGGTCATCTATGAAGATGTTAAAGAGGATGGGGCCCAGCACTGATCCCTGAGGGACATTGCTAGTGACTGCTGCCAGCTGGATGTCAGGGTTGGAAGGGACCACAAGGATCATCTAGCTTCAAGCCCTCTGCCATTGGCAGGGACACCTCACACTAGGTCAGGCTGCCCAGAGCCACATCCAGCCTGGCCTTAAAACACCCAGGAATGAGGCTTCCACTACCTCCCTGGACAACCTGTGCCACTCTCTCACCACCTTCATGCTGCAGAACTTCTTCCTGACATTCAACCTGAATCTACTCACTTCTAGTTTTGCTCCATTCTCCCCCAGTCCTATCATTACCTGACAGACTAAAAAGTCCCACTCCAGCTTTCTTGTTGCCCCCTTCACATACTGGAAGGTCACAAAAAGGTCTCCTTGGAGCCTTCTCCTCTCCAGACTGAACAACCCCAACTCTCTCAGCCTGTCCCCATAGCAGAGCAGCTCCAGCCCTCTGATCACCCTCATGGCCCTTCTCTGGACACCTTCCAGCACCTCCAGACCTTTCCTGTTCCAGGGGCTCCAGCACTGGACACAGTGCTCCAGGTGGGGTCTCAGGAGTGCAGTGCAGAGGGGCAGAATCCCCTCCCTTACCCTGCTGCCCACACTGCTCTGGATGCAACTCGGGCTCTGCTTGGCTCTCTGGGCTGCAAGAGCACACTGCTGGCTCATGTTGAGCACCCCCAGCACCTCCAAGTCTCTCTCCTTAGGGCTGCTCTCAAGCCAGGCACTGCCCAGCCTATACTGGTACATGAGATTGCCCCAACCCATATACAGGACCCTGCACTTGGTCTTGCTGAACCTCGTGAGGTTCAATGAGAACATGATGGAACTGCTTACCAAAACTCCATAGTAAGAAGCAAAACAGTTGAGTCCCTTTGGGGTTTGCATTTTGTCACCTCAGCTTCTTTTTTTTCTTCCTTTCTTTCTTTCAAAGCTATTCCCTTTGGTCTGCCAGGTAGAAATGTTCCTTGCTCTGACAGCCTAGACTTATTTGAAGCCAATATCTCCTCATCTGCAGCTGTGCCAGCATTGTTTCTTAGCTCTCATTTACATCCTGTTAAGGCTCAGTCCTGCTTGGATTTTGCTAGAAAAAGCAGGCAAGTTCTTCCAGATTCCTACCACAAACAAACTTCCCTGCTCTCTATTTACTGTTCTGACTGAACTCCAGGAATTTGACAACTATAGTTAGGTTTTATTGCTCAGGATAGGCACAACTGTGCAATATTCTATACATGACCTCACTAATGCCTCATAAAAGTCTTCCTCATGCCAGATGATTTACACTGAGCCAGATCTTTCTCTGTCAGAAGTGACTAAAAGCTTTAGCCAAAAAAATATGATTTGCCATGACCCTAGAGCAGGACTTGCATTTTAAGCTAATAAATTCAATCCCCTTGCTGTCTCTCCAGTATGTAAAATCACCAGATTATTCCTGTGTATTAAATTAATCTTTTGCTGCAGAGATGGACTCCCCTCCCCCTCCCCCCCAGTGCTGTGGCATGAGAACATCATTACCACACTGGCTAGCCTTTTTTAATGGCAAAGCTATTAAAACTGTTACATTTAATTACACTCAAAGACCAATTTTGAGGAGGCCAAATCATAACTTTCCTCCAGATTTGTGAGGATCCTGAGGGAGAGCTTGGACAAGGGGCAAGAGTGGAAGCTGAGGCAGAGGAAGTTCCATGGAAACAGGACTTCAGTCATGGTGATAAAGATGTGCAGGGTGAGTGGGCAGAGGCTGGAGCCAGGCTCTGCTGGGTGATGCCCAATGACAGCACAAGGGGCAGTGGTGGAAGCTGAGGCAGAGGAAGTTCCATGGAAACACAAGGAGGAATTTTTTTCCCTATGGAGGTGACAGAAGCCTGCAAGAGGCTGCCCAGGGAGGGTTGTGGAGTCTCCCTCTCTGGAGATATTCAAGACCTGCTTGGATGTGTTCCTGTGTGACCTGCTGTAGGTGCTCCTGCTCTGGCAGGGGGATTGGACTGGATGAGCTTTGGAGGTCCCTTCCAGCCCCTGACATTCTGTGGCTCTGTGATTCTGTGAAGTGGACTTGTCATATGGGTGTCAAGAGACAGGACAAGGAGGAATGGTTTGAAAGTGAAGGAGAGTAAGTTTAGACTGGATCTTAGGAAGAAGTTCTTCACCACAAAGATGGTGAGACTCTGAAACAGGCTGCCCAGGAAGGCTGTGGATGCTTTCTCCCTGGGGCTTTTCAAGGCCAGGCTGGATGTGGCTCTGAGCAACCTGATCTAATGTGAGGTGTCTCTGCCCATGGCAGGGGAGTTGGAACTGGATGACCCTTGAGGTCCCTTCCTGCCCTGACACTTCTGTGATTCTGTGGCACAAGCCATAGATCTCATGACACCGGACTCTCATTGAAACAGTAACAGCAGAAGGAGCTCTGGTTTCAGCTGGGGATACACCACAAATACTTCACTTTGGGGTTCCTTAACCCTTGAGCAGTCAAGCCTGGGTGAGAGCTGTCCCTGCCCACAGCAGGGAGGTTGGAGTAGCTGATCTCTGAGGTTCTTCCAAACTGAGCCATTCTGTGATAATGCCTCTGATAACAAATCTCAGTCTTCACTCTCTTTAAATTTGATCCCTTCAATAGAAGAGGAAGCAAATAATTGCTAGAGAGCCTGAGGGGTTACATCCTGTGCTCACTTCTTTGAAAGGTGCTTACAGAATACCACAGTGAGTGACAGAACTGCAGCATGTCTGAGTTAGTGACTTGGGAAGAAGAAAAAGATGTTGATTCTCAGCCTTACCATTATCAGCAGTACTTTGTTCTCCAGCTTCTCTATGTCAAATTCAGGTCTTCTCTAAGAACACCCTTTCCACTGATAACTTTCTACCTGTGCTTACTGACAATTGCTGGTTTGAGGTTACTTTCTCTTCAGTGTTCATCTCCCCACCCCACAGCATACTGTTAGCCCACTTAATTACTGCTTTCCATTACTTAATCACACTGAGCTGACCCCTGTGCATTAAAGACAGACAGACAGAAATACAAATCCCCTCAAAAGGACAAACTCCTGTCCTCTTAGTCCTTTTTCATTTTCAAGCTCTTAGAAGACATTCAGGCCTCAATCCTAATGGAATTGCACCGAGGTTACATTAAAAAGGTATTGCAAAGAATCACAGAATTAACCAGTTGGAAAAGACCTCTGAGATCATTGAGTCCAACCTATCTCTCAGCACCTTCTAATTAACTAACCCATGGCACCAAGTGCCTCACTCAGTCTCCTCTTAAACACCCCCAAGGATGGGGACTCCACCACCTCCCCAAGCAGCCCATTCCAATGCCAATCACTGCTGCTGTGAAGAACTTTTCCTAACGTCCAGCCTGAACCTGCCCTGCTGCAGCTTGAGGCTGTGTCCTCTTGTTCTGTCCCTGGCTGCCTGGCAGAAGAGACCAACCCCACCTGGCCAACATCTCCTCTCAGGTAGTTGTAGAGAGCAATGAGGTCTGCCCTGAGCCTCCTCTTCTGCAGGCTGCACACCCCCAGCTCCCTCAGCTGCTCCTTAGAGGGCTGTTGTCCAGCCCCCCTCACCAGCCTTCATTCACTTAATCACACTAATACATAATTAGGGCATGAGGTAGTGATGGAACTGCGTGGGGGGAATGGATCTAAGCTAGAGGAGGGCAGATTCAGACTGGATGTTAGGAAGCAGTTCTTCACCAGGAGGGTGGTGAGACATTGCCACAGTCTGCCCAGGGAGGTGCTGGAAGCCTCATCCCTGCATGCTTTTAAGGCCAGGCTGGATGTGGCTCTGGGCAAGCTGATCTAGTGTGAGGTGTCCCTGCCCATGGCAGGGGGTTGGAACTGAGGTCTTTTCCAGCCCTGACAATTCTATGATTCTGTGATAATCCCAAGCAAAACAGTTCTATGATTCTCTACTTTTCCCTTTACTTAGCCTCATCCTCCTCCAATAAAAAGTAGTATCAGCAAACCAAGCAATTACTGAAACTACAGATCATACATCACTGATACATCACTTTTCACTGATTTGGATAGATTAAGCACTGTTGTCTCCAGACAGAAGTATATTCTAAGATATAATAATAGGGAGAGAGATCTGAAAGTAGCTTTAACAGAGAGAAATTAACCCTTATCCTTATGCTTGTTAGAAGCAAACTTAGGTCTCATTGAAACATTGAAATGATGTGCACTGCTTTTTACTCTGCAGCTCCTTTCCAGTTAGAACTGTTTTGGTTGGAAATGACCTCTAAGAGCATCCAGTCTAACCTTCAGCCCAACACCACCACGGCCACTAAACCATGTCCCACAGTGTCATATCCACTCATTTCTTGGAACACCTTCAGGGATAGTGACTCCACCACCTCCCTGGGCAGCCTGTGCCAATCTCTGACCACTCTTGCAACAACTGCAATACCTGAAGGGGCATTGTAGCCAGGTGGGGGGTGGCCTCTTCTCCCAGGCAACCAGCAATAGAACAAGGGGACACAGTCTCAAGTTGTGCCAGGGTAGGTCTAGGCTGGATGTTAGGAAGAAGTTCTTCACAGGGAGAGTGATTGGCATTGGAATGGGCTGCCCAGGGAGGTGGTGGAGGCACCGTCCCTGGGGGTCTTCAAGCAAAGCCTGGCTGAGGCACTTAGTGCCATGGTCTGGTTGACTGGCTAGGGCTGGGTGCTAGGTTGGACTGGATGAGCTTGGAGGTCTCTTCCAACCTGGTTGATTCTATGATTCTATGAACAAAGAAACTTTCCCTCGCCCCCAACCTAACCCTCCCCTGGCACAGTTTGAGGCCCTTTCCTCTCATTGATCACCTGATGCTAGGGAGAAGAGACAGACTCTCACCTCTCTGCCACCTCTTTGCTGCAGAGAGCAATGAGGTCTTCCCTCAGCCTCCTCTTCACCAAACCTGTTCTCCAAACCCCTCACCAGCTTCATAAGGCTTGTAAGTTCTGCAATCAAGCACCTGCAGAGCACTAAGGTGGTTTGTCCTCACAGGCACAGGGAAGTTGTTGTTTTTTCCCTTGGGATGCAGAAAATACTCTCTAGAGCAGGACACAGATGCGTTCCCAGGCTGCTTGCTCTCCAAACCTTGTCTTGGGGCTCTCAAGAGTGAACAGAATTCCCTCTGACCTTGATGGAGAGAGAGGTTACTGTGATGGTTTAGAACTAATATTTTAGCTCATTTTATTATTGCAAACAAGAACAGGATTTTTCCATAAACTTAGAGCAAATAAAGTTAGAGATGGGACACAGAATAATAATCACTGGTAAGATTCTCCCCATTTACTCTGGTCTTGTCAGTACCCAACTGGAGTGCTGTGTGCAGTTCTGGAGCCCCCAGCACACAGAGGACATGGAACTGTTTGAGTCAGTCCAGAGGAGGCCACCAAGATGCTGAGAGGGCTGCAGCAGCTCTGCTATGAGGACAGGCTGAGAGAGTTTGGGCTCTGCAGCCTGGTGGAGAAAAGGCTTTCAGGAGACCTTGGAGTAGCCTTGCAGTATCTGAAGGGGACTACAGGAGGGATGGGGAGGGACTACTGACAAGGTCCTGTCATGACAGGACAAGGAGGAATGGATTTGAACTGGCAGAGGGAAGACTGAAAGTGGCTGTTAGGAAGAAGTTGTTTGCAGTGAGGGTGGTGAGACACTGGCACAGGTTGCCCAGGGAGGCTGTGGGTCAGAGAATTCCTAGACGTGTTCAGGACCAGGTTGGATGATGTCTTGAGCAACCTGTTCTAGTGGGAGTTGTCCCTGCCTATGCAGGGGGTTAGAACTAGATGAGCTTTGAGGTCCCTTCCAACCTGAACCATTCTATGATTCTATAAGTTTATAGCATCCCACTTGTTTGCTGGGCAGTTTAATACTTGGTAGCTTGGACTAGCAAGAATTCTTCTCTTTCTTTGTTTCTCTCTGTGCCTCTGCTTGCTTGCACAGCTCCCTTAGCTCCCTTCTGACCCTCTGCTGGCTCACATTCTGTCAGTGAGGCACTGGGAAGGGATAAAGGTGGTGGTGAAAGGCTGTCAGCAGGTCCTCTGGGCTGCCCAGGGTGGGGAACAACTGAATTATTGTACAAGAGGGGTCCTTGTATTGTTGTTAACTTGTCAATATATGCAGACATACCTTTATGTCTGCTGCCTTTTATACTTTGGATAGTCAGTCCACCTTTATAAATATATGACCTTGCTCTTGCTTCTGAGTTCTGAGTTCATTTGGGCATTTACTGCAAAGGGTAAACTCCAATTCCTTGGGGTCCAAATCCAAATCATAGAATCACAGAATCAACCAGGTTGGAAGAGAGCTCCAAGCTCATCCAGTCCAACCTAGCATCCAGCCCTATCCAGTCAACCAGACCATGGCACTGAGTGCCTCAGCCAGGCTTTGCTTCAACACCTCTAGGGATGGTGCCTCCACCACCTCCCTGGGCAGGCCATTCCAATGCCAATCACTCTCTCTGACAACAACTTCCTCCTAACATCCAACCCATACTTCTCCCAGCACAACTTGAGACTGTGTCCCCTTGTTCTGTTGCTGGTTGTCTGGGAGAAAAGCCCAACCCCACCTGGCTACAACGTCCCTTCAGGTAGTTGCAGACAGCAGTGAGGTCTGCCCTGAGCCTCCTCTTCTGCAGGCTGCACACCCCCAGCTCCCTCAGCCTCTCCTCATAGGGTTTGTGTTCCAGGCCCCTCCCCAGCTTTGTTGCCCTTCTCTGGACACCTTCCAGCACCTCAACATCTCTCTTGAATTGAGGAGCCCAGAACTGGACACAGCACTCAAGGTGTGGCCTGAGCAGTGCTGAGCACAGGGGCAGAATAACCTCCCTTGTCCTGCTGGCCACACTGCTCCTGATGCAGGCCAGGATGCCATTGGCTCTCTTGGCCACCTGGGCACACTGAATCACAGCAGTAGTGATGGTAAATCTGAGGTGACAGAAGAATGCCCTCCCCCAGCTGCCTGACCAGTGCCTGAGACCATCTGGAGAGAGATGACAACCCCAGAGCCACCAGCACCAGCTGAAAATTCATCTTTTTCCTGTTGCAGTTGTACAACTTTGCCTTTGCCAGGTACAGACAGAGAGTTCCAGAGCAAGATGTTCCTCTCCGTTCTACAAAGCTGTTTAATGAGTGATGAAAGTTGCTAATGGAAATAATTGTGATGTCTGCTGCTCCAAAACTGACAGAAGCAACACCTACAAGCCTGCTAATCCTATTCTCTCTCCCAGCAAATACAAAGGTACGGAAGAGCTTTCAGGTTCTTCCACTCCACACAACTATCATCTTCCTTTTAGCATAATAATGGTTGTGCATTCCTGTAATTAAAGCTAATTGTAGACCATACCATTTGTATGGCAATTAACCAAACACAAGATGATGATCTGTGCTGCCAAGACAAAGATATCCATCACACAAGTTTCTCCCTCTCCTATCTGGAATTCTTCCCCACCACAGAATCACAGAATCACAGAATGTCAGAGACTGGAAGGGACCTCCAAAGCTCATCCAGTCCAACGTCCCTGCCACAGCAGGAGCACCTAGAGCAGATCACACATGCAGGCAGGTCTTGAATATCACCCGAGAAGGAGACTTCACAGCCCCCCTGAGCAGCCTGTTTCAGGCTTCTGCCACCCTCACAGGAAAAAAATTCCTCCTCCTGTTTCCTTGGAACTTCCTAGGCCTCAGTTACCACCTCTACCCCTTGTGCTATCATTGGGCATCACCCAGCAGAGCCTGGCTCCAGCCTCTGCCCACTCACCCTGCACATCTTCATCACCACGACTGAGGTCACCTCTCAGGCTCCTCCTCTCCCAGCAGCACAGCCACAGCTCCCTCAGGCTCTCCCCCTAAGGAAGATCTTCCACTGCCTTCATCATCTTTGTGGCTCTGTGCTGGACTCTCTCAAGTCCTTCCTGAACTGGGGGACCCAGAACTGGACACAATCTTCCAGATGTGGCCTCAGCAGGGCAGAGTGGAGGGGCAGTAGAACCCCTCTGGACCTACTCACCACAGCCCTTCTAATCCACCCCAGAATCCATACCTTCAGAATACCCCCTCTAGCACACCCCTATTTCCACTGCCTTTTGGCAGCACAGGATTTCCATAACTCCAAAAGACTAAAAGAACCCCAAGATTTTGGAAGTGCCATCTGAAATCTGAGCTGATCCATTATTCCATCCTTACCATCCCAGTGAAATGAGAGCACTTTCCAATTCTCCTCTGGCCAGAGAAGCACATTTCAGCCCTAATTCCTAGGCTGCCTGTGATTTATGTCCTGAAATAATAAATGCCATAATCCTTGCAGATCTGTCCTACACTAAAGCTGTGCTAGATACTCTCATTATGAACTTTACAAGTCTAATCCCTTTCTGAATACCTGACTTCTGGAACCTCTGCAATTAGATAGACTATTCAATTAGCTCTGCATAGAATAGAGTGGGATTTCCTGCTTAATGCTGTTTCTATACTCAGTTTAACATCCACTACAAACTCCTTTTGATACAGGAGCTTTTGGAGAGGGCTACTTTGGGTATTTTCTTTGAGGAGGAAAAAGAAAGAAAGAAAGAAAGAAAGAAAGAAAGAAAGAAAGAAAGAAAGAAAGAAAGAAAGAAAGAAAGAAAGAAAGAAAGAAAGAAAGAAAGAAAGAAAGAAAGAAAGAAAGAAAGAAAGAAAGAAAGAAAGAAAGAAAGAAAGAAAGAAAGAAAGAAAGAAAGAAAGAAAGAAAGAAAGAAAGAAAGAAAGAAAGAAAGAAAGAAAGAAAGAAAGAAAGAAAGAAAGAAAGAAAGAAAGAAAGAAAGAAAGAAAGAAAGAAAGAAAGAAAGAAAGAAAGAAAGAAAGAAAGAAAGAAAGAAAGAAAGAAAGAAAGAAAGAAAGAAAGAAAGAAAGAAAGAAAGAAAGAAAGAAAGAAAGAAAGAAAGAGAGAAAGAAAGAAAAGAGGAAGGAAGGAAGGAAGGAAGGAAGGAAGGAAGGAAGGAAGGAAGGGAGGAAGGGAGGAAGGGAGGAAGGGAGGAAGGGAGGAAGGGAGGAAGGGAGGAAGGGAGGAAGGGAGGAAGGGAGGAAGGGAGGAAGGGAGGAAGGGAGGAAGGGAGGAAGGAAGGAAGGAAGGAAGGAAGGAAGGAAGGAAGGAAGGAAGGAAGGAAGGAAGGAAGGAAGGAAGGAAGGAAGGGAGGAAGGGAGGAAGGGAGGAAGAAAGAAAGGGAGGAAAAGAGAAAAGAAGAAAGAAGAAAAGAGGAAATCACAGTATCACAGTATCACAGTATCACCAAGGTTGGAAGAGACCTCACAGATCATCAAGTCCAACCCTTTACCACAGAGCTCAAGGCTCCATGGTGCTAAAGTAACTGTGATTAGTCTCAAATGACTCAGAATAAAGAAATAAAAGAGAAAAGAGAGGAAATAAAAGAGAAAATAGAGGAAATAAAAACAAAATAAGAAGACCAAAGCTAAGTTTATAGTTCGGTTGCCTTTTTTTTGCCCTTACTGTCATCATGGAGGTGGTTTGTCTATATTCTGATTTTCATCCCCTCTGTGAAGAACACTCCTGGGGCATTTCACTTCATGTGCTTAGAATCACAGAATTCACCAGGTTGGAAAAGACCTCTAAGATCATTGAGTCCAATCTTCCACCTAACACCTTCTAAGTAACTAAACCATGGCACTAAGTGCCTCATGCAGCCTCCTCTTAAACACCTCCAGAGATGGGGACTCCACTATCTCCCTGGGCAGCCCATTCCAATGCAATCACTGTTGCTGTGAAGAACTTTTCCTAACATCCAGCCTGAACCTATGCTGGCACAGCTTGAGGCTGTGTCCTCTTGTTCTGTCCCTGGCTGCCTGGCAGCAGAGCCCAACCCCACCTGGCTACAGCCTCCCTTCAGGTAGTTGTAGGCAGCAATGAGCTCTGCCCTGAGCCTCCTCTTCTGCAGGCTGCACACCCCCAGCTCCCTCAGCCTCTCCTCACAGGGCTGTGCTCCAGCCCCCTCCCCAACCTTACTGCCCTTCTCTGGACACCTTCCAGCACCTCAACATCTTTCTTAGATCACACCTGCAGTGCACAAGTGCACACTGCCTGGATGCCTCTGTGACTGGCAAAGAAGAAGGGTAACCATTTATTGATCTCAGTCTTTCATTCACAAGTCTGATGAACAACTTGTCAATCGAGTGCTCAGTCAGGATTTCCTGTTCCTGGCAGCTGTGGGTTTCTACTCACATACACTTGGATGTTTTAGGGGCCAGGCTGGATGTGGCTCTGAGCAACCTGGCCTAGTGTGAAGTGTCCTTGCCCATGGCAGGGGGGTTGGAAGTGGATGATCCACTCTGACAGTTCTCTGATTCTATGGCTTGAACCATAGATTTCATGGCACTGGGCTCTCATTTAAACAGCAGCAGAAGAAAGAGTTTTGGTTTCAGTTCAGGATACACCACAAATACTGCATTCACTTTTGGGCTCCCCAACCCAAGAAGGACACTGAGGTGCTGGAATGTATCCAGAGGAGGGCAATGAAGATGGTGAAGAGTCTGGAAAACAGGGCTGGTAAGGAACACCTGAGGGAACTGGATGTGTTCAGCCTGGAGAAATGGAGGCTGAAGGGAGACCTCATTTCTCTCTACAGCTCCCTGACAGGAGGTTGGAGCAAGGTGGGGGTTGGCCTCAAGTTGTACCAGGCAGGGTTTGAGTTGGATATTACAATAAAAAAAGTGGCCCCTGCAAAGGCTGTCAAGACCTGGAGCAGGCTGCTCAGGGAAGTGGTGGTGTAGCCACCCTGGAGGGATGGTGCTCAGGGACATGGTTAAGTGGTGACCTGGCAGTGCTGGGTTAACAACTGGACATGATGATCTTGTGGTGCCTTCCAAACAAAATGATTCTATGATTTTATTTACAGTCTAATGACCAATGTGTCCAGTTTTGGCCTCCCCAGTTCAAGAGAGACAGACACCTGCTAGAGAAAGTCCAGTGGAGAGCCATGAGAATGACTTGGGGACTCGAGCATCTCTCCTGTGGAGAGAGACTGAGAGCCCTGGAGCTGTTTAGCCTGGAGAAGAGAAGGCTGAGAGGGGATATGAGCAATGTCTATCAAGAGCTGAGGGCTGGGGGTCAAGTGGAGGGGGCCAAGCTCTTTTGGATGCTGCACAGCAATAAGCCAAGGAGCAATGGATACAAAGTGGGACAGAGAAGGTTTCAGCTCCACATGAGGAAAAACTTCTTTAGAGTGAGGCTGCCAGAGCCCTGGAGCAGGCTGCCCAGAGAGGTTGTGGAGTCTCCTTCTCTGGAGCCTTTCCAAACCCACCTGCATGCATTCCTGTGTGGACTACCTGTGAGTGATGCTGCTTTGGCAGGAGGCTTGGACCAGATGATCTCAGGAGGTCCCTTCCAACCTCTAAAGTTCTGTGTTTCTGTGATGCTGTGACTGCTTTGTTGAGACAGGCTCTTTCATTGCTATTTTTCACACCAGCCCTCACTCAAAGGGGTCAGAAATAGCATTGCCCCAGGTGAACAAGCTGCATGTGGAAGACTTTTGGTGCCACACTTGCCACTTTGAGTACTGCAAAACACTAATCAGCAGCTTAAGTTGGTCGAAACATTTTTAATGGCACAACTCCCTTGGCTTGGTTGAAGATGGGGAAAAAAGAAAACTCTCAGTTTATGCCGAAATGGACCAAGTTTGTCATTTTCATTCTTTTCTTTTCTCCAGATGAAGGATGGAAAGGGTCACTTGCTTCACATTGCCATCTCCTGAACTCCTCACAAAGCAAACCCAAAGGCGGCTGCAGTCCAAGAAGCAGGAGCGGTCATCCAAGAAACTGACAGTCTCTTTGGGGAATGAAAAATGACTGTCAGCGTGAGAGACAGTGGGTGAAGAGCTACATCCCCTCCTCTTCTCACTTTGCCTGCCATTATTTACTCCTAAGGTCTGACTAGTCTGGGGAGATGTCAAGGGAGCAGCTGTCAGGATGAAGGGAATAGGACTGGGGTGGCGGGGGGACACCCAACCTGAATTCCTGCTTGCCTCACGATTGCTCACCAGCTGCACCACCCAGCTGCAGGTGGGGCAGAACCAGGGAGCTGTGCTCTCTCTCTTCACACACCACCCAGCTGCAGGTGGGGCAGAACCAGGGAGCTGTGCTCTCTCCCTTCACACACCACCCAGCTGCAGGTGGGACAGAACCAGGGAGCTGTGCTCTCTCCCTTCATACATTAGCAACAGCATCACCTGACAGGCTAATGAAAAATGCTCAGGAGTGCTGTGCTGAACTCAAGCCTGACAGGGAAATAATGACTTGCTGAACCTCAGGTCCTGTAACAGAAATAATGAGCACTAAGAAAACCTTTTCTGCTACAAAGTTGGCAGTGAGGCCAAAGCTGGCAAAGCCTCACCTGCACTGGTTTTCACAGATCTGGGCTCCTCAGCTCAAGGGCAAAGAACTGCTGGAGAGAGTCCAGTGAAGGGCCATAGGTTATAGGTAGGACTTAATGATTTCAGAGGTCTTTTCCAACCCTGCTCTCCTGAGACCTCACCTGGAGTACTGTGTGCAGTTCTGGAGCCCTCGACACAAGAAGGACATGGAACTGTTAGAGTCAGTCCAAAGGAGGCCACCAAGATGCTCAGAGGGCTGCAGCAGCTCTGCTATGAGGACAGTCTGTGAGAGTTGGGGCTCTGCAGCCTGGTGGAAAAAAGGCTTTGAGGAGACCTTGGAGTGGCCTTGCAGTATTTGAAGGGGGCTACAGGAGGGCTGGGGAGGGACTGTTGAGAAGGTCCTGTCATGACAGGACAAGGAGGAATGGGTTTAAAGTGGCAGAGGGGAGATTGGAAGTGGCCGTTAGGAAGAAGTTGTTTGCAGTGAGGGTGGTGAGACACTGGCACAGGTTGCCCAGGGAGGTTGTGGAGCACAGATTCCCTGGAGGTGTTCAGGACCAGGTTGGATGAGGCCTTGAGCTACCTGCTCCAGTGGGAGGTGTCCCTGCCAATGGCAGAGGGTTGGAACTGGCTGAGCTTTGAGGTCCCTTCTGACCTAAACTATTCTATAACTCCATGAATCCTGTGGTTAATTCTGTCACTAAGATGCTGAGCAGATTGGAAGTTCTTTCATATGAGGAAGGGCTGAGACAGCTGAAGCTGTTTTGTTTGGAGAAGAGGAGGTTGAGGGGGGGATCTTGTCAATGCCTGCAAATAGCTCATGGGTGGGTGCCAAGAAGATGTGGGGAGAGGCTTTTTGGAGAGGCTGAGGGACCTGAGGCTTTTTGGTCTGGTGAAGTGAAGACTTAGAGGGGATCTAATCGATGTTCATAAGTATCTAAAGCTGGGGGTCAAGAGAGAAGGGACAAATTCTTCTCACTTGCACCCTGTGATAGAACAAGGGGTAATAGATATAAACTGCAGCACAGGAAGTTGCAGCTCAAGAGGAGGAAGAACTTCTTTGCTGTAAGGGTGAGAGAGCAGTGGCACAGGCTGCCCAGAGAGGTTGTGGAGTCTCCTTGGCTGGAGCCTTTGCAGCCCTGTCTGGATGTGTTCCTGTGCCACCTGCACTGGATTCTGTGGTCCTGCTGTGGCAGAGAGGTTGGACTGGAAGCTCTCCAGAGGTTCCTTCCAGCCCCTTACATCCTATCACCCTGTGACTCTCTCCTCAGTGGTCCTCAATGGCAGGACAAGTGTTAATGGGCATAAACTTGAACATAAGAAGTCTCACCTCAACATGAGAACAAGCTTCTTTACTGTGAGAGTTTCAGAGCCCTGGAAGAGGCTACCCAGAAAGGTTGTGGAGCCTCTGGAGACTTTCATGGCCTGCCTGGAAGCATTCCTATGTGGCCTCGTTTAGGTGATCCTGCTTTGGCAGGAGGGTTGCATTCAATATTCTTCAGAGGTCCCCTCCAACCCCTACCATTCTGTGATGCTGTGATTCTGTAATTAGTTGAAATGTACATCTCAGGCCTTCATGCTTCCCTACACTTCTTCATCTCCTTCATTTTCTAAGCTGAAGGAAGTGATGAGCACATTAACATCACAAAGGCTCTAACGATCTCATCTCCACACATGAGTTGAGAGTGCACTGTGCTTTTCAGCTTCACACAAGTGGACTCTGCCTTTCAGTCTGACGTTGTCTGGACCTACCCTGCTCAGTCGATAGTGTATCTGCCCCTTCAGAGTGGAGGTGAATTTAGTTCATCAACCAACTTGATCTTTGCTGTCCAAAGACGATCAAGTGCTCTTGCATGGCTTTTAGCTCAGACCTCTGTTTGGGGGATTTTCAGCTGATAGTTAACTCACATAATGCACAGGCTAAGAATTCACAGAATCACAGAAACACTCAGGTGGGCAAAGCCCCTCAGCATCACCAAGTCCAATCCAGAACCCTACTCTACAAAGACCACCCTAAACCATAGCCCTAAGTACCACACCCAGACCACCTTTAAACACACCCAGAGTTGGTGACTCCACCACCTCCCTGGGCAGCACATTCCAGTGTCTGACCACTCTTGCTGGGAAAAAATTCCTCCTCATGTCCAGTCTAAACCTACCCAGTGGCAGCTTGAGGACATTCTCTCTTGTTCTGTCACTAATGCCCTGTGAGAAGAGACCAGCACCAACCTCTCCACAGCCTCCTTTCAGGTAGCTGCAGATAGCCATGAGGTCTGCCCTCAGCCTCCTCTGTTTCACACTAACATCCCCAGCTCCCTCAGTTACTCCTACTCAGATTTATTCTCCAGGCCCTTCCCAGCTTCCCTGCCCTCCTCTGCACTCTCTCCAGCACCTCCACATCTCTCTTGTATTGAGAGGCCCAGAACCAAACACAATACTTGAAGTGTGGCCTCACCAGAGCAGAGTCCAAGGAGACAAATCCCTCCCTGCTCCTGCTGGACCCAACATTAATGATCCCAGCCAGGATGCCAGTGACCTTCTATTGCATCTGGGTACACTGCTGGCTCTTTTTCAGCTGCTTGTCCATTACAACCCCCAGGTCCCATTCTTTCCAGCCACTGCCCCAAGCCTGTAGTGTTACTTGGGGTTGTTGTGGCCCAAGTACAGGAGCTGGCATTTGGCCTTGGCAAAGCTCATGCCATTGCCATTGGCCATGATAGATAGATCCAATCTATCCAAGTCCCCCTGCAGAGCCTCCCTACCCTACTCCTAAAATAAAGCTGAGCTATTAACGATGTGTTATTTGCATACCCACAAAAGATGTGCAGAGTTTCCAAGGGATTAAATGTTTGAAGCCATGACATCATTGTTGAGTGTTGTCTTCCTTTTCAGCACCATAATCTTGAAGAGTTTTCTACTTGGAAACTTTTTTGCAAGTAAAATTTAAGTAAAAGAAGAACTATTCCATTTGTCAGGCAGCACAGTTCCTTCTCTTACTTGCATTGACAAAACAGGAACATCTCAAAGATGGAATGGAGAAAGCTTCTGAAATTAACTATCAGTGGCTCACAGTAAGTGAAACCACACAGAGTCACAGAATGTCAGGGGCTGGGAGGGACCTCCAAAGCTCATCCAGTCCAACCCCTCTGCTACAGCAAGAACATCCATACCAGATCACATAGGAACACATCCAGGCAGGTCTTGAGTATCTCCAGAGAGGGAGACTCCACAACCCACTCAAACAGCCTCTTCCAGGGTTCTGTCACACTCACAGGGAAAAAAATCCCTCCTCCTGTTTCCATGGCACTTCCTCTGCCTCAGCTTCCACCACTGCCCCTCGTGCTGTCATTGGGCATCACCCAGCAGAGCCTGGCTCCAGCCTCTGCCCACTCACCCTGCACATCTTCATCACATCACTCCAGCAGTGGATTTCAGTCCAGCAGCAGGCAGGACATGCCCCCATGGCCCAGTTTACCCTGTCAATAGGCCTTTCAACCAGCTCCTCTCAGTCCTAGCAACATGCAGCCACTGGGATACACTTCAGCAGTGGATCTCCATCCAGCAGCAGGCAGGACATGCACCCATGGCCCAGTTTACCCTGTCAATAGGCCTTTCAACCAGCTCCTCTCAGTCTTAGGAGGTGTTCAAGAGAAGACTGGATGAGGCACTTAGTGCCATGGTCTGGTTGAGTGGCTAGGGCTGGGTGCTAGGTTGGCCTGGATGAGCTTGGAGGTCTCTTCCAACCTGGTTGATTCTATGATTCTGTGATTTCCAGCAGAAACACCAAACCTGCCCTAAGCACTGTGATCCTGGGCAAGCTGCTGTGGGAGGTCTGCTTTAGCAAGGGGGCTGGACTGGATGATCCCCAGAGGTCACTTCCAACCTCCACCATCCTGTGACTCTGTGATAACAGCAATGGAACTGCTGTTGTCTGACAAGTATTTAGCTTGGGAAGCATTACACAATCCAGGAACATGGAGAAGAAGTCAGATAAAGAGCTAACAGTGTGTAATACCCTCTTCTTTTTTTTTGTGAACCTCAAGTGTTTCCCAGCAATGGGGGAAGGGGTTGTAAAGGAAGTAAAAATATCACAGTTCTAAACATCAATTACCCTGTTGAAACAGACAGAAAGGCTACAAGGCCTTGCCAGTAGTAAAAATCACAACACATGCCCTGAATGGGGAGTAAAGGAGATCAAGAGAAGATAAACAGATTTAATTCTGGCTGTGTGGTGCAATACATCTCCCTCATTGTTGCATCAGCCAGAACTTTATCTTCCTGAGTGGTCAGCTGCAACTTAATGTCACTCAATAGACTTTTTTTTTTGTTTCTGTTCCATTTTATATGTTTCTGTGACTTTATAGGGCTGGGTGCTAGGTTGGAGAGTGATTGGCATTGGAATGGGCTGCCCAGGGAGGTGGTGGAGGCACTGTCCCTGGAGGTGATGAAGCAAAGCCTGGATGAGGCACTTAGTGCCATGGTCTGGTTGAGTGGCTAGGGCTGGGTGCTAGGTTGGACTGGATGAGCTTGGAGGTCTCTTCCAACCTGGTTGATTCTATGATTCTGGTTCTGCATATGAGAAAGAGTCACTTTTGCACTGCTGGCCATTCTAATTTCTTTAGGAAAACAAAACTGATTTGAAGTCCTGTTCAGAGTCCCAGGAGGAAATCTCAGATGGAGAAGGAGTTGGATTAGACATTAGAAAGAAATTCTCCTCCATAAGGGCGATGAGGCACAGGTTGCCCAGAGAAGTTTTGGAGGCTTCAAGCCTGGCAAGTCAGGTCGGATGGTGCCTTGAGCAGCTTGGTGTAGTAGGAGGTGTTGCTACCCGTGGTAAGGGTGTTGAAACTAGATGATCTTTAAGGCTCCTTCTAACCCAACCCATTCTATAGTTCTGTGTTCTGTGAGTTGAGGATGTCACAATTAAGTCAGTGTAGAATCACAGAATGGTCTGTGCTGGAAGGGACCTCCAAAGTTCATCCAGTCCAACCTCCTCTGCAGTCAGCAGGATCACAGGATCACAGTATCATTAGGGTTGGAAGAGACCTCACAGATCATCAAGTCCAACCCTTTAGCACAGAGCTCAAGGCCAGACCATGGCACCAAGTGCCACGTCCAGTCCTGCCTTGAACAGCCCCAGGGACGGCGACTCCACCACCTCCCCGGGCAGCCCATTCCAGTGTCCAATGACTCTCTCAGGGAAGAATTTTAGTTAAGGATGATCCTTAACTAGATCAGGTTGCCCAGAGCCCTGTCCAGCCTCATTCTGAATATCTCCAGGGACGGGACCCCAACCACCTTCCCAGGCAACCTGCTCTAGTGTTCCACTGCCCTCAGTAGCAAAGCATTTCTGTGTTGTTCCATACAATGCTTTATGACTGAAGAGGACAACAACATCAGGAAAACAGAGAGCATATCTGAAGGACAACACAAATAGAACTCCAGCTAGCCCAGAGTGACATCCTTCTGTATCTGCTCTCCTGCTTTTTTCTGCTGCTGAGTGAGGAGTAACAAGCAAACACTTGCTTGGGCTTGGCAGAGAGAGCAGAGCGAATGCAGGGAGTCAGCACTTGCTGCTTCTATTCCTGAGCCCTTCTCAGCTTCTCTCACTGAATGCTTCTCTGGAAGTCTGGAAAAAATGGATCCAAAAGGTACTAATCCAGCAAAAGGCCAAAAAAAATGCTCTTCTTTTACATCTTCTGTATTTTATTTAGGCAGTGTCAATTCATTAGAACTCACCATTTCTACACTGCTGTTTCCACCAATTGTTTGAGCAGGCAATCAGCAGTCAAAGAAAAGAGCAGTAAATGGAGCATGAAACATGGGCATTTACCCAAGCTACAAGCATCTGAAACAGAAAAGCCATCTAAGCACCTCCCAGTGGAGAGGCAGAGACTAAGAAGTTCATGTCAGATTAAATGTTTTGGCCCTGTACTCAGCACTGCTCAGGCCACACCTTGAGTGCTGTGTCCAGTTCTGGGCTAATCAATTCAAGAGAGATGTTGAGGTGCTGGAAGGTGTCCAGAGAAGGGCAGCAAGGCTGGTGAGGGGCCTGGAGCACAGCCCTGTGAGGAGAGGCTGAGGGAGCTGGGGGTGAGCAGCCTGCAGAAGAGGAGGCTCAGGGCAGACCTCATTGCTGCCTACAACTACCTGAAGGGAGGCTGTAGCCAGGTGGGGGTGGCCTCTTCTGCCAAGCAAGCAGCAAGAGAACAAGGGGACACAGTCTCAAGTTGTGCCAGGGAAGGTCTAAGCTGGATGTTAGGAGGAAGTTGTTGGCAGAGAGAGTGATTGGCATTGGAATGGGCTGCCCAGGGAGGTGGTGGAGGCACCATCCCTGGAGGTGTTCAAGCAAAGCCTGGCTGAGGCACTTAGTGCCATGGTCTGGTTGACTGGCTAGGGCTGGGTGCTAGGTTGGGGGGGATGAGCTTGGAGATTATTTCCAACCTGCTTGATTCTATGATCCTCTGGAAGATTTTCCCAATATTCATTTTTCTGAGGTTGGTTAAAAATCTGTGAAATTATTTATTTTGTTTCCCCTCCTCCCCACATCAAACTGCCTAAAATTCACAGTAACATAGGACACCTTAGGGAACATTTTCAGAGATAGAAAAGTGGAAGTGAAAGGGAGGGAAAAAAAACATTTAAAAGGGAGGGGTCCTAGAAAATTTGCTAGGCCAAGATTACAGCTGCATTCAGCTGTCCAGCTCCCACAAGTCAGATGAAGGAAAGAGAATGCAGAATCACACAGAACCATGGTATGATAGGGGCCAGAAGAGACCTCTGCAGATCATCCAGTCCAAACCTTTGGTAAAGCAGGGCACCTACAGCAGCTTGTACAGGATCACAGGCTCACAGGATGTCCATGGTTGGAAGGGACCCAAAGAGATCCTCCAGTCCAACCCCCCTGCCGCAGCAGGACCATACAATCGAGCTCAGGGCACACAGGAACACATCCAGACAGGCCTTGAAAGGCTCCAGAGAAGGAGACTCCACAGCCTCTCTGGGCAGCCTGTGCCAGTGCTCTAGGACCCTTACAGTCAAGAAGTTCCTCCTTGTCTTCAGTTTGAATGTTCCTACCCTTCCCTCCCAGAGCTGCCTCCCAAAATCCGCTTACATAGGATGAACAATTTCATTCTTAATGAGAAATTTGGGTCTTAAAACTAAAAGTAAAGCATGGTGCATCCTTAAAAGTCTGCTACAATACATTAGCAGCAAGGGGAATGTATCATTATTGTTATTATTGCCAAAATGAAGGCCCAGAATCAGAAGGATTCAAAAGCATTTTCATTCCAACCCAGCTCTGATTTATCTAACGTGTTATTAGGACCTCTTCAGATGAAAGGAGAAAAATGGATTAATAACAAAGAGCACACTGATTGAAATCTAATTTCTATTATCACAGCTAAATGATAGTTTTGCATGTGGGCTGAAGCTGTGTGTTTTGTGATACACACTCCCCTAACAGATTGTCACTCATCGCTCTCCTTCCTTAAAGTCTTTTGCAGGATGGCTTCAACAGCTCCAAGTGCAGGGTGCTGCACTTTGGCCACAACAACCCCATGCAGAGATACAGGCTGGGGTCAGAGTGGCTGAGAGCAGCCAGACAGAGAGGGATCTGGGGGTGCTGATTGATACCCACCTGAACATGAGCCAGCAGTGTGCCCAGGTGGCCAAGAGAGCCAGTGGCATCCTGGCCTGCCTCAGGAATGGTGTGGCCAGCAGGAGCAGGGAGGTCATTCTGCCCCTGTACTCTGCACTGGTTAGACCACACCTTGAGTGCTGTGTTCAGTTCTGGGCCCCCCAGTTTAGGAGGGACATTGAGATGCTTGAGCGTGTCCAGAGAAGGGCAACGAGGCTGGGGAGAGGCCTTGAGCACAGCCCTACGAGGAGAGGCTGAGGGAGCTGGGATTGGTTAGCCTGGAGAAGAGGAGGCTCAGGGCAGACCTTATTGCTGTCTGCAACTACCTGAGGGGAGGTTGTGGCCAGGAGGAGGTTGCTCTCTTCTCTCAGGTGGCCAGCACCAGAACAAGAGGACACAGCCTCAGGCTGCACCAGGGGAGATTTAGGCTGGAGGTGAGGAGAAAGTTCTTCCCTGAGAGAGTCATTGGACACTGGAATGGGCTGCCCGGGGAGGTGGTGGAGTCGCCGTCCCTGGAGCTGTTCAAGGCAGGACTGGACGTGGCACTTGGTGCCATGGTCTGGCCTTGAGCTCTGTGCTAAAGGGTTGGACTTGATGATCTGTGAGGTCTCTTCCAACCTTGGTGACACTGTGATACTGTGTGATTTAAGCAACCAGGCAGCACGAAATGCTGACTGTTGTTAGCAGCCAGTACTCCAACAACAGAAAGAAAGGAATAAATTCATCATTCCCAAACATCTTGCACAGGGAATCATAGAATGGACTGGGCTGGAAGATTATCTAGTTCCAGATCTCCTTTCCACTAGATCAAGTTGCTTGAGACCTCAGCCAATCTGGCCTTGAAGACCTCCAGGCAGGGAGCATCCACAACCAACTTGGGCAACCTGTGCCACTGTCTCCGCATCCTCACTGGAAAGAGTCTCTTCCTATTACCCAGTCTCAATCTCCCCTCTTCCAGCTCAAAGACATTGCCTCTCATCCTATCACTACATGTCCTTGTCAAAAGTCCCTCCCCAACTTTCTTGTAACCCCTTCCAGGCACTGAAGGCTGCTCTAAGGTCTCCCTGGGGCCTTCTCTTCTCCAGGCTGCAGACCCCCAAGTTGTGAATGGCTCCTCTCTGGTAATGTTCAAGAGCAGGTTGGACAGGACCTTGAGCAACCTGGTCTAGTGCAAGATGTCCCTGCTCATGGCAGAGGACACATCCTGTTCCAACCCCCTGCCATAGGCAGGGACACTTCTCACTAGAACAGGTCCTCATCCAACCTGGTGTTGAACACCTCCAGGGAGGGAGCAGCCTCAGCCTCCCTGGGCAGCCTGTGCCAGTGTCTCACCACCCTGATTGCAGAGAATTTATTCCTGACATCCACTTTCAGTCTCCCCTCTGCCACTTTAAACCCATTCCTCCTCCTCCTGTCATTACAAGTCCTTGTAAACAGTCCCTCCCCAGCCTTCCAGTAGCTCCCTTCAGAAAGACTCTGAAGAAGGCATCCAGTCCAACTTCTTCTGTGGTCAGGAGGGGTGCCTTTAACTAGCCATTTCTTGTGCTGAGGGTGGTGAGACCTTGGCCTAGGTTGCTCAGGGAGGTGATAGATGGAAGCATTCCATGTCAGGTTGTTTGGGGCTCTGATCAACCTGCTGTAGCTGCAGATGTCTCTGCTATTTGCATGGAGTGTGGACCCTTCCAACCCAAACCATTGCATGATTGGATGGAAATCACAGAGTCACAGAACATTAGTGGTGGGAAGTGGCCTCAAAAGATTATCTATTCCAAAGCTCCTGCCAAGGCACACTCACCTAGAGTAGGTCACACATGAACATGTTCAGGCAGGTTTTGAATGCCTCCAGAGCAGGAGACTCCAGAACCTCTCTGAACAGCCTGCTCCAGTGTTTTGTCATTCTCCCAGTGAAGAAGTTTTTCCTTCTGTCAATGCAGATGTGCCACACTGAGGCACTTTTATCTATCCTGGCACTCTCTGAGGTGTATCTTTTGCTACCCTCTCATGAAAACAGGGACTAGGAGTCAGAACATTCCAGAAGGCACGAGGAACAACTGGGCATCACAAAATTACAAGGACTGCAAGAGCAGGAGACATAAATGATGAATTGTCATACAGGTCAAGTTGAAGCTTTCAGATCAGCTACAGCCAACATCTAGAGTCATAATCATAGATAATCAATAGAATCAACCAGGCTGGAAGAGACCTCCAAGCTCATCCAGTCCAACCTAGCACCCAGCCCTAGCCACTCAACCAAACCATGGCACTAAGTGCCTCAGCCAGGCTTTTTTTCAGCACCTCCAGGGATGGCAACTGCACCACCTCCCTGGGCAGCCCATACCAATGCCAATCACTCTCTCTGCCAACAAATTCTTCCTAACATCCAGCCTAGACCTATCCTGGCACAACTTGAGACTGTGTCCCCTTGTTCTGTTGCTGGTTGCCTGGCAGAAGAGGCCAACCCCACCTGGCTACAGCCTCCCTGCAGGTAGTTGTAGACAGCAATGAGCTTTGCCCTGAGCCTCCTCTTCTGCAGGCTGCACACCCCCAGCTCCCTCAGCCTCTCCTCATAGGGTTTGTGTTCCAGGCCCCTCACCAGCTTTGTTGCTCTTCTCTGGACACCATCCAGCACCTCAACATCTCCCTTGAATTGAGGGGCCCAGAACTGGACACAGCACTCAAGGTGTGAGGTGGCCAGTGCTGAGCACAGGGGCAGAATAACCTCCTTCATCCTACAGGCCACACTGCTCCTGATCCAGGGCCAGCCACAATCTAACTTTCAGTTTGGACAATAAGGTGGCACTAACCCATTTATTTTTTTTTTCCAAACTGATCTCTTCCAGCACAAAATCTAAGAAGTGCATCAAGTAAAAGTATTTATCTTCACAATGCAGTGACAAAACGTCTCTGTTCTCCCTCCAACAGTGGAAAAGCTGATATTAAATCATGACACTGAAAGCATCTATAAACAACCACAATGAAAAGACAGACCTTGCTAAGGGCTGCATGGAGCCTTTATTTCTCTCTGGTCTGGTCTTGCATGAAGCATCTGTGACAGATAAAACAAGACAGGTCAAACAAGATTTTTGACAGCACACCTCTAATTTTTTGACCAGGGAACCACTTTGGCATCCTTCTGTTGTCAGTCTTACAGCAGAGCACACAGACATGCATTTGGATCCCACTTTGGGAACTTGCCCTCAGCTACAGATGAACAGACAGATTCAAACCAGTCCTTCCTTCAGCTGAGAAATTATTTGCTTGTTGGACTTCATTATCTCACATAGAATCACAGAATGTCAGGGGCTGGAAGGGACCTCTGAAGCTAATCCAGTCCAAGCCCCCTGCCAGAGCAGGAGCACCTACAGCAGGTCACACACAAACACATCCAGGCAGGTCTTGAGTATCTCCAGAGAGGGAGACTCCACAACACCCCCAGGCAGCCTCTTCCAGGGTCCTGGCACCCTCACAAGGAAAAAAATCCTCATGCTTCCACAGAACTGCCTGTGCCTCAGCTTCCACCACTGCCCCTTGTGCTGTCATTGGGCATCACCCAGCAGAGCCTGGCTCCAGCCTCTGCCCACTCACCCTGCACATCTTTCTCACCATGACTGAGGTCACCTCCCAGGCTCCTCCTCTCCCAGCAGCACAGCCACAGCTCCCTCAGGCTCTCCTCCTAAGGAAGATCTTCCCCTGCCTGCAGCATCTTTGTGGCTTTGTGCTGGACTCTCTCAAGCAGTTCCCTGAGGTCCTTCTTGAACTGAGGGGCCCAGAACTGGACACAATCTTCCAGACGTGGCCTCAGCAGAGAGGAGCAGGAGAACTTCTCTGGACCTACTTACCACAGCCCTTCTGATCCACCCTAGGAAGGCCTTGGCCTTCTTGGCCACCAGAGCACATTGCTGGCTCAACCTTCCATCCACTATCTCAAAAGTCTCTCCCAATTTTGACAGTTCTGTGACTCCAAAAATACCAATTTTTTATTAAGTAATTTATTATTCAGAGTTGCTGGTTCACTTTACATGAACCAGCCTCACCTTCAGGCTCTCACTGGGCACAACATAGAATCATAAAGCAGAATTGTGGCTGAAGAAGAATTAAATCCCAACCCTTCAGCTGTGAAACCATTTTTCCCACCCTGTCTTTGAGGAGCAGGTTACTGAGCCTAGATTCAGAATGTTGTCCACATCTGAGGGGCATTTGCTTTGCTGCAGTTTGGCTTTTCAAAGGGTTCAGTTTGGTTTTTCTGTGCAAAGCTCCACCCTTTCAAGACAGCTTTTGGTTCTAGGCTTGCCCTTCCACCAGGCTGTCAGGTTTTATCTCTCAGCATCCTCATCATTAATGGAAGCAATGAGTAGCCCTGAATCAATAGGGAGCTTCCACAGATCTATTGATCTGTTTTGATGGTGTGGATTGGTAATAACTTTCCCAGAACTGGTCTGTGAGCAGCTTTGCCCCTCTGTTCTTGTCTGTTTTCATGTAGACTCTGCTTTCTCTCCTGGTTTTGAATGGAGGTCTCTTCCCACCTTGGTGATACTCTGATACTGTATCAGATGACTCAGAGAATCACAGAATTGTTTTACTTTGAAAAGCCTTCTAAGGTGGAGCCCAACCCACAAGCCAACACCACCATGGCCACTAAACCATGCCCCACAGTGCCACGTCTAGAGAGTTTTTGAGCACCTCCAAGGATGGGGACTCCACCACCTCCCTGGGTAGCCTGTTCCAATCTCTGACCACTCCTGCAGCAAAGAATTTTTTCTTAACATCCAACTTAAACCTTCCCTGATGCAACCTGATGCCATTTCCTCTCACCCTATCACTAGTCACAGTATCACAGTATCATCAGGGTTGGAAGAGACCTCACAGATCATCAAGTCCAACCCTTTAGCACAGAGCTCAGGGCCAGACCATGGCACCAAGTGCCACGTCCAGTCCTGCCTTGAACAGCTCCAGGGACGGCGACTCCACCACCTCCCCGGGCAGCCCATTCCAGTGTCCAATGACTCTCTCAGGGAAGAACTTTCTCCTCACCTCCAGCCTAAATCTCCCCTGGTGTAGCTTGAGGCTGTGTCCTCTTGTTCTGGTGCTGGCCACCTGAGAGAAGAGAGCAACCTCCTCCTGGCCACAACCACCCCTCAGGTAGCTGTAGACAGCACCCACCTGGCAGAAGCGACTAGCACCCACGAGGCGCATCAGGCACCACAGTCAGCTCCTACCATTCCTGTACTTGGTCTGGAGCTTTACTGCAAACAGTGACAAGAACCTTGCTGACAATCCTGAATAATGGGATGCTCAAATCCTCCTTCTGGGTGAGGGCATGACTACTTGCATGACAGCTATTCAATCCCCCAAACAGCAGAGCAAATAAAATCATCCCCACAAATGTCTGTGCACCGAAAAGTCTGAAAGGACATCGCGAGCGAAACCGAATCAATTCATCTTTCAAAAGTCAAAGGAATACTCAGAGATCCAACATCAATCTCAGGAACTGGACCTTTACCAGGCCAGAAATGCTTATGGCAATGAAATCAAACAGAAATGGAAGGAAATTGAACAGTGTTATCCCCCTAGCAATAGCAAACACAGCACTGTCACCGAAGAGCAGCAATGCTCGATACGTATGGCTGCAGGAACGAATAAGTGGCCTCTTTGCCTTCCCTTGTGTACGAGTGCATCCAGGCTGATAAGGTCATTAATATTCCTCAGTGTTCTCTCTCAAAACTGAAGATTTTAATCAGAGTTCACTTTTATGTTTTTTTTCTCAGCCATCCTGCAGGCTGTTTTTTGCAGCTCATAGTAGAACCCATCCCCCTACTGATGTTTTAAGGGAATCATAGAATCATAGAACCAACCAGGTTGGAAGAGACCTCCAAGCTCATCCAGTCCAACCTAGCACCCAGCCCTAGCCAGTCAACCAGACCATGGCACTAAGTGCCTCAGCCAGGCTTTGCTTCAACACCTCCAGGGATGGGGACTCCACCACCTCCCTGGGCAGCCCATTCTAATGCCAATCACTCTCTCTGACAACAACTTCCTCCTAACACCCAGCCTAGACCTCCCCTGGCACAACTTGAGACTGTGTCCCCTTGTTCTATTGCTGGTTGCCTGGGAGAAGAGGCCAACCCCCACCTGGCTACAGCCTCCCATCAGGGAGTTGTAGCCAGCAATGAGCTCTGCCCTGAGCCTCCTCTTCTGCAGGCTGCACACCCCCAGCTCCCTCAGCCTCTCCTTACAGGGTTTGTGTTCCAGGCCCCTCACCAGCTTTGTTGCCCTTCTCTGGACACATTCCAGCACCTCAACATCTTTCCTGAATTGAGGGGCCCAGAACTGGACACAGCACTCAAGGTGTGGCCTAAGCAGTGCTGAGTACAGAGGCAGAATAACCTCCCTTGTCCTGCTGGCCACACTGCTCCTGATGCAGGCCAGGATGCCATTGGCTCTCTTGGCCACCTGGGCACACTGCTGCCTCATCTTCAGCTACTCTCTATCAGTACCCCCAGGTCCCTTTCCTCCTGGCTGCTCTCAGCCACTCAGTCCCCAGCCTGTAGTGCTGCTTGGGGTTGTTGTCTGACAAGTAAACAAGTTCACCTGGTGCCATGGCACTTTGCTGACCAGGTATGTCCTAGGTTCTTTTCTTTCTTTCTTTCTTTCTTTCTTTCTTTCTTTCTTTCTTTCTTTCTTTCTTTCTTTCTTTCTTTCTTTCTTTCTTTCTTTCTTTCTTTCTTTCTTTCTTTCTTTCTTTCTTTCTTTCTTTCTTTCTTTCTTTCTTTCTTTCTTTCTTTCTTTCTTTCTTTCTTTCTTTCTTTCTTTCTTTCTTTCTTTCTCTCTTTCTTTCTCTCTTTCTTTCTCTCTTTCTTTCTCTCTTTCTTTCTCTCTTTCTTTCTCTCTTTCTTTCTCTCTTTCTTTCTCTCTTTCTTTCTCTCTTTCTTTCTCTCTTTCTTTCTCTCTTTCTCTCTTTCTCTCTTTCTCTCTTTCTCTCTTTCTCTCTTTCTCTCTTTCTCTCTTTCTCTCTTTCTCTCTTTCTCTCTCTTTCTCTCTTTCTCTCTTTCTCTCTTTCTCTCTTTCTCTCTTTCTTTCTCTCTTTCTCCCTCTCTTTCTTTCTCCCTCTCTTTCTTTCTCCCTCTCTTTTTCTCTTTCTTACTTTGAGCTTTGCTTATCAGTTCTCATTCATCCTGACTTGTGTTGCTGTGGACTTTGCCAAGCAAAGAAGAGTGTGATGGAGATGACTGTGCAGAGTGAAACAAGGGGACAAAAGTACCTTCAGAAAGACATGACCTCAGACACAATCTGTGACGGTGCCTCCTCGGCTGCCACGGAAGAAATACATTAAGAAACATCTCTAACTAAAATCAGATCACAGTCACCAGCTGAGTGGAAGATGTAAACAGGGGTTCCAGGGAAAGGAGTGCACTTACATGCTGTTCAGAACACCCAGGAGAACATCAGGCCGTTTGCTGTCGGCAGCATCAGGGAATCAGGATTGCTCACAGGAAAGGAGGTCATGTCTGGAAACACAAACAATAAAACAACAACAACAGTTAAAAAACCCATGAGCTTCAAGGATTGGCTTTTGTTTGGTTGTTTGGTTTTGGGTTTTTTTTTTTTCCACAGTCATAGAATGTCAGGGGCTGGAAGGGACCTCCAAAGCTCATCCAGTCCAAGCCCCCTGCCAGAGCAAGAGCACCTAGAGCAGGTCACACACAAACACATCCAGGCAGGTCTTGAGTATCTCCAAAGGAAGATACTCCACAACCCCCTGGGCAGCCTCTTCCAGAGTTCTGTCACACTCATAGGGAAAAAATTCCTCCTCCTGTTTCCATGCATCTTCCTAGGCCTCAGCTTCCACCACTGCCCCTTGTGCTGTCATTGGGCATCACCCAGCAGAGCCTGGCTCCAGCCTCTGCCCACTCACCCTGCACCTCTTTATCACCATGACTGAGGTCACCTCTCAGGCTCCTCCTCTCCCAGCAGCACAGCCACAGCTCCCTCAGGCTCTCCTTCTAAGGAAGATTTTCCACTGCCTTCATCATCTTTGTGTCTCTGTGCTGGACTCTCTCAAGCAGTTCCTTGGGGTCCTTCTTGAACTGGGGGACCCAGAACTGGACACAATCTTCCAGATGTGGCCTCGGCAGGACAGTGCAGAGGCAGGAGAACTTTGCTGGAGCTACTTGCCATAGCCCTTCTAATCCACCCCAGGATGGCCTTGGCCTTTTTGGCCACCAGAGCACATTGCTGGCTCAAGGTCAACCTCCCATCCACTAGGATCCCCAGGTCCTTTTCCTCTTCACTGCTCTCTAGCAGCTCAGTCTCCAACCTGTACTGCTCCATGGGGTTGTTCTTTCCCAGGAGTCAGACCCTACCTTGCCCTTGTTGGGTTTCATTCAGTGTCTCCCTGCCCAGTTCTCCATCCTAAGCTTGGCTGAAAGGCAGCACAGCCCTCTGGTGTGGTTACAGGTACATGGCATGGTTTAACCTCAAATGCTACATCACTAAATGTTTTGGGTGTTTGTATTGTGAGTGTGAACACTCCATGAGCATGTTATGAGAGTGTGCTAGTTTGGAGCTAGCTGGAATGTTTTGGTGAGAAGAATTAGATTATAGGCTGTGAGAAGAAAACAATGGTGATGTCTACTTCACTCATAGGCTTGCTGAGATGGGTAAGAACAGGAACACAAACATAGATAACACAGACGCTCTCTGTCTGGGCTTTGAGCTGCATCTCTCTCTGACCTAACCTGCTGCCTTTGTGACTAATCCACCTGCTTCCTAACCCCCCCTGGCCAACCCTCCAATCTTCTTTGAGCATGTGTCCAGAGAAGGGCAACAAAGCTGGTGAGGGGCCTGGAACACAAACCCTATGAGGAGAGGCTGAGGGAGCTGGGGGTGTGCAGCCTGCAGAAGAGGAGGCTCAGGGCAGAGCTCATTGCTGTCTGCAACTACCTGAAGGGAGGCTGTAGCCAGGTGGGGTTGGTTTCTTCTCCCAGGCAACCAACAACAGAACAAGGGGACACAGTCTCAAGTTGTGCCACGGGAGGTCTAGGCTGGATGTTAGGAGGAAGTTGTTGTCAGAGAGAGTGATTGGCATTGGAATGGGCTGCCCAGGGAGGTGGTGGAGGCACCATCCCTGAAGGTCTTCAAGCAAAGCCTGGCTGAGGCACTTAGTGCCATGGTCTGGTTGACTGGATAGGGCTGGGTGCTAGGTTGGACTGGCTGAGCTTGGAGGTCTCTTCCAACCTGCTTGATTCTATGATTCTATGATTCTATGATCTGAGGTAAGGTAGGGGAGTGGGAGAAGGTGGAAGGGCAGTTGGGAGCCCCTCCTGGGGACTCAGGTTTCTGGGAGGGCTGCTGTGTTTCTGTATTACCTTTTACCTTGTCTATTTCTGTCTCTGTTGTAAACAGCTGCCTGTATATTGTGCTAAGCTGTAAAGATAAAGCTTCATTCAATTTCCAGAGCCACTGAGCCTAGTCTGGGTCATTTCCCAATGTGAGGGGGGGACGAGTAACACCCAAACCATCCCAGAGAGTCAAGAATATATTTCATAGACAGGTAATTATTTCCTTCACCTGTAGGGACTCTCTTCATTATTGGCCTTCCAGTGTCTGCAGGGGGGCTACAAAACAAGCCAGGAAAGAACTATTTGCAAAGGCTGATAGTGCTGGTACAAGAGGCAATGGATTGAAGCTGGAAGAGGGAGGTTAGGAAGAAATTCTTTTCAGTGACAACACAAAGGCTGATAGTGCTGGGACAAGAGGCAATGGATTGAAGCTGGAAGAGGGAGGTTAGGAAGCAATTCTTTTCAGTGAGAATGCTGAGACACTGCAACAGGCTGCCCAGGGAGGTTGTGGATTACCCCTTCCTGGAGGTGATCAAGGCCATATTGAATCATAGAATCATAGAATCAAGCAGGTTGGAAGAGACCTCCAAGCTCATCCAGTCCAACCTAGCACCCAGCCCTATCCAATCAACCAGACCATGGCACTAAGTGCCTCAGCCAGGCTTTGCTTGGAGACCCTCAGGGACGGTGCCTCCACCGCCTCCCTGGGCAGCCCATTCCAATGCCAATCACTCTCTCTGTGAAGAACTTCTTCCTAACATCCAGCCTATACCTCCCCTGGCACAACTTGAGACTGTGTCCCCTTGTTCTATTGCTGGTTACCTGGGAGAAGAGGCCACCCCCACCTGGCTACAGCCTCCCTTCAGGTAGTTGTAGACAGCAATGAGCTCTGCCCTGAGCCTCCTCTTCTCCAGGCTAAAGAGGCCCAGCTCCCTCAACCTCTCCTCACAGGGTTTGTGCTCCAGGCCCCTCACCAGCTTTGTTGCCCTTCTCTGGACACCTTCCAGCACCTCAACATCTCTCTTGAATTGAGGGGCCCAGAACTGGACACAGCACTCAAGGTGTGGCCTGAGCAGTGCTGAGCACAGGGGCAGAAGAACCTCCCTTGTCCTGCTGCCCACACTGCTCCTGATGCAGGCCAGGATGCCATTGGCTCTCTTGGCCACCTGGGCACACTGCTGCCTCATCTTCAGCTACTATCTATCAGTAGCCCCAGGTCCCTTTCCTCCTGGCTGCTTTCCAGCCACTCAGTCCCCAGCCTGTAGTGCTGCTTTGGGTTGTTGTGGCCAAAGTGCAGAACCCTGCACTTGGCCTTGTTCAGTCTCATCCCATTGGCCTCTGCCCACCCATCCAGCCTGGCCAGGTCCCTCTGCAGGGCTCTCCTACCTTCCAACAGCTCCACAGCTGCTCCTAGCTTGGTGTCATCTGCAAACTTACTGATGCTGGACTCAATGCCCTCGTCCAGATCACCAGTAAAGATATTGAACAGGACTGGGCCCAGCACTGATCCTTGGGGCACACCACCAGTGACAGCTGCCAGCTGGATGTGGCACCATTCACCACCACTCTCTGAGCTCTGCCATCCAGCCAGTTCCTGACCCAGCACAGAGTGAAAACATTGGATGAGGTCTTGAGCAGCCTGGGTTAGTGGGAGATGTCCCTGCCTATGGCAGTAGGGCTGGATCTGGATGAGTTTTAACGTCCCTTCCAACCCAAACCATTCTGTGAATCTCTGGTTCTATTTCTGTGCTACTTTGTTCTGCCAGGATCTCTGTTTTGGCTTCTCAGGGAGCATGAGTTCCCAGTTTCAATATATGCTTTTTTAAGATGTATTTATTTCTAGTTACAGATATGAAGTGCCTAGCACCATATGGAAGTTTCTACTGCCGTGCTGGATGTGTCTCTGAGCAATCTGATCTAGTGTGAGATGTCCCTGCCTATGGCAGGGGGGGCTGGAGCTGGATAATCCTTGAGCTCCTTTCCAGTCCTGAGAGTTGTATGAATCTATTTTGATAAACATTCTTTGGAACCACTCTTTTACCAATAATCTAAAAGGAAATAGAATCTGAGCTAAAATAAATCCATCTTTCTTATGGAGGAAAAAGAGGAAAGAAAGGAGATTTTCCTTGAATATTAATGGTAGAAGGATTTGAAGGAAATCCTGTAGATTATATCCCAGAGTACCTCCCTTTATCCCTTTTCAATATTAGTTAATGAGAATACATGGGGGGAAAAAAGCTCAGGTAGGCTGCATAACAGACTTCTAAAGTGAAATCAATTCAAGAGCAGAGTAGACTCCCAAGAAAATGGAGATTCTATGTAGATAGATCACAATTTGTGAGCCCAAATTCATCCTGCCTGCTCTGAGAGAAGCTTCAGAGTGCCTAACATTTCCTCTAGTGGGAAATAAGACCCTCTGAAATATTTTTTTTTGCTTCTTAAGCACATAAAGAAATATCTTCCAGTTAGTGTGGTACTAAGTTGGCTGTCTTGCTTGTCCTAAACTACCAAACCATGGCAGCATTTCCAGTCAGGGTTCTGGATTGTCCCTTGCTGTCAACAGGGAATTAGAAACACCTGTGATAAGTAACTACATTTCTGCAGGTTCCTGAATTCTGGATTTAAACCTGGTCACAAAGAAGCTTGGGGTTTTTACTTGCACTTTGGGACCTCTTGTGCATCAATCCTCAGCCACCCTACACGTGAGGATGTGAAATATAGGAGGAAATTTTAGTTAGAAGCTTCTTCACAGAATCACAGCATGTCAGGAGCTGGAAGAGGCCTCCAAAGCTCATCCAGATCAATATCCCTGCCAGAGCAGGAGCACCTACAGCAGGTCACACAGGAACACATCCAGACAGGTCTTGTGTATCTCCAGAGAGGGAGAGTCCACAACACCCCTGGGCAGCCTCTTGCAGGCTTCTGTCACCCTCACAGGTAAAAAATTCCTCCTGATGTTTCCATGGCACTTCCTCTGCCTCAGCTTCCACCACTGCCCCTTGTGCTGCCATTGAGCATTACCCAGCAGAGCCTGGCTCCAGCCTCTGCCCACTCACCCTGCACATCTTCTCACCATAACTGAAGTCCTGTTTCCATGGAACTTCCTCTGCCTCAGCTTCCACCATTGCCCCTTGTGCTGTCATTGGGCATCACCCAGCAGAGCCTGGCACTCACCCTGCACACCTTTATAAGCGTTGATGAGGTCACCTCTCAGTCTCCTTTTGTCCAAGCTAAAGAGTTCTTATAACTTTAAACCTTTCAAGATTGGGAGAAGATGGTAGTGAGGGTGAACTGCAGTGACAGAATCACAGAATCACTGCAGTTGGAATGACCTTTAAGATCATGGAGTCAAAGCATTATCTAACTAACAAGGCTGATGCTAAACCATATCCCCCAGCACCACATCTCTGCATCATTTAAACACCTCCAGGGATGGGGATTCAACCATAGAATCATAGAATCAACCAGGTTGGAAGAGACCTCCAAGCTCATCCAGTCCAACCTAGCACCCAGCCCAATGCCAATCACTCTCTCTGCCAACAACTTCCTCCTAACATCCAGCCTATAGCTCCCTTGGCACAACTTGAGACTGTGTCCCCTTGTTCTGTTGCTGGTTGTTTGGCAGAAGAGACCAACCCCACCTGGCTACAGCCTCCCTTCAGGTAGTTGTAGACCTTCCCACCTCTGTGGGAAGCCTGTTCAAGTGTTTGAGAACCCTTTCAGTGAAGAAGTTTCTTCTAATATCCAACCTAAACCTCTCCTGTTGCAACCTGAGGTCATTTCCTCTCATCCCATCACTTATTACTAGGGAGAAGAGACTGACACCTTGAGTCTTTGGCCATATCTTGAGTACTGTGTTCAGTTTTGGACACCACAATACAGATGAGATGTGGAGGTGCTGGAGTGGGTCCAGAGGAGGGCAATGGAGCTAGCGAAGGGTCTAGAGAATAAATCTGATGAGGAGAGACTGAGAGAGAGGGGAATGGTTAGTGTGAAACAGAGGAGGCTGAGGGCAGACCTCATGGGTCTCTACAGCTACCTGAAGGGACACTGTGGAGAGGCTGCTGCTGGCCTCTTCTCACAGGTAATTGGAGACAGAACAAGAGGGAATGGCCTCAAGCTGGGACTGGGGAAGTTTAGATTGGACATTAGGAAAATGTCTTTCAGGGAGAGAATGGTCAGGGACTGGAATGAGCTGCCCAGGGAGGTGGTGGAGTCACCCACCCTGGGGGTGTTTAGGGGTGATTTGGATGTGGTGCTTAGGGCTGTGGTTTAAGGTGGTGAATCCTGTAGAGCAAGGTTGTAGATTGGACTTGATGATCCTGAGGGGCTTTGCCAAGCTGGATGTTTCTGTGATTCTGTGACACCCAGCTAGGTAAATGATCTAATACATCTGCTTAGGATCTAAAGCCTCATCAAACAGTGACAAAGCAACAAAAGATGGCATGCAGGTGCTGGTGGCAGGAGTGCAGGTAGCAGGATACAGCTCTGCAGTTTTGTCAGCCCTTCATGGAACAGTGATGCTGACATCCTGCCTTTGTCTCATCACAAGGAAAGGCAGGCTGGCTGGAAGCACACACAGCTGGGTTTAGCTTGGCTTGCAGTGCTATGAATACAGATGTGGACACCTAGTGCTACAGCTGAAACCATTAGAGACATCTCCAAGACATCACCCTTAGCCTGGGCTTTTAACACATCTCAGCCTTTGAGAATCTCACAGTTAAGCAAATGAGAACAAATGTTAGAACGGAATAGAGTCACAACAGAGCTTCCTTGACTGAAAAGAAAGAAACTCAATGAATTGTGCCATATTTCTGGGGAATCAAAGGGCCAATGAAGGACTCGGCTCCAGGTTGAGCTGTCACTTGAAAATGGAACAGCACACCTGGATTTCACAGAGTTCTGCTCTTGCATTTAGACTTCATTCTCTACCTTATCAGTATCACAGAAACACCCAGCCTGGAAAAGCCTCTCAGGACCACCAAGTCCAACCCAGAACCCTATTCTTTGAGGTGCACCCTAAACCGTACCCTCAAGTACCGCATCCAAACGACTTCTAAACACACTCAGGGTTGAGGATTCAACCTCCTCCCTGGGCCAATGCTAACACAACAGAATGGCACAGACAATTACTCCATCAATATCCCTCCAGGAATTCAGAGCACAGCAACTGTCCAAGAACAGTACCAAAAAAATTCCACTTAGCACTGGCTCGATGCGAAGAGAAATGTGAGAAGTTATGCAGCTAGGGTGAAAAAAAACCCCAAACAGTGAGAGCTCAGCTGTGGGTCAATATTTCTCCTGGTAAAAAGCCAAGCAACAGATAATGTCATTACCACAGGATAGCTCAGCTTGAATGTTTAATCCAGAAGAGAAGGTGACAGCTTCAAACTCCTTTTGCGAGGCACAGGTTCGATAGGGAGTCATTAGGGCAGAGCGGTGCCTGCGATGCCCAAGCTTATCTCCTCGCGGGATATGTTTGCTTGGTTGTTCTACAGCTGCAGCAGGAGCCAGAGAAGGCTGCTCGTAGAAAATGAACTGAGGTGACCTTGAACTCCTAAAGGGCTGCAGGGATTTCAGGTCGTGTTGCTTTGAGCTTTAGGACTACCCCACAGCTGAATTACAAAGGGCTTAAGAGCTGGTGTTCTTTTCTCTTGGGCAACACCAGTGGCTAGACTTCCTTTCTTGGTATCAATCAGGCAGGGTGGGAAGGGACCACAAAGAGCATCTGCTTCCAACCACCCTGCCATGGGCAGGGACACCTCACACTACATCAGGCTGGCCAGAGCCTCATCCAGCCTGGCCTTCAACACCTCCAGGGATGAGGCTTCTACCACCAACCTGGGCAACCTGTTCCAGGCTCACCCTCATGCTGAAGAACTTCTTCCTAACATCCAGTCTGAATCTACCTATTTCTAGCTTGGTTCCATTCCCCCCAGTCCTATCACTACCTGATACCCTAATAAGTCCCTCACCAGCTTTCTTGTAGGCCACTTAAGATACTGCAAGGCCAACACAAGGTCACCTTGGAGCCTGCTGCCTTCTTCTCTCCAGACGGAACAGCCCCAACTCCCTTAGCCTGTCACAGTATCACAGTACCACAGTACCATCAGGGTTGGAAGAGACCTCACAGATCATCAAGTCCAACCCTTTAGCACAGAGCTCAAGGCCAGACCATGGCACCAAGTGCCACGTCCAGTCCTGCCTTGAACAGCTCCAGGGACGGCGACTCCACCACCTCCCCGGGCAGCCCATTCCAGTGTCCAATGACTCTCTCAGGGAAGAACTTTCTCCTCACCTCCAGCCTAAATCTCCCCTGGCACAGCCTGAGGCTGTGTCCTCTTCTTCTGGTGCTGGCCACCTCAGAGAAGAGAGCAACCTCCTCCTGGCCACAACCTCCCCTCAGGTAGTTGTAGACAGCAATAAGGTCTGCCCTGAGCCTCCTCTTCTCCAGGCTAACCAATCCCAGCTCCCTCAGCCTCTCCTCCTAGGGCTGTGCTCAAGGCCTCTCCCCAGCCTCGTTGCCCTTCTCTGGACATGCTCAAGCATCTCAATGTCCCTCCTAAACTGGGGGGCCCAGAACTGAACACAGCACTCAAGGTGTGCTCTAACCAGTGCAGAGTACAGGGGCAGAATGACCTCCCTGCTCCTGCTGGCCACACCATTCCTGAGGCAGGCCAGGATGCCACTGGCTCTCTTGGCCACCTGGGCACACTGCTGGCTCATGTTCAGGTGGGTATCAATCAGCACCCCCAGATCCCTCTCTGTCTGGCTGCTCTCAGCCACTCTGACCCCAGCCTGTATCTCTGCATGGGGTTGTTGTGGCCAAAGTGCAGCACCCTGCACTTGGAGCTATTGAAGCCATCCCCTTGGACTCTGCCCATCTGTGCAGGCGGTCAAGGTCCTGCTGCAGAGCCCTTCTGCCCTCCAACTCAGTCACATCTGCCCCCAGCTTAGTGTCATCTGCAAACTGTCCCCACAGCAGAGCAGCTCCAGCCCTCTGCTCATCCTCATAGCCCTTCTCTGGACAACTTCCAGCCCCTCCATATCCCTCTTGTAACAGTGGCTCCAGAACTGGACACAGTACTCCAGGTGGGATCTCACCAGTAGAGAGTAGAGGGGGAGGTAGAACCTCCCCTTCTCTTCCCTCCCTAAAAGAAAAGCAGTGAGTGCTGCCCACTATTGCACTGACAAGATACTATCTTTAGTCCAATCAACATACTTTCAGAATTTATCAACATCATGGAAGGATGCAGAATCTCTTCAGAGCCCAGAGGAGTGCTGCTGCTCTCAGCAGGAGCTGTTTCCATCTGGCACGCTGACTGATGAGGGAACACTGCAAATAAGCTAAGCAACCTCAGCTTAGTCAAATACTTCAAACTTCTCTTTTGAAGACTATTCCTGGATGTCACATACTCCAGAAGTGCATGACCCAAGCTCTACAGACAAAAAAGAAGGCAAAGAGGAAAATACTACTTCATTTCTGACAGGTTGTGTCTCTTACCTGGTAGAGAAACAAGCCAGGTACTGGTGAAACCTGGTCACTCATAGAATCAGAGAATGGAAAAAAATGGAAAGGAACTTTGGAGTTCATCCAGTCCTACCTCCCTGTTAAAACAGGGCACCCACAGCAGCTTTCCTAGGATCACAATGGCCTAAGTGGGTTTGGAATCTCTCGAGAGAAGACTCCACAACCTCTTTGTGCAGCCTGCTCCAAGGCTCCAGCATCCTCACAGCAAAACAAAAATTCCTCATGTTTAGTTGGAGCTTCCTGGGTTCCAGTCTGTGCCCACTGACCCTTGTCCTGTCACTGGGCACCACTGACAAGAGTTTGGTTCTATTTTCTTGCCCTCCATCCTTTATCTCTTGCTGAGCATTGCATTGGAAGTGACCTCTGAAGCACATCAGTCCAACCCCCTGCCACAGCAGGAGCACCTAGAGCAGGTCACATAGGAACACATCCAGGTGGGGTTTGAATACCTCCAGAGAAGGAGACTCCACAACCCGCCTGGGCAGCCTGTTCCAGAGTTCTGTCACCCTCACAGGGAAAGAATTCCTCCTCCTGTTTCCATGGAACTTCCTATGCCTCAGCTTCCACCACTGCCCCTTGTGCTGTCATTGGGCATCACCCAGCAGAGCCTGGCTCCAGCCTCTGCCCACTCACCCTGCACATCTTTCTCACCATGACTCAGGTCACCTCTCTGTCTCGGATCTTTGTGGTCCCTTCCAGCCCTTCACCACTCAGTCTCAGATCTTTGTGGTCCCTTCCAGCCCTTCACCACTCAGTCTCAGATCTTTGTGGTCCCTTCCAGCCCTTCATCACTCTGTCTTGGATCTTTGTGGTCCCTTCCAGCCCTTCACCACTCAGTCTCAGATCTTTGTGGTCCCTTCCAGCCCTTCACCACTCAGTCTCAGATCTTTGTGGTCCCTTCCAGCCCTTCACCACTCAGTCTCAGATCTTTGTGGTCCCTTCCAGCCCTTCACCACTCAGTCTCAGATCTTTGTGGTCCCTTCCAGCCCTTCACCACTCAGTCTCGGATCTTCGTGGTCCCTTCCAGCCCTGACACTTCTGTGATTCTGTGGTTCTGTGGTTCTGTGATCTAGTTGAAGACATCCCTGCTGCCTGCAGTGGATCAGACAAGCTGTCCTTTGAGAGTCCCTCCCAAGCCTATGCAGTCAGTGAGACTGTGAATCTAGGAGCACTTCTTTTCCAGCAAGTCTTCAAGCAGCTCCTTAAACTTCAAAACACTTGCATGAACTTACAGGAGGTGCTGAAACAGGAGACAACTTCAAAGCAGCCCCAGCAATGCCACAGGAATTCGATGTCATTTCCTGAAATTTGATGGATGGAGTCTTTAAAAAACCAAGAAACATGAGTGTGGGAACTGTGCTAGAGTAAGAGTGGACTGTCAGCTGTAATAAAAGCAGGAGACAAATCTTAGGCAGCAAGCAATAGGTTGATTTGTTCCTCATATCTCCCAAGGTGATGCTCACTGTGTGACTTTCCTTAAACCCAGAGATAAAAGCTCCAGATTCCTTTCCAAAGGTTCTGCCAGGGTTCTGCACTTTGGCCACAACAACCCCAAGCAGCACTACAGGCTGGGGACTGAGTGGCTGGAGAGCAGCCAGGAGGAAAGGGACCTGGGGGTGCTGGTAGATAGTAGCTGAAGATGAGGCAGCAGTGTGCCCAGGTGGCCAAGAGAGCCAATGGCATCCTGGCCTGCATCAGGAGCAGTGTGGCCAGCAGGACAAGGGAGGTTATTTTGCCCCTGTGCTCAGCACTGCTCAGGCCACACCTTGAGTGCTGTGTCCAGTTCTGGGCCCCTCAATTCAAGAAGGATGTTGAGGTGCTGGAACATGTCCAGAGAAGGGCAACAAAGCTGGTGAGGGGCCTGGAGCACAAATCCTATGAGGAGAGGCTGAGGGAGCTGGGCCTGTTTAGCCTGGAGAAGAGGAGGCTCAGGGGTGATCTTATTACTGTCTACAACTACCTGAAGGGGCATTGTAGCCAGGTGGGGTTGGCCTCTTCTCCCAGGCAACCAGCAACAGAACAAGGGGACACAGTCTCAAGTTGTGCCAGGGTAGGTCTAAGCTGGGTATTAGGAAGAAGTTCTTCACAGAGAGAGTGATTGGCATTGGAATGGGCTGCCCAGGGAGGTGGTGGAGGCACCATCCCTGGAGGTGTTGAAGCAAAGCCTGGCTGAGGCACTTAGTGCCATGGTCTGGTTGACTGGCTAGGGCTGGGTGCTAGGTTGGACTGGATGATCTTGGAGGTCTCTTCCAACCTGCCTGATTCTATGATTCTATGATCCCACAAGGAAGTTCAGAACTGCAAAGAGCTCTGAAGGTGAACTTCAGGTTGAGAACATCAGATGGGACTTGAGACAGAGGATGTGAGATGAATGCAGGGAAGTGATTGCAGCCCATAGGCCCTCGGAGACCTCCTGGTCATAAAGGGAATTAGCCAGCCCCACACCAGCAGAACATCAACTGAGGTAATTATTTCTGCAGGATGCAACCTGTCTGTGGAGAAGACAACTTGCTGTTTGTTCTGAATTCCTCCCACACAGGAAATAGTCTTTTTGCAATTCAGACTCAATCACAAATCCTGTCACCCATTCCTCCTGCCCCCCCACTGTGGTGTAATGGCCATGCTGGTTTTGGATTATCTGACCTGCTCACCATCTTCTCCTGAGCTAGCCCAGTGCATTCTCTCACCCTCATTACAAGCTCTGAACATGTCTTTAAGAAGATGCATAAGTATAAAAATACACAGATTTTTTTGGACCTGATGGCCATGAAAATGATTGGGGGCTGGAGTACTTCTGCTGTGAGGACAGCAGAGGGGGTTCAGCCTGGAGAAGAGAAGGCTCCAGGCAGACCTAAGAGTAGCCTGCCAGTACCTGAAGGGGGCTACAAATAGGCTGCAGAGAGACTGTTTGCAAAGGCCTGCAGGGACAGGGCAAGGGCAATGGTCTGAAATGAGAAGAGATGGAAATTGGATGTCAGGAACAAGTTCTGAACTGTGAGGGTGGTGGAACACTGCAACAGGTTGCTCAGGGAAGTGATTGAGGCCACCACCCCTGGAGATATTGAAGGTGAGGCTGAACAGGGTTCTGGGCAACGTGCTCTAGCTGAGGGCTGTCCTTGCTAACTGCAGGGGGGAGTTGGACTGAATGACCTTTAGGGGTCCCTTCTGGCCCAGACCATTCTATGGTTTTCAAGGGGAAAGACTTCTGTGGGTGCAGAGAAGGCATTTCACAGAATCATTTAGGTTGGAAAAGACATTTAAGATCATTGAGTTCAACCATAACAGAATAATAGCTCCAAAGCAATTAGAACAGCACAAGCATCTCTTAATGCCAATCACAGACATGCAAGTCCCTACCCCATTCCTAGAAACACAGCAGAGCAAACAACAAAACCAAAGAAAAAGCCCCACATAGAATCACAGAATCAGAGAATCACAGCATCAGAGAAGCAGAGAACTGCAGCATCAGAGAATCACAGAATCAGAGAACCACAGCATCAGAGAAGCAGAGAACTGCAGCATCAGAGAATCACAGAAGCAGAGAACCACAGCATCAGAGAAGCAGAGAACTGCAGCATCAGAGAATCACAGAAGCAGAGAACCACAGCATCAGAGAAGCAGAGAACCACAGCATCAGAGAAGCAGAGAACTGCAGCATCAGAGAATCACAGAATCAGAGAACCACAGCATCAGAGAAGCAAAGAATTGCAGCATGAATCACAGAATCAGAGAATCACAGCATCAGAGAAGCAGAGAATTGCAGCATCAGAGAATCACAGAATCAGATAACCACAGCAACAGAGAAGCAGAGAACTGCAGCATCAGAGAATCACAGAAGCAGATAACCACAGCATCAGAGAAGCAGAGAATTGCAGCATCAGAGAATCACAGAAGCAGAGAACCACAGCATCAGAGAAGCAGAGAACTGCAGCATCAGAGAATCACAGAAGCAGAGAATCACAGTAGGTGGAAGAGAGCTCCAAGCTCATCCATTCCAACCTAGCACCCAGCCCTAGCCACTCAACCAGACCATGGCACTAAGTGCCTCAGCCAGGCTTTGCTTCAACACCTCCAGGGATGGTGACTCCACCACCTCCCTGGGCAGCCCATTCCAATGCCAATCACTCTCTCTGCCAACAACTTCCTCCTAACATCCAGCCTATACTTTCCCCTGGCACAACTTGAGACTGTGTCCCCTTGTTCTGTTGCTGGTTGCCTGGGAGAAGAGACCAACCCCACCTGGCTACAGCCTCCCTTCAGGTAGTTGTAGGCAGCAATGAGGTCTGCCCTGAACCTCCTCTTCTGCAGGCTGCACACCCCCAGCTCCCTCAGCCTCTCCTCATAGGATTTGTGCTCCAGCCCCCTCACCAGCCTTGGCACCCGTCACAGAAAGTTATGGGTTGGAAGGGACCTCAAAATATCATCCAGTCTAATCCCACTGCCAGAACAGTAGCACCTCAAGTGGACCACACAGGAACACATCTAGGCAGGTTTTGAATGTCTCCATAGAAGGAGCCTCCACAACTCCCCTGTGCAGCCTGTTGGAGGGCTCCAGCTTGCTCACAGGGAACAAAAAATTTCCTTCAGTTGCCACAGAACCTCCTCTTCTCCAGCCTGCACCCACTGCCCCTTGTGCTGTCATTGGACATGCCTGAGCAGAGCCTGACTCTGTCCTCCTGACACCCTTCACAGTCAACTCTCTGTTCTCTATGCTGTGTATTGACAAATCCTGAAAACACTGGAATATTTATGAATGAGGTGTTCAACCCAACAAGGTTAAGGGTGGCAGAGAGTTTATGTCATTAATAAGGGAGAATCTTTTTCCTGGTTCTCACTTCCAAGGCAATATCCATCTCCAGTGGAGACCTTGAAGTGACAGAAGTGATCTAGGAGCAGACAACTATTCATAGCAATCTTTAATGTTTACCTAGATTAAACTCTCTTCTCCTCTTTGAGGGAGCTCAGAATAAGCTATGCAGACAAAGAAGATCCTCTTCAATACCTGTAGCAAGCATATTTGAACAGCAGAATAGGAGACACAGCATCCAGGATTATGATCATATGATGAAAGGGAAGGACAACTCAAATGATAACTGCTAGATTGAAGCAGGAAATCAGAACTGAATGGGAATTGTTTGGTAATTGTTTTAAAATCAAAGACATTAACAGCAGAACTGTTAATAATGATTAGTGTTAATTAATTTCTTGTACTCTGTCAAGAGGGAGACTTAAAGATTCGATCAGTTTGACATAAGGATAATTAAAGGAAAAGGTCTTGTCCAACCTAAATTACTCTATAGTTCTATTAAAACAGAGCTCTGCTCTCCCAACATCTACTGCATCTAATCCAGAACAGCTGGAGGAAAAGTCCCCCAAGATCACCAAGTCCAAATGTCAAGTTGGCACTCACAGGTTACCACTAAGCCATGTCCCTCAGAACAACATCTACATGGCTTTTAAATCCCTCCAGGCATGACGATTTCACCACTGCTCTGGGCAGCCTGGAAAAGAGCTTGGCAACATTTTTAGAATCATAGAATCATAGAACCAACCAGGTTGGAAGAGACCTCCAAGCTCAGCCAGTCCAACCTAGCACCCAGCCCTAGCCAGTCAACCAGACCATGGCACAAGTGCCTCAGCCAGGCTTACCTTGAACACCTCCAGGGACGGTGCCTCCACCACCTCCCTGGGCAGCCCATTCCAATGCCAATCACTCTCTCTGCCAGCAACTTCCTCCTAACATCCAGCCTAGACCTCCCCTGGCACAACTTGAGGCTGTGTCCCCTTGTTCTGTTGCTGCTTGCCTGGGAGAAGAGACCAACCCCACCTGGCTAAAATGTCCCTTCAGGTAGTTGTAGACAGCAATGAGCTCTGCCCTGAGCCTCCTCTTCTGCAGGCTGCACACCCCCAGCTCCCTCAGCCTCTCCTCATAGGGTTTGTGTTCCATATTGATTCCATGATTCTCTGGTCTGGTTGACTGGCTAGGGCTGGGTGCTAGGTTGGACTGGATGATCTTGGAGGTCTCTTCCAACTTGGCTGATTCTATGATTCAGGCCATGCCCTCTCCTCTTGGCACAAGTTGCCTGGGAGCAGAGCCTGACCCCCACCTGACTGCAACTTCCCTTCAGGTAGTTTCATTTTGGGAGAGATTATTGATGAAGCAAATCAAAGTCATCCAGCAGGTGAGGGAAGGGATGGGCCTTACAGCATAGCGTGGAGGTTTATTGCTCCTACAAACTGACCCAACTCTTTCAGCATTCAGTGATGACCACTCACAGTTGTCATCAGCAAAGCAACACCAAGAAAGTCATTACAGAAGATTAGACCATTACATACCCAAGGTCAACAAACTAATTCAGTCTCTGTGCTCCCATTTGTCTGCTCAATGCTGTCTCTAAGAATGCATTTTCTTCTCTGCTGACCAGAGCAGTGAGGAGATAAATATAAAATTGATGAGAAATTTTGCTGTCCTGCAATGTAATAACTCAACACCACTGCTAAGATTTTTCTTCAGTGTGCCTAAATTTATCATTTTTTAATTTATTTCTAGGAAAAAAAAAAACCCCACAGAAATGAATGTGTATTGACTGTGCTTTTCCTGGAAGCAAGTAGCACTAACCTGGTTGAAGGTCAGAGAGGGGAGGGGGAAAAAAAAAAAGAGACATTTTCAGTTTAATTTGATATGCCCTGGTTACAGTTCCTTAGCCAGCCAGAGTGCTGACAGTAATTGACAATTCCCAGAGAGATGAATTTTCACTTCTGGAGCTCTCTGTGAAATACCTTCTAATGTAAAGATTAATTGGAGCAGAAATAGCTCTGGACCATATTATCATTTTAGTTCCTGTCAAAACTGTTTTGTCAGGGAGTTTGCAAGAATCCCCCCCCCCCAAAAATGCAAATGGTTAAGAAGGAGTAGTATGAAATTAGTAAGAAAGTTTCAGAACCTGCTATAATTTTAAAGGAATCCATTAAAAAGGATCTAAAGAAGATGAGGAATTCTCTGAAGGCAGAAAGGGCAAATACACAGGAAGAGAAGGGGAGGGGAGGGGAGGGGAGGGGAGGGGAGGGGAGGGGAGGGGAGGGGAGGGGAGGGGAGGGGAGGGGAGGGGAGGGGAGGGGAGAGGAGAGGAGGGGAGGGGAGGGGAGAGGAGAGGAGAGGAGAGGAGAGGAGAGGAGAGGAGAGGAGAGGAGAGGAGAGGAGAGGAGAGGAGAGGAGAGGAGAGGAGAGGAGAGGAGAGGAGAGGAGAGGAGAGGAGAGGAGAGGAGAGGAGAGGAGAGGAGAGGAGAGGAGAGGAGAGGAGAGGAGAGGAGAGGAGAGGAGAGGAGAGGAGAGGAGAGGAGAGGAGAGGAGAGGAGAGGAGAGGAGAGGAGAGGAGAGGAGAGGAGAGGAGAGGAGAGGAGAGGAGAGGAGAGGAGAGGAGAGGAGAGGAGAGGAGAGGAGAGGAGAGGAGAGGAGAGGAGAGGAGAGGAGAGGAGAGGAGAGGAGAGGAGAGGAGAGGAGAGGAGAGGAGAGGAGAGGAGAGGAGAGGAGAGGAGAGGAGAGGAGAGGAGAGGAGAGGAGAGGAGAGGAGAGGAGAGGAGAGGAGAGGAGAGGAGAGGAGAGGAGAGGAGAGGAGAGGAGAGGAGAGGAGAGGAGAGGAGAGGAGAGGAGAGGAGAGGAGAGGAGAGGAGAGGAGAGGAGAGGAGAGGAGAGGAGAGGAGAGGAGAGGAGAGGAGAGGAGAGGAGAGGAGAGGAGAGGAGAGGAGAGGAGAGGAGAGGAGAGGAGAGGAGAGGAGAGGAGAGGAGAGGAGAGGAGAGGAGAGGAGAGGAGAGGAGAGGAGAGGAGAGGAGAGGAGAGGAGAGGAGAGGAGAGGAGAGGAGAGGAGAGGAGAGGAGAGGAGAGGAGAGGAGAGGAGAGGAGAGGAGAGGAGAGGAGAGGAGAGGAGAGGAGAGGAGAGGAGAGGAGAGGAGAGGAGAGGAGAGGAGAGGAGAGGAGAGGAGAGGAGAGGAGAGGAGAGGAGAGGAGAGGAGAGGAGAGGAGAGGAGAGGAGAGGAGAGGAGAGGAGAGGAGAGGAGAGGAGAGGAGAGGAGAGGAGAGGAGAGGAGAGGAGAGGAGAGGAGAGGAGAGGAGAGGAGAGGAGAGGAGAGGAGAGGAGAGGAGAGGAGAGGAGAGGAGAGGAGAGGAGAGGAGAGGAGAGGAGAGGAGAGGAGAGGAGAGGAGAGGAGAGGAGAGGAGAGGAGAGGAGAGGAGAGGAGAGGAGAGGAGAGGAGAGGAGAGGAGAGGAGAGGAGAGGAGAGGAGAGGAGGAACTCTAAGCAGGCTGGAATCTGGGGCTTGTGAAAGACAATACAAAAGAAGCCTAAGCCAACCAAGAGACCAGCAGCTACTGAAAGGAGCTCTGCTTGTGCCCTAGGTTGAACTATATCAGAAATAATTCTGTTCTGTGACTGACTTCTCAGCTCAGGCTCTGCTCACTGAGGCACTTCCTGAAGCTCAGGGCAGTTTGCACAGCCAGGAGCTGCTCCTAGCAGGGAGAAGCTGATGAGGAGAGTTCCTGCCAAGGGCTGGGCTGCACAAAGGCTCTGCCTTAGACTTGCTCCTCTGCACACCAAGGGCACAGCTTGTGCCTCACCTTGGGCTGCAGGAAGGCAGAGGTGGCAGCTGTGGGGAGGAGCACACAGGACAGGTGACCCTCACTGCCCACCAAGGGATGGCATCCATGGATGGCATCTTCAGGGGAGAGCTGAGGGATCACCAGGGTCAATGCTCTTCTTCAATGGCCAGAGGATGATTCTATCCATTCTGCCTTCCATCCCAATCTCTGTGCTTCTGAACAAAGTTCCAGAATCCACCTCCTCAGTCCATCTCTCATCTGCTGCTGAGTCCAGTCTGGAACTTCCACAGTGCCTGTCCCCAGTATCAGTGGTGCCAGTGGTGCTGTCACTGCTATCAGGGGCTGGGTTCCATTTTGGTTTGTGTTTCTTTGTCTGTATTTCATTGGATTGTTCTTTCCAGCCAAGCTGGTTCAGTTTCTTTCCCAGACCAGCAGTCTGTCTTCCTTCTTCCCATCCTCTTCCCTTCAGAAAGGCAGAGGGGCTCATGGAGATCATCTGACACTTCTTTACTATGCAGCCCTGCCCTCACCCTTAACCCTTAGTTACATACTGAAGAGTGACTGTGTCACTTCTGCAGTGCACATGAAACATTCATCTGTCCTACTGGATTCTGTATTTTTTATTACAGCTCTCAATTACAGAACTGAAGGAACCCAAGGATCAGTGCTGGGCCCAGTCCTGTTCAATATCTTTATTGGTGATCTGGATGAGGGGATTGAGTCCAGCATCAGTAAGTTTGCAGATGGCACCAAGCTAGGAGCAGCTGTGGAGCTGTTGGAAGGTAGGAGAGCCCTGCAGAGGGACCTGGCCTGGCTGGATGGGTGGGCAGAGGCCAATGGGATGAGATTGAACAAGGCCAAGTGCAGGGTTCTGCACTTTGTCCACAACAACCCCAAGCAGCACTACAGGCTGGGGACAGAGTGGCTGGAGAGCAGCCAGGAGGAAAGGGACCTGGGGGTACTGATAGAGAGTAGCTGAAGATGAGGCAGCAGTGTGCCCAGGTGGCCAAGAGAGCCAATGGCATCCTGGCCTGCATCAGGAGCAGTGTGGCCAGCAGGACAAGGGAGGTTATTCTGCCCCTGTACTCAGCACTGCTCAGGCCACACCTTGAGTACTGTGTCCAGATCTGGGCTCCTCAATTCAAGAAGGATGTTGAGGTGCTGGAAGATGTCCAGAGAAGGACAACTAAGCTGGTGAGGGGCCTGGAGCACAAACCCTATGAGGAGAGGCTGAGGGAGCTGGGGGTGTGCAGCCTGCAGAAGAGGAGGCTCAGGGCAGAGCTCATTGCTGTCTACAACTACCTGAAGGGAGGCTGTAGCCAGGTGGGGTTGGGCTCTTCTGCCAGGCAGCCAGCAACAGAACAAGGGGACACAGTCTCAAGTTGTGCTGGGGAAAGTATAGGCTGGATGTTAGGAGGAAGTTGTTGGCAGAGAGAGTGATTGGCATTGGAATGGGCTGCCTAGGGAGGTGGTGGAGTCACCATCCCTGGAGGTGTTCAAGCAAAGCCTGGCTGAGGCACTTCGTGCCATGGTCTGGTTGACTGGCTAGGGCTGGGTGCTAGGTTGGACTGGATGAGCTTGGAAGTCTCTTCCAATCTGGTTGATTCTATGATTCTATGAATGGTCAAGCATTGGAACAGGCTGCCAGGGGAGGTGGTGGAGTCCCCATCCCTGGAGGTGTTCAAGAAATGTGTAGCCATGGCAGTGTGGGAGATGGTTCAGCAGCCGTGGCGGTGCTGGGTCGATGACTGCACTCAACGCTTAGAGGGCTTTTCCAATTGAAACAACTCTACACTAGGAAACTCCAATTCACTGCTGCCATGGGTACAGAAGAGGGATGAAAACCCTAGCAGAGGATGTCCCTCAAGCCAGTCAGTTTCCTTAAATGAATGCAGACAACCATCTGCACAAGCAGAATTAATCCCACCAAACCACACAGATTCAAGCTGGACCTCACAATGTCAATCTGCTGCAAACGGAGCTAAGCAGCATCAAAACCCACAGCATTAGCCACTAAGTAGCAACACCAGGAAATGCTGAGTGAATTCTGTTTAAAAACAGGGGAGGTTAACTACAGAAGTTGCTAGAAGGTGAAATATTTGGCACATTACAGTGCATAATGATTAAAATGCAAGCCTGAGATTTCAGAAGACTTTATTCTCGACTCCACTCTCTATTAACTGTAATCCACAGCAATTTCTCTGCCCTCCAAAGTTCAAGGCAAGACAAGAAAGATTTATTTTGTGTTGAGAGCACCCAAGTGAATTAGGAACTTCAATGGGTTCTTTCCAGACAAAGGATTCAGAGGTTATATAAGCACACTGTGAAACTGAAGAGGCAAAGAGAAAAGGAAAACAACATTCTACCAATTCCCAGAAACTTCATTTTGATGCTCACAAAACTCTTCTTTGTTATAACAAAAGTAACTCAGTTTTACTGAATGCCACTTAGTATTCTAAGAGAGAATCTTTCAAGGGGAAATCGATGGATAAAAGAGAAAGGTTTGATCTAGGGAAGGGAAAACAAAACATAAACACCAATAAACAATAACAGCAAACAAGTTGCTAGACTCACATTTCTCACTCTGACTGACCCAAAACCTCTTTGTAGTATCACAGTATCACCAGGGTTGGAAGAGACCTCACAGATCATCAAGTCCAACCCTTTAGCACAGAGCTCAAGGCCAGACCATGGCACCAAGTGCCACGTCCAGTCCTGCCTTGAACAGCTCCAGGGACGGCGACTCCACCACCTCCCCGGGCAGCCCATTCCAGTGTCCAATGACTCTCTCAGGGAAGAACTTTCTCCTCACCTCCAGCCTAAATCTCCCCTGGTGCAGCCTGAGGCTGTGTCCTCTTGTTCTGGTGCTGGCCACCTGAGAGAAGAGAGCAACCTCCTCCTGGCCACAACCACCCCTCAGGTAGTTGTAGACAGCAATAAGGTCTGCCCTGAGCCTCCTCTTCTCCAGGCTAACCAATCCCAGCTCCCTCAGCCTCTCCTCGTAGGGTTTGTGTTCCAGGCCCCTCACCAGCTTTGTTGCCCTTCTCTGGACACCTTCCAGCACCTCAACATCTCTCTTGAATTGAGGAGCCCAGAACTGGACACAGCACTCAAGGTGTGGTCTAACCAGTGCAGAGTACAGGGGCAGAATGACCTCCCTGCTCCTGCTGGCCACACCATTCCTGAGGCAGGCCAGGATGCCACTGGCTCTCTTGGCCACCTGGGCACACTGCTGGCTCATGTTCAGGTGGGTATCAATCAGCACCCCCAGATCCCTCTCTGTCTGGCTGCTCTCAGCCACTCTGACCCCAGCCTGTATCTCTGCATGGGGTTGCTGTGGCCAAAGTGCAGCACCTGGCACTTGGAGCTATCTTTTGCTAAGACCAGCATCAAATCTGCTACCTGTACTGAAGCAGGTGGCTGGGAGCATACAACTGTAAGGATCAGTCCCTGAAATCCCAGCAACTAAGAGCATTCCACTCAAAAGGATCCTTACCCATGCCACAGCATATTGCACAGTTTATTGGATTAAACTCAAAGCACCCAGGATAAACAGGCAAAAAACTCAACTACAGCAGGAAAAAGCAGGTCTGAAATGTCCAAATGAGTCTTATAGGGAGAAAAACAAGTACCTGACATTAATTTAAATTCAATTTAATAAGTCAGATCTGAGTATATTGAATTAGAAGATCCCAACTATTGGGCACGCCAGAATTAATATGCAGCTGTCAACCAAGCTAGTCAGGAATCACAGAGCCACAGAATGCCAGGGGATAGAAGGCACCTCCAAAACCCATCCAGACAGAGCAGGAGCACCTACAGCAGGTCACACACAAACACATCCAGGCAGGTCTTGAGTAACTCCAGAGAGGGAGACTCCAGAACACCCCAGGCAGCCTGTTCCAGGGTTCTGTCACCCTCATAGTCAAAATATTCTATCTCATGTTCCCATGGAACTTCCTATGCCTCAGCTTCCACCACTGCCCCTTGTGCTGCCATTGGGCATCACCCAGCAGAGCCTGGCTCCAGCTTCTGGCCACTCACCCTGCACATCTTTCTCATCATGATTAAGGTCACCCCTCAGGCTCCTCCTCTCCCAGCATCACAGCCCCAGCTCCCTCAGGCTCTCCTCCTAAGGAAGATCTTCCACTGCCTGCAGCATCTTTGTAGCTCTGTGATGGACTCTCAAGCAGTTCTCCAAAGCCCTCCTTGAACCGAGTGGCCCAGAACTGGCCCTCAGCAGGGCAGAATAGAGGGGCACGAGGATCAACTCACCACAGCCCTTCTAATGCACCCCAGAATGGCCTTGGCCACCATTTCTGTCTCATGGTCAACCTCCCACCCACAAAGACCCCACAGGTCCTTTTCCCCTTCACTGCTCTCCAGCAGGTCAGTCCCCACCCTGTACTGCCCCATGGGAAGTCAGAGCTGTAACAAGCAGAATGCTGACAAGAAGAAAGCACTTTCACAGCTTTCCTCAGGAGGAAACTAAATTAGAGAGTCACAGAATGGTGAGGGTTGGAAGGAACCTTTGAAGATCACCTAGTCCAACTCCCTGAGAAAACAGGATCCCCTAGAGCAAACCACACAGGAGCATGTCCAGAGGGCTTTGGAATGTCTCCAAAGAAGGAGACTCCACAACCTCTCTGGGCAGTCTGCTCCAGTTCTCTTCTCCCCTCAGCATGAATTGTAGAAACATAGAAGATGAAGATCATGAAGATCTTTGGGTTTGTTCCTTCATTCCATTTTCTGCTCCTGGAAATGCACCACCACTGACTCCTGTTGGGTTTTGCAGCTTTTCCCTCTCCTTATCCTCTACCTCCTTGAGGACAAACAGTGCAGTGGAACACAAGGATTTTCATTGTGGTTTTCTATATAAAAGAACTAAAGACAGCTCCAGCAGAAACTAAAAGGAGTTTTGTGCTACCCTTGCATGCCCACGAAGAGTTCTTGTGGGCAGAGGTCTCAGTTTCAGAAGCAAATGTGCTTTTCAGTTCAGTGCAGAATGTCTCCACAGATAATGCTTCACATCTAATTGCTTAACAGCATAGGAGGAGAGGACAGAGGGAGCTGGTGGTTCTCAGTAGGGTCGGGGGAAGAGTTTTATTGTTGCCATGGTAACCAAGATATCCTTTTCCTTGCTTTCTTTTGTCATGCCCTGCAGTGGGCAAGTTTAAAGCTTTCAGACTGGACAATCAAGCTTCCTCTCCTAAGTGTCACCAACTTGCCTTAAAGAAGTGGGGAGGGAGGGGGCAGAGTGGGACTGCAATCACATCAAAACAAATTTGCCTGAAACTAAGCAGATTTTAAGGTTCTACAGCAGAACCACAGTCAGCTGACTGGATCACAGTAGGATGTGTTTCTGCAGGTCTTGAGTAAACACAAATTGTGATCCACATAACCTCAGAAGAGTGGTTTGGGTTCTCTTTAAAGGAAAAACACAAATAAGCTGCACCATATGGCAGGATTTCCAGCTGGGAGGAGGGTGAGGTGGCTTCTGTGTTGTCACAGTATCACCAAGGTTGGAAGAGACCTCACAGATCATCAAGTCCAACCCTTTAGCACAGAGCTCAAGGCCAGACCATGGCACCAAGTGCCACGTCCAGTCCTGCCTTGAACAGCTCCAGGGACGGCGACTCCACCACCTCCCCGGGCAGCCCATTCCAGTGGCCAATGACTCTCTCAGGGAAGAACTTTCTCCTCACCTCCAGCCTAAATCTCCCCTGGTGCAGCCTGAGGCTGTGTCCTCTTGTTCTGGTGCTGGCCACCTGAGAGAAGAGAGCAACCTCCTCCTGGCCACAACCTCCCCTCAGGTAGTTGCAGACAGCAATAAGGTCTGCCCTGAGCCTCCTCTTCTCCAGGCTAACCAATCCCAGCTCCCTCAGCCTCTCCTCGTAGGGCTGTGCTCAAGGCCTCTCCCCAGCCTCCTCGCCCTTCTCTGGACACGCTCAAGCATCTCAATGCCCCTCCTAAACTGGAGGACATTGTCCCTTCTTATATTCCATTATGAGATCTTCCATGAATTCTGAAGAGAAGAGGCAAACTGCCAAGTCTCTTCTTTCCTCCAGGAAGTCCTGTGGCTTTAGTGGAAAGCTGTGTGTCCCCAGACAACTGGAATTCATCCCAGAACCGCTAGAGTTGGAAGAGACACCAACAATCAACCAGTTCCAAATTCCCTGCCACAAGCAGGGACACTTCACACTAGATCAGGTTGTCCAGAGCCACATCCAGCCTGGCCTTAAAACACCCAGGGATGAGGCTTTCACCACCTCCCTGAGCAACCTGTGCCGGTCTCTCACCACCCTCATGCTGAAGAACTTCCTAATGTCTAAGCTCAATCTCTCCTCCTCTAGCTTTCATAGAATCATAGAATCACAGAATCAAGCAGGTTGTAAGAGCCTTCCAAGCTCATCCAGTCCAACCTAGCACCCAGCCCTATCCAGTCAACCAGACCATGGCACTAAGTGCCTCAGCCAGGCTTTGCTTGAAGACCCCCAGGGACGGTGCCTCCACCACCTCCCTGGGCAGCCCATTCCAATGCCAATCACTCTCTCTGTGAAGAACTTCTTCCTAACATCCAGCCTAGACCTACCCAGGCACAACTTGAGGCTGTGTCCCCTTGTTCTATTGCTGGTTACCTGGCAGAAGAGGCCACCCCCCACCTGGCTACAATGTCCCTTCAGGTAGTTGTAGACAGTAATGAGATCACCCCTGAGCCTCCTCTTCTGCAGGCTAAACAGGCCCAGCTCCCTCAGCCTCTCCTCATAGGATTTGTGCTCCAGGCCCCTCACCAGCTTTGTTGCCCTTCTCTGGACACCTTCCAGCACCTCAACATCTCTCTTGAATTGAGGAGCCCAGAACTGGACACAGCACTCAAGGTGTAGCCTGAGCAGTGCTGAGTACAGGGGCAGAATAACCTCCCTTGTCCTGCTGGCCACACTGCTCCTGATGCAGGCCAGGATGTCATTGGCTCTCTTGGCCACCTGGGCACACTGCTGCCTCATCCATTCCCCCCAGTCCTATCACTACCTGATACCCTAGGAAGCCCCTCCCCAGTTTTCCTGTGGCCCTTTTCAGATACTGGAAGGCCACGATAGGGTCTCCTCAGAGCCTTCTCTCCTCCAGACTGAACAGCCCAACTCTCTCAGCCTGTCCTCAACAGATATCCAAACATAATTCTATCAGGAACCTTTTAAACAAAAGCTGGGTTTGTTAATCACTGAAAACTACACATTGGTTTGTTCCCAAAGAAGACAAAAAAAAAAGGAGCAGAAGAAATTGGATTAAGACCAGTTAAGAACCACCAAGACTGTCAGAGTTGAGGCCACTTGTCCTGGGAGGAGAAACTGAGTGACCTGGGCTTGTACAGACTGGAGAATAAGAAGACTTGGGGAGTTTTGGGGAGACAAAGGCAGTTCCTACAGGAGAGTATCATAGGATTATAGAATTTCATCATCCTCATAGCCCTCCCTTGGACTATGTCCAGTAGATCCCTGTCCCTCTTAAACTGGAGAGCCCAAAACTGAAGGCAGTACTCAAGATGAGGTCTCACCAGGGCAGAGTAGAGGCAGAGGACACCCTCCCTCCATTTGTCTTGACCAAGGCAAAGCAGCCACCTGCCTGGATATCAGCTCCTTTCATCTCAGAGCAGTAACGCCTGAGCAGAGCAGGAAGGCAGAGCCAGCACCTCCCTGCCTTATTTCATGTTTTGTCTGTGAAAGGAGACTGCAGTTTCAGTCTGACAAAACAAATCAGTTCCCTGGCTGCAATTCAGACTTATTCATGTAGCAACTGTGGCAATAAAGTGACCCAAATGCAGAGATGTGGACTTCTTTGACATCCTGGTCACCAGACTGGAAATAACACAGACTTGCTGGGTGGGCCACTGCTGGATAAGGAATTGGCTAGATGGCAGCATGCAGAGAGCTGGGATCAAGGGCACAATGTCCACCTGGAGCCCAGTGCCAGCTGGCTTCCCTCAGGGGACCACCAGTGCTGTTTGACATCTTTGTCAGTGACATGGACAGCCCTGGGCAGGTTTGCAGATGGCACCAAGCTGTGTGGCACAGTCAACTTGTTACAGGGAAGGGATCCATCCTACCTATGGTAGGGGGTTGGAACTGGATGACTTTGGAGGTCCCTTCCAACCTAAACTATTCTATGGTTCTCTATGCTTCCCCTGGGAGGCAGCATTACTGTAAACAGCAGAAGCAGGTCCTCTGCTGCTGAGGCTTCTCCACCTCCCATCACTGTAACACATGGATAAAAGTGTCTGAGCACCTGCCTGGTGTTCTGGGCTATAAATCCTGCAGCCACTCCAACTTCATTTCAGCAAATGCCTATTACTGATTAAATGCTCTGTGTTCAGAGCTGTGTCTTCACTTGAAGATGTATGGAAACGGCAGGGCTAACAAATCAGGCACTGAAAAGGCTTGGAGACAGCTCTCAGTGTTCCTGAATCTGCTACTTTACATTCAGTTGTGTTACTGCTACCCTCAAAATACATTCATTTCCATAACTGGGAGACTGGAATCAGTGGGTGTTACTCTCTCCCCTGCCAACACTTGAGGAGTTTGAGTGTGCCCCACTAGCAAAGACAGAAGAAACCTCTGCTGTGCCATGATATACTGTATGTGTCTCATTTCTAGCCTCATTCCATCCCATATTTGAGTTGTGAGGCTCTATTTGCAACTTTTGGGTAGAGAACAGTCTCCATGCAATCACACAATCACAGAATGTTGAGAGGTTGGAAGGAAGCTCCAGAGATCATCCAGCCCAACCCTGCTGCCAAAAACAGGATCACCCAGGGTAGTCCACACACTGGAGAAGAGGAGGCTCAGGGGAGACCTTATTGCTGTCTACAACTACCTGAGGGGAGGTTGTGGCCAGGAGGAGGTTGCTCTCTTCTCTCAGGTGGCCAGCACCAGAACAAGAGGACACAGCCTCAGGCTGTGCCAGGGGAGATTTAGGCTGGAGGTGAGGAGAAAGTTCTTCCCTGAGAGAGTCATTGGACACTGGAATGGGCTGCCCGGGGAGGTGGTGGAGTCGCCGTCCCTGGAGCTGTTCAAGGCAGGACTGGACGTGGCACTTGGTGCCATGGTCTGGCCTTGAGCTCTGTGCTAAAGGGTTGGACTTGATGATCTGTGAGGTCTCTTCCAACCCTGATGATACTGTGATACTGTGAAAAAGATTCCAGTAATGTTTAGACATTTTATTTAGACATATTCAAATCAAGAATGCACCCAGGTGGGTTTGGAAAGTCTTTACAAGGTCTTCCTCACACCCACACTGCCAAGTTGTAATAAGAATAGAACCACAGAATTATTTTGGTTGGAAAAGATCTCTAAGATCCAGTCAAACCATCAGCCTAAGACTACCACAGCCATTAAACCACGTCCCAAAGTGCTGTGTCTACACTGAACTCTTAAGCATTACTTCAATAAACTCAGCAGACTGGATTGCTGATGTCTTTCCCAGGTCACAGGCTGTGCTTAGAACACTTCTCTGGCTTGGTCTCAAACTGGTTTATAGTCTTGCCAAGCATCAGAGCTGGACCAGTCACTCATGAGTGCCAGAGGCTCTCTATGAACTCCTTGTAAGAGGGAAGAGTTGGTATGTGTTTGGTCAGAAGTTACAACAGGCTGATAGTCAGTCACTAGGTTACTAGAGATAAGATCCTGGACTTGCAGGTATGTGCATGAGCAGTGGGGGTAATATGGTATGTAACAGACTCCAAAATAAAGAAGGAGCTCCATCCTCCTTTGTTTGGCCTTCTGGGAATTCCTGGCCATGTGTCACCAAATTCTGAGCCCATATATACCGAGAGCCTGGGGAGCTGGGTTGGAGCAGCACCACTCTTATCACCACGATGGTGTGGTTCCCAGAGGGGATGCCTACCTTAAGGAGATAAGTGCCTGCCAGCCCTGCCATCTATGCATCTCAGGAGTTTAGCTGCTCAGTTGGATAGGGTGAGTATAACCTGCTCTTTGGTCAATAGAGTTACTCAGCATTCCTTGTCATATACCAAGTGCAAGGTCCTGCAGCTGGGTTGAGGCAATCCCAGGCACAAATGCAGGTTGGGCAGTGAGTGGCTGGAGAGCAGCCCTGAGGAGAGGAACTTGGGGGTGCTGCTGGACAGGAAGCTCAACATGAGCCAGCAGTGTGCACTTGCAGCCCAGAAAGCCAACCAGAGCCTGGGCTGCAGCAGAAGTGTGGGCAGCAGGTTGAGGGAGGTGATCCTCCCCTTCTACTCCACTCTGGTGAGACCCCACCAGAGCCCCCATTACAAGAAAGATGTGGAGATGCTGGAGCATGTCCAGAGAAGGGCCATGAGGATGCTCAGAGGGCTGCAGCAGCTCTGCTATGAGGACAGACTGAAAGAGTTGGGGCTGTTCAGTCTGGAGGAGGCTCCCAGGTGATCTTCTTGTGGCCTTTCAGCATCTGAAGGGGGCCTACAAAAAAGCTGGGGAGGGACTTTTTATGCTGTCAGGTAGTGACAGAACTAGGGGGAATGGAGCACAGCTGCAGCTGGGAAGATTCAGGGTGGATGTGAGGAGGAAGTTGTTGAGCATGAGAGTGATGAGAAGCTGGAATGGGTTGCCCAGGGAGGTGGTTGAGGCCCCATGGCTGGAGGTGTTTAAGGTCAGGCTGGATGAGGCTGTGCCAGCCTGATCTAGGGTAGGGTGTCCCTGCCTGTGGCAGGGGGGCTGGAACTAGATGATCCTGGTGGTCCTTTACAACCCTGTCTGGTTCTATGATTCTATGATACACCTTTCTCTCTAGGATTTTGGTATTTGAGCCATAGGTATCATGGCTTCCACTATACCTTTCTCGTTATGGTTTTAGTGTTTAAGCTATAATGAAGTATTGAAACTGTACCCAGAGAGGGGTAGCTATGTGTGAGAGCATTCCCTGGCCCCAAAGATCTCACTGGAACACTGTTTTGCCTTCCCAAAGGGAAGGAAAAGAGACTGATGGGTTGGGAAAGAAATTGAACCAGCTGAGATGGAAAGAACAATCCAATGAAATAGAGACAGAGACACAAACCAATGTGGAACTCAATCCCTGATGGCAATGACAGCACCACTGGCACCACTGATGCTAGCGGCAGGCACAGGAGAAGCTCCAGACTGGACTCAGCTGCAGATGGAAAACAGATCCAGAAGCAGTATTTTGTAACTGGATTCAGGAATGCACAGGTAGAGTCAAAGGCAGCAGAGATAGAGTCCTCTTTGGACTCCTCCACCCACTGAAGAAGAGGCTTGACCCTGAAGATGCCATCCATGGATGCAATCCCTTGGTGGGCAGTGAGGGTCACCTCTGCTGTATACTCCTCCCTACAGCTACCACCTCTGCCTTCCTGCAGCCTAAGGTGGGGCACAAGCTGTGGCAGTGCCCTTGGTGTGCCCAGGAGTAAGTCTAAGGCAGAGCCTTTGTGCAGCCCAGCCCTTGGCAGGGACTCTCCCCATCAGCTTCTCCCTGCTAGGAGCAGCTCCTGGCTGTGCAAACTGCCCTGAGCCTCAGAAAGTGCCTCAGTGAGCAGAGCCTGAGCTGAGAATCACAGCACTGCACAGAATTACTTCTGGCCCAGCACAAAGCAGAACATGTATCTCACCTGGACATCAACAGATGCAACAGCTACACCAACACTGTGCAGAAAAGCAGTATCACACTCAAGACCTTACTTGATGTTTGCCCAACAACATTCTTGGCATAGAGGCCATTTTCAACCCAATGAAAAGCTGAGGAGAAACCATCACAAGTCCATGTAAGGCAAAATACATCCATTTACACATTCCCTTCAAACCCCAACAATTTAGACATCAAAATGTTTTCTGTTTCCTGCTTCACCTAACAATTGGAAAGCAGAAAACTCAGCTGGAGTGGACACTGCTCCAACAGTTTGTGGCTTGCTTTACCATGGCTCATCCAAGTCTACTCACACTGCCAACCAAGAGAAGCTCATGAGGTACCTGATTATCCTCTCTATCAGCTTATGCTTTTTGCTTTAATTGGACAAGTCTTCAAGTGTGATGTGAGGCTGTTATAGGCTGAGGAAGGACTCAGTGGCTTACCAGGCAGATAAATCCCTCCAGAGACAGTACCCAGGGTGCTAGATGGTCCTCAGGGTGTGGGCACAGGGAACTACAGTTTTGTTATGCTATCCCATAATCCTGTGTCTGCCTGTTCAAGGAGAGCTCATGGCCAGCTCCTTCTCTTTCTCCCTCCTCTCTTCCCAGAGCGTGCAGAGCAGCTGCTGCCTCTCCAGGCTGTGTGGGAGGGAGGCCTCCGTGGCCCTGCCTGCCAACTTTGCTTCCAGCTTGCTGCTCAGGCCTGCCAAGCCTGCTCTGGGTAGGCCTCTCCCAGCTGGGGGCACAGTTTGGCCTGTGCAGGGTCTATTGAGGATGAGGGCTGTGCTAGTGTGAAGCTAGCTAGGATGTTTTGGTGAGGAGGACTAGACTACAGGCTGGGAAAGGCAAACAATGGTGATGTCTACTTCACTCATAGGCTTGCTGAGATCATAGAATAGAATCATAGAATCAAGCAGGTTGGAAGAGACCTCCAAGCTCACCCAGTCCAACCTATCCCCCAGCCCTAGCCAGTCAACCAGACCATGGCACTAAGTGCCTCAGCCAGGCTTCTCTTGAAGAGCTCCAGGGAAGGTGCCGATGTATAGGAACAAGAAATAAAAGCACTGATGAGCACTTCTCTTCTGCTGCTGGCAAGCTCCAAGCTGCATCTCACTCTCTAACCTCACCCTCCATGTTTTTTCCTAATCCATTTATCTTTCTAACCCCCCTGGCTGAACCTCCATTCTTCCTTGGGACTGGGGTAAGGTTGAGAGGGGCAGGGGGAAGGTGAAGGGGTGGTTGGGAGCCCCTCCTGGGGACTCAGGTTTCTGGGAGGGGAGTTGTGCTTCTGTCTTACCTTTTACCTTGTCTATTTCTGTATTTAACTGTATACACTGTAAATATCTGCTTGTATATCCAGCTAAGCTGTAAATGTAAGCTCCATTCAACTTCCAGAGCCTGATGAGTCTAGTCTGGGTGATTTCCAAAGTGTGGAGGGGTGGGGAACACCCAAACCATCACAGCATGGTGGGGAGGGAAGGTTTTGGCCAAGGTAGAAAACTGACTGAGGGCTGATTTTTCGTTGTGTATCTATTCCCTTTCTGCTTTTACATCTTTTGTACTTTTGGTTACTTTTGTAAAGAGTATTCTCCATTTTGCCTCCAATTCTGTGCAAGTGGTTTCATTTAGTCCTTTGGGGTGAAAGACTTCCTTTCCTTTGGTTCTGGGCAGCTCATGGCTAAAACCAGTTAGAATAAAATTAGGAACGAGAGGAATGCTGTTGCCTGCCTGTTTTTTATGTAGTAAATATGATAGGTGGAAGGAATGTTGAGATGGTGTCTCAAAAAGTGTGCAGATGGCACCAAGCTGTGTGGCACAGTCAACTTGCTAGAGGGCAGGGATCCATCCAGAGAGACCTGGACAGGCTGGAGAGGTGGGCTCAGGCTAAACTCATGACATTCAACAAAGACAGGTGTAAGGTCCTGAATCTGGGTGGGCACAATCCCAAACACAAATCCAAGTTGGGAGGGGAATGGCTGAGAGCAGCCCTGAGGGTCTGGGCTGATGAAAAGCTCAACAGGAGCCTGCAGCATGAGCGCAGCCCAGACACAACCCTGTGCTGGGCTGCAGCAAGAGCAGTGTGGGCACAGGGCAAGGGAGGGGATTCTGCCCCTTGGCTCTGCTCTCCTCACACCCCTCCTGCAGTCCTGGGGGCAGGTCTGGAGCCCCCAGCACAAGAAGGATGTGGAACTATTGGAGCCAATCCAGAGGAGGCCACCAAGATACTGAGAGGGCTCCAGCAGCTCTGCTATGAGGACAGGCTACAAGAGTCTCATGCTCTACTGACTGAGCTGGGGCTCTGCAGCCTGGAGAAGAGAAGGCATCCAGGAGACCTTGGAGTGGCCTTGCAGGATCTGAAGGGGGCTCCAGGAGGGCTGGGGTGACAACTATTGAGAATGTGTTGTAACAATAGGACAAGGAGGAATGGGTTTAAAGTGGCAGAGGGGAGATTGAAAGTGGATGTTAGGAAGAAGTTGTTTGCAGTGAGGATGGTGAGACACTGGCACAGGTTGCCCAGGGAGGTTTTGGATGCTCCCTCCTGGAGGTGTTCAAGGCCAGGTTGGATGAGGCCTTGAGCAACCTGTTCTAGTGGGAGTTGTCCCTGCCTATGGCAGGAGGTTGGAACTGGCTGAGCTTTGAGGTCCCTTCCAACCTAAACCATTCTATGATTCTAAAACTGGTGTTAAGGCTTGCACTAAATTCTGGTTTATCCTCAGCAACTGCTGCATGAGCTTTAAAGTGCTGAGCTTAATCTTGACCTTGTTTCTTTGACAATATGGATTACCTTTGATATTTGGGGTTTCTATACATCCTGGAATCACAGAACTCCAGCATGGCAGGGACTGGAAAACACCTCTGAAGGCCACTCAGTCCAACCTCCTGCTAAAGTAGGAGCAGCTTCCCCAGAACCACAGTGGTCAGGGAGGGTTGGAATCTCTCCAGATGAGATGAATCCACAACCTCTCTTGGCAGCCTGCTCCAGGGCTCCAGCACCCCCACAGCAAAAAAGCTTCTCCTCACATTCAGACAGAATCACCTGGGTTTTAACCTGTGCCACTTGCCCCACATTGCATTGTTGGGCACCATGAAAAAGAGTCTGGCCTCATCCTTTTACCCCCTGTCCTTAAGGACAGCATTGAGAACATCCCCTCTCAGACTGCTCTTCTCCAGGCTAAACAGCCCCAGGTCTCTCAGCCTCTCCTCCAGAGTTTCACTGGGATTTTAGTCCATCTAAACACCATTCATATGATTACTTTCCCCTCCTGATCCCTCTCTCTGATCATCTTTTTGTTTCATTTCCTACAGAGCATCAAACACATGCACTGTTAATTACCTCAGCCTTCACAGAGTCTCTGTTGATGGCTCAATTACTGTTGGACATTTTTGTTCCCTCCTTTAAAGCCTTTTCTCTGATGGGGTCCCTGATGTAAAACTGGATGTAGTTAACAAATATCTCTGTGATACAAATAGCTCCTGAATTTCAATACTGACCTAGCTTGACTTGCTACATTAATGAATTAAAGTAGTTTCCTGGAAGAACATTTTTTATTGATGAGATGACCCAACCAAATGTTGGCCTGGCAGGTATCCACTGGCAGAGACCAGGAGGCATACAGAAACCTGGGGTGGAAAAGCAATCAGATGGCAATTTGCTCTCCAGTTGATCCTGAAATCAGGCTGACTTCAACTCTTATAAAAGCCATTTTGAAGTGTTTGTAGCCAAATGCTTTGGGAGATAGCTTGTCCTTCAGGAGCCTGCATCTGAAAAGTTCCTCTAAAGCTACTGAACTCATCCACAAACACCATGCAGATGCTGGCACCACCAGGGATTGCTCTGTGAAGATAAAAGGTATCTCTCAAGCAAACAGAAGTGGTGTGAGTGGTGACAAAATCAGCTGTTGGGCTTTCAGTCCTTTCAGGCTCAGGTTAAAGCAGATAGACCCTGAAGATAATGTGTGCTGGTGCAGAGGAGGGTCCAGAAAGGACCTCAGGATGGTGTTTCAGGACAACACAGAATCAGAAGCTGGAAAAGTCACAGAAGCATAGAATGGTTTGGGGTCAAAAAGGACCTTAAAGATCACAGAATCATAGAATGGTTTGGGTTGGAGGGGACCTCCAAAGTTCATCCAGTCTTAACCCCTCCTGTGGCAAGCAGGGATATCCTCCACTAGATCAGGCTGTCCAGAGCCCTGTCCAGCCTCACCTTTAATATCTCCACGCATAGGGCCTCAACCACCCCCCTGGGCAACCAGTTGCAGTGTTCCAGCACCCTCGTGGTAAAACAATCTAGTTTCAACCTCCCTGCTATGGGCAGGGACACCTTTCACTAGAGCATGAGAGGAAATGGCTTCAAGTTGTGCCAGGGAAGGCTGATAGTTCAAACACCTTTTAAGTCCTTCTGGTGCCTCCTTCTTTGGAAGTAGCAACCTTGGCTGCCAGCTCCACCTCCAGCTCAGGCAAAGAGAGATGTCCAAGGATGTTGTGCTTGTTTTTGGACCCCTCACTACAAGAAGGACATTGAGAGGCTGGAGCAGAGAAGGGCAACAAAGCTGGGGAAGGGTCTGGAGAACAGGGCTGGTGAGGAGCAGGAGAAAAGGAGGCTGAGGGGAGACCTCATTGCTCTCTACAGCTCTCTGAAAGGAGGTCGGAATGAGGTGGAGGTTGGGCTCTTCTCCCTGATATCACAGATGATAGAAGGAGAGGAAATGGCTTGAAATTATGCCAAGGGACATTTTGATTGGAGATGAGGGGGAAATTATTTCATGCAGGAGTGGCCAGAGATTGGAACAGACTGCCCAGGGAGGTGGAGGAGTCACCATCCTTGGAGGTGTTCAAGAAAGCTGTGGACATGGCACTTTGAGAGACAGTTTAAGGGACATGGTGGTGTTGGGTTGCTGGTTGGACAGGATGTTCTTGCAGGCCTTTTTCAACCAAAACAATTCTATGATTCATCTGATATGCTCAAAACCAGGAGAGAAAGCAGAGTCTACATGAAAACAGACAAGAACAGAGGGGCAAAGCTGCTCACAGACCAGTTCTGGGAAAGTTATTACCAATCCACACCATCAAAACAGATCAATAGATCTGTGGAAGCTCCCTATTGATTCAGGGCTACTCATTGCTTCCATTAATGATGAGGATGCTGAGAGATAAAACCTGACAGCCTGGTGGAAGGGCAAGCCTAGAACCAAAAGCTGTCTTGAAAGGGTGGAGCTTTGCACAGAAAAACCAAACTGAACCCTTTGAAAAGCCAAACTGCAGCAAAGCAAATGCCCCTCAGATGTGGACAACATTCTGAATCTAGGCTCAGTAACCTGCTCCTCAAAGACAGGGTGGGAAAAATGGTTTCACAGCTGAAGGGTTGGGATTGATTTCTCTGGTTCAGGTAGCTAAGCATAATGTTATGCTTTTGGAAAAGCAGTAAATTGTATTTGGGATGTGTTTGCTCATACACAGCCTGTGAAAGGTAGGAAATGATCCTCTACTCTATGCATCAAGCATGAAGGCAAACAAATACTGCGTGGAACTTCAGGCTTTTCAGCTGCAGACAGTCTAGAGGTAACAAGAACAATCACAAAGGGAATATGACTTGTGAGAGAGGAGAGAAAGCCAGAAAAGAGTTAAGAGAAGGTTATGATAAGTTTTCAAATCCCTAAAGAGCTGCTGCAAAGATAGCATGAATTGATTTTCCATGCCAAGGGATTACATGGCCAACAGTAACAGATTTAAACCACTTCAAGAGGAAGAATCAAGTTAGTCCTAAGGACAGAAAAAAAAAGAACCAACCAAAGCCTATGCAAAATATGATATGGAAATTGTGATGCCTCTCTGCCCAGAACTAGGCCCTTCAGAAGTGCTTTGGCACAGCACAGACATGGACTGAGAGAGACCTAACGAAGTCTGACAAGGGCAAATGCCCTGCTGCTGGGATGGAGCAACCCACGCCAACTGCACACGGGCTGCATGAGCCAAGTGACAGGCAGCAGGTTGAGACCACTGATTATTTCCCTCTGCTGCAGCTGTGAGACTCAACTGCTCTCCATGTGTAAGGCACAAAGTACAAGAGAGACACCCATGTGCTGAAGTGATCTGGAGTACATCATGTGTGAAACAAGGCTTCAAACTGAGGTCACTCCGTTTTGAGAAGGGAAAGCTCAAGGCCTCTTACCTGAGCTGCTAGCAGCAGAGAGAGCACCAGACCCTCCTCAAGAGTGCCAGTGGCAGATGAAAGGAGATTACCACAATCTGCACCAAGGGTGATCTGCTTAGATGAAAGTGAGAACAGAAAAAAACATCACCATGGGGGTTGCCATGAGAATCTGTGGTACCTCCATCTTTGCAGATATTAAAAACCATGGTGAGCAAAGGCCTCACAGAATCACTTGAATGTCGAGGGCTGGAAGGGATTGCAAAAGCTCATCCAGTCCAAGCCCCCCCTGCCAGAGAAGGAGCACCTAGAGCAAGTCAAACAGGAAAGCATCTAAGCAGGTTTTGAGTATCTCCAGACAAGGAGACTCCACAACCTCTTTGTGCAGCCTGTTCCAGGGCTCCAGCACCCTCACAGGGAAAAAGCACCTCCTCTGCTCCAGCCTGCACCCAGTGCCCCTTCTCCTATCATTGGACATCACCCAGGAGAGCCTGGCTGAGTCCTCCTGGCACTGCTCTGCACATCTTTCTCACCATGACTGAGGTCACCCCTCAGGCTCCTCCTCTCCCAGCAGCACAGCCCCAGCTCCCTCAGGCTCTCCTCCTAAGGAAGATCTTCCACTGCCTTCAGCATCTTTGTGGCTCTGTGCTGGACTCTCTCAGCTCCCTCTGGACCCTGGCTTGTCCAAACATGTTCCCCTGCTCCTCCTCCTTCTGTGCTGGGGGAAGCAACCATGAGAAACAAACACAAAAGCCCTGGCTTCACCTCATATGGCCAAGCTTGGCAAAGTGCCATTCTGATTGGCCAATCTATGTCCAAAGGCCCATTAGTCTCGGGCTGCATTGACAAAAAGAGATGAGCAGGTAACACAACATGTGCTGCCATTGTATTTGTGCTTGCTTGCTACTCCCTGCTGCCACTGCTCAGTGCCTCAGTGCCTCCTGAACTGCCTGGAAGCTCCACTGCCTCGAGTTTACCAGGAACAGACTCTAAATGCCTCCATGCCATCGGCCTGCACAGCCAGCATGACCTTGAGCTGGGACTGCACACTGCAAGACATCCTGCCTGCACCTGACACGATGAGGAGCCCTGGAAGGGAAACACAGATCACACAGAGAAGCCAGGATAAGGCCACAGATTGCCTCCTTTCCCAGCACTCTGGGAAGCCTGGGAAGAATCAGAAATCACAGCTGCTGACAAGACCGACAGAATTCCCTGAAAGCATTTTGGGTACTGTCTGAAGCTGTAGCTATAGCCCCACAAGTTGGGAGATAATTTTTGTGAAGAAATGCTGAAAGCCTCTTGTAATTCACTAACTGCCTTCTGCCACAAGCAGAAAGCAGCTTCCTGAGTCCCATCTAGTGGATAGGCAGTATAACTAACCACAAGTGGTACAGTGACCCCAAGAACCTTCTCCTCCAGTATAATGTTTGCATTTGCTAGTTATTCCTTAAAGTGTGCTAGTTGTGCCTGTTCCCTCTGTGTATAAGTATCCAAAGTGTGCGCTTTGAACCTTGTAAATGAGTTTTCTGGTGAGGTTTAATGTTAATAAACCATGTTCATAGTTAGTAACAATCTTCACCTGGATATCAAAATTCATACAGGTTATTAAGTTTGCATAATTTGTAACACCCTTCCGACCCTGACTGATTCATGATTCCATGATTCTACAATCTGGTCCTCAGTAGCTGAAACATTTGCAAGGCTGAAGTTAACACCAAGAGCTGACAACTGCTGGTAACCTGATTAGATGCCTGCTTTGCAAGCTCAGGTCCCACTTTGTGCCTCAGGTTTGCAGGGCAGGTATTCCCACCCGACCCACAGGCATGTGCAGAGCTCAGAGCAGCATAACAGGAACCTGCCTGTGAAGCACCTGCGACTGCCTTGACTTATTTTTGTTTTCTCATGCTTTTACCACCACCATCATCACTTACAATAAGCAGCATGGGGAGCCTGCTAACCTTTCATAGAATCATAGAATCAACCAGGCTGGAAGAGACCTCCAAGACATCCAGGCCAACCTAGCACCCAGCCCTAGCCAGTCAACCAGACCATGGCACCGAGTGCCTCATCCAGGCTTTGCTTCCACACCTCAAGGGACGGTGCCTCCACCACCTCCCTGGACAGCCCATTCCAATGCCAATCACTCTCTCTGTGAAGAACCTCCTCAACACATCTGGAAGATAGAGCTCAGTTTTGTCTTACACCACCCCTTCCCTCCGTACTCTGCATGCACTTTGTGGTCACAAACAAATAAATGAGCCCCAGCTGTGGCAAGCCCACGGACAGCTTTCAATTAGAGGTGTGTAAAGGGTTAACCCTCCTGGGGTGGTCTGAACCTGAACCCAGGTCCTCCTGACTCCTCTCTGGGGGTGGTCTGAGCCTGACTCCAGGTGTAGTGGTTAGCACACTCTCACTTCCTGGCCTGCCTCAGGAATGGTGTGGCCAGCAGGAGCAGGGAGGTCATTCTGCCCCTCTACTCTGCACTGGTTAGACCACACCTTGAGTGCTGTGTTCAGTTCTGGGCCCCCCAGTTTAGGAGGGACATTGAGATGCTTGAGTGTGTCCAGAGAAGGGCGAGGAGGCTGGGGAGAGGCCTTGAGCACAGCCCTACGAGGAGAGGCTGAGGGAGCTGGGATTGGTTAGCCTGGAGAAGAGGAGGCTCAGGGCAGACCTTATTGCTGTCTGCAACTACCTGAGGGGTGGTTGTGGCCAGGAGGAGGTTGCTCTCTTCTCTCAGGTGGCCAGCACCAGAACAAGAGGACACAGCCTCAGGCTGCACCAGGGGAGATTTAGGCTGGAGGTGAGGAGAAAGTTCTTCCCTGAGAGAGTCATTGGACACTGGAATGGGCTGCCCGGGGAGGTGGTGGAGTCGCCGTCCCTGGAGCTGTTCAAGGCAGGACTGGACGTGGCACTTGGTGCCATGGTCTGGCCTTGAGCTCTGTGCTAAAGGGTTGGACTTGATGATCTGTGAGGTCTCTTCCAATCCTAATAATACTGTGATACTGTGATACTGGGATCTTTAAGGTCCCTTCCAATGCAAACCATATTATAAAAAAGCCTCTCAGTGACCAGTCCCTGCATTGTGCATCCAAAGTGCAGAAGGTGAAGGTAAGACAGCAGCAACATTGCCCTCAGCATGCAGCTGGAAGTGCAGGGTTGGCTTGATAGCAGAGGGGTAGTTGGAGCTGCTGCCACACATGATGCTGTCTGCTTACTGCCCCAAATTACCCTCCTCTCTTTGTGAGACTGCCCTCTCTGGAAGGTTTTGGGGTTGTTTTTCTCCCTAGTTTTAAGAGGAGCAGCTGAGTTGAGGCTGACAAGTTTCAGGCAGAGATAGGCTGGCAAGATGGATGAGATGTAATCAGAGAATAGCACTTAGGGAGAACCTGTGGTGTCCTTATGCCAGCATAACGACCTTGTGTTTATTAAAATAAATATCCTCCAGCAAGACAGTGCCAAGGAGTTCAAAAACAGAAATATTTCTCCTGTCCTCCTGCTGCTGAGTGAACAGGGTCTGAGTGAGCTGCCTTATTAATGTATTGCTCTGATTTAAGCTTCCCAGAGACTCAAAACCTGACAGACCAATACAGTAATAGGATGCCTTCCCCCCTCCCCCTCTTTGGAAAGAAAGGAATTAGATGTCGAGAGGAAAAAGGGGTAAAACACCCAAATCTTGCTTCCATTTGGAAGTTAAAGGAAAGACTTTAACAGTAAACAAAAGGTATTTAAGGGGAGTTATAAAAAGGTATAGAGAAGGGAAACAAGGTACAAAATATATATGCGACCAGATTGATGGCAATCATAGAATCACAGAATCAAGCAAGTTGGAAGAGACCTCCAAGATCATCCAGTCCAACCTAGCACCCAGCCCTAGCCAGTCAACCAGACCATGGCACTAAGTGCCTCATCCAGGCTTTAATCGATGGAGGTAGATTCAGAGGGTGGTTGTCCCACCTTGTGGTAGGCTGGCCATGGGGCAGAACAGGAGCAGCAACAAGGGTGGTGCTATCAAGCAGGCAGGGAGGGCAATGAGAAAGAGAAAAAGGAAGTTCTTCTGTTTTTATAGGGGGTCTAGACAGGAGGTATCACAGTATCACCAAGGTTGGAAGAGACCTCACAGATCATCAAGTCCAACCCTTTAGCACAGAGCTCAAGGCCAGACCATGGCACCAAGTGCCACGTCCAGTCCTGCCTTGAACAGCTCCAGGGACGGCGACTCCACCACCTCCCCGGGCAGCCCATTCCAGTGTCCAATGACTCTCTCAGGGAAGAACTTTCTCCTCACCTCCAGCCTAAATCTCCCCTGGCACAGCCTGAGGCTGTGTCCTCTTGTTCTGGTGCTGGCCACCTGAGAGAAGAGAGCAACCTCCTCCTGGCCACAACCTCCCCTCAGGTAGTTGCAGACAGCAATAAGCTCTGCCCTGAGCCTCCTCTTCTCCAGGCTAACCAATCCCAGCTCCCTCAGCCTCTCCTCGTAGGGCTGTGCTCAAGGCCTCTCCCCAGCCTCCTCGCCCTTCTCTGGACACACTCAAGCATCTCAATGTCCCTCCTAAACTGGGGGGCCCAGAACTGAACACAGCACTCAAGGTGTGGTCTAACCAGTGCAGAGTACAGGGGCAGAATGACCTCCCTGCTCCTGCTGGCCACACCATTCCTGAGGCAGGCCAGGATGCCACTGGCTCTCTTGGCCACCTGGGCACACTGCTGGCTCATGTTCAGGTGGGTATCAATCAGCACCCCCAGATCCCTCTCTGTCTGGCTGCTCTTCAGCCACTCTGACCCCAGCCTGTATCTCTGCATGGGGTTGCTGTGGCCAAAGTGCAGCACCCTGCACTTGGAGCTATTGAAGCCATCCCCTTGGACTCTGCCCATCTGTGCAGGTGGTCAAGGTCCTGCTGCAGAGCCCTTCTGCCCTCCAACCCAGCCACATCTGCCCCCAGCTTGGTGTCATCTGCACACTTGCTGATGACTGACTCCATGCCCTCATCCAGGTCATCTATGAAGATGTTAAAGAGGATGGGGCCCAGCACTGATCCCTGAGGAACACCACTAGTAAACCCCCTGCCACTTCCCACCAGCCCAGGCTGCTCAAGGCCCCATCTAACCTGGTCTTGAATGCCTCCAGGGAGGGAGCATCCACAGCCTTCCTGTGCAACCTGTTCCTATGTCTCACTACCCTCACTCTGAAGAATTTCTTCCTCATCTCCAGCCTGAATCTCCCCTCCTCAAGCTTGAAGACAGTGCCTCTCATCCCCTTCACGCTTCCACTGGGAAGGTTTAGACTGGACATGAGCAAGATTTTTTTCCCAGCAAGAGTGGTCAGGCATGGGAATGAGCTGCCCAGGGAGGTGGTGGAATCACCAGTCCTGGGTGTGTTTAAAGGTGTTTTGGATGTGGTGCTTGGGGCTATGATTTAGGGTGCACCTTGTAGAGTAGGGTTCTGGGTTGGACTTGGTGATCCTGAGGGACTTTTCCAAGCTGGATGTTTCTGTGGTTCTGTGATTCTATCCCTACAAGCCCTTGCCAAAAGCCTCTCCCCATCTTTTTTGTAGTCCCCTTCAGGCACTGGAAATCTGCTCTAATGTCTCCCTGGAGCCTTCTCTTTCCCAGCTCTCTTAGCCTGTCCCTGTAAGGGAGGTGCTGCTGCCCTGTGATCATCCTCATGGCTGCCTCTGTTCCATGTCTCTCTTTTGCTGGGGAATGTTAGAGTAATATTCTGACTGATTCCAGGATGAACAATTCTGTACTCTGGTGAACCCTTCTCTTTCAGTAGACCAGTGACACTCTCAGACCAGCCAAGGCCATTCAGCTTTAAAGATGTTTTGGTCCACTGCTGCTGCTGCCACAAAGCACCAATTTGCCAGAGTGCAGAACAACAAAAGCAACAGGATGAAAACCTGGTCCTAAAAACTCTTGTGAGAAAGGACAGTGTAGCTGCAGTGAAAGCAGCCTCCCTGGCACCTGTTTTCTGTGTCACTGAACGGAGAACTAAACACTCTGGGCAGTAAGAGGGATGGTAGGGCCTCTGTCAGTGGGCAGACAACCAGCAAGTCTGATTCTATGATCTGCACAGGCTGGACCAATGGGCCAAGGGCAGTGGGATGAGGTTGCACAAGGCCAAGTCCCAAGTCATGCACTTGGGTCACAACAGCCCTGTGAATTTTCCAGGAAGAGGGGCTGGAAATTGTCCAGCAATTCCACCACTACCCTGGGTAGCCTGATCCAGGCCTTAACCATTCTTTCAGTGAAGAAGATTTTCCTAACGTCCAACCCAAACCTCCCTTGGCATGATTTTAAGCCAGTTTCTCTCATCCTGTCATTTGTTATCTGTGAGAAGAGACCAACACCCAAAGCCTATGACACTGTGTGCCACAAGAAGCTCCCAGCCAAGCTGGCAGCTCATGGCTCGGACAGATTCACTCTGTGCTGGGTCAAGAACTGGCTGGATGGTAGAGTCCAGAGAGTGGTGGTGAATGGTGCCACATCCAGTTGGCAGCTGGCACTAGAGGTGTGCCCCAAGGATCAGTGCTGTGCACAGTCCTGTTCAGTATCTTTACTGATGATCTGGACCAGGGCATTGAGTCCAGCATCAGTAAGTTTGCAGATGGCACCAAGCTAGGAGCAGCTGTGGAGCTGTTGGAAGGTAGGAGAGCCCTGCAGAGGGACCTGGCCAGGCTGGATGGGTGGGCAGAGGCCAATGGGATGAGACTGAACAAGGCCAAGTGCAGGGTTCTATACTTTGGCCACAACAACCCCAAGCAGCACTACAGGCTGGGGAATGAGTGGCTGGAAAGCAGCCAGGAGGAAAGGGACCTGGGGGTACTGATAGATAGTAGCTGAAGATGAGGCAGCAGTGTGCCCAGGTGGCCAAGAGAGCCAATGGCATCCTGGCCTGCATCAGGAGCAGTGTGGCCAGCAGGACAAGGGAGGTTATTCTGCCCCTGTGCTCAGCACTGCTCAGGCCACACCTTGAGTGCTGGAGGTCTTCAAGCAAAGCCTGGCTGAGGCACTTAGTGCCATGGTCTGGTTGACTGGTTAGGGCTGGGGGATAGGTTGGACTCGATGAGCTTGGAGGTCTCTTCCAACCTGCTTGATTCTATGGTTCTATGACTACCTGTTGCTACAACCTCCTTCCAGCAGTGAGCAATGAGGTCTCCCTTCACAGTATCACCAAGGTTGGAAGAGACCTCACAGATCATCAAGTCCAACCCTTTACCACAGTGCCCAAGCTTCAGCCTCCACTTCTCAGGACTACATGACCTCAGTACCCTCAGCTGCTCCTCACCTGTTCTCCAGATCCTTTGCCAGCTTTGCTGCCCTTCTCTGGACCTGCTCCAGCACCTTAATATCTTTTTTGTTATAGTGATGGCAACTTAACTCATGTCCATGCTTCCTCCTGGTTATCACTGCCTTTGCTTTGCTCTGATTTTGCCCCAGGGCAAAATGAACCAACTTTGGGGAAGATTTTAGTATCACCAATGCCACGTAAAGGGGTGAAAGGTGGCACCTATCATTTAATAGCAGTCGAAGATTTCATAAAGAAACCTTCTGAGTAATCCCACGCTCCTGAATGCCATCCTGCCTTTCCTCTTCACAGCTCCCAAAGCAATTATTATGCAGCCACCCCCGCGGTTTGCAAAGCACAACAACATGCAGCTCTTTTGTGACTGCATGTGATTGTTCCACATCGACCTCCTCACTTCAGCGGGCCTCAAAACACAATGGAGAGATCAGAGATCCTGTGATTAAGCTGGAGAGAGAGGCTTGGGCTTTCAAATTGCAGCATTCTTCTAACAGCCTCTCAGAATTCTTTAGCTTAAAAGACATTTAATGGGAAGTACTTAATCAATCAGTAAAATGAACTGTTCCCATTTCCTCTCCCAAGGTCTGTTATTACACCCAGGCATCAGGAACCACCTCTTATTGAGCTGCAATCTAAGCACACTGTAATTAAAATGCAGTAAATAAAAGCGACCTGGAAATATTTAGATTGGATGTTAGGAAAAAGTTCTTTGCAATGAGAGTGGTTGTGCACTGCAACAGGTTGCCCAGGGAGGTGGATGGGTCCCCATCCCTGGTGAGATTCGAGGTGAGGCTCAGTGGGGCTATGGGCGACCTGATCTAGTGGAGGATGTCCCTGCTGAGTGCAGTGGGTTGGACTGAATGAGCTTTGGAGGTCCCTTCCAACCCAGAGCATTCTATGACTCTATGATTTATGAGATGTGAATCTGCTGTGCAACTGACACCAACTTTGATCACTCCTAAGGAAAAAGTGTGCAGGAAACACCTCCCAACATCTTCCTTTCCCCCATCAGTGAATTCCACCACAGGTTCCAAAGGGCTCTGCAGTGAATTCATGCAGCCATCAGTTAATTCATCTCTTTACAAGGTGATTTCACCAAGACAGGCTTTAATAAAACCAAAGCTGTTGAGCTTGGTTTTTTGGTTACCAAAACTTTGTTCTAGACCACTCTGAGTCATAACAAACCCACAGCTATATTTCTTTAACCTACATTTAACCTGTATCTGGGGACAAACTGCAGCAGTTATAGGTTGGACATCTAGGTGAGGATGGTCCTCACTGGAAGGGGGCTGGACGAGATGATCTTCAGAGGTCCCTTCCAATTTGGATCATTCTACCATTGTGCCAGTGGGGCAGCTGAACCATGGAACTGTTTGGGTTGGAAAAGCCAACTAGGATCATGAAGTCCAACCACCAACCCAACACCACCATATCCACTAAAACAGCATCACAGTATCACCAAGGTTGGAAGAGACCTCACAGATCATCAAGTCCAACCCTTTAGCACAGAGCTCAAGGCCAGACCATGGCACCAAGTGCCACGTCCAGTCCTGCCTTGAACAGCTCCAGGGACGGCGACTCCACCACCTCCCCGGGCAGCCCATTCCAGTGTCCAATGACTCTCTCAGGGAAGAATTTTCTCCTCACCTCCAGCCTAAATCTCCCCTGATGTAGCTTGAGGCTGTGTCCTCTTGTTCTGGTGCTGGCCACCTGAGAGAAGAGAGCAACCTCCTCCTGGCCACAACCTCCCCTCAAGTAGTTGTAGACAGCAATAAGGTCCCAAAGTGCAGAGCAGCTGTCAAAAGGTCCACAGCTTTCCCACAGCCAGGCTGTTATCTGCCTCAGACAGAGCAGACAATTTACTTGGGCATCAAAGTCCAGCCAGCATCCTAACCCCTGAAGCAGAAACATGAGGGCTGTTCAATGAACCAGACAGCAAAGGGGGAGCACCACAAACACTTTGTAACTGCACTTAAACATCCTTTGTCTTTCTGAGAATCATTCAGCAGTGAACCTTGGAACTATTCTGAAGGCATCTTGTTCCCGTGGAGCACCCTGAGAGACAGGAAGGGATCTGCACATGTGTTTACTCGATTCTCCCCCTCTATTCTGCTCCCCTGTGACCTCACTGGGAGCAATCTCCAGTTCTGGTGCTCCCAAGAAAAGAAGGACCTGAAACTGTTGGAGTGAGTCCAGAGAAAGCCACAAAGATGATCAGAGGGCTGGAGCACATCCCCTGCAGGGACTATGATTGCTCAGCCTAGAGAAGAGAAGGCTCCAGGGAGACCCTATAGCAGCCTTCCAGTACCTGAAGGGGGCTACAGGAAAGCTGGAGAGGGACTGTTTAGCAGGGCTTGTAGTGACAAGATGAGGGGCAATGGATTGAGGCTTGAAAAGGGGAGATTTAGACTGGAGACTAGAAGAAATCGTTTAGAATGAGGGTGGTGAGACTCTGGAAGAGGCTGCCCCAGCAGGCTGCAGATGCCCTCTTCCTGGAATTGCCCAAGGCCAGGTTGGATGAGGCCTTGAGCAGTCCAGGCTAGTGGAAAGTGTTCCTGCCTAAGGCAGAGGAGCCAGAACAAAATCACCTTTAAGAGCCCTTGCAACCCAAATTATTCTATGACTCTATGAAAGAAGAAAGGCAAAGATCCACTTTAAAGGTCAGAGAAAAATGAGGGGAAGCACACATTTAATGACCTGAACTTCTGCATTTAATAACTTATTAAGTCTGCTTTAAGCCTATGAGTAAGCAGCATCTTCAATATAAATCAAGTCATAATTCAAAATGATCTTCCCCTCCTAGAACCACATTAGAGACATGCTCATATCTGATGTTAAACACTCCAAGTTTCCAAGGCAATAAAGATCATTCCTAGGTAGTTAGCATCACAGAGTTGAGTTGCCAGACACTGCTAATTACTGTAGAGAGAAAATATAAACTTAGAGCTCAAGATTCAAGGTGGTTTAAAGAATAATGAATAGGGTAACACAAACAACAGATCACACAGCTTTAGATACGCTGCTGGCTGAAAACATTGTGAAGCATAGGAGAAGCTGGGAATCTAATGGGCAATAGGCAGCCCACATGTGTGAGCTTATTCACTTTCCCCCCTTCAGTTTCTGAAGGGTCCTCTTCTAGCCATCAATTTCAAACAGTTCCCTGTAACAGAAAGCAACAGCACAAAGCAATCAGACCCCCTTAAAGGATCTTAAATTCCTGCAATTACTGCAGAAGGAGTGGAGAAATGTTAAGAGAAGACTGTGAACCAAAAGATCCATGCATCTCCCAAGTTGGTTTGTGATCCTGGCCTGCATCAGGAGCAGTGTGGCCAGCAGGACAAGGGAGGTTATTCTGCCCCTGTACTCAGCACTGCTCAGGCCACACCTTGAGTGCTGTGTCCAGTTCTGGGCCCCTCAATTCAAGAAGGATGTTGAGGTGCTGGAAGGTGTCCAGAGAAGGGCAACAAAGCTGGGGAGGGGCCTGGAGCACAAATCCTATGAGGAGAGGCTGAGGGAGCTGGGCCTGTTTAGCCTGGAGGAGGCTCAGGGGTGATCTTAGTACTGTCTACAACTACCTGAAGGGGCATTGTAGCCAGGTGGGGGTGGCCTCTTCTGCCAGGCAACCAGCAATAGAACAAGGGGACACAGTCTCAAGTTGTGCCAGGGTAGGTCTAGGCTGGATGTTAGGAGGAAGTTGTTGGCAGAGAGAGTGATTGGCATTGGAATGGGCTGCCCAGGGAGGTGGTGGAGGCACCGTCCCTGGGGGTCTCCAAGAAAAGCCTGGCTGAGGCACTTAGTGCCATGGTCTGGTTGACTGGCTAGGGCTGGGTGCTAGGTTGGACTGGATGAGCTTGGAGGTCTCTTCCAACCTGCTTGATTCTATGATTCTATGCTTTCCCAGTGTCCCATCTGCTGTCCCAACACAGCTGAGAAACAAATGGGAAATAAATCTGGATGCAGAGAAAGATTAGGTCTGAGTTTAGACCTGCTAACCCTACCTCTCACAACGTATTTCCTTGACATGACTGAGATTCTCTTGTCTTGACTGGTTTCACAAGTACAGAATTCAGCTCAAACAGCAGGGAACAAAAGTCATAGAAGCATAGAAGGTAGGGGTTGGAAGGGACCTCCAGAGATCATCTAGTCCAACCCCTTCCTAAAGCAGGGTCACAGAGGAATGCATCTGGGTGGGTTTTGAACATCACCAGAGAAAGAGACTCCACAACCTCTGTGGGCAGCTTGCTCCTGGGCTTCAGCATCCTCACAGTGAGGAAGTTTTTTCCCTTGTGCTGAAGTGGAACTTCCTGGGCTGCAGTTTGTATCCATTGCCCCTTGTCCTGGCACAGGGCACCACTGAAAAGAGCCTGGCCCCTGCTTCCTGTCAGCAACTCTAGACTCTGCAATAATCCTGAGGGGTGATTGTGGCCAGGAGGAGGTTGCTCTCTTCTCTCAGGTGGCCAGCACCAGAACAAGAGGACACAGCCTCAGGCTGTGCCAGGGGAGATTTAGGCTGGAGGTGAGGAGAAAGTTCTTCCCTGAGAGAGTCATTGGACACTGGAATGGGCTGCCCGGGGAGGTGGAGGAGTCGCCGTCCCTGGAGCTGTTCAAGGCAGGACTGGACGTGGCACTTGGTGCCATGGTCTGGCCTTGAGCTCTGTGCTAAAGGGTTGGACTTGATGATCTGTGAGGTCTCTTCCAACCCTGATGATACTGTGATGCTGTGACACTGTGAATCCCATATGCACTAGAGAAATCAAACGGCAGCATTAACATGCACTCTGAACACATGCTCTTAAGTTAATAAAGCTACAGCAGAGAGCCCTTAATGTGTGAGCAAGAGGCAGCAGCATCCACTGAAAAGATGCCACGTAATGAAGTGACTTGTTTCATCTGAGTTATTTACAGGAAGAGAGGTAAAGAGGAAAGTGGAAATCTTTAGCAGCAAGAGGTATGAATCACGACGAGGACAAGAGGACACCCACGGTGCTCCAGACAACTTGAATGAAGGGAGCCCAGGTGGCTTTGAAGTAAACACAAGTTCATTTCTGGCTACCTAAGCTTCCTTCTCAACAGCAAAGCATACAAGAGTGAGCAAGCCTCCTGCACATCCATCACCCACATTTCTCCATTTCATTATAGACAGCAAATGCACTTACAATATGTCAAGCTGAAAGAGCTCTTGGCATGAGTCAGAGAGGGGAAACCACAAAAAGAGCAGCCAGGAGGAAATGCAAAATCACCTAGAACTTGTGAAGGATTTGTTACTCTCAGTCCCTGGAAGAGGAAAATGGCTCATTTTGCAGAAGAACCAAGTCAACAAAAAAAAAGAACAATATAAAATGTCTTAGTTCTTGATTACTGGAGAAAAGGAAAATGATTTTCCTACCTCAGCCCCTTCCAAGAGAAGGACAAACAGAAAAAAAAGCCCATGTTATACAACAGATCTTCTTAACCAAGAGCCAACAATGTGCCTGGATGGCCTGGAAGGCCAATGAAGTCCTGAGCTGTATTAAGAAGAATGTGACCACCGGGCCAAGGGAGGTTCTTCTCCCACTCTACTCTGCCCTAAAGAGGCCAAATCTGGAGTACTGGGCCCAGTTTGGGGGTTCACAGTTCAAGAGACAGGGAACTACTGGAGGGAACCCAGTCAATGCTAGAGAGATGCTGAGGGGAATGAAGCAGCTCTGTGAGGAGGAAAGGCTGAGAGCCCTGGGGTTCTCCAGCACCTCAATGTCTTCCTTATAGCGAGGGGTCCAAAACTGTTCAAGGTGTGGCCTCACCAGTGCTGAGCACAGGGGGACTATCCCTGCCCCAGCACTGCTGATTCAGGACAGGATGCTGTTAGCTTTTTCCCAATTCTCCTTTCCACTTATTCATCAAGATAAATACATATAGATATAGATACAGATAGGGATATGTCAAGAGCAGCATGGCCAGCAGGGCAAGGGAGGGGATTCTGCCCCTTGGCTCTGCTCTCCTCAGACCCCACCTGCAGTCCTGAGTGCAGTTCTGGAGCCCCCAACACAAAAAGGACATGGAACTGTTGGAGCCAGTCTAGAGGAGGCCACTGAGATGCTGAGAGGGATGCAGCAGCTCTGCTATGAGGACAGGCTGAGAGAGTTGGGGCTCTGCAGCCCAGAGAAGAGGAGGCTTCCAGGAGAGCTTGGAGTGGCCTAGTATGTGAAAGGGGCTACAGGAGGGCTGGGGGGGGACGACTATTGAGAAGGTGTTGTAATGAGAGGATGAGGAGGAATGGGTTTAAATTGGCAGAGAGGAGACTGAAAGTGGTTGTTAGGAAGAAGTTGTTTGCAGTGAGGGTGGTGAGACACTGGCACAGGTTGCCCAGGGAGGTTGTGGCACAGGCTTCAGCAGACACACACACACACACACACACACTGTCTTATCAATATTTGTGTTCATGTTTTTATGGATCTCAGCAAGCCTATGAGTAAAGTAGACTTCACCACTGTTTCCTCTCCACAGCCTATAATCTAACTTTTCCCATTACAATATTCCAACTGGCCCCAAACTAGCCCAATACCCAACTGTAGCTGCACACTTGGGAATGTCACATAAAGGCATTTTTTTAAGCAGCTAAACCCTACTGTTCACAGCCTCACACTTCTGTACTCATGGCAAAGCAGAGCTCAAATATTTTATATGTCATAACATAAAACCATAGAGACATTTAGGTTGGAAAATACCTCTGGTATCATTGAGTCCAACCTATCACCTAACACCTTCTAATTAATTAAATGCTGGCACCAAGTGCCTCATGCAGCCTCCTCTTAAACACCTCCTGGGATGGGGACTCCACCACCTCCCTGGGCAGCCCATTCCAATGCCAATCACTCTTGCTCTCAAGAACTTCTTCCTAATGCCCAGCCTGAACCTGCCCTGCTGCAGCTTCAGACTGTGTCCTCTTGGTCTGTCCCTGGCTGCCTGGCAGAAGACACCAACCCCACCTGGCTACAGCCTCCCTTCAGGTAGTTGTAGACAGCAATGAGCTCTGCCCTGAGCCTTCTCTTCTGCAGGCTGCACACCCCCAGCTCCCTCAGCCACTCCTTACAAGGCTGTGCTCCAGGCCCCTCCTCAGCCTTGCTGCCCTTCTCTGGACACATTCCAGCACCTCAACATCTTTCTCAAATTGAGAGGCCCAGAACTGGACACAGCACTCAAGGTGTGTCCTAACCAGTGCTTCAGATCTCATTCCCCTACTTTGTCTCTGAATGTCCTTTTGGTCCCAGTTTTTGTACAATTACTGTTGGGTTGGATTTTTATCTCAAAAGGCATCTCATGATGTCATACTGAGTACTCAAGGTGTGACCTAACCAGTGCCAGTACCAGGGCAGAAGGACTTCCATAGTCCCACTGGCCACACTGCTCCTGATCTAGGCCAGGATGCCATTGGCCTTCTTACCCACCTGGGCACACTGCTGGCTTGTGTTCAGCTGCTGTCAACCAGTCCCCCCAGGTCCCTCTCTGCCTGGCTGCTCTCCAGCCACTGTGTCCCCAGCCTGTAGTGCTGCTTGGGGTTGCTGTGGCCACAGTGCAGAAGCTGGCACTTGGACTTGTTAAAACTCCTGGGACCACCTCCCTGAGCAGCCCATTCCAAGACACAAGCCACCACTTGAAGAAGATGTGCAGCAGGTCAGTAAATGACTTCCTGGTGATCCATCTTACCACTGTGACAGGTGATTTTTGCTTCATGAGGGGAGCAATGTTTTCCTTTCTGTGTCCAGTTCTGGACCCCCCAGTTCAAGAAGGACCTCAGGGAACTGCTTGAGAGAGTGCAGCACAGAGCCACAATGATGCTTCAGGCAGTGGAAGATCTTCCTTAGGAGGAGAGCCTGAGGGAGCTGAGGCTGTGCTGCTGGGAGAGGAGGAGCCTGAGGGGTGACCTCAGTCATGGTGATGAAGATGTGCAGGGTGAGTGGGCAGAGGCTGGAGCCAGGCTCTGCTGGGTGATGCCCAATGACAGCACAAGGGGCAGTGGTGGAAGCTGAGGCAGAAGAAGTTCCATGGAAACAGGAGGAGGAATTTTTTCCCTGTGAGGGTGACAGAACCCTGGAAGAGGCTGCTCAGGGGGGTTGTGGAGTCTCCCTCTCTGGAGATATTCTGAACCCACCTGGATGTGTTTTTGTGTGACCTGCTGTAGGTGCTCTGCTCTGGCAGGGAGGTTGGATGAGCTTTGGAGGTCCCTTCCATCCCCTGAAATTCTGTGATTCTTTGATTCTTTCTGATCAACCTGAGGAAATCTGAGGAAATCCTCCAATTTCCCCTGCTTCTTTTTACTGCTGTTGTCATTGCCTCAGCCACATCCAAACCAAGATGGTTTTTTTTGTGTGTGAAGGGAGAAAGGTTCAGACTGCAATCAATTGATGTATTTTAATATGCAGTGCTTTGTGTGTTCAGGGAAAACTTATTTACTACAATGTATGTAGGTGTCTGATAACAGCACTGTGCTAGAAGAAGAGGTGGAAGCTCACAAAATGGGTTGCCATCAGAAAACTCAGCAGTTTGCAGGAACACATTGGTGGGGGCAGAATTTCATGCAGAGTAAGGTCAAAATCATTACTGCCCCTTCCCACCTCATTGCAAGAATGTCAAAATATTGTTTGGAGGAGGTAAATATGAAACTCTGAGTTCTCCTTTGGTTTGAATTATGACACTAGAGAGAATAGTCTTTTACTTTGCCCTACTGGAGAACTGGGTCTAGATCTGGGCTCCCCAGTTCAAGACACACAGGAAACTGCTGGACAGAGTCCAAGGGAGGCTGCAAAGATGCTGAAGGTGCTGGAAAACCTTTGTGAGGAGGAAAGGCTGAGAGCCCTGGGGCTGCTGAGCCTGCAGAAGAGCAGCCCCAGAGAGCATCTCAACAAGAGATAAAGGGTGGTGGGCAAGAGCTTGGGGCCAGGCTCTTTGCAGTGGTGCCCAGTGACAGGACAAGGGGCAATGGGCGCAAACTGCAACCAAGGAAGTTCCATCTGAACAGGAGAAACTTGTTTGGTGTGAGGGTGCTGGAGCTCTGGAGCAAGCTGCCCAGAGAGGTTGTAGAGTCTCCTTGTCTGGAGAGATTCTAAATCCACCTGGCCCTTTTGACTCTGGGTGAGCTACTGTGGGTGCCTCTGCTTCAGCATGGAAGCTGAACAAGACGATGTCCAGAGGTCACTTCCAACCCCTACTGCTCTGAGACCCTGGGATCATTTGAAATGTGTGCACTAAGTAACATTCTTCAGCATAAAAACCCAAATTCTGTCAGAAAGAAGAATTTCAGCTTTTCATCTCAGCTTGCAACTGACACAAAGCAATGCCAAGTTCTTGAGGTTTCCCACTGGAAAGACAATTTAATGCTGTCTGTAACTTCACTGCTCTATTTGTATGTAAATAAATGCTGCACATAGAGAAATCAACTTAAAGGAGATCTACAAGAAAGCTGAGGACAGATTTTTTTCCTGCTGTGACAGGACATGGAATGATGAGTTCAAACTGAAACCAGGCAGATAGGGACTAGAGAGAAGGCAGCAATGTTTTAAACTCAGTGTGCTGAGACCTTGGGCCAGGCTGCCCACAGAGGTGTTAGATGCACACCTCTGGAAGCATTCTGAGTCAGCTTGGATGTGGCCCCGAGCAAACTGCTCTAGTTGCAGTTCAGGGATGTGGTGATTTAGCAGCAGACTTGGTAGTGTTATGTTAATGGTTGGATTTGATCTGGAAGGTCTTTTCCAGCTATCACATGGAGAACTCCCTTGAACTCTCTGACCCAGATTTTGGACACACCAAAATGCCTCCTTTTCCTTTATTTCTCCATCTCTAAATGGAGATGATTGAGGTTAGCTTATATCCACCAAGCCATATGCAAACTTGAACTAATACAAACCTGAGCACAGATTTCACCTCACCATGAGAATCACAGAGCCACAGAATGTCAGGGGATAGAAGGGACCTCCAAAGCTCATCCAGTCCGATCCCCTGCCACAGCAGGAGCACTTAGAGCAGATCACACAGGAACACATCCAGGTGGGGTGTGAATATCTCCAGGGAAGAAGACTCCACAACCCTCCTGGGCAGCCTATTCCAGGCTTCTGTCACCCTCACAGGGAAAAAAATCCTCCTGTTTCCATGGAACTTCCTAGGTCTCAGCTTCCACCACTGCCCCTTGTGCTGTCATTGGGCATCACCCAGCAGAGCCTGGCTCCAGCCTCTGGCCACTCTTCATCACCATGACTAAGGTCACCTCCCAGGCTCCTCCTCTCCCAGCAGCACAGCCCCAGCTCCCTCAGGCTCTCCTCCTAAGGAAGATCTTCCACTGCCTGCAGCATCTTTGTGGCTCTGTGCTGGACTCTCTCAAGCAGTTCCCTGAGGTTCTTCTTGAACTGGGGGGCTCAGAACTGGACACAGTACTCCAGATACAGCCTCAGCAGGGCAGAGTAGGGGGGCAGGAGAACCTCTCTGGACCTACTCACCACAGCCCTTGTAATCCACCCCAGAATGGCCTTGGCCCTCCTGGCCACTAGAGCACATTGCTGGCTCATGGTCAACCTCCCACCCACTAGGACTCCCAGTCCTTTTCCCCTTCACTGTCTTCCAGGTGAAACTTCTTTAGAGTGAGGGTGCCAGAGCCCTGGAGCAGGCTGCCCAGAGAGGTTGTGGAGTCTCCTTCTCTGGAGCCTTTCCTAACCCACATGGATGCATTTCTGTGTGAACTACCTTGGATGATGCTGCCTTGGCAGGGGGGTTGGAGTGGATGATCTCTGGAGGTCCCTTCCAACCTCTAACATTCTCTGACTCTGTGATATGAACCACCAGAAGAACACTCATGTGGCACCCAAGCTAACTGCTTCCTACTTGCAAAGCACCTTCAGGATCCGAAGCGCACCTCAAGCATTGCCAGCTCTTGCCTCCTTTAAATAAAGTTCCTGGTGCTTGCAAAAGCAAACTCAACTCTGTAATTAAAGCAGGAAGACCCCTGCCAGCTCTGCAGCTTACCAGCCAGTCAGATACCAGCACGCTCAGGACCCATCCTGCTGAGCTTCCCTCATTACAGCAGGGCAAACAAAGATGTTTCCTTTATGTTCCCTCAATAATTACATCTGATCTGCCTCGCTGAGGATCTCCTGCTAACAATGGAAAGGATGAAGCATTTCAATGGGGGTCAGCCTCTAGCTGGTTTATTTTCATTTCAAACACAGCAGACAACTCCTTTTTTAACTTCCAAAGCAATAAACAGTGTAGCTCCCCCTCTCCAGCCTGCTCTGCAACAACGAGCCAATTAGACATCAACTGCAAGCTCAGCTAGCAATTAATCCTGATTTCCCAATGAGCACAAAGTAAGAGATGCTTTCCCTAATACTTCATGCTTCCTACCACCACTATTGCACACAGGAGAACTTCCAAAGTCAGTGCCATGATTTTTTTTTTTTTTTTGCTCAATCTGCAGGTTTCAGACCAAAAAGATGAAGGCCTGGCTCTGGAAATGGATGGGGAAACAGCTTCTTAATGTGAGGCATAATGGGCTGAAAACAACCTCCACAAACCTTAGCAAGGACTGTGACTGCTTAGGTGCTCTGGAGATCAAATTGTCACTGAAAGGATATTTTCAATTGCACAATTTCATACAATCCCAGCATGCTGGGAATCAGGAGGAACCCCTGGACATCATCTAGCATACACCTTTAATGGTTATAAATAGCAAATGGGTGAGCGCCAGGAGGCTGGAGCCAGGCTCTGCTGGGTGATGCCCAATGACAGCACAAGGGGCAGTGGTGGAAGCTGAGGCAGAGGAAGTTGTATGGAAACAGGAGGAGCAATTTTGTCACTATGAAGGTGACAGAACTCTGGAACAGGTTGCCCAGGGTGGGTTGTGGAGTCTCCCTCTCTGGAGATATTCAAACCCTGCCTGGATATGATCCTGCATGACCTGCTGTAGGTGCTCCTGCTCTGGCAGGGAGGTAGGATTGGATGAGCCTGTGAGGTCCCTTCCAGCCCCTGACATTCTGTGATTCTGTGATCCAGCACAACCCCACTGCTAAAGCAGGGCACCCACAGCACAGGGAAAAAATTCCTCCTCATGTTTCCATGGCACTTCCTATGGCTCAGCTTCCACCACTGCCCCTTGTGCTGTCATTGGGCATCACCCAGCAGAGCCTGGCTCCAGCCTCTGCCCACTCACCCTGCACATCTTTATCACCATAACTGAGGTCCCTGCTCAGGCTCCTCCTCTCCCAGCAGCACAGCCACAGCTCCCTCAGGCTCTCCTCCTGAGGAATCATAGAATCAAGCAGGTTGGAAGAGATCTCCAAGCTCATCCAGTCCAACCTAGCACCCAGCCCTAGCCACTCAACCAGACCATGGCACTAAGTGCCTCAGCCAGGCTTTTCTTGAAGACCCCCAGGGACGGTGCCTCCACCACCTCCCTGGGCAGCCCATTCCAATGCCAATCACTCTCTCTGTGAAGAACTTCTTCCTAACATCCAGCCTATACCTACCCTGGCACAACTTGAGACTGTGTCCCCTTGTTCTATTGCTGGTTGCCTGGGAGAAGAGGCCACCCCCACCTGGCTACAATGCCCCTTCAGGTAGTTGTAGACAGTAATAAGATCACCCCTGAGCCTCCTCTGCTGCAGGCTAAACAGGCCCCCAGCTCCCTCAGCCTCTCCTCATAGGATCTGTGCTCCAGGCCCCTCACCAGCTTTGTTGCCCTTCTCTGGACATGTTCCAGCACCTGCAGCATCTTGGTGGCTCTGTGCTGGACTCTTTCAAGCTTATCTCCCCAGCCTATCCAGATGTGTCTGCCCTCCAGCAGATCGAGATGCCCACCCAGCTTGGTGACATCTGCAAACTTACTGAGACCCCCTCATCCAAATCATTGATAAAGACATGAAAGAGAAGTGGCCCCAGTAGGGAGCCCTGGGGAACAGCACTTGTAACTGGTTGCAACTGCATTTAACTCCATTCACCCACGAGTGAGAGCAATGAGCAGAGTTGCCTTTGCACACGTGGGATGGGAATAAGAGTCCCCCCACAGCACACACATTATTTGGAACTAGCCATTCTGAGTGAAAATAAGACCAATCTAGCATTTCAGTATGAAATGTACACCCTGATGAGAGACTGCTGGAATCATCCCAGCACAGATCCTCCAGCTGAAGAACAGGCAAAAATATAAAGCATGAAAAGAGAAGAGAATGAGCAGAATTTCCCACAGCACTTGCACAGTAAGGGAAGCCAAACTGATTATTGAGGTCATCTCATTGCTTCCTCTACCACTTAGTAAGGACTCAGCTTCTTGAAATGATAACTAAACAATTATCTCACACAATCACAGAACCTTAGAGGTTGGAAGGGACCTCCAGAGAGCATCCAGTCCAACCCCCCTACCAAAGCAGGATCCACACAAGAATGCATCCAGGTGGGTTTGGAAAGGCTCCAGAGATGGAGACTCCACAATCTCTCTGGGCAGCCTGCTCCAGGGCTCTGGCACCCTTACTCTAAACAAGTTTCTCCTCATGCTGAGCTGAAACCTTCTCTGTTCTAGTTTGTTAGCCATTGCTCCTTGGCACAGCACCCAAAAGAGCTTGGCCCCCTCCACTTGACACCCACCAGCTACTTCATAGCTTTTTATTTCCAGTTTACTAGGACCCAGACTGCTTGGACCCTCTGCACCTGTTCAGTGTCTTCTCTAGACAATTCCAGGAACTGAGCCTTTGCTTAGATTGCAGTGATGCTGTGTGGGATGAGTGTTCCTGAGTGTACACACTGTCCAGGAGCACTGCCACAAATTAAAGCCTTCCTCCCAGCAAGAGCCACTTGAGACTCACTAAGGATGATTACAACAAGTGCAGTCTGGCTTTGGTAAGCGAGAAGGCAACACAGCATCTCAGAGCTCACACTGCATAGAAAGCCAAGCTCAGCAGAATGCCTCTTACTAAGAATCAAAGCATCAATTTGGCTAGAAAAGACATTTAAGATCATTAAGTCTAACCATTATGTAACTCACCCAAGCCTGGTGCTAAATTATATCCCTCAGCACTTCATCTGTGCCTCTCTGAAATACCTCCAGGGATGGGGACTCAGCCACCTCCCTGAGGAGGCTGTTTCAGTGTTTGAGAATCCTTTCAATAAAAGAGTTTCTCCTAATATCCAACCTAAACCTCCCCTGCTGCACTCTGAAGCCATTGCCATTTCCTCTTGTCCTATCACTAGTTACTGGGGAGAAGAGACCAACCCCCAGCTGGCTCCAACCTCCTTTCAGAGAGGTTGCCTCCCTCTCTCAGTTCTGACCAGCAGGGGCTGTTCCCTTCTCCACTTGCAGCCACCCACAGTCCCCTCAGGAGCAAGAAGCTTTTTAGTCTTTGCCTTGAGCTCAGCTATGTGCATTTGCTGTGCCATTTGCCTGTTATTTTGCTGCTGCTTCCCACGTGCTGCAGGGCTCACCTTTGCTTGGCTTTACTTTGGTCTTCAGCTGCCTGAGCCCCTGAAGGGGACAAGAGCAGTTAATTCCTAAGCAAGCAGCTCTGCTGGGTTGTGGTTATGGTGTCAAGAGACCAACCCCCACCTGGCTACAATCTCCTTTCAGGTAGTTGTAGACAGCAATGAGATCAAGCCTGAGTTGTAGAGAGTCAAATCTTTTTTTCCTCAGCCTCCTTTTCTCCAGGCTGAACAACCCCAGTTCCCTCAGCCAGTCCTCACCAGCTCTTCAGACCCCTCCCCAGCTTTGCTGCCTTTCTCTGGACCTGCTTCAGCATTTCAATGTCCTTCTTGGAGTGAGGGACCTGAAAGTGAACCCAATATTCGAAGTGTGGTCTCACCAGTGCTGAGCACAGAGGCACAATCCCTGCCCTGGTTCCTCTGATCACACCATTGCTGGTCTATCCAGGATGCTGGTGGCTTTCCTGGCCACCTGGGCACACCCTGGGTCATCTGAAGCCAACTGTCAGCCAACATCCCCAGGTCCTTCTCTACTGCAGCTTGCAGCCACTCTCCTCCAAGCCTGGAGTGTTCACAGGGTCGTTGTGCAGGACCTGGTACTTGGCTTTGTTAAACCTCATACAACTGATCTCAGCCCAACCAGCCAGCCTGTCCAGATCTCTTTGCAGAGCTTTCCTCTCCTTAAGAAGATTAATATTCCTCCTCTACTTCTCATCTGCCAACTTCCTGAGGCAGGATAAAGTCATGGAAGAGAACAGGCTCCAGCACTGAGCCCAGTGGCTTTAACTCCATTCCCTACCACTTTTGGGACCTTGCTATCTGTCAGTTTCTTACCCAATGAAGTGTCCAACTACCCGAGCCATGAGCAGCCAGTTCCTCTGGGAGGATGCTGTGAGAGAGCGAGTAGCAAAAGCTTTCCCAGAGTCCAGGTAGGTAATACCCACAGCTTTTCCCAGTTCTGGGCTCCCCAGTTCAAGAGGGACATAGAACTGCTTGAGAGAGTCCAGCACAGAGCCACAAAGATGCTGCAGGCAGTGGAAGATCTTCCTTAGGAGGAGAGCCTGAGGGAGCTGTGGCTGTGCTGCTGGGAGAGGAGGAGTCTGAGAGGGGACCTCAGTCATGGTGATGAAGATGTGCAGGGTGAGTGGGCAGAGGCTGGAGCCAGGCTCTGCTGGGTGATGCCCAATGACAGCACAAGGGGCAGTGGTGGAAGCTGAGGCACAGGAAGTTCCATGGAAACACAAGGAGGAATTTTTTCCTTGTGAGGGTGACAAACCCTGGAAGAGGCTGCCCAGGGGGACTGTGGATTCTCCCTCTCTGGAGACATTCAAGACCTGCCTGGATGTGTTCCTGTGTGACCTGCTCTGGGTACTCCTGCTCTGGCAGGAGGCTTGGACTCGATGAGCTTTGGAGGTCCCTTCCAGCCCCTGACATTCTGTGATTCTGTGATCCATCCACTAAGCATAACTTGTAGGAGGAGATCAGGTTCATCAAGCAGGACCTGCCCACCTGGTTGTCCTGCTGCTTACTGGTTTTCCCCTACCACAGCAAGAGGGCAACAGCAAGGCCTGGCACAAATCTCTCTGCTCGCCAAGCCTTTGGCACGACATCACAGAAACTCGCCACTGTCTCAAGCACACATTTGACCTTGGGAAAAGCTTACTCTTGAGTGCTACCAAAGGGATTATAAGCAAATGCACCATTTTTCCAACACAGTTTCCAATTACTTTCAAGAGTAATTAACATGCTAATTAAAAAAGAACCAACAATCCAGAAGTGGGTACTCAGAATGCTACCAAACCCTAAGCTGGTGAGCACTCGCTGCATCGCAAGGATTAAGAAGGTCACTATGCAGCAGAAAGATGCAAAAGAAAGAGCCTGTATTATATGCTTGGAGTTGGTTGGTTGTTTATTGAAGAGGAGAAGGTACTTCAAACATATCTGCAGAAGTGTTTTCTAGGAGCTGGGTCAGGCCAGACTTTTATACACACAGTAACTCAGTGGAATACTGCCTTGGAGCAGAGCTCCTCCCTCACACCAGACAGGGAATACAGCACAAGCACTCTGTAATCAGCTCCAGAAGTTCAGACTCTGCTAGGAAACTTCTAAAGTAATCACAGGATCCCAGGATGTTAGGGGTTGGAAGGGACCTCTGGAGAGTTTCCAGTCCAAGCCCTTGCCACAACAGGACCAGAGAATCCAGCACAGGTGGCACAGAAACACATCCAGACAGGGCTGCAAAGGCTCCAGACAAGGAGACTCCACAACCTCTCTGGGCAGCCTGTGCCACTGCTCTCTCACCCTTACAGCAAAGAAGTTCTTCCTCATGCTGAGCTGCAGCTTCCTGTGCTGCAGTTTCCATCCCTTGCCCTTGTCCTGTGGCAGGGCACAAGTGAGCAGAGGCTGTGCCTGTCCTTTCCTTCCTGACCCCCAGCCCTCAGCTCTTGACAGACATTGCTCAGCTCCCTCTCAGCCTTCTCCTCTGCAGACTGCACAGCCCCAGGGCTCTCAGCCTCTCCTCACCAGGCAGTGCTCCAGGCCCTTCAGCATCCTTGCAGCCCTGCCTTGGACTCTCTCCAACAGATCCCTGTTCCTCTTGAAGTGGGAAGCCCAAAAATGGATGCAATATTCCAAGTGGGGCCTGACCAGGGCGGAGTAGATGGCGAGGAGAACCTCCCTCCATCTGCTGCACACACTGTGCTTAATGCCCCCCAGGACCCCACTGGCCTTCTTAGCTACCAGGGCACATTGCTGTGCCATGGATAATCTCTAAGTTCTTGCAATAATCAGGAGATTCTCTGACTGGCTGAAGCTTGGCATTAATTGCTTTCAGCTATTGAGCTCACATCTGCAATCAGCAGAACTAGAAAGTATTCTTTCAGTGTCCTGGTGTTACTCTGACACAACTGTGAAAATACAGAACCTGACATCTTGTCCTGCTTTGAGCCAGACCAGAAGTGCTGTGACTTCTCAGCTCAGGCTCTGCTCACTGAGGCACTTTGTGAAGCTCAGGGCAGTCTGCACATGCAGGAGCTGCTCCTAGCAGGGAGAAGCTGATGAGGAGAGTTCCTGCCAAGGGCTGGGCTGCACAAAGGCTCTGCCTTAGACTTGCTCCTCTGCACACCAAGGGCACTGCCACAGCTTGTGCCTCACCTTGGGCTGCAGAAAGGTAGAGGTGGCAGCTGTGGGGAGGAGCAGAGAGGACAGGGGACCCTCAACTGCCCACCAAGGGATGGCATTTCAGGAGAGAGCTGAGGTAACATCAGGGTCAAGCCCCTCTTTCAGTGGCAAACTGCGTTCTTTCTATCAAAGGAACCAAAAAGCAGAAGAAAAGCCTTTGTGACACAGAACATAAAGGCTACAGAAGGGCAACACAGCTGGTGAGGGGTTTGGAAGGCATATCTTTTGAGTAGAAGCTGAGGGAATTGGGCCTGGTTAGCCTAAAGAAGAGAGGGCTAAGAGCAGAATTCATCAGATACTTGAAAGGAAGTTGCAGTGAAGTAGTGTTGACTTCTCCCAAGTAACTAATGACAGAACCAAAGGTAATGGCCTGAAACTGCAGCAGGGAAGCTTTGGGTTGGATATCAGGAAGAATTTCTGTGCTGCAAGAGTGGTGGAGCATTGGAGCAGGCTGCCCAGGGAAGTGGTGGAGTCCCCATCCCTGGAGGTGTGCAAGAAGCAAGTAGATGTGGCACTCTGTGCCACAGCCTAGTGACCATGGAGGTGTTGGGTAGAAGGTTGGACTCAATGGTCTTAGAGCTCTTCTCCAACCTTTCTGATTCTGTGATTCTCTAAGACAAACACAGAAATTCTTTGCTACCCAGACTGAAAAGCTGTACTTCATTATACAGCCAGAGGAAGTTCTAAATGTCTAGCCCTGCTTTTTCCTTCTGTTGATGACATAAATCTATGGAATCATCAGCAAATTAGCACTGAAATCCTTGACTCACCCTTACCACTGCAGTCCTATCACAAAGAGTTTTGCTGATGAGATCTCCAGGACTGTAGAATCAGAGAATCAACCAGGTTGGAAGAGACCTCCAAGATCATCCAGGCCAACTTAGCACCCAGCCTTATCCAGTTAACCAGACCATGGCACTAAGTGCCCCATCCAGGCTTTGCTTCAACACCTCCAGGGACAGTGCCTCCACCACCTCCCTGGGCAGCCCATTCCAATGCCAATCACTCTTTCTGCCAACAACTTCCTCCTAACATCCAGCCTAGACCTCCCCTGGCACAACTTGAGGCTGCGTCCCCTTGTTCTGTTGGTGGTTGCCTTGCAGAAGAGGCCAACCCCCACCTGGCAATAATAGCTGCTCACAGGACCTGCTTTTGCTGCAGGAAAAGGAAACAAACCTCTCTCCTCTCCATTGCAGGCTTCCAGGTGAAGCCTGAGCCACTAACTGTAATTACCACTGCTGGCTGTTGGCCAAGACATGATAAGCATTAGCACTTCAAATTATGTTGTAGATCAAATGAACATTTCAAAGCACTGTGACTAGAGCCCTGCCATTAATCTTATTGGGATACACCTTCTGGAAAGAAAAAAATCCAAACCCAAAACTAAAGAGACCTTGTAATGCTATTAAACAGATTTCACTTGGGCTGGAACACTCCAAAGAGTACTATCAGCAAAAAAAAAAACCTCTAAACCAATATGGCTGCATTCATATTGAGGCCAAAAAAAGAGAAGTCTCTAAGGGGTTAGATTTCTTCTCATACATTCCATTACAAACCCCCTTCAGTCTGCTAATGCAGCTCCTTGTCTCCAGCATCATTTATATTTCATATGCTAATTTCCCAGCAGGTTCTGCCTGCTCCCAGGTATTTTCCTTAGCAGAGCAGACAGAAGATTCACCCTCCTTGCCTATGCCACAAATCCTTGCAATGCCACCTACAGAGTGTGGTGGTATCTCCTAGGAAATCAGATCCCCTTTCTTAGTTGATAAAATGAAACTTGTCTTCACCCTGATGAAAATCAACCAGAAATGAACATGAGCCAGTAGTGTGCCCAGGTGGCCAAGAGAGCCAATGGCATCCTGGCCTGCATCAGGAGCAGTGTGGCCAGCAGGACAAGGGAGGTTATTCTGCCCCTGTGCTCAGCACTGCTCAGGCCACACCTTGAGTGCTGTGTCCAGTTCTGGGCTCCTCAATTCAAGAAAGATGTTGAGGTGCTGGAACATGTCCAGAGAAGGGCAACAAAGCTGGGGAGGGGCCTGGAGCACAAACCCTATGAGGAGAGGCTGAGGGAGCTGGGGGTGTGCAGTCTGGAGAAGAGGAGGCTCAGGGGTGATCTTATTGCTGTCTACAACTACCTGAAGGGGCATTGTAGCCAGGTGGGGGTGGCCTCTTCTCCCAGGCAACCAGCAATAGAACAAGGGGACACAGTCTCAAGTTGTGCCAGGGGAGGTCTAGGCTGGATGTTAGGAAGAAGTTGTTGTCAGAGAGAGTGATTGGCATTGGAATGGGCTGCCCAGGGAGGTGGTGGAGGCACCGTCCCTGGGGGTCTTCAAGCAAAGCCTGGCTGAGGCACTTAGTGCCATGGTCTGGTTGATTGGTTAGGGCTGGGTGCTAGGTTGGACTGGATGAGCTTGGAGGTCTCTTCCAACCTGCTTGATTCTATGATTCTATGATTTGTCTTTTTGCTTCATTGTCTTCCTCTGTTTTTCTCTTCTCTCCTCTCCTAGAATTTTCTCTTTCCCTCCCCTCTTCAGAGTCTCTCCAGGACTGTTCTGTTTCTTTAGTTGATATTTTTACATTGGGTTCTGTGAGCCAGACCAGAGTTTTCCAGCCAAAATATTTCAGTTAATAGTCTAAAAGACAGATGGCAGAGTCTGAAGTGTTCTAGTGTGGACAGTCTCTTACTAGCAGGCGACACAGGGAGGAAGCAAAAGGTTGCCAGAAACCATCTCCCACAAACTTTTGGAAGCATGCAGAAACACCAGGAAATCCTAGAGAGTGTTTGGAAATTCCCTGGCACACACATTCAAAGAGCAGGTAGAAGTTGTGAGCACATGAAAGGAAGGCAAGAGGTTAAGACCTGTCTCCATCACAGCTCATGTCAATAATCACAGAATGGTTTAGGTTGGAAGGGACCTCAAAGCTCAGCCAGTTCCTACCCCCTGCCATAGGCAGGGACACCTCCCACTACAACAGGTTGCTCAGGGCTTCATCCAACCTGGTCCTGAACACCTCCCAGGGAGGAAGCCTCCAAAACCTCCCTGGGCAACCTGTGATAGTGTCTCACCATCCTTCCTGCAAACACCTCTTCCAGTTTCAGTCTCCCCTCTGCCACTTTAAACCCATTCCTCCTTGCCCTGGCATTACAAGACCTGCTCAATAGTGTCTCTCCAGCCCTCCTGTAGCCCCCTTCAGATACTGCAAGGCCACTCCAAGGTCTCCTGGAAGACTTCTCTTCTGCAGGCTGCAGAGCCCCAGCTCTTGTAGCCTGTCCTCATAACAGAGCTGCTGCAGCCCTCTGAGCATCTTCACAGCATCCTCTGGACTGGCTCCAACAGTTCCATGTCCTTCTTGTGTTGGGAGCTCCAGAACTGCACACTGTGATTCAAACTGAATGTTAGGAAGAAGTTGTTTGCAGTAAGGGTGGTGAGACACTGGCACAGGTTGCCCAGGGAGCTTGTGGCTGCTCCCTGCCTGGAGGTGTTCAAGGCCAGGTTGGATGAGGCCTTAAGCAACCTGTTCTAGTGGGAGGTGTCCCTGCCTATGGCAGGGGGTTGGAACTGGCTGAGCTTTGAGGTCCCTTCCGACCTAAAGCATTCTGTGATTCTCAAATACTCCTTTTGTCAGAAGCCTGAAGCTGTGAAAGCAGACCCACGGGAGAACAAGAAGCACATGGTACCACCAGAAGGGGAGTAGGTGGAAATATTCAAATGGAGACATCTATTTTCTCTTGTGTGTTTCCTCACTGCACCTCCCAGATGCACCCTTCCATCTTTCCGCTCGCATCCTGCTGAGCACTCACCCACCTCATTTGTTGCTGTGCTTTCCAGTGCCTAAACGAAGCCTCCAGCTTGCTAATGGAGAAGAAAACTGCCCCAGAAACTGCATCCTGGCCCATATTTCACCATTTAATTTGAAGCTGCACCTAACAAATAGTAAACTTTGCTGCTGCCTTTCTCACCACTTCCCCAGCTTTAAAAAGAAAGGAAAGGGGAGGGGGAAAACGAAGATAAAATCAATCTTGTGCTAACTGACCTGGATTGGTAATTTTCTGCGAGCTGCCACGCATTTACCTACAAACTGCACACCAGGGGGTTTGAACCTTTGCATTTCAATGAGTTTCTGCCACCTGTATCAGACTCCTCCCTGCACAGCACACGGGAAGCCCCAGCACAGCAGCTCCAATAGGAACAGAAGGGAAAATTCCACTCGGGGAAGTATTAACAGCACTGACCCTCTAACTGACCCTCTCTGACCCTCTAACTTTCTTCCCCCCTGGTTGCTATTTCTGTCCCATGGATAATCTCTAAGTTCTTGTAACAATCAGGAGATTCTCTGACTGGCTGAAGCTTGGCATTAATTGCTTTCAGCTATTGAGCTCACATCTGCAATCAGCAGAACCAGAAATCATTCTTTCCATGTCCTGGTGTTGATTCTGTCATTTTACTCTGCTCTTGTGAGACCTCACCTCAAACAAGGCATTCAGGTCTGGTATCCCCATCATAAGGAGGATGCAGAGCTGTTGGATTGAATCCAGAGGGCTACAAGGATTATCAAAGGGCTGCAGCACCTCTGCTGTGAGGATAGGCTGAGAGAGCAGGAGTTGTTCAGCCTAGAGAGAAGACCCTGGGAGGACCTTATAGTTGCCTTTCAGTACCTGAAAGGGTCCTACAAGAAGGCTGGAAGATCTTACTGCTTTTTGCAATTACCTGAAAGGAGGTAATGAGGCTGATGTTGGTCCCTTCTACCAAGTAGCAGTGATAGGACAAGAGGAAATGGGTTTCAGCTGTGCCAGGGGGATGTTCAGATTGGACATTAGGAAAAAACTTATTTACTGAGAGAGTGGTGAGGTGTTGGAACAGGCTGCTCAGGGAGGTGGTTAAGTGACCATCCCTGAAGGTGTTCAAGAAGCCTGTGGATGTGGTGCCTCAGGATATAGTTCAGTGGTCATGGTAGTTGGGCAACAGTTAGACTTGATGATCTTAAAAGGTCTTTCCAGCCTTACTGATTCTATGATTCTGTGATTTTCATATACCTGTAAAAATATAGAACCTGACATCTTGTCCTGCTTTGAGCTAGACCAGAATTCTGCTCAGTGCTGTGACTTCTCAGCTCAGGCTCTGCTCACTGAGGCACTTTCTGAGGCTCAGGGCAGTTTGCACAGCCAGGAGCTGCTCCTAGCAGGAGAAGCTGATGGGGAGAGCTCCTGCCAAGGGCTGGGCTGCACAAGGGCAGAGTAGATGGCGAGGAGAACCTCCCTCCATCTGCTGCACACACTGTGCTTAATGCCCCCCAGGACCCCACTGGCCTTCTTAGCTACCAGGGCACATTGCTGTGCCATGGATAATCTCTAAGTTCTTGCAATAATCAGGAGATTCTCTGACTGGCTGAAGCTTGGCATTAATTGCTTTCAGCTATTGAGCTCACATCTGCAATCAGCAGAACTAGAAAGTATTCTTTCAGTGTCCTGGTGTTACTCTGATACAACTGTGAAAATACAGAACCTGACATCTTGTCCTGCTTTGAGCTAGACCAAGGTAATCCTGTGCAGTGCTGTGACTTCTCAGCACAAAGCATCTGCCTTAGACTTGCTCCTGGGCAGACTGATGGCACTGCCACAGCTTCTGCCCCTATTGGGGTGCAGGAAGTCAGAGGTGACACCTGCAGGGAGGAGCAAATAGGTGACCCCCAAGTGCCCAACAAAGGATTCCAGGAATGGGCATCATGGAAACATCCTCTATCAGCAGTAGTGTGGCCAGCAGGATGAGGGCAGAGATCATGGCCCTGTACTCAGCACTACTAAGGCTGCCCCTTGAATACTGGTTGTAGTTTGGGTCACTTACTCCAAGAAGGGCACTGAAACGCTGGATTGTGTCCAAAGAGGGGCAACGGAGCTGCTGAAGGGTCTGGAGAACAGGGCTGGTGAGGAGAAGCTGAGGGAGCTGGGGGTGTTGAGCCTGGGGAAGAGGAGCCTGAGGGGAGACTTCACTGCTCTCTGCAACTCCTTTAAAGAAGGTTGGAGCCAAGCTGTGGTCAGTATCTACACCCAGGTGACAAGCAACAGGACAAGAGGAAATGGCCTCAGGTTGGGCCAGGAAAGGTTTAGCTTGGACATTAAACATAATTTCTTCACTGAAAGAATGGTCAGGCATTGGAACAGGCTGCCCAGGGAAGTGGTGGTGTCACCAGCCCCAGAAGTGTTCCAAAATCATGGAATCACTGAATCACAGGAACATGCAGGTTGGCAAAGCCCCTCAGCATCACCAAGTCCAACCTAGAACCCTACTCTACAAGACTCACCTTAAACCATACTCCCAAGCACCACATCCAAATGACCCTTAAACATACCCAGGGTTGGTGACTCCACCAGCTTCCCAGGCAGCTCATTCCAGTGCCTGACCACTCTCTTCTTCCTAATGTCCAATCTAAACCTCCCCAGCTTCAGCTTAAGGCCATTCCCCCTTGTTCTGCCTCCAGTTACCTGTGAGAAGAGACCAGCAGCAGCCTCTCAACAAAGTCTTTTCAGGTAGCTGTAGACAGCAGTGAGGTCACAGCAACCTTTCCTAAGTGGCAATGAATGTGGCTCCTGCAGGAGTCCATTGCTTATGCTTCTCCAGGCTGTCTATAAAACACCCATAAGTGTTCCTTGCACAGTGGTGATCTTGTTTCAGAGAATCACAGAATTAATCAGGTTGGAAAAGACCTTATAGATCATCCAGTCCAACCTATCACCTAACACTTCTAATTAGCTAAACCACGGCACCAAGTGCCTCAGCCAGCCTCCTTTTAAACACCTCCAGGGACAGTGACTCCACCACCTCCCTGGGCAGCCCATTCCAATGCCAATCACTCTTGTTGGCAACAACTTCCTCCTAACATCCAGCCTGAACCTGCCCTAGCACAGCTGGAGGCTGTGTCCTTTTGTTCTGTCCATGGGTACCTAGCATAAGAGAACAACCCCACCTGGCTACAGCCTCCCTTCAGGTAGTTGTAGACATCAATGAGCTCTGCCCTGAGCCTTCTCTTCTGCAGGCTGCACACCCCCAGCTCCCTCAGCCTCTCCTCACCGGGCTGTGCTTCAGCCCCCTCACCAGCCTTGCTGCCCTTCTCTGGACATGTTCAAGCACCACAACATCTTTCTTAAACTGAGGGGCCCAGAACTGGACACAGCACTCAAGGTGTGGCCTAACCAGTGCTGAGTACTGCTTCAGATCTCATTCCCCTACTTTGTCTCTGAATGTCCTTTTGGTCCCAGTTTTTGTACAGTTCCTCTTGGCTTTGGGTTCTTTCCTCAAACAGCATCTGATGAAACCATACTGAGCAATATTTGCACAGCAGAGGAGGAGAAATTTCTCGTTTTGCCTTTAACATATCCTCTCTGAAAACCATCAGACCATCAGCAGGCACCTTAAGTTTCTTTTCCAAGAAGCACATGGTTGGAAGCCTTAGTGCCAGCAGAAGGAGTAGAGGGAAAAAGGCCCAAAACAAATCTCCTGAGAGGCATTAAGAAGAATGTGGTGAAGCAGGTCGACAGAGGTTCTCTTCCCCCTCTACTCTGCCCTGGTCAGGCCTCCCTGTAATGTTGCATGAAGTTCTGGGCTCCCCACTTGAAGAGGGTGTTGTGGTAGTCATGGATAGGTCAAAATAGGCTTATACTTGTCCTGGCTTGCCCAGAGAGGTTGTGGAGTCTCCTTGTCTGGAGCCTTTGCAGCCCTATCTGGATGTGTTCCTGTGCCACCTCTGATGGATTCTCTGCTCCTGCTGTGGCAGGGAGGTTGGACTGGAAGCTCTCCAGAGGTGCCTACCAATCCCTAACATCCTGGGATTCTCTCATTTCTAAATCCAGCAGATATTCTACTCATAATAAGCCAGACAAATGAAGAGTTTTGGCAAACAATACAAATGTAACTCACATTTTCTTCACAGGTGTGTATTGAATGTGAGTAGCAGGGAGAAGAAAAGGTAAGGCAGGGAAGGTAGAAGCAGAGGAGACCAAAGACAGCGTTTAGTGTGTGTACTCTTGGTGTGACTTAGCTGCACTACAGGGACTTGTGTAAATCCACACCAAATCAACTAAAAACTCAGCTACTGAAATACTAAAACCTGACCACTCCTGCAGCAAAGCCATTGTTCACTATCTCCAACCTAACCCTCCCCCTGGCACAATTTCAGGCCATTTCCTCCAATTCTATCACCTGACACTAGAGAGAAAAGCTGTTCCTGAGACCAAGAGTTAATTCTACATCACCGTATCCACCCTTCATGAGAGGAAAATGCTTCCAGTCACCTCTTGACAACAACTGATAGCAAATCCTGCACAGACCACCCAGACCCCAACAAGTAACTGAAGCAAACAAAATGCTCATTTTCAGTGCTTCATTTCCTGTCATTAGCTGAAAATTGCTTGCTATAAATAGCAGATGTTTATGAATGGCTATGTCAGTGACAGGAATAGGGATGCAGGAAAGAAGAGGCTGCAGTAGTAATTAATAGCATTGGTAATTAAAAGTTTAACAGCTTGGATAGGTCATTCATTTTAATCTAACTGACCAGACTTGCTGAGCCTGAAATTATCTGGAATCACACAATGGTAGGGGTTGGGAAGGACCTCTGGAGATCACTGAGTCCAACCCTCCCTGCCAGAGCAGTATCACCCAGGGCTGGCTGCACAGGAATGCATCCGGGTGGGTTTTGACAGTCTTCAGAGAAGGAGACTCAAGCACCTCTCTGGGCAACGTGCTCCAGAGCCCTGACACCTTCACAATATCACAGTATCACCAAGGGTGGAAGAGACCTCACAGATCATCAAGTCCAACCCTTTACCACAGAGCTCAAGGCTAGACCATGGCACCAAGTGCCACGTCCAATCCTCCTTGTATCTAGACAGAAATGAATCCATGCATTACAGTACTGAAAGGGAAACAGATGCAGAAGCAACAAAAACTTGTACATAGCACACAGAGAGCTGCAGCATTTCACAGAATCACAGAACTGACAAGTTTGGAAGGCTCCTCAAAGATCATCCAGCTCCAACCCCCCTGCCATGGACAGAGACACCTCACACTAGATCAACTTGCCAGAGCCACATCCAGCCTGGCCTTAAAAACTTTCAGGGATGAAGCTTCCACCACCTCCCTGGGCAGCCTGTGCCAGTTTCTCACCAACCTCATGCTGAAGAACTTCTTCCTAACATTCAACCTGAATCTACCCAGTTCTAGTTTTGCTCCATTCCTCCCAGTCTTATCACTACCAGACACTCTCAAAAGTCCCTCTCCAGCTTTCTCCTAGCCCTCTTCAGATACTGAAAGGCCACAATAAGGTCTCCTTGGAGCCCTCCCCTCTCCAGCCAGTGAATGTGGAAGGTGTGCAGAGGTGCACATTGAGTTTAGATAGGTTAAGGTAAACCTTTTGTACTTCTCATGAGCAAAAGCTCATCCCCAGGGACAAGCTGCCAGTAACTATGCTTCTCCTTTCAGCCTCACATGTTCTTTGGCTATGGTTTGTATAGATTAACAGTGCTGCTAATGAAGACAGAATCAGCTTCTATGAGCTCAGTCTCAATTCATTTTGATGGATAAGACCACTAAAAAAAGACCCAAATGCTCTGTTCTACATCACTTCCATAATCCTTGAAGACACTTGCTTTAATATTGAATAAAACATTTCAATATTTCTCCTGCTTTGAGCTAGACCAGAACTAATCTTGCTCACTGCTGTGACTTCTCAGCTCAGGCTCTGCTCACTGAGGCACTTTGTGAAGCTCAGGGCAGTTTGCACAGCCAGGAGCTGCTCCTAGCAGGGAGAAGCTGATGAGGAGAGTTCCTGCCAAGGGCTGGGCTGCACAAAGGCTCTGCCTTAGACTTGCTCCTCTGCACACCAAGGGCACTGCCACAGCTTGTGCCTCACCTTGGGCTGCAGGAAGGCAGAGGTGGCAGCTGTGGGGAGGAGCAGAGAGGACAGGTGATCCTTAACTGACCAACAGGGGATTGCACCTGCGCATCAAGCTGAGGAATTACCAGGGTCAAGCCTCTTCTTCACTGGCAAGTCTCCCAGGAGGACTCTCTACATTCCTGAATCCAGTTCAAGAATCCAACTCCTGAATCCAGTTCCCATCTGCCTCTGAGTCCACTCTGGTACTTCTCCAGCATCAGTGGTGCCAATGGTGACATCACTGCCATCAAGAGCTGGGTTCTATATTGGTTTGTGTCTCTTTGTATCTATCTCATTGGAGTGTTTTTTCCACCCCACTGGGATCAGTTTCTTTCCCAACCTATCAGACTCTTTCCCTTTTCCCCTTTCTCTTCCCTTTGGAAAACAGAGATCATCCAGCCCTGATCTGGTGGCTGACTCACCCCCATGCCTTGACACAATAATTCAGTTTAAATCTACTTTAGGTTTGATATTTGACATATTTGCAAATGTAAACCACAGTGTCATGTATGTATTTGGAGCTGGAAAGCCCTCCAGCTAACGACATGACTGGCATCAGACAGCTGGTAAGGCATCAGAGAATCACAGAACTGTTGCAGTTGGAAAAGACCTCTAAGATCCATGAGTCCAACCATCAGCCACAGCCATTAAACCATAGCCCAAAGGGCCATGCCCACATGTTTCTTTGAACTCTTTTTTTTGTTGTCTCTTGGCAGTCCAAGTCCAGCACTGAACAAATACAATCTTGGCACCTTTTCATGAGTGCAGAGGAGGGCAAGGAAGCTGGGAAGGGCCTGGAGAATAACTGTGATGGATGAGGAGTGACTGTAGGAGATGGGGATGGTTAGTGTGAAACTGAGGAGGATGAGGGCAGACCTCATGGCTGTCTGCAGCTACCTGAAAGGAGGCTGTGGAGAGGTTGGTGTTGGGCTTTTCTCACAGAGAATTAGTGACAGAACAAGAGGGAATGGCCTCAAGCTGCCACTGGGTAGGTTTAGACTGCACATAAGAAAGGATTTTTGCAGGGAAAGAGTGGTCAGGAACTGGAATGTGCTGCCCAGGGAGGTGGTGGAGTCACCAACCCTGGGTGTGTTTAAAGGTGGTTTGGCTGTGGTGCTTGGGGCTATGGTTTAGGGTGAGCCTTGTAGAGTAGGGTTCTGGGTTGGACTTGGTGATCCTGAGGGGCTACTCCCACCTGAATACTTCTTTGATTTTGTGAATGAGCCTAGTGTCTCAGACACGATGTGACAATGCCTGGGCTTGAACAGGCAGGGTGGTGGCTTTAGTAGCTCTGGAGGAGAGATGCTGGCTGTACAACTGGCTCCTGCCAGCGTCTGCTCCACACTGCCCCCATGTCTTCCTCTGCCCTTGGCAGCATCGAGGCGAATTCTGAAAGCAAAACCACACTGCCTCTTTCTTCTTCCTAAATGAGTGATATTTTCTGAAGGCAAAGAAACTCAGTGAGGTGAGGCTTGGTCTTTTCTCCATAGTATCAGGTGATAGAACCAGAGGAAATGGCCTGGAATTGTGCCAGGGGAGGGTTAGGTTAGAGATTAGGGAAAATTTCTTTGCTGAAAGGGTGGTCAGGGCTTGGCACAGGCTGCCCAGGGAGGTGCTGGAGTCCCCATGCCTGGAGGTGTTCAAGAAGCCTGTGGCAATGGCACTGTGGGACGTGGTTTAACGGCCACGGTGGTGTTGGGTTGATGGACTCAGTGCCCTTGGAGGCCTTTTCCAGCTGACACCATTCTGTGAAGACCTCTTCAGGCAGCAGTGTTTGTAAGCACAGCAGCAGCAGGAAGTGCTCGGAGAGCAGCAGCCTGCCAGAAATCCATGGCACTATTAGCATCTCAAGTTTACAGCTGCTGATTGCACCTCCTCTCCTTTCTGGTACAGAGCACAAAGCTCTCTCAAGGAGGTCTGGTTTTACAGATTTAGTAAGTAAAGTCCAAAAGCCAAAACGTTTTTGTTTTTCAAGTCATAGAATCATAGAATCATAGAATCAACCAGGTTGGAAGAGACCTCCAAGATCATCCAGTCCAACCTGATTCTTCCCTACCTGCTCCGTAATTTTCATGCCAATGGTTTTGGATTAAGCATGGAAAAGGCATTTGGGTCCTTCACCTGTCCTTTCTTGAATGTGACAACTCATCAGTGGTGAGAAGGATGTGCAGGGTGAATGCCCAGAGCCAGGCTCTGCTGGGTGGTGCCCAATGACAGCACAAGGAGCAGTGGTGGAAGCTGAGGCCTTGGAAGTTGCATGGAAACATGAGGAGGAATTTTTTCCCTGTGAGGGTGACAGAAGCCTGGAACAGGCTGCCCAGGGGGGTTGTGAAGTCTCCTTCTCCAGAGATATTTGAGACCTGCCTGGATGTGTTTGTGTGTCTTGCTGTAGGTGCTCCTGCTGTGGCAGGGAGGTTGGGCTGGATGAGCTTTGGAGGTCCATCCAGCCCCTGACATTCTGTGATTCTGTGATCTCTTTCTCACCACAGCCTGCTGGAATGGGAGAGAAGGGCAAGGCATTTGCCTGAGCTATTGTCTGCTCTACTGCCTCTGTTTGTCTAGCTGGTAGCTCTACATTTTCCCCCTCCATCTCTCTTGATTCCACCACTTAATGTCTTTACAGCACATCCTCTCCCTGGCTTTGTTTCTGCAGATAGTTGATGGGAGTCACTCCAGCAGGGACACTGCAGGCAGAATGTGTCCCAAGTTGGTCACAGAAAGGTGAGGAAGTGGCCTTGAGAGACTTCTGCTTAATTTCTGTTCCCTGCTATGGATCCAAGCAATTCTCCCTGCTGTAAAGTTCTGTTTGCAAATTCAACCCAGTAAGGGATGTTCCTGGCCCCAGTTAATTTTTGGTAGAAACAGCCCCTTTGCTTTCAGCACAGCTACTTTAGGGGTGGATTTAGTCATATAGCTTGCTAAATTATGCTCCTTTCTGTACCCTGATTTCCTCTTTTCCCACCACATGGGATCTACAGTCTCCTCCTGGGTGAACATTTTCTTTTCCATGTGGAATTCCTGGCTCCATGGTGCTGAAACGTGGAATTCCAGCGCAGTGGGGAGTTGGAAAGGACCTCTGGAGATCATCCAGTCCAACCTTGCTGCTAAAAGCAGGGTCACCCACAGCAGGTTGTCCAGAATTGAGGTGTCCAAGTGGGCTTGGAATCTCTCCAAGAACAGAAGGAGACTCCACAGCCTGATCCAAGGCTCCAGCACCCTCACAGCAAAGAAGCTTCTCCCCATGTTCAGATGGAACCTCCTGTGTTCCAACTCATGCCCTTTGTCCCTTGTCCCATCTGCCACATCCGTCTGTCCACCCATGCTGTTCATCTTTGATCACCTTCTGTGCTTCTGTGCTGCACAACCTCCCTGGGCAACCTGTGCCAGTGTCTCACCACCCTCCCTGCAAACAACTTCTTCCAGTTTCAGTCTCCCCTCTGCCACTTTAAACCCATTCCTCCTTGCCCTGGCATTACAAGACCTGCTCAATAGTCCCTCCCCTGCCTCCTGTAGCCCCCTTCAGATACTGAAAAACCACTCCAGGCTCTCCTGGAAGCCTTCTCTTTTCCAGGCTGCAGAGCCCCAACTCCCTCAGTCTGTCCTCATAGCAGAGCTGCTGCAGCCCTCTGAGCATCTTGGTGGCCTCCTTTGGACTGGCTCCAACAGTTCCATGTCCTTCTTGTGTTGGGGGCTCCAGAAGTGCACACAGTACTCCAGGTGGGGTCTGATGAGAGCAGAGCCAAGGGACAAATCCTCTCTCTTGTCCTGCTGGCAAATGAATCATGCTAGGCAGTACTGAGACACTGCTGTAGGACTTCACCCCACTAAGCCATGCTGCTTGGTTCGCATCTGAAGCCGAGGGGAAAAAGCCAACCCTAAGAGCTGCTGCTAATTAGATTTGTAAAGAGCTCTCTGGGAATTTGGAGCTGAAAATGAGTGTGCCAAACTCCCAAGACCTGGCCACATTTTAACTGCTTGCCTGTGTGGCTGAAACCCATAGAAGTAATAGTAAAATGTGGCATAGTCATTTGGCTGTGTTAGTAACTACTACTCACTGCTAATTATGCATTAAAAACTACCAGGGGTATTTACCACTGCTCAGGGAATATTGATTTGTGCTGTGTGTTCAGGCTGCCTGAGGATTGTTCCCTGATTCAAGGGTAGAAAAGAGATTCAGTGCCCAGATTGCATTTTAGATGGATGCTTACATCTCTTCCTCCATGGCAAATACAAACAGTGAATCAAAACTTGCTCTTGGATCTAAAAGATGGACAACCATCAGTGCAAAGAGTAAGTAAGTGGAAGGGGACCTACAAGCAGCATGGAGAGACACTGTTTGCAAAGGCCTGAAGTGACAGATCAGAGAATCACAGGATCACCTAGCCTGGAAAAGCCCCCTGAGGTCATCAGGTCCAGCCTATGACCTAACACCATCACATCAACCAAATCATACCACCAAGTGCCACAGCCAAGCTGTCCTTAAACTCCACCACCTCCCTGGGCAGTCCATTCCAGTCTCTAATTCCCCTTTCCAGCAGGAACTGCTTCCTAACATCCAACCTAACCCTCCCTTGGTACAGCTTCAGGCCATGCCCTCTCCTCCTGGCACAAGGTGCCTGGGAGCAGAGCCTGACCCCACCTGACTGCAACTTCCCTTCAGGTAGCTGTAGAGAGTGCTAAGTCCCCCCTGAGTCTCCTCTTCTCCAGGCTGAACCCCCCCAGATCCTTCAGCCTCTCCTCAGCAGCCTTCCCCTCCAGTCCCTTCCCCGGTCTCATTGCTCTCCTCTGGCCCTGCTCCAGCCCCTCAAGCTCTCTCCTGCAGTGAGGGCCCAGAGCTGCACAGTGCTGGAGGTGAGGCCTCTCCAGTGCCAGCACAGGGCAGAACGGCAGCCCTGCTGCTGCTGCTGCCCACACTGCTCCTCATACAGCCAGGATGCCACTGGCCTCTCTGGGTTGCAAAACTCAGGAGAGAGATAGACAGCACACCCCACCCCTACCCCTTTTCTTTCTAACATAAGCTTTTGCTGTTTAACTCTCTTAAATCCCTTCTCACATTACACCTCAACCTATGGCTTCCCTTTCACTGTAAGGATGGGTTAACGACCTGCCAAAGGGCAATGTGCTCCACTGCTGTGCTCCTCCAGGCGCTCCTGACAGAGCACCTAGGTTTAGATTTGCTGAGGTTGTTCTGAAAGGACAAGGAAAAGTCTTTCTTTTTACTCTTATTTTCTTCTGCTTCCATAAGCAACATAACCCTTGCCACTGCCTCACTGTGAAACCTTAGAGTCATAGAACCAACCAGGTTGGAAGAGACCTCCAAGCTCATCCAGTCCAACCTAGCACCCAGCCCTAGCCAGTCAACCAGACCATGGCACTAAGTGCCTCAGCCAGGCTTGGCTTCAACACCTCCAGGGACGGTGCCTCCACCACCTCCCTGGGCAGCCCATTCCAATGCCAATCACTCTCTCTGCCAACAACTTCCTCCTAACATCCAGCCTAGACCTCCCCTGGTACAACTTGAGACTGTGTCCCCTTGTTCTGTTGCTGGTTGCCTGGCAGAAGAGGCCAACCCCACTGGGCTACAACCTCCCCTCAGGTAGTTGCAGACAGCAATGAGCTCTGCCCTGAGCCTCCTCTTCTGCAGGCTGCACACCCCCAGCTCCCTCAGCCTCTCCTCATAGGGTTTGTGTTCCAGGCCTCTCACCAGCTCTGTTGCCCTTCTCAGCAGACCTCTCTAACCTCTCTTTGCTTTACACAGTGAGGCAAAGCAGCTGTGATGGTACAGCTGAGACAGCATTTTCCTCTTTTCTGATGCCAAAGTAGAAACTGTGAGGACTCAAAGTGAGCAGCTTGCAGTGTGGAGGGAAAGTACATTACTGCATCAAACCCCATCATAAATTAAGCAGCTTAAGGAATGCTGGAGAGGAGGCTGACTTGAAATCCTTGTTGGCTCTCTCACTGCCCACAGGATTTTAGAGGCAACTCAGATGAAAAGTGCCATGCTTGCAGGTTCCAAAACCTCTACCTGCAATCAGTTTCCTCTCATGAAGATTAGCAGCTTTTTGCTAATAATTTAAGCCTCCCTGCAGCACCACAGCCTCTCATCTACCACACTCCAACCTGCATTTACTGCAAGCATCCTTTTTCCCCCCATGTTTTTAGGTGAAAACCACTCAATGTATTTGTTGTTGGTTTGGAGGGTTTTTTTCCAGCCATTCCATGCATGAATCACAATCTCACTTTGTGAGATAGAACAGGAAGCTCTGGGGAAGCAGACTGAAAAGCCTGAATGAGGCACTTAGTGGTCTGGTTGATTGGATAGGGCTGGGGGATAGGTTGGACTGGATGAGCTTGGAGGTCTCTTCCAACCTGGTTGATTCTATGATTTGATTAAGTGGTCACCTGAGTGTAGTGATTGGTGTATTGTGGCTACCATAAAGGTTTTATAAGGTAATGGCAGGACAATGTTTTGTCACTTTTTGGCAACATTTGTCATCCAGAGGAGCAGGGAGACCCAACCCAAGCGCAGAAGTGTTTTATTGAGGCTTTGCATGTTTTACATCTTCACAGAATCACAGAATGTCAGGGGCTGGATGGGATGTCCAGAGCTCATCCAGTCCAACTCCACCTGCCACAGCAGGAGAACCTAGAGCAGGTCATACAGAACACATGCAGGCAGGTCTTGAATATCTCCAGAGAAGGAGACTCCACATCCCCCCTGGGCAGCCTACTCCAGAGTTCAGTCTCTTTCACAGGGAAAAAAAATCCTCCTCCTGTTTCCATGGAACTTCCTATGCCTCAGCTTCCACCACTGCCCCTTGTGCTGTCATTGGGCATCACCCAGCAGAGCCTGGCTCCAGCCTCTGCCCACTCACCCTGCACATCTTTCTCACCATGACTGAGGTCACCCCTCAGACTCCTCCTCTCCCAGCAGCACAGCCACAGCTCCCTCAGGCTCTCTTCATCGGGAGATCTTCCACTGCCTGCAGCATCTTTGTGGCTCTGTGCTGGACTCTCTCAAACTGTCCTTAGAAAGAAAAGTTTCCTGATCTCCAATCTAACCCTCCCCAGGCACAATTTCAGGCTATTTCTTCTTGTTTCATCACCTGATACTAAGGAGAAGAGCCCAACCCCACCTCATTCCAACCTCTTCAGGGAGCTGTAGAGAGCAATGAGGTCTCCCCTCAGCCTGCTCTTCTCCACACTAAACACCCCCAGCTCCCTCAGCTGCTCCTCACCAGACCTGTTCTCCAGATCCTCCACCATCTCTGTGTCTCTTCTCTGGACACACTCCAACAACTCAATGCCTTAAGTCAGCAGCATCTTCTACCCATGCAGTAGGTCCATTGGCCTGCACTTGAGCTGCACTATTTTCACTTGGAACTTTGCCTGTTATAGAGGGAGTCAATGGCAGACAGCATGTGGAGGTGAAAGGAAAAAGCAACGGGAGTCTGAAGAGACCTGACCTGCTGCAGGAACAATGGAGAGGAGGAGAAATGCAAATCTGGAGTATTTAACAGCTCACCTCTCGCTTTGAGCTGAAAACTCTGACAACAAAAGGAGCTGTATTGACATTACAGCTCCTAATGGCCACACCGAGTGCATTTCATAGCATGAGGACACTTGACAAGTGAACAGGTAATTCTCCCTGCTCTCCTTACCCTGAAACTGCCAGAACTGGAGCTCAACAGGCAGGGGAAAAAAGACATTTCTTTTTTGTCCCTAATAAAAGGTGTTCTGGTATCAGCTCAGGACACAGACTGGTTTTCTTTCTTTACCCAGTTCACAGAGTTGTAGCCTCAGCAGGGAATCAAAGGAGGGGATGGTCTCATGAGAGATAATCCCCAAGCCAAGCCACTATCACTGGTACAAAATGTGCTCTGCTGGTCTGCAAGAGAAAACATCAGGAACTAATACTGGGTAGGGAAATTCAATCCTGTCTGCTGCATCACCTCTCTATGATCATAGAATCAGAATGACTTAGGTTGAACCTTTAAAGGTCTCCTAGTCCAACCCCTCTGCAGCCAGCAGGGACATCCTCAACTACAGCAGATTGCTCAGAGCCCTGCCCAACTTGACCAGGAATGGTTCCAGGCATGGGGTATTTACCACCTCTTTGGGCAACTTGGGGCAGTGCCTTACCACCTTTAACACAAACCATTTCTTCTTGATAACTATTCTGAACCAACATCACACACACCAGCAGCCACGGCACTCACTTTTGAGTCTGTCATGGTGAAATCCTCACATGATCCTTCACTTTGATGTTTAGCATTTGTGATATTAAGGATAAGCCCTTATTTAGAAGAGCTCCCTCCCTTCCCACTCACACAGTCACAGCAAGCTGCCAAGATGGCTCACTGGCAGGGATGCCCATACAGCTCAGCGCCTTCACCACTGACAGTCACAGAGACGTGGAACTGGTGGGGTTGGAAAAGACCTCCAAGAACACTGAGTCCAACCATCAGCCAAAGATCATGGTCTTCAGTCCATCTCATGTGAAAGGGATCACAGAATCACCCAATCACTGAGTCATAAGGGCTAGAAAAGACCTTTAAGATCATCAACTCCAACCATCAACCCAACACCACCACAGCCAATAAACCATGTCCTGCAGTGCCACATCCACAGTGTTTTAGAACACCTCCAGGGATGGGGACTCCATCACCTCCCTGGGCACCCTGTGCCAATCCCTGACCACTCTTGCAGCAAAGAAATTTTTCCTCATCTCCAACCTAACCCTCCCCAGCACAATTTCAGGCCATTTCTTCTCATTGCATCACTTGATAGTATGGAGAAGACATCAACTCCCACCTCATTCCAGCCTCCTCTCAGGGAATTGTAGAGAGCAATGAGGTCTCCCCTCAGCCTCCTGTTCTCCAAACTAAGCAATCCCAGTTCCCTCTCCTCCTCAGCCCCGTTCTCCAGACCCTTCCCCAGCTTTGTTGCCCTTTCCTGGACACATTCCAGCACCTCAGATGTCCTTGGAGTGAGGGGAACTCCCCAGACCTAGTAAAAGACACCTGTAGGAGGCAGATTGCCACTTCCTGTCAGCATTACAGCCCCTGAAGGAAGACTTCTGCTGACCACTCAATGCCACAAAACACAGCCTCATGTGAAAAGAAGCACAACGCCTCTGTCAACCCAGAAACTACTCAGCCAGCACTAGAGAAGGCATCACAAAACTGCCCTGAGACTTTGCTTGAGTGACTCTCACAACAGCAAAGAGAAACATTAAGGTCAAGAACACAGTCCTCCATTTCTACTCTCAGACTGCCAATTCAGGCACTTCTTGGGAGTTCAGAGCTAGCTAAGCAGCACATAAACACAGTCTCCTGTGTTTGAAAGTGCCACTTTCTGCCCTGACCTCAGCAGGCTCCTGTTTGTCCTGGATATCTTTTCTTTGCCACTCACTGAGAAGGCACAGCCTGGCTCAGATGGTTTTCATGCGAAGAGCTGGAAAAGCAGAGTGCAGTAAAAATTCAGCTGCAATCAGCTTTCCAAATCACTCATTTCATACAGCCTCAGGTTTTCTCACTTAGCTGAGGAGATCACAGTTTGGCAGTGCTTTTAGCATCCCACCCACTTCACTCCTTACAGTGGGGGCTGACTCCACACTGCTTCACTGCTCTGTGTTGCTGGAGCAATGGTTTTGATCATGGATGACAAAGAATTGCTTAGCTCTAGCCATCAAGGACTGGCCTCAGCCCCATGTGTCTCAGTTTATTGGCTTCACATCTGAGATCTTTTGGTTTAACCTTACTGGACAGGTTTCCAAACAGGCTACCTACCACTGACTTGGTGCAGCAGCTCTGATGGAGCAGGTCCAGAGGTGGGCTATGGAAATAATCAGGGGACTGGAACACCTCTCCTAACAAGGACAGGCTGAGGGAGCTGGGGGTTTTCAGCCTGGAGGAGAGAAGACTCCAGGGACACCCAAGAGCAACCTATCAGTGCCTGAAGTGGGCTCCCAGAAGGCTGCAGAGAGACTGTTTGCAAAGGCCTGCAGGGACAGGATGAAAGCAGTGGCTTCAAACTAGAGCAGTGCAGATTGAGATTGGATGTTAGGAATAAGTTCTGCACCAGGAGGGTGCTGGAACACTGCAACAGGTTGCCCAGGGAGGTGGTTGAAGCCCCATCCCTGGAGATATTCAAGGTGAGGCTGGACAGGGCTGTGGGCAACCTGCTCTAGCGGAGGATGTCCCTGCTGAGTGCAGGGGGTTGAACTGGACGAGCTTTGGAGACTGCTTCCAACCCAGACCATTCTGTGCTTGTGTAATGCTCCTTTCTGCACATACCACCTCTATAAATGCACAACTACCTATGTGTTTGCTTCTTTCTTAAAACTACTTTATAAACCATCTCTACCTTCTAATGCTGTGTGCACAAAACACAAAATTCCATCATGGATGTGGTCTGAAGGGAGACCTCTTCACCTCCTACTTCAAAGGAGATTGGAGCTAGGTCAGGATTGGTCTCTTCTCACAAGCAACAAGTGACAGGACAAGAAGAAACAGCCTCAAGTTGTGCCAAGGGAGGTTCAGGTTGAATACAAGGAGAATTTCTTCTCAGAAAGGGTTCTCAGGCACTGGAACAGCCTGCCCAGAGAGGTGGTGGAGTCACCATCCCTGGAGGCACTTGAATGAAGCAGAGATGTGGTGCTGAGGCACCTGTTTCAGTGGTGGTATCTTAGCAGCAGTGGTGGGATTGTGAGCTCTGGGTGAACAGTTGGACTTGACCTCCAACACCTCTTCTAACCTCAACAGTTCTACGCTTCTGTGCATTTAATCCCTTCAACAGCAAAGCAAAAACCAGAAGAGACTTCCACAAACAGCAAGGTGTGATTGCTGAAACACTTTGCTGCTTCTCTGACACCTTCTCTTCCTACTACACTACCTTCAAGCCCTTGAAGCTGCCATGATTTCAGTTTCATGAAAGCCTCAATCCAACCAAGCATTTTTGGGTTGTGGAAGGTAACAAAATGAGAAGGGGAACAAAAAAACAGGAAGAAAAGAAAAGGCAGTGAAGTAGTTCAGTGGCATGTGTGGCAACCACTTCAGAGCCATAAATCCTCCCCAAGTACCTCAGAGAATGATGATCAGTCAAGACTTTAATCATTGGCAAAAGCTAGCTGAGAGAACAAGGAGGGTCCTGAGGGGGTAATGGCTGTAAAATGAAAGTGTCCACTGAGCACATTTTTTTCATTACAGACAATTGAGTCATTCCTCAACCTTGTTTATCTTGAGCTTTTCTGTTGGAGCAGAGGGAGAGTAAGGGTTATTGCAGCCATCTTCAACCAGCAGAGGAGAAAGAAACCAGAGCCAGAAGAGCCTCAGTACAGACCCTGCTGCGCTTCCCAGAGCTGGTGAGGTGTCCTTTGCCCGGGGCAGGCTCCCAGGCTGAGTTCCAGCCCTTGCTCCCTTTGAACATCCAGCACCTGGCTGGAACCCAAGCTCTGCACTTAACCCAGGACACACAGCACACTTTGGATGTCCTAGCATAAATCACCAAGTACTGAGAGGCTTAATCCCATTATTCACATCATCCCAAACAATCCAAATGTCCCCTGAGCCTTGTTCCCATCCTTTGTGCTGCCTTTTGGCTTAAGGGGAACCCATGCCACAAGACAAGGTGAGATGTGTCCAGTTCTGGGTCCTTCAGTTCAAGAAGGACCTTGGAGAACTACTTGAGAAAGTCCAGTGCAGAGCCACAAAGATGCTGCAGGTAGTGGAAGATCTTCCTTAGGAGAAGAGCCTAAGGGACAGCTGGGGCTGCGCTGCTGGGAGAGGAGGAGCCTGAGCAGGGACCTCAGACATGGTGAGAAAGATGTGCAGGGTGAGTGGGCAGAGGCTGGAGCCAGGCTCTGCTGGGTGATGCCCAATGACAGCACAAGGGACAGTGGTGGGAGCTGAGGCATAGCAAGTTCCATGGAAACAAGAGGAAGAATTGTTTCCCTGTGAGGGTGACAGAACCCTGGAAGAGGCTGCTCAGAGAGGCTGTTGAGTCTCCTTCTTTGGAGCTATGCAAGACCTGCAAGCTCCTGTGTTCCTGTGTGACCTGCTGTAGGTGTTCCTGCTCTGGCAGGGGTTTGGGCTGGATGAGCTCTGGAGGTCCCTTCCAGCTTTCTGTGATTCTGAGACGTGACAGACATGCAAAGATCTGACAGGTGGATTGCTTCTCTCCCAGCTTCTCAAACTGTTATTTTTTTTTCACTTACAGGAGTGTGTGGAGAAAACAGGACTGTTAGAAATATTATCTGGAGATTCCCATTTCACTGGGGCCTGTAATGACCATTTTGTTTGACATCACTGAATGCCACTGAGCTTCCTCTTTCTTTTCTCTGCCACTTGTTGCATGATAAAGTCCTTCCTATTTTCTTCTCTAACATTTGTGAATCCCAAGGGCTGCCATGACAGCCTCTGGGCCTTTAGCAGAATGATCAGAACCACCAATGTGAGTGCATGATTTCATTGAACTGTGGTGAATGCTACTTTGCATTTATGGTTTGAATTAATGTCTACAAAATCAATTCAGAGAATCCCAGCATGGTAGTGGTTGGAAGAGACCTCTTGGAAACATCCAGCCCAACCCTCATGCTAAAACAGGGGCACCCACAGCAACTTGCCTAGGATCACACTGGCCAGGTGGGTTTGGAAGACTGAAGACTCTACAACCTCTCTGGGCAGCCTGCTCCAGGACCCTCACACAGAGGAAGTTTCTGCTCATGTTCAGGTGGAACCTCCTGGGTTCCAGCTTGTGCTCACTGCTCCTTGTGCTGTCACTGGGCACCACTGACAAGAGTCTGGCTCCCGCCTCTTGTGTCCCACCCTTTAGCTCTTGCTGAGCATTGCTTGGATCCCCTCTGGGGCTGCTCTTCTCCAGGCTAAACAGCTCCAGGTCTCTCAGACTTTGCTCCACAAGGCAAGGTTCCAGTCCCCTCAGCATCTTCATATCCTTCACTGGACTCTCTCCAATAGAATCATAGAATCATAGAATCAAGCAGATTGGAAGAGACCTCCAAGCTCATCCAGTCCAACCTAGCACCCAGCCCTAGCCAGTCAACCAGACCATGGCACTAAGTGCCTCAGCCAGGCTTTTCTTGAAGACCCCCAGGGACGGTGCCTCCACCACCTCCCTGGGCAGCCCATTCCAATGCCAATCACCCTCTCTGTGAAGAACTAATATCCAGCCTATACCTACCCTGGCACAACTTGAGACTGTGTCCCCTTGTTCTATTGCTGATAGGTGGAAAAAATGAAACATTTCTATTACTACTGAATCATAGAATAGAATCACAGAGTGCAGTGAGTTGGGAAGGACCTTCAGGGGTCAGGCAGTTCAATCCCCCCGCATTAAGCAGGGAATCCCCAATTGCATTAGGTTGCTCACAGCCCCATCAAGTCTGAACTTGAATGTCTCCAAGGATGGCACCTCCCTAGGCAATCTGTTCGTGTTCCACCATCCTCAGAGCAAAGAACTTCCTCTTTATATCTAACCTGAATTTACTCTTCTCTGGTTTAAAACCATTGCTCCTTGTCCTATCACTGCAAGCCCTTTTAAACAGTTCCTCTTCAGCCTTCCTGTAGGCCCCTTTCAGGTTCTGGAAGGCCACTCTAAGGTCTCACCAGAGCCTTCTCTTCCCCAGGCTGAACAGTCACATCTCTCTGAGCTTGTCCTCATAGGAGAGGTGTTCCAGCTCTTTGACAATTTTTGTGGCCCTCCCCTGGATCTGCTCAACCAGGTCCATGTCCCACGTGTTGGGGTTCCCAGAGCTGGACACAGTACTCCAGGTGAGGTCTGAGCAGCAGAATGTCCTCTCTGGATCTGCTGACCACACTAATGAACTAGAAAGTCAGTTGGAAAACAACAGCAGAGTGCTTCAACTACAACATTTGATTTCCATTTCTTCTCCTTCACCTCTAACTCTCTTCTTTAATTAAACTATGGGCTACAAGAACATGCATTTTTGAAACCATGAAGTAGCTAAACCAGGATGTTTGCAGAAGAAATCATTTTGGTATTGTTTTTTTTTTCCCCATGTAAATAAATAGTGATTGAAAAACTCCTCATGAGAGCTGATTAGAATGCTATGTCTTCTACACAAACATTGACATCATGGGTGTCAATGTGTGACAGCACACCTGGAATACTGCCTCCAGTTTTGGGCTCCCCAGCTCAAGAGTCAGAGACCTGCTGGAGAGAGTCCAGCAGAGAGCCATGAGGATGACTGAGGAGCTTGAGCATCTCCCCTGTGCAGAGAGACTGAGAGCCCTGGGGCTGGTTAGTCTGGAGAAGAGAAGGCTGAGAGGGGATCTGAGCAATGTCTATTAATAGCTGAGGGCTGGGGGTCAAGTGGAGGGGGCCAAGCTCTTTTGGGTGCTGCACAGCAATAAGCCAAGAAGCAATGGATACAAACTGGAACAGAGAAGGTTTCAGCTCAGCAGCTCAGCATGAGGAGAAACTTCTTTAGAGTGAGGGTGCCAGAGCCCTGGAGCAGGCTGCCCAGAGAGGTTGTGGAGTCTCCTTCTCTGGAGACTTTCCAAACCCACCTGGATGTGTTCCTGTGCAGACTACCCTGGGTGATGCTGCTTTGGCAGCAGAGCTGGACTGGATTCTCTCAGGAGGTCCCTTCCAACCTCTACCAGTCTGTGATTCTGTGATTGTTTGGAATAACAGGAATTGTTCATTATTGCTAGAAGTTGGGGTTGGAGGAATGAAGGGGATATGTTCCTCATTCTCTGCTGAAGTCTGCCTGGTTTAGGGCAGAAGACTGAATGTCCTTCCTGTTCCTCTGCCAACTTACAGAATCGTAGAATCAGAGAATTTAAGCAGGTTGGAAAAGACCTCTGAGATGCTCGAATCCAACCTACTACCCAACACCTTCTAATCAACTAAACCATGGCACCAAGTGCCTCACCCCACCTCCTCTTAAGCATCTCCAGAGTGAGCAGAGCCATGAGCACATACTTGCAGAACATCATTCCCTTCTCTGTGCAGGCTAGGGAAGCCTTGTGCATCCCTGTCTGTTGCAGAACCATGCAGCAAAACGTCTCTGCAAACTAGACTGTGGTGGAAAAGAATCCAAATCCATACCTCCCTCTCTAGCCATTAGTTACACAAAGAGCAGTTCAAGGGAAACATTCAAGACAAACACTATCTTACCATCCCCACTGTCACTCCTGCTCAGTGCTGTGACTTCTCAGCTCAGGCTCTGCTCACTGAGGAACTTTCTGAAGCTCAGGGCAGTTTGCACAGCCAGGAGCTGCTCCTAGCAGGGAGAAGCTGATGGGGAGAGTTCCTGCCAAGGGCTGGGCTGCACAAAGGCTCTACCTTAGACTTGCTCCTCTGCACACCAAGGGCACTGCCACAGCTTGTGCCTCACCTTGGGCATGCTGCCACCTTGCACAAAAGCAGAGGTGGCAGCTGTGGGGAGGAGCAGAGAGGACAGGTGACCCTCAACTGACCACCAAAGGATTGCATCCATGGATGGCAACTTCAGAAGAATGCTGAGGGATCACCAGGGTCAAGCCTCTCTTCACTGGGTGGTATCTGAGGAGGTGTCTGTGTATTTTGCCTTCAACCTCATTCCATACATTCCTAAATCCAACCTCTGAATCCAACTTCTAGTTCTAGTTCTGCTACTGAGTCTAGAACTCCTCAGTGCCTGCCCTAGCATCAGTGGTGCCAGGTGGTGCCATTCCTGCCATCAGGGTCTGGGCTTCACATTGGTTTATGCCTCTTATTCTCTATTTCATTTATTCTTCTTTCCATCCCATCAGTCTCTCTCTCTTCTTCCCTTTGGGAAGGCAGAGGGCTTCACAGAGAGCCTCTATCACCTATGTAGTGGCCAGGCCAGCCTTGACCCTTGACATCTTCTCTCTCACCATAAAGTTGTGCCAGTGAAAGCTGCAGAAAGACTGCTGAAGAGCAAGTTAGTGCTCAATACCACCGGATAAAGTTGCCTACCTCTCAGAATGATGTTTTACAAGGAACATAATAATCTGGCTGGTATTTACAACACTTCCCAAGCTCAAAGAACATGAAAGAAGAGAAAAAAATATGCTAGAGAAATGTAATCATTAAGCCTTTGGATGTCATCCTGGTTCATAATCTCAGCCAGATTAAACAGCAGATAGGATCACACTAGATAGAGGTGCACAGAACGATCGTGGCCTGCACTTCACTCCTGGCATGCATTCTCCTCAGGCTCTCCTCAAGACTGACAGCTATGGAAGTAAAAATGTACCACCCCCCACCAAAGACACAACCAGAGAGATGCTACATTGTGCACTAGGTTGCACATGCCCAGTGAGGCAAGGAAACCAAGCTAAAGGAAAAGAGAGATACAGAGTCACAGAACTGCTGTGCTTGGGAGAGGCCTCCAGGATCATCCAGTCCAACCATAAACCAAACACCACCAGGGACACTAAAGGATGTCCCACAGTGCCATGGCCACACCTTTCCTGAACACCTCCAGAGATGGGGACTCCATCACCAACCTGGGCAGCCTGTGCCAATCTTTGACCACTCTTGCAGCAAAGACATTTTTCCTCATCTACAATCTAATCCTCCTGTGATGGGTTGGGTGTTACCTGCCCCCCCACTCTGATGAAATCACCCAGACTAGACTTGGCCAGCTGGCAATTAAGGAATGAAGCTTTATAGTTACAGCTTAGCACAATATACAAGCAGGTATTTACAGCCATATACATAAATACACAAGTTAACAGCAACACAGAAGTACAGCAGCCCTCCCAGAAACCAGAGCCCCCAGGAGGGGCTCCCAACCAACCTTCCGCCTCCCTTCCTTACCCCAGAGTTTGCCTTACGTTCAGGGTGAGTTTGGAGGATGGGTCAGGGGGGTTAGAAAGCAGAAGGATTAGTCACACAGACAGCAGGTTAGGCAGAAAAGTGCAGGCACCAGCTGCAACAGAGAGCCACACACTGGGTTATCTATTCTTATGTTCTTGTTTTTATACACCTCAGCAAGCCTATGAGTGCAGTAGACATCAGCACTGCTTCCTTTTCACAGGCTACAATCTAATTCTTCTCACCAAAATATTCCAGCTAGCCTCAAACTAGCACAACTCCCCTGGCACAATTTCAGGCCCTTTCCTCTTGGCCCATCACTTGGTACTAGGGAGAAGAGTCCAACCCCCACCTCACAGCAACCTCCTTGCAGGGAGTTGTAGAGAGCAGGGAGGTCTCCCCTCAGCCTCCTCTGCTCTGGATTAGACAACCTCACTTCCCCTCTCTTCTCTAGACCCTTTTGAAGACTTGATCAAAGCAAACCCACTTGGCAACTTGGCCAAAACAACCCCAAGCAGCACTACAGGCTGGGGACAGAGTGGCTGGAAAGCAGCCAAGAGGAGAGGGACCTGGGGGTACTGGTAGAGAGTAGCTGAAGATGAGGCAGCAGTGTGCCCAGGTGGCCAAGAGAGCCAATGGCATCCTGGCCTGCATCAGGAGCAGTGTGGCCAGCAGGACAAGGGAGGTTATTCTGCCCCTGTACTCAGCACTGCTCAGGCCACACCTTGAGTAATGTGTCCATTTCTGGGCTCCTCAATTCAAGAGAGATGTTGAGGTGCTGGAAGGTGTCCAGAGAAAGGCAGCAAGACTGGTGAGGGGCCTGGAACACAAACCCTATGAGGAGAGGCTGAGGGAGCTGGGGGTGTGCAGCCTGCAGAAGAGGAGGCTCAGGGCAGACCTCATTGCTGTCGACAACTGCCTGAAGGGAGGCTGTAGCCAGGTGGGGTTGGTCTCTTCTGCCAGGCAACCAGCAACAGAACAAGGGGACACAGTCTCAAGTTGTGCCTGGGGAGGTCTAGGCTGGATGTTAGGAGGAAGTTGTTGGCAGAGAGAGTGATTGGCACTGGAATGGGCTGCCCAGGGAGGTGGTGGAGGCACCATCCCTGGAGGTGTTGAAGCAAAGCCTGGCTGAGGCACTTAGTGCCATGGTCTGGTTGACTGAACAGGGCTGGGTGCTAGGTTGGACTGGATGAGCTTGGAGGTCTCTTCCAACCTGGTTGATTCAATGACTCTTGCTGTGGGGGCAAAGATAGGGGAGTGGGAGGGAGTTTGTAGGGAGTTTGGTGTTTCGGGGGAGGTTGTTAATGTCGGTTTTAATTCCACTCCTGCTGCTGGCAAAGATGACAGCCTGAAAACATCTGCCTGGAACTGGCTTGCACATTTACATTCCACAGCAAGTGCTCTGTCATTACTGCACTGCATGGCAGCATAATGGTTTCACTACACAGCGCCAGGGGCAGAAGATGCTCCTGAGAATCACTTAGGAATCAACATGGAAGAAGATAATCTGATTTTTTCATTATGTGTTTAAAAACCCCCAAACAACTCTTACTGCTTACCAAGATCCAACTTCAGAATGATTATTATTATTTATTATTATTATTCAATAAGAGAAGCTACAACTTGCAGGGTTTTTTTTTCCCCTTGCCATACTTCCCCTAGTAGCATCCTGATGGGGGAACATCTGGTAATGGATCAGCTGCCTGCTTCAAAAAATACAACACATTGGTGCCTTCAGAAGGCATTAAAGCTAAAGGGGAAGTATAAAAAACCAAAGAAATAAAATACAAGTCAGAGCTCATAGCCATTATCTACAGTTGGGGCACATAATAACTCCTCAGGTCTCAAAGTGAAGCTGCTTTTGGCTACAACGAGGAGACTGAGTGAAATAAATTCCAACACAATGATTACAGCAGAGTGAACGGAGCCAGGACACATGTGAAGGAGAAAAGAAAGCACCTGGAAGAAGAAAAGGAGCCTTTTGGAAGGGAATTTGCTTTTACAACAGCAAACATTTAGGCCATGTGAAGAACAGCTTTAAAATTTGGTTGTGTTAAATCATAGACTGGGTTAGGCTGGAAAAGACCTTGAAGGTTATCAGGTCCACAGCAGGAGTCTGATGCTAAACCATGTGCCCCACAGCACCACACCTGCATGGCTTTCCAATCCCTCCAGGACTGGGCATTCCACCATTACCACAGGCAACCTGGTCCAGGGCTTGACAAATATTTATGGCCTCAAGCTGAGGCTGGGGAGGTTTAGATTGGACATTAGGAAAAAAGATTTTCATGGAAACAGTGCTCAGGGACTGGAATGAGCTGCCCAGGGAGGAGGTGAAGTCACCCACCCTGGCTGTGTTTAAGGGTCGTTTGGATGTGGTGCTTAGGGCTGTGGTTTAGGGTGAACCTTGCAGGGTAGGTTTCTGGGTTGGACTCAGTGACCCTGAGGGGCTCTTCCAACCTGGAAGATTCTGTGATTTCAGGGACAAAATCATCTCCAACCTAAACCTCCCCTAATGCAACTTGAAGCCATTCCCTCTCATCCTTGCTGCATGAGAGAGAAGCCCAACCTCCACTTCATTGCAAGCTCCTTTCAGGGAGCTGTAGAGAGCAATGAGGTTTCCTCTGAGCCTCCTTTTCTCTAGGCTGAACAATCCCAGTTCCCTCAGCCCCTCCTCACAAGACTTGTTCCCCACACCCTGCCCCAGCTTCGCTGCCCTTCTCTGGACACAACCCAGCACCTTGACATCCTTCTAGTAGAGAAGGGCCTAAAACTGAAACAAACAGTCAAGCTGTGGCCTCATCAGTGCTGAGGACAGGAGGACAATCCCTGCCCTGCTCCTGCTGGGGCTGGTGGCCTTCATGGCCACCTGGGCACACCCTGCTTCATGACACCAAGCTAGGAGCAGCTGTGGAGCTGTTGGAGGGTAGGAGAGCCCTGCAGAGGGACCTGGCCAGGCTGGATGGGTGGGCAGAGGCCAATGGGATGAGATTTAACAAGGCCAAGTGCAGGGTTCTGCACTTTGGCCACAACAACCCCAAGCAGTGCTATAGGCTGGGGACAGAGTGGCTGAGAGCAGTCAGGAGGAAAGGGACCTGGGGGTACTGATAGAGAGTAGCTGAAGATGAGGCAGCAGTGTGCCCAGGTGGCCAAGAGAGCCAGTGGCATCCTGGCCTGCATCAGGAGCAGTGTGGCCAGCAGGACAAGGGAGGTTATTCTGCCCCTGTGCTCAGCACTGCTCAGGCCACACCTTGAGTGCTGTGTCCAGTTCTGGGCTCCTCAATTCAAGAGAGATGTTGAGGTGCTGGAAGGTGTCCAGAGAAGGGCAACTAAGCTGGTGAGGGGCCTGGAGCACAAATCCTATGAGGAGAGGCTGAGGGAGCTGGGCCAGTTTAGCCTGGAGAAGAGGAGGCTCAGGGGTGATCTTATTACTGTCTACAACTACCTGAAGGGGCATTGTAGCCAGGTGGGGGTTGGGCTCTTCTCCCAGGCAACCAGCAATAGAACAAGGGGACACAGTCTCAAGTTGTGCCAGGGGAGGTCTAGGCTGGATGTTAGGAAGAAGTTCTTCACAGAGAGAGTGATTGGCATTGGAATGGGCTGCCCAGGGAGGTGGTGGAGTCACCGTCCCTGGAGGTGTTGAAGCAAAGCCTGGCTGAGGCACTTAGTGCCATGGTCTGGTTGACTGGCTAGGGCTGGGTGCTAGGTTGGACTGGATGAGCTTGGAGGTCTCTTCCAACCTGCTTGATTCTATGATTCTATGATTCACCCCCAGATCCTTTTCCACTCTGCCCCAAGCCTGAAGCATTCCTGGGGTGGTTGAGACCGAAGTGCAGCACCCAGCATTTGGCCCTGTTGAACCTCATCTCACTGGCCTCAGACTAGGTGACTTCTGCTCCTGAAAAGCAGAGTGGTGAGGAAGGAGGACAACGTGGAATGCACTGCTACAGAATTATTCTTCACCTCTGAGCATGCCACAGGTCTTACAAAAGAAAGAACACCTGTGGCAACTCAGAAAGGATATTGATGCCACAGGGGCAACATGACTTTATGTTTAGGCAGGTCCAACAGTTATTAGTCATTAAGATGCCAAGAAATGTACTCTCTAAAATCCCAAATTCTAAATGAGGGCTCAAGTAGGGCAGAGTGCAGGACAGAAACATCCAGGTTTGGGTGCACTACTTCTGCAGCTCCCCCCAGCCTCAGGGCTCCCATGAACCCTTCTGGAGAGAAAATTTTGGGGCAGACTGAGCCTTGCTGTTTTGGCCCACAGATGCATTTGCATTCTTTCTTGACATAACTTTCTTGGTTCTTCTGGAGAGAGCCTGGCAGTGCTGGGTGACAGCAGCTGCTGGGCATGAGCCAGCAGTGTGCCCAGCTGGCATGGAAGGCCAAGGGCATCCTGGCTGTATGAGGAGCAGTGTGGGCAGCAGCAGCAGCAGGGCTGTCATTGTGCCCCGTGCTGGCACTGGGGAGGCCTCACCTCCAGCACTGTGTGCAGCTCTGGGCCCTCACTGCAGGAGAGAGCTTGAGGGGCTGGAGCAGGGCCAGAGGAGAGCAACGAGGCTGGGGAAGGGACTGGAGGGGAAGGCTGCTGAAGAGAGGCTGAGGAAGCTGGGGGGGTTCAGCCTGGAGAAGAGGAGACTCAGGGGGGACCTTAGCACTCTCTACAGCTACCTGAAAGGAAGTTGCAGTCAGGTGGGGGTCAGGCTCTGCTCCCAGGCAGCTTGTGCCAAGAGGAGAGGGCATGGCCTGAAGCTGTGCCAGGGGAGGGTTAGGTTGGATGTTAGGAAGCAGTTCCTGCTGGAAAGGGGAATTAGAGACTGGAATGGGCTGCCCAGGGAGGTGGTGGGGTCAGCAGCCCCGGAGGTGTTTAAGGACAGCTTGGCTGTGGCACTCAGTGCCATGGTCTGGTCGCTGTGGTGCTGTTAGGTCACAGGCTGGACTGGGTGACCTCAGAGGTCTGCTCCAGCCTCAATGATTCCGTGACTGTCACTTCAACAAAAGGTTCCCTGGTTTCTGTAATGCAGCACAACTGTTCTGACCTCTTTGAGCTAATCTGCCAGCTCTGAGCTGATCTGGAGTCACTGTCCTCCTCCAGCAGACACACTGCTGCTTGCACCAGAGAAAAAGGAGAAATTCCTCCTCCTTTAGCCTTCCTCAGGCATGCTCCAATTTTACTTTCAACTGCCTGCCCATCCAATCTTTTTGAAAACCCAAGATGTGAACACTCTGTGCAGCTGCAAACTGCCTAGTAATGATATCAACCTCTTCTGCAGTGGATCATGGAGTTTGTTATAAGGTTTAGATCAAATTCACTCCAATCTTCAAAATGACCACAAGATTCTCTGTCTTCCTGAGATCCAACCACAGGACGTTTTCCATACCTGGAAGGAGGTTGCAGCAAGGTGGGGGGTGGTTGGTTCTGCCAAGTAGCAATGAGGGGAAACAGAGCCACAGAACCATGGGGGTTTGAAGGGACCTCTGGGGATTATAGAGTCCAACCATCCAGCCAAAGCAAGATCACCTAGGGCAGGTCAAACAAGAATGTGCCCAGATGGGTCACGCTGGCCCTGCTGCCCACACTGCTCTTGCTGCAGCCCAGCACAGGGTTGCTGTTTGGGCTGCACTCACACTGCAGGCTCCTGTTGAGCTTTTCATTAACCCAGACCCCCAGGTCTTGTTCCTCAGGGCTGCTCTCAGCCATGCGCCACCCAGCCTGGAGCTGTGCTTGGGATTGTGCTGACCCAGGTGCAGGACCTTACACTTGGTTCTATAATTTTCTGTTCACTATTTTTTAAGCTGGAAAATCCTCAGGGAATGACATTCTAGCTGCTTGTTGGTTTCTCCTAACAAACTGGAAGAGCAAGGAGAATGCTGTGTACAAACCCAGCTTCAAACCTTGGAAACAAAAAGGTGGTCTCCAGAGGTCCCTTCCAACCCCACCATGCTGGGAGTTTGGGATTGGAGATGGATGATCCTTGAGGTCCCAGCCCTGACCATTCTGTGACTCTTATGATAAAGGGTTGTCAAGCCCTGGAACAGAATGATCTGGGCAGTGGTAGAGTCCCCATGCCTGGAAGGCTTTAAAAGCCATGGAATGTGGTGCTGAGCAACATGGTTTAGTGGTGACCTGGCAGTGCTGGGTTAATGCTTGGACTTGATGGTCTAAAGGTCTTTTCCCCAGCCTAAATCACAGTATCACAGTATCATCAGGGTTGGAAGAGACCTCACAGATCATCAAGTCCAACCCTTTAGCACAGAGCTCAAGGCCAGACCATGGCACCAAGTGCCACGTCCAGTCCTGCCTTGAACAGCTCCAGGGACGGCGACTCCACCACCTCCCCGGGCAGCCCATTCCAGTGTCCAATGACTCTCTCAGGGAAGAACTTTCTCCTAACTCTATAATGCTGCATTCAATGATATTATTACATCATTTCTTAGCCTGCTGCTACAAAAAGAAAGAAAAAACAACTTTAAAAACCCCACTTCATTTGAAGAGCTGTCAAGGAAAATGTAAAATAAAGATGAGAAGCAAAATCATTCACTTTTAGAGAGGGCTCTGCCATTAAGGACATGCTTTGCTCTCCTCCTTTCTGCAATCATCACTACCAGCAGATCTCAGGCAGCAGCTCTCATATCATCTACCATTTCCAGCTTGCTCCTGGCCACTGCTCAATGTTAAAGGGCACATACTGGAATTGTCATGGAATTGATTATGGCTGACAAATCGAGTTCATGGCTTGATAAAGCCAAAGATGTCACTCTTGTTCTGCACCAGGGCTGGCTTTGCTTTTTCACCCCTCTCATATCAGGGTAAGAAAGAGCATTAATCACTGAGAAGAGCAAATAATGCCCCCAAATTTCTGGAAGAGATATTAGAATGAGAAATACTGTGCTGAAGATGGAAACACTCAGGCTCTTCTGGCTCTGAAATTTCAGTCCTTTCTAAACAAGCAAGTGTGCTGGGAGGTGTAATCCTCTTAATAATACAGAGAGCATGGACTGAGAGCTCCTGTGAATTCATACCACAGTTTTCAAGGTAAATACATTCCTAACTCCATTAAGAATGTATCACAGAGTGCAACACTGCTGTAACCCTCTCTGCTTAATGCTTCACCTGCTTTCTGAGCTCTGCCTTTCACAGGAGCACAGGAAGTGATGAATACTGATAAAGCTCTAGTTACCTGTGCAGGGACAGGACCAAACACCTTCAAATCACAGGGTTACAGGATGTTAGGGCTTGGAAGGGACCTCTGCAGAGCTGCCAGTCCAACCCCCTTGCCAGAGCAGGAACAGAGAATCCCATGCAGGAGGCACAGGAACACATCCAGACAGGGCACCTCTCCTTTCTGCCACCATTTGGCAAAGATGATGGAGTGTGGTAGAGTGATAATATCAGCCAGTTCTGCCTGCACCCTTGGGTGCATCTCATCAGGGCCCATGGACTTGTTCATGTTTAATTAGTGTAACTGATCCCTAACCCAGTCTGTACTGACCAGTGGGGAGTGTTCCCTCCTCCAGGGTTCCTCTCCCTCATCCAGGGCCTGGAGTACATAGGGAAGATTATCCAGCCCAACCTAGCACCCAGCCCTAACCAATCAACCAGACCATGGCACTAAGTGCCTCAGCCAGGCTTTGCTTCAACACCTCCAGGGATGGGGACTCCACCACCTCCCTGGGCAGCCCATTCCCATGCCAATCACTCTCTCTGCCAACAACTTCCTCCTAACATCCAGCCTAGACCTCCCCTAGCACAGCTTGAGACTGTGTCCCCTTGTTCTATTGCTGGTTGCATGGGAGAAGAGCCCAACCCCACCTGGCTACAGCCTCCCTTCAGGCAGTTGTAGACAGCAATGAGCTCTGCCCTGAGCCTCCTCTTCTGCAGGCTGCACACCCCCAGCTCCCTCAGCCTCTCCTCATAGGGTTTGTGTTCCAGGCCAGTCACCAGCTTTGTTGCCCTTCTCTGGACACCTTCCAGCACCTCAACATCTCTCTTGAATTGAGGGGCCCAGAACTGGACACAGCACTCAAGGTGTGGCCTGAGCAGAGCTGAGCACAGGGGCAGAATAACCTCCCTTGTCCTGCTGGCCACACTGCTCCTGATGCAGGCCAGGATGCCATTGGCTCTCTTGGCCACCTGGGCACACTGCTGCCTCATCTTCAGCTACTATGTACCAGTACCCTCAGGTCCTTTTCTTCCTGGCTGCTCTCCAGCCACTCTGTGCCCAGCCTGTAGTGCTGCCTGCAGTTGTTGTGGCCAAAGTGCAGAACCCTGCACTTGGCCTTGTTAAATCTCATCCCATTGGCCTTAAACATCTCCAGGGATAAGGCTTCCACCACTTCCCTGGGCAACTGGCAGTCCAGTTTACACTCTTAAACTAGCTGGACTGAACTGTCTGGAATGACAATGCTCAGCTGCAATTAAACCGTTCAGCTCCAAAGGAGCCATGTGCTGGGTCTGAGGCACTGCTTGTTTAGACCTGAACTTCACAGCACCTGAAGAACACAGCCTGCTGAGGAATTCAGGAGGGATTCTTTTCTCCTTTCCTCATTCCTCAGGGGGCAAGGAGCCTTTCAGCTCTCAGTGTTCATCCCCCTTGGCAGGAACCCTCCCCAGAGACATCTGTGCTTGACACAAGGTATCTCTGATCCCTGAGTTCAAACCTGCCACCTTTTCATTCAGCCTTAATTATCAAACTGTCAGTGTGCTCTGCCCCTTTCCCCAAGCCCTCATGCTGTGACTGCAGAGAACACTGGCATCTCCTTCTCACCTGCTTCCTAGGCAGTGGTGGAATTACAGACTCATAGAACCATAGGATAGCAGGAATCACAGAACGGGAGGGGAGAGTGATTTCCCATTGGAATGGGCTGCCCAGGGAGGTGGTGGAGGCACTGTCCCTGGGGGTCTTCAAGAGAAGACTGGATGAGGCACTTAGTGCCATGGTCTAGTTGACTGGCTAGGGCTGGGTGCTAGGTTGGACTGGATGATCTTGGAGGTCTCTTCCAACCTGGTTGATTCTATGATTCTGTGACCTCCAGAGATCATTGAGTCCAATCTCCCTGCCACAGCAGGGTCACACAGGAAGGCATTCAGACAGGTCCTGAAGGTCTCCAAAGAAGGAGACTCCACAACCTCTCTGGACAGCCTGCTCCAGGGCTCCAGAAACATCACACTAATATTTTTTTCCTCATAATGAGCTGGAAGTTCCTGGGTTCCAGGTCATATCCATTGCCCCTTGTCCCATCACAGGACATCACTGAAAAGAGCCTGGCCACTGCTTCTTGACTCCCACCCTGAAGATATCTGTAAACATCAATAAGATCTCCCCTCAGCCTCCTCCTCTCCAGACTGAACAGTCTCAGGGCTCTCAGCCTTTCCTCACCAGACACACGTTCCAGACCCTTCATCATCCTTACAGCCTCTGTTGGACACTCTCCTGTCCCTCTTGAACTGGGAATCCCACACCTGGACACAAGATTTATCCCTTTTAACAGCTTACAAACTCTGCCTCCATACTACCTTTACTATCATCTAATTTCCCTGCTCACTTTGCTTGCTTTAGCATTTCACACAGCACTAATTATGTTATTAACACTCCTGGTGACTATAAAATCTGTCTTTTGGAATAGCTCTTCAATAACAAGGCCAGAATAAAAAAAAAACCCAGCTAAATGCCTTTTTTCCCCCTTCTTTTTAATGAGCTTCAAAGTTCCTGAGGATGTTTAGAGATTTTTAAAGCACTTGCTCTAATTCGAGAGGAAATTCTGACAAACACAGCAGGCAGTTGGTGTATTGCAAACACCTTCCTGCCTGTCCCCTGTGTGCACTGAAATCCTGTCCCTGTCCTTCAGCATGTGCAAAATGTATATGCAGCTGCACAATTCCCTTTCTCTTGCACTGCAGTAGTTCAGAGAATCTACTTCATAAAAATAGGCACTTAAGCCTGCTGCCCCTCCCTGCAGCAGCTCCCAGGAGGCATCAGGAGATAACATAGAATCGTAAAATAGGTTGGGTTGAAAGGAACCTTAAAGATCATCCAGTGCCAACCCTACTGCCAAGGGCAAGGACACCTCCCACCAGCCCAGGTTGCTCAAGGCTCCATCCAACCTGGCCTCGGACACCTCCAGAGAGGGAACATCCACAACCTCCCTGGGCAAGCTATGCCAGGGTCTCACCACTCTCACTGCAAAGAATTTCTTCCTGATCTCCTGTCTGTATCTCCTCTTTTCCAGCTCAAAGCCATTCACCCCTCTATGCCCTCCTACTATCACCACCAGCCCTTCTAAAAAGTTCCTAGTTCCAAACCTCCTGCCATGGACAGGGCACCTTCCACTAGCCCAGGTTGCTCAAGGCCTGGCTTTGAACACCTCCAGGAAGGAGACATCCACAACTTCCCTGGGCAACCTGTGGCAGTCTCTCACCACCCTCACTGGAAAGAATTTCTTCTGAGCCTCCACTCTCAATCTCCTCTCTTCCAGCTCAAAGCCACTGTCTCCAATCCTAGCACTACAAACCCTTGCCAAATGTCCCTCCCCAGCTTTCATGTAGCCCTTCAGGTACTGGAAGGCTGCTCTAAGGTCTCCCTGGAGCCTTCTCTTCTCCAGGCTGAGCAACCCCAGCTCCTTCAGCCTATCCCCACAGGGAAGGTTATCCATCCCTCTGCTTTCATAGCCTTCTCTGGATCCTCTCCAACAATTCCATGTCCTTCTTGTGCTGAGGCCACCAGAAGTGGAAGCAGTGCTCCAGGTGGGATGTCAGCAGAGCAGAGGAGCAAAATCACCTCCCCCATGCTGCTGCTCTGGCTGCTTTTGCTGCAGCTGTTACCCTTTTGGGCTGCAATCGTATAGAGATGCAGATGAAGATGGTAATCAGTAAGAGCAAGTCTGCTTGAAGGCAGGGAGCTATCAGTGTACTCCAGAAGTCAGCAATGGGCCTGGTACTGTTCAGTATCTTCATTCATGATCCAGAGGATGAGACAAATAACCCCACCAAGCCTGCTGGTGACACAAAGCGAGGTGGGGACACCTTCTTCCTTAGAGAACCACAGAATGGCTTGGGTTGGAAGGAGCCCCAAAGCTCATCCAGTTCAAGTCCCCTGCTGTCAGCAGGGACATCCTCCACTAGATCAGATTGCCCAGAGCCCTGTCCAGCCTCACCTTGAATAACTCCATGCATGGGGCCCCAACCACCTCCCTATGCAACTTGTTCCACTGTTCTACAACCCTGAGACTCCACAACCTCTCTGGGGAGCCTGTGCCAGTGCTCTCTGATCCTTACAGTAAAAAAGTCCCTCCTTGTATTGAGCTGGAACCTCTTGTGCTGCAGCTTCCATCCCTTGCTCCTTGTCCTATCCCAGGGAGCAGGGATGGAGTACCTTTGAGTGGGAGACCTAAAGATGTTTAGCCTGGAGAAGAGAAGGTTCCAAGGAGACCTTATAACAGCCTCCCAGAACCTGAAGGGGCTACAGAAATGCTGGGGAGGGACTTTTCAGCAGGGCTTGTAGCAGCAGGACAAGGGGCAGTGGTCTGAAACTACAGCAGGGCAGGTTCAGGTTGGACATTAAGAGAAAGTTCTTTACAATAAGAACAGTAAAATATTGGAACAGTAAAGTATTGAAGACATTCAAGCTCAAACTTGATGGAGCCCTGAGCAACCTGATCTAGCTGGAGAGATCCCTGCTGCCTGCAGGAGGTGTGGACAAGATGCCCTTTGAGGGAGCCTTCCAACCTGATGTATTCTGTGACCCATGCCCTTAACCACAACACTGTGAGAACTTCACACATCCTACGCAAACTGGACTGGGAATGGATCTTAGCAGGCTCCTTTGAAGACACATTTCAACACCAAGAAACTGAGGCACAGCTTTGAAGCACTTCTGGCATCAGAACCACAACTTCATTCACAAGATTTAATAAAAGGTGTTGCTTTGCAGGAGTGCAGTTGGCCATAAAATGAACCTCTGTCTGAAACCCAAAAGGAAAAGTCCTAATTCTAATTACTTATTTGTTTTTAGGGGAACAGAATGACCTCACTGAATGGGAACAACACCAGAAGAAGAGAGGAAAATGAAGTTAATTCCTATTAAAAAAAAAAAAAAAAAGGGAGACCATTTAACACTCATAGTTAGTCCCTCCTCAAACCCAGCTTGTTGTATTGTTCAATATCTTTATTGATGATCTGGATGAGGGGATTGAGTCCAGCATCAGTAAGTTTGCAGATGACACCAAGCTAGGAGCAGGTGTGGAGCTGCTGGAAGGTAGGAGAGCCCTGCAGAGGGACCTGGCCAGGCTGGATGGGTGGGCAGAGGCCAATGGGATGAGATTGAACAAGGCCAAGTGCAGGGTTCTATACTTTGGCCACAACAACCCCAAGCAGCACTACAGGCTGGGGACTGAGTGGCTGAGAGCAGCCAGGAAGAAAAGGACCTGAGGGTACTGGTAGATAGTAGCTGAAGATGAGGCAGCAGTGTGCCCAGGTGGCCAAGAGAGCCAATGGCATCCTGGCCTGCATCAGGAGCAGTGTGGCCAGCAGGACAAGGGAGGTTATTCTGCCCCTGTACTCAGCACTGCTCAGGCCACACCTTGAGTGCTGTGTCCAGTTCTGGGCCCCTCAATTCAAGAGAGATGTTGAGGTGCTGGAAGGTGTCCAGAGAAGGGCAACAAAGCTGGTGAGGGGCCTGGAACACAAACCCTGTGAGGAGAGGCTGAGGGAGCTGGGGGTGTGCAGCCTGCAGAAGAGGAGGCTCAGGGCAGACCTCATTGCTGTCGACAACTGCCTGAAGGGAGGCTGTAGCCAGGTGGGGTTGGTCTCTTCTGCCAGGCAACCAGCAACAGAATAAGGGGACACAGTCTCCAGTTGTGCTAGGGGAGGTCTAGGCTGGATGTTAGGAGGAAGTTGTTGGCAGAGAGAGTGATTGGCATGGGAATGGGCTGCCCAGGGAGGTGGTGGAGGCACCATCCCTGGAGGTGTTGAAGCAAAGCCTGGCTGAGGCACTTAGTGCCATGGTCTGGTTGAGTGGCTAGGGCTGGGTGCTAGGTTGGCCTGGATGATCTTGGAGGTCTCTTCCAACCTGCTTGATTCTATGATTCTATCCTCTCACCTGTCTTGCAAGTGAGAGAAGAAATGGGGAAAACAATGAAGACTTCAGGGTGCATTGCAAAGGCCCTGTCCAATTTATGAGCAAAGATTTGTGGTGTCCACCCAAATTCAGTACAAACTGCCATGGCCTTCATGATGTATTACCTTAATATTTACCTGCTGTTCACAGATCAGATTGTTCTGAAAGCTGAGGCTAAGTATGATGTGATGATCTACACAGTCAACATTGGAATTGTTGCTCTGTACATTGCTTTGTACATTAGCAGCATCAGAGCATTGCTTTGCTTTGTTAAATGCTTCAGGCTCAGTCTTGCCTCCTGGTGTTGAGGCTCAGAAAGGTGTGGAGAGAATGGGAACTTGGCCAAGAAAGGGAGACTAAATGCTGCTGAACACAACAGCTACTGATTAAAACAGCTCAGAGCAGAGGAGCCTGAGGGAGTGACCTCAGTCATGCTCATAAAGATGTGCAGGGCAGTGCTGGGAGGTCTCAGCGAAGTTCTGCTCAGGGATGTCTAATGACAGCACAAGGGGCACTGGGTGCAGGCTAGAGCAGAGGAGGTGCCATGGGAACAGAAGGGAAAACTTCTTCGCTGTGAGGGTAACAGAACCCTGGAACAAGCTGCACACAGAGGCTGTGGAGTTTCCTTCACTGGAGAATTTCAAGACCCACTCACATGTGTTCCTGTGTAACTTTTCATAGGTAGTTATGCCCTGGAGGGGGGCTTGGATTGGCTGAGCTTTGGAGGTCCCTTCCAGCCCCTAGCATCCTGTGACACTATGAACACAACAGCTGCTGACTGAATTGCTTCCATCACTGAACTGACACAAAAATTAACCCAAGAGAGTGATTCACCTCTCCAGCAGGCTGTTACATCCTGAAGTCCAAGGGGGTCCAAGATGAGTCACCATCTCTGGAGGTGAGGAGGAATTTCTCTTCACAGCAAGAGTGACTGGCATTGGAATGGGCTGCCTGGGGAGGTGGTGGAGATACCATCCCCAGAGTGTTTAAGAGGAGGCTGGATGAGGCACGTGGTGCCATGGGTTAGTTAATTAGAAGGTGTTAGGTGATAGACTGGACTTGATGATCTTAGAGGTCTTTCCAACCTGGTTAATTCTGTGACTGTGATTCTGTGTGGTAGAGAGCTCTGCCTTTTCATAGGAGCCACAGACACTCTCCAGCACTTACTGGACAGCAATCACCGCAAGTGCTACCAACTGCAAGAAACACTGAAGCACAACTCTCAACTGCAACCACTAATTGACCACTGGTGGCATATTTAATGGATGCAACCATTATGAAGGCAGCAAAACAATGACTGCTAGCAACAATATCTTTGTAGGTACTATCCATCTGCGGAGCCACACCAATCAAAGTCTTCTCCACTCTCTCTGGAGGGCTGTCCAGGGAAAACAAATTGTAACTACATGATACTAGCAGATGCCAGGCTTCATGAATACATCAATTTCCCTCCCTGAACTGACATTCTGAACAGCCCAGTGGGACTGTGCTCGTTTCACACATCCAACAAGATTTCATATGTGCAACAGGTCCACTCCATTAGAAAGATGATTGCAAGAAAATGCTCAAGGCAGAAGTAGAAGCTTCCCATTGCAATTAAATTTGGTTTAACATTGGCACAGGTTGCCCAGGGAGATTGTGGATGCTCCTTCCCTGGAGGTGTTCAAGGCCAAGTTGGATGAGGCCTTGAGCAACCTGTTCTAGTGGGAGGTGTCCCTGCCTATGGTGGGGGGTTGGAACTGGCTGAGCTTTGAGGTCCCTTCCAACCTAAACTATTCTGTGATTCTATGGATACTGAAACAAAAGGCTTCCAAAAGGAGAGACTTCTAAAGCTCTCAGCATAATTTCCCCTCCAAACAGCCATCTGCAAACCTGCTGAGGGTGCACTCAATTCCTCTGTTGATGTCACTGACAAAGATGTCAAACAGCACTGGTCCCAGCACTGACCCCTGAGGGATGCCACTTGGCACTGGTCTCCAGGTGGACATTGTGCCCTCAATGACCACTCTGTACATGAGACCATCCAGCCAATTCCCTATCCAGTGAGTGGTCCACTCAGCAAGTCCCTGCTTTTCCAGTTTGGGTACCAGGATGTCATGTGGGACAGAGTCAAACGCCTCACTCAGGTCCAGTCATGCAAGATTTAGCATTTATGATGTCAAGACTTTGCTCCAAAGCTTGGCTCTTTCTTTCCAGAATAAAAAAAAGAGTTGCTTGTTTGGTTTTTATTTTTCTACAATGTAATAAAAGGAAGAAAAGCAAAATGCAATTTCCATGTTAGAAATGATGAGGAATTTGCTCTCACTCACTACTATCTTTCCACTGAAAGAGGGGTAGGGCATTGGAACAGGCTGCCCAGGGAGGTGGTGGACAGATTCAGGCAAGCTGGCATTAGTGTAGGGTGACACAGATTTTCCTCCTAGGATGATTTTCCTTTTTGTTTGTTTGAAAGAATCACAGAATGCATCAGCCTGGAAGGGATCCTCGAAGGTCATCTGGTCCAACCTCTCTGCAGTCAGCAGGGATATCTCCAACTAGAGCAGGTTGCTCAGGGCCCCATCAAGTTTGACTTTGAATGTCTCCAGGGATGGGACACCCCCCACACCTCTGAGCAACCCTCATTGTGAAGAACTTCTTACCTTTAGACTCCCATTCGCTCTTGAGAAGGAATTGATGCTGCCTGTGAAGCATCATGGGGCTGTTTCCAAAGGCCAAGGGACAATGGCTTCAAAACAGTGCAGAGCAGGTTGAGATTAGATGTTAGGAACAAGTTCTGCACCATGAGGCTGCTGGAACACTGCAACAGGATGCCCAGGGAGGTGTTTGGGTCCCCATCCCCATCGATATTCAAGGTGAGGCTGGGACAGAGCTCTGGGCAACCTGAACTAGCAGAGGATGTCCCTGCTGACTGCAGAGGGGGGTTGCACTGGATGAACTTTGGAGGTCCCTTCCAATCCAAACCATTCTGTGATTCCATGAATCCATGTGAGTATACCACAACCATGTACTTGGGTAATTACAGGCTGGATGTATCCAGCTTCCATCCCAACCAATGCTCTCCAAAAACCACACAAATATCCACAGCACTTTATAAATTCCTGGAAGAGGCTTTGAAATGCAGTAACTCATGTAAAAAAATAAGGCAGGCAGAGAAATAATCAGGGAGAAAGATCATTTCTGTGAGCACCACCACAATAAACAGAGCATTCAAAGTCAAAAACTAAGAAAAAGACAAACCACTTCAAACAAGTGGACAAAGTTCACCACGAGCCAGCAATGTGCCCATGTGGCCAAGAAGGTCTCTTCACCTGGATGTGGAATTCAAACACTTAGAATGTGGCAAATATTGACCACATGGAATCTCCAGGAGTCTCTCTAGGATCCTGGAGAAACTTCATTTACATCTTCACAACAACTTTCGGTTCCTGAAGTAAAAGATCAAACCTTTCCTTGTAAACCACCAGCTACAGCTACTCCCACATGGAGGAGAGGATCGCCCCAAGCCAGAGCATAAATTATCAGCTGCCAGTTGCAACTTGAAGGAAGTATGAGAGATTCTGAAGAAAAATTACCTCTTGTAGGAGAAATACTTAGGGAAATGAAGTTCACTCTGAAAAGGGACAGCGTGAAGATGGAAAAGAGACTAGTGAGGACTTGGGGATTTGAATGGGAATGGCTTGCAGCTAAAAAAAACAGAACAAGGCTGTTAGGAGATGAAATTGCTCTGAATCTGAAGAAACAACAGAGAAAAGAAAGAGGGAAGGGAGAGGGAGAGGGAGAGGGAGAGGGAGAGGGAGAGGGAGAGGGAGAGGGAGAGGGAGAGGGAGAGGGAGAGGGAGAGGGAGAGGGAGAGGGAGAGGGAGAGGGAGAGGGGAATTCCAACCCAGGAGGTTCCATCTGAACAAGAGGAGGAACTTCTTTGATGTAGGGGCTGACAGAACCCTGGAGCAGCCAGGGCTGAGAGAGACCTGGAGCAGGCTGCACAGAGAGGTTGTGGAGTCTCCCTGACTGAAAAGGTTCCAGTCTCCCCTGGCGACTGTGATCCTGCGTAAGCTGCGTTGAAGAACCCTGTCACTGCTCAGAGACTGTAATAGGCAACCTCCAGGGGTCCCTCCCAACCATCCATGCTGGGAATCTATGATCTTCTGTGTAGAAAACAGCTTTGAAATCAGTGGCACGGTTATCCTGAGAGAAATCTCTCCAAGAAAGCAAGCACAAATGAACTGATCACTGCATTCCATTACTTTCTGGAATGTCTCAGCATTCAGGACTTGGTGTATCAAGGTGACAGCAGCCAGGGAAGGAGGATTGCAAGCTGGGGCTGAACACAGGGAGAAGTTTCCTTCAAATCAAACAGCAGACCGACAGAAAAGGCTGAGTAGGGCAAAACCAAGACTACAAGACATCCCTATTAAGCACAAGGTTTTCTCACACAGCCAGACACTCTGAAGTTTCCAGAACTGATCATCAGTTAGGTTTTAATTTACTATTTGCACTAAAAAACCCTGACCTAATTACTAAGTGACTTTACCTACATCCATGAAATTGAAAATGCTGACATTGCCTTTGAAAGAAACCCTTCCACTGGCACATACCATCCAACCTCACAGAGAAGACCCACAAGGAATGTAATCAAGAGTATCTAAATAAACATGGTATTAAAACCCAATCTGCTGAATGACTCAACAAGCTGGGGGAAGGTGAAGACTTGCCTGAGTCACAGAGAGAAATTCAGCACAGCCCAGGCAGATTTGCTGTTTTATTAACCAGAACAGCGTAGGATTTAATGATCCAAATGAACCCTGTCTTCATGAAATGGAGTCAAATGTCTTCCTGAAGTGAGAATGTACATCTAAATGTGCTCCTGACAGCCCAGCTACTGCACACATGCATGCAGGCAGAGCTTGCTGTGTTCTACCAATTAGCCAACACATTGTTAAGCTGAAAATGTGGCCACAATGGGAGTGTTGTGCCCAGGTCTGAGCTCCCCAGCTCAAGAGAGACAGCATCACACTAAAAAACTGTATTACTTCAGAATTAACAGTTCTAAACCTCAAGTTCATGACAAGTTCATGATTTATTGATGAGAGTATCCAGAACACTGCTGCAGCTTCCTCATCAAATCTTAATGCTAAGCTGCACCTCTTACCCCAAATCTACTTTCCAGCCAAAGCAGCAAGAAGACTATAACTGGAAATGGAAAGCTGTAGAAGAGCAAAAAGAACTCTTGCCAGCAAGAGGAAAGCCTTCACTGGAGGAGCTGGACTGAGCCTCAAAAGAAGCCATGTTTTCCCATGACTTCTTTAACAGTTGCTTTGTCATAGAATCACAGAATGGGCCCAGTGGGAAGGTACCTCCAGAGCTCATCCAGTCCAACTCCCCTGCATCAGCAAAGACATTCTCAGCTAGGTCACAGAATCATAGAATCAACCCTAATGGAAGAGACCTCCAAGCTCATCCAGTCCAACCTATCACACAGTCCTGTCCAATTAACCAGACCATGGCACTAAGTGCCTCAGCCAGGCTTTGCTTCAACACCTCCAGGGACCGTGCCTCCACCACCTCCCTGGGCAGCCCATTCCAATGCCAATCACTCTCTCTGACAACAACTTCCTCCTAACATCCAGCCTAGACCTCTGCTGGCACAACTGGAGACTGTGTCCCCTTGTTCTGTTGCTGGTTGCCTGGCAGATGAGACCAACCCGACCTGGCTACAACCTCCTTTTGGGTAGTTGCAGACAGCAATGAGCTCTGCCCTGAGCCTCCTCTTCTGCAGGCTGCACACCCCCAGCTCCCTCAGCCTCTCCTCATAGAGTTTGTGTTCCAGGCCACTCACCAGCTTCATTGCCCTTCTCTAGACACCTTCCAGCACCTCAACATCTCTTTGAATTGAGGAGCCCAGAACTGGACACAGTTCTGCACAGGGGCAGAATAACCTCCCTTGTCCTTCTGGCCACACTGCTCCTGATGCAGGCCAGGATGCCATTGGCTCCTTCTGGCCACCTGGGCACACTGCTGCCTCATCTTCAGCTACTCTCTAACAGTACCCCCAGGTCCCTTTCTTCCTGGCTGCTCTCAGCCATTCTGTTCTCAGCCTGTAGCGCTGGAACACTGCAACAGGTTGCCTAGGGTGGTGATTGGGTGGGGCCCAACCACTTCCCTGGGCAACCTGTTGCAGTGTCCCAGCACCCTCCTGGTGCAGAACTTGTTCCTCACATCTATAATAACATCTCTATGACACTTCCATGACTTGAGCACCATTGTCTCCACCCCACAAGTAACACACAGCATCTTGGAAAGAGTGATCATAACCAATATGGGATTCTTCAGCACAGCCATAAGCTTCTCCAGTCACTCAACGAATCAGAGAGGGTATTAGGGTCTTCTTTTAGGTTACTGTAGCCTAACACAACCACAGACTCACAGAATGACAAGGGCTGGAAGGGACCTCCAAAGCTCAGCTAGTGCAATCTCCCTGCCAGAGCAGGAAGACCTACAGCAAGTCACACAGGAACACATCCAGGCAGGCTTGGAATATCTCCAGAGAGGAAGACTCAATCAAAATAAACTTCATCTCTTCTCACCGGGAGGACAAGAAAATGTAGGACTAGAAGCTAACAACATTTCACAGTTAATCACACAGTAATTGCCACAGTGACTGACAGTGAGCAACCATAACAAAGGTTGCTTCAGCTGATAGATGGGAAGTGACCACGTCCTCCAGATTCCTTAACAGGATAATTTTGGCTCTGCTCATTTCCATCACATTACAGTATCTTAGAGTTTGTTATTACCTGACATTTGCCTAAAATACCAGCAACATTTTGCCTGTCACCCCTGTGAGCTCTGTGAGAAAGTAAACATCTTGTTAGACTCACCTATGTCAGAGAATGCAAGAATAAGCAGCCCCCAGAATTGCCACCAGAGACCTGTTTGGATGTTGGTTTGCAGCTATGCTGATCTGTTTCATTTTTATCATTGTGATTGTCATTAAAGTTAGTTTAGTTTTGAGTTCTGGTTTGTTGGGTTTCTTTTTTTCCCCAGTCTGTCAATGTCTCTCCCTTATTTCATTTCTCTTCCATTTGGGAATGAAAGAGGGGTTCAGAGAAAGTCTCTGTTCAGTGGCCAGCCCAGCTCTAAGCCTTGACAGAGCAGCAAGCTGGGGGGAGTCATATTAGAGCAGAGAAGTCATTAGCATTCTGCAGTGGCATTGGGATGTTTTAAGTGCAGACCATGGAACAAAGACTAAAATCAGGTTTTCTTATCAGGATACAGAAATGTCCTTGTGAACATGTGTCCATTTAGGGCAGAGGTTATTACTTAGGTGGGAGAAGTATGACAGCTCTGAGGCTAGAGAATGCCAGCATGATGAGGATTAGAAGGGACCCCTGGACATCATCCAGTCATAGAATTAATCATAGAATGAATGGGTTAGGTTGGAAGGGACCTCAAAGCTCAGCCAGTTCCAACCCCCCTCCACAGGCAGGGACACCTCCACTAGAACATATCACTCAAGGCCTCATCCAACCTGGCCTATAACACCTCCAGGGACAGAGCATCCACAACCTCCCTGGGCAATCTGTGCCAGTGTATCACCACCCTCACTGCAAACAACTTCTTCCAAACATCCACTTTCAGTCTCCCCTCTGCCAGTTTAAACCCATTCCTCCTCATCCTGGCATTACAAGACCTTGTCAGTAGTCCCTCCCCAGCCCTCCTGTAGCCCCCTTCAGATACTGCAAGGCCACTCCAAGGTCTCCTGGAAGCCTTCTCTTCATGATGCAGAACCCCAACTCTCATAACCTGTCCTCATAGCAGAGCTGCTGCAGCCCTCTCAGCATCTTGGTGGCCTCCTCTGGAATAACTCCAACAGTTCCATGTCCTTGTGCTGGGGGCTCCAGAACTGCACACAGTACTCCAGGTGGGGTCTGAGGAGAGCACAGGGTTGCTGTCTGAGCTGCACTCACACTGCAGGCTCAAGTTGAGCTTTTCATCATCCCAGACCCCCAGGCCCTGTTCCTCAGAGCTGCTCTCAGCCATTCCCCACCCAGCCTGGAGCTGTGGTTGGGATTGTGCCCACTGCCAAGTAAAGCAGAGCCACTCACAGCAGGTTGTCCAGAATAACACTGTCTAGGTAGGTTTTGCATCACTCTAGAGAAGGTGATTCAACAACCTTTTTGGGCAGCCAGGTTCTTTTCCAAACACAAGATTATTTTGGTTGGAAAACACCTCTAAGATCACTGAGTCCAGCTGTTCAAGGCTAGACCACCATGGCCACTAAACCTTGTCCCTAGGTGCCATGCCCACCCCTTTCTTGAACACCTCCAGGGATGGGGATTCCACTACCTCTCTGGGCAGCCCGTTTCAATCCCTGACCACACCTGCAGCAAATAGATTTGTCCTAATCTCCAATCTAGACCTTCCCTGGCAGAATTCCAGGCTATTTTTCCTAGTAGGGAAAAGAGACCAACCACCATCTCACTGCAACCTCCCTTCAGGGAGCTGTAGAAGAGCAATGAGCTCTTCCCTTAGTTTCCTCTTCTCCAGACTAAACAAGCCCAGATTCCTCAGCCAGACTTCATAAGACTCTGCTTTAGACCCTCTTGCCCCTCAAAGGAGAAACACATTGTGAGAAGAGCTTTGCTGAAGCCTCACTGCAGAAGGAACAAACGAGCAGAGGCAGAACATTAATCACCTGCTGTAAGCTTGCACTGAGTGGCTCTGATGGATCCCTACAGGGAGCCAGGCCAGCAAGCCAGGCCAGCATTGTGCTGTCGCTCCTGGCTTGCTCCAAGGCACATCTCCCACGTGCCAAACTCCAACTATTCCTTTTGATGAGCTTGGTTTACAAGAAGTGAAACAGAGAAACAATCAAGCCAGAACAAAGGATGAATGAGAGCAATTATTACCAAGCCAGGAATGATGACTCAGATTAGCTTGTTGAGGAATGACAGAAGCTGAGAGCTCAACTCTTGGTGTCTTCACTTTGTTGAGTGAATTTGTAGCCCTTCAGGGGCTGCTCAGTTCCAATCGATTTGATAAGAAGTGAACTTTAATTATTTGTTTCGACTCCCTGCAAGGTTTAAGCTGATTCTGTAACAACTTTCCAGTATTCTAGAGAGGGGGAAAAAAAAATGTGATAATCTCTGGGCTGCTGAAGCTTTGCTAGCTGTGAAATCACCAACACACGGAGAAGATAGAACAATATGCTTGGGTTTGAAAGTCATCAGGATAAGCTCACTCCATGTGAGGCACTGGGACATGCAAGAGAACAGCACACAAGGTACCCTGAACAGGAACAAATGCATTGTGAAGTCCATGAGGATAGGTGTAGAGTCCTGCCCCTAGGAAGGAAAACTAAACTGCACCAGTACAGGCTAGGACAGCAGCCCTGTGGAGAGGGACCTGGGAGTGCTGCTGGGCACCAAGTTCTGCATAGGACAGCAATGAGCCCTGGTGGCCAAGAAGATCTACGGGGTACTGGGGGACAACAAGAAGAGTGTGGCCAAGGAGGTCAAGGGAGGTTCTCCTCTCGCTCTGCTCTGGTGAGGCCCTACCTGGAACACTGCATCCAGTTCTGGACTGGGTAGGCTAAAATAGGCTTATCCATGTCCTGGCTTGCCCAGGCATGTTTTTCTGCTCTCCCTCCTGCTATGGGGAGAAGCAACCACGGGAAAGAGGACAAACAAGCTGAAGCCACTGAGTCTAAGGACTCTGGCTTGTCCAGACATGTTCCCCTGCTCCCCCTCCTCCTATGCTGGGGGAAGCAACCGTGGGAAACAAACACAAAACACAAAAAGGCTTCACCTCATATGGCCAAACTTGGCAAAGTGCCATTCTGACTGGCCAATCTATGTCCAAAAGCCCATTAGTCTCGGGCTGCATTGATACGTGCTAGTTTGAAGCAGGCTAGAGTGTTTTGGTGAGAAGAACGAGATTACAGGCTGTAAAAAAGAAAGCAATGGTGATGTCTACTTCCCTCACAGCCTTGCTGAGAAGTATGGGAGCAAGAAATAAAACCATTAGATAACACTCTCAGCATCACTCTCACTGGGGCTGCTGGCTGAGCTGCATCTCTCTAACCTCACCCTCCATTTTGGGCTAACCCACTTTGCTTCTTAACCTCTGGCCGAACCTCTATTCTTCCTTGGGACTGCAGTAAGGTTAAGAGGGGCAGGAGGAAGGTGCAGGGGTGGTTGGGAGCCCCTCCTGGGGACTCAGGTTTCTGGGAGGGGAGTTGTGCTTCTGTATTACCTTTTACCTCGTCTATTTCTGTCTATTTCTGTATATATACTGTAAATATCTGCTGGTATATTGTGCTAGCTGTAAATATAAGCCTCATTCATATTTCCAGAGCCAGCTGAGTCTAGTCTGGGTGATTTCTAAAGTATGAGGGGGTGGGGAACACCAAAACCATCACCTGACAAAAAGAGATGAGCAGGTAACACAACGTGTGCTGCCATTGTATTCGTGCTTGCTTGCTACTCCCTGCTGCCACTGCTCAGTGCCTCAGTGCCTCCTGAACTGCCTGGAAGCTGCACTGCCTCGAGTTTACCAGGAACAGGCTCTAAATGCCTCCATGCCATCGGCCTGCACAGCCAGCATGACCTTGTGCTGGGACTGCACACTGCAAGACATCCTGCCTGCACTTGACAAGACGAGAGCCCTGGAAGGGACCTTGAAGACTACCTAGGTTCAACGCCCCTGTCACTGGCAGGGACATTCATCTTTCACTTTGTCCTCTGCCTCACCCAAAGCCTCTGCTTGTACCAACTCCCAGACTTTCTCCCGGGGGTAATACCGAACTTGCTGAAGGACAGCAGCCTTGGAACAAAATACTGCAGTGGCTGCAAATAAGTTCAGCTGAAATATAAAAAAGACTGAAGGATCCTTCTCCTGTGCTTCTTGGCACTGATGAAAAATTCATTCATAGCTCTTTTCCTGAGAACATGAATAATCAAAGCTAAAGCACATAAGGACAGAGAGCCTTTTCCAAAACATTCCCTCGACAGAAATAAGTTTCCATTATCAAAAATACACCACCCCACAACTACACATCACAGAGAGGGGGAAAAAAGAAAGCCAGTGTGAAGGAGGAGGAATGACCCTTGCTTTACCTTTCTTTCACATTCAACTTCCAGCAGCAGCAACCTTCTCAGTACAAAGCCACTTCTATGTTTCACCTGACAGATAGGCCTCCTCCCCCTTCCCAATCCAGCCTCTGCCACATCCTCCTATCTCACAATGCAGCTATTCTGCATGATTCATAACGGCCCTGAGATAATTTCTACCTAAGATCACAGAATCACAGAAGCTGAAAAAGACATTTGGCATCATCCAGTCCAGCCTATGAGTTTAAACCACAACATCAGTGTGGTGGTTTGGCTGTTACCTGCCTCCCCACACTTTAGAAGGTACCTCAGCTAACTCAGACAGGCTCTGGGAATATAAATGAAGATATTTATTTACAGCTAGCACAATATACAAGCAGTTATTTACAATATATACAGTTATAGACAGAAAAAGACAAGGTAAAAGCAATACAGAAACACAACTCCCCTCCCAGAAACCTGAGTCCCCAGGAAGGGCTCTCAACCACCCCTGCACCTTCCCCCTGCCCCTCTCAACCTTACCCCAGTCCCAAGGAAGAATAGAGGTTCAGCCAAGAGGTTAAGAAGCAAAGTTAGTGGCAGTGAGATTAGGGAGCTGCAGCTGAGTCCAGAAGCCAGCCAGAAAGTGAATACAAAATGGAGAAAGTGTTATCTAATGTTTACTTTCTTGTTCCCATAGCTCTCAGTGAGACTGTGAGGGAAGGAGACATCACCAACGTTTTCCTTTCACAGCCAATTATCTACTTTCTCTCACCAAAACATTCTAGCCTGCTTCAAACTAGCACAATCAGTTAAACCATGTCACAAAGTGCCACATCCAATCTTCTCCTAAATACCTCCAAGGATAGTGACTTTACTGCCTCTTGTGTTCAGGTGCCCAAAACTGACCTGGCATTTGGCCTTGTTGAAATTCACCCCATTCATGTTGGCCCATTGATTCAGCTTATCCAAGTCCCTCTGAAGAGCCTCTCTACCCTCATTCAAATCAAGACTGCCACCTAACTTGGTGTCACCTGCAAACTTCCTGCTGACACTCTCTATGCCTGAATCAAGGTCATTAATAAAGACATTAAAAAGAAGTGGTGTAATGGAGGGGTAATTAATTAATGGTGAGATGATATTTGCAAAATTAATATAGTTCATTAATTTTGATAGTCAAAACTCTCACCACCACCCACCACTAATTTTAACAATAATGGGTTCTTTGCATGGCCATGGAAACATTTTACAGAGGAATAACTAGATCTAGAAATAACCAGCAAAAATATATACACATTAAGTGAACTGCAAGAGAAGATTCCTGTGGCCACTAGATGGACTCAAGATACTGCTTGCCCACTGGATGGACTCAAGAAGCTTCTTTCTGGCAGAAGTCAAAGGTGAATTACAAGAGGCTTTAAGTATTTACTCACAAAATACTATCACCTGACTCACAGGGCTAGCTACAGCTTCAGACAGTACCCAAATGCTTTCAGAGAATTCTGTTACTGTCTTGTCAACCACTGAGACTTGATTCTTCCCAGGCTTCTGGAGAAAGGAGTCAATCTCTGAGCGTGTCTTGATATCTCTGGATGATCCATGTATATCCAGAACTTACCATCTTGGCAGGAGACTTTCAGGTGTAGGCAGGATGTCTTGTGATGTGCAGTCTTAGCATGGATGTCACGCTGGCCATGCAGGCTGATCATGTGGAGGCATTTAGAGCCTGTTCCTGGTAAACTCGAGGCAGTGGAGTTCCCAGGGAAATCAGGATGCACTGAGGCAGTAAGCAATGGCAGCAGGAGGCAAACAAGCACTAATACAATAGCAGAGCACACGTTGTGTTTACCTGTGTATCTCTTTTTATCAATGTAGCCCAAGACTAATGGACCTTTGGACATGGAATAGCCAATCAGAACGGCAGTTAGCCAAGCTTGACCATATTAGGTTAAACCATAGGCTTGCTTTACCCAAACTGGGGAAAAGCACAGGCCTTGCACAAGGCAGGCACAAGCTAAGTGTGTGTATCTTGTTTACCACAGGATGTAAACAAGTCTGGGCAAGCCAGAATCCTTAGACTCAATGGCTCCAGGTTCTTTTTCCTCTTTCCCATGGTTGCTTCTCCTCAAAACAGAAGGAGAGAGAGCAGAAAAAACATGCCTGGGCCTATCAGGTCTACCACAACAAGTGGTTCCCCACTTTTCTCTGTACACACAGAGCAAAACATGTTTTGGAAGATGTGCTGTTGTCAGGTGTCATCATTCAGTGTTGAAAACAAAAGCCTGGCAAGCTTTCCTGACAGGGCTGCTATTCTGCCTGCTGCTCTCAGATCAGCACACCACACCAGGCACAAGTGTTGTGGTGGCTCAGATGCTAATAGCACTTCAAAAGTAGTCATTAAATTTTACACTACGCTGCAGAAGAATCTCACGTTTCAAGGATGTAGTAATCAAGAATCAAAGATTGAGTCACTTGTCTGAAGTACTTCAGTGACAAATTCTACTGCCTCCTTCTCTGGAGGCTTTCAAGAGCCACCTGGAGGCATTCCTGTGTGACCTGCCCTAGATGGGCCTGTTTTGGCAGGGGGGTTGGACTCGATGATTGTCAGAGGTCCCTTCCAACTCTTACCATTCTATGGCTCTATGAAGTCCAAGACTGAAACTCAAGACCTCCACTATATACATTAGGCCACTCACATCAATACCAACACCTAGGATCAACAGAAACTACTTCTGCAACTTTTCCTGCTTAAGGAATCTTTTAGACAGCAGTCTGATACTGAGATTACAGAATCACAGAACTTAACCCGGTTGTAAAAGACCTCTGAGATCATCCAGTCCAACCTATCACCTAACCTTTCTAATTAACTAAACCATGGCACCAAGTCCTCATTCAGCCTCCTTTTAAACACCTCCAGGGACTCCACCACCTCCTCAGACAGCTCATTCCAATGCAAATCACTCTTGCTGTAAATAACTTCTTCCTAACATCCAGCATGAACCTGCCCTGCTACAGCTTGAGGCTGTCCTCTTGTTCTGTCCCTGGGTGCCTGGCAGAAGAGACCAACCCCACCTGGCTACAGACTCCTTTTAGGTTTGTAGAAAGCAATGAGGTCGGCCCTAGCAGAAGAGCCCAACCCCACCTGGCTACAGCCTCCTTTCAGGTAGTTGTAGACAGCAATGAGCTCTGCCCTGAGCCTCCTCTTCTGCAGGCTGCACATCCCCAGCTCCCTCAGCCTCTCCTCACAGGGCTGTGCTCCAGCCCCCTCATCAGCCTTGGTGCCCTTCTCTGGACACATTCAAGCACCTCAGCATCATATCCCACCACAGGGAGAAGAGATCATTTTTTCTGTGCTAATGAACTGCAATCTGGATCCAAAATGACAGTGCTCTGCTCACTGTCAGGGGGCTGCCCTGCTTGCCATCTGCTCATGCATGTCCAGCTTCAAGAGGAAAATCATCAGCAGAGCTAACTGAACACTTTTTGGCAGTTGAGCTTCAAAGGTCACCTATATCTGAACATTTCAGGTAACCTGGCTACAGAAACTACCACAATTCCACTATTAAGAAGGAAAATTTGTTGCCCGCCCCAAGTTTGAAATCCTTGGGGCCACTTTTCTAGAAGCAGCTCCTACCAATTTCAGAGGAGTAGTGAGTGGCCAGAGAATCTCAATACCAACCTGGAGGGGACCCCTAAGGATCATCTGGTCCAACCTTTCCTTGGAACCAGGCTCTGCTGGGTGATGTCCAATGACAGCACAAAAGACAATGGTGGATGCTGAGGCATAGGAAGTTCCATGGAAACACAAGGAGGAATTTTGTTCTCTGTGAGAGTGACAGAAACCTGGAAGTGGCTGCCCAGGGGGGTTGTGGAGTCTCCTTCTCTGGAGCTACTCAAGGCCTGCCTGGATGGGTCTCTGTGTGACCTGCAGTAGGTGCTCTTGCTGTGGCAGGGAGGTTGGAGTGGATGAGCTTTGGAGGTCCCTTCCAGCCCCTAACATTCTGTGTGATTCTGTGATTCTAGGGAACAGTACAATATAAACAAGATGGTCCAGCACTCTGGCAACACCTTTTTGTCTTTCTAGTTCAGAAAGACAAAACTAACAGCACCAGAGCAGGCAAGAGTCTGGTGAGCCACAGTTGGGTCACTCTTACATGATTTCAGAATTTCACTTGCCCACTTATTTATTAATACTTTCCAGGTTATCACCTCACTTTTGAACAAGAGATGTGGGAGTGGTAAATAGTGACAGCTACAATTTGAAAAGGAGTCACTGACAAAAGGGAATTTCAAGACTATCTAATCTTGAGAGGAAAAATCTGCAATATTCATTATTTTGTCATCTAGGATCAAGTTATCTTTAGATTAAAAGGTCTGGAAAAAAGGTAGTATAAAGGGCAATGTCAGCCCTTGTACACTGCCTGTAAGCAACTAAAATACAGGAATCAGGAGCTGATTTTGGGCAGATCAACACAGCACCAGTTAAGATGCGTTGTTTTGTTCTGTATCAAAACTCAGCTCCACAAAATTCAGAAGTATTGAACAGAGGATGAGGTTGGAAGGGAGCTCTGGAGATCACTTTGTCTAATCTCTCTGCTAAAGCAGGGTCAGCAACAACAGGTTGCTCAGAATCACATTTTCCAGGCAGGTTTGGAATCTCTCCAGACAAGGAGACTTCACAACCTCTCTGGGCCTCTCACGCCTCCTACATCCTCACACCAAAGAAGTTTCTCCTCATGTTCAGTTGGAACCTCCTGGCTTTCAGTTTGTGCCTGTTCCCCTTTGTTCTGTCTTTGGACATCACCAAAAAAACAGACTCTGGCCCTATCCTGTTGCCCACATCATCCTTCAAGTCTTTCTGAGCATTGCTCAGATTCCCTCTCAGGCTGCCCTTCTCCAGGCTCAACAGCCCCAGGGTGCTCAGCTTTTCCTTGTAAGGTAGATGCTCCACTAGTGATCTTGGATATTGAGCTAAGCTTAGCCCATTGGTGGAAAGGAATCACTTAAAAGTCACCAGGGAAATGGGTTCCATAGTGGGGTTTGCAGTGCAGTAAAGATGAAGCATGGCACAGAATAAAAGAAGTAAAACCCTTCTCTCTTACATTACTTCTGGAAACAGCTTAGGCATGAAGTTCAGCCCTGTTCCCCAGAGGTTGAACTTCAGACATACCTAGCTTTCATGCTTTAATTCAGAGCTAACTCTGCTCATCAAAGCAGGGCTTATATAGAAATAAATCTTGGCAATCAGATGGCAATCAAGATAAATTGGGAAAGGCATGCAGGCAGCTTTACTTCACTGAAAACACCAAGGGACAACTTGCTTAACAGTGTTTCTGTTTTCCCTTTACCTCATGAGTCCCAGCCTGGAAGCTCAGTGCCCCAGTTTACCACATTTCCACTTCATTCTGACATCATGACATCTTTGGCCATTAAAAATCATCCATCAGCTATTTAACTGTGAAGTGGTGCAAAACCAGCTTGACAACCAGAAAGGCTGGAAGAATTAAGGATGGTCAGACCACTGCCCCAATTTTCTGTTGGTCTCTAAGGATCCAAGGAGTGTGATATTCCCTATAACTGGGTTACACCTCTCCTTGGGGACTCAGGGATGAGCACTAAGAGTGTTTGGGATTCAGTTAGGAAATGTAAAGTCACAAAGCCATGAAGCTGCTACTTAACCTCACTGCTTGCGACATGCTTTGGTTACCTCCTTGTTTGCTTTGGAAAAACAGGACAAAACCACAAGGACATTACCTAAGTGGGTCCAGAGGAGGGCCACAAAGATGATCAGATTGCTGCAGCACCTCTGCTGTGAGGACAGGCTCAAAAAGTTGGGGCTGTTCAGCCTGGAGAAGAGGAGGCTCCAGCAAGACCTTAGAACTGCTTTTCGGTAGCTGAAGGGGAGCCGCAGGAAGGCTGGGGAAGACCTGTTTGGAAGGGCTTGTGGGGATAGGTTGAGGGGCAGTGGTGCCCTCACTGGAGCCCTGCAGCAGGCTGCCCAGAAAAGTTGTGGAGTCTCCTTCCCACCTGGCCATTGATCCTGGGCAACCTGCTTTGGGTGGCCCTGCTTTAGCAGGAGGGTTGGACTGGGTGAGCTCCAGAATGCCCTTCAAAGAATCACAGAAACACTCAGGTTGGCAGAGCCCCCCAGGATCAGCAAGTCCAACCCAGAACCTTACTCTGCAAGGTCCCCAGCCCCAAGCACCACAGCCAAACCACCTTTAAACACATACAACGTTGGTGACTCCACCACCTCCCTGGGCAGCACATTCCAATCCCTGACCACTCTTTCCCTGAAAAAATTCTTCCTCATGTCCAGTCTAAACCTGCCCAGTGGCAGCTTGAGGCCATTCCCTCTTGTTCTGTCACTAATGCCCTGTGAGCAGAGACCAGCACCAACCTCTCCACAGCCTCCTTTCAGGTAGCTGCAGACAGCCATGAGGTCTGCCCTCAGCCTCCTCTGTTTCACACTAACATCCCCAGATCCTTCAGTCACTCCTCATCAGATTCATTCTCCAGGCCCTTCCCAGCTTCCTTGCCCTCCTCTGCACTCTCTCCAGCACCTCCACATCTCTCTTGTGTTGAGGTGCCCAAAACTGAACACAAAAATCAGGGTGTGGCCTCACCAGAGCACAGTCCAAAGGACAATCCCCTCCCTGCTCCTGCTGGACCCCAGCAGGATACCAGTGACTTTCTTTGCCACCTGGGCACTCTGCTGGCTCATCTTCAGCTGCTTGTCCATTACAACCCCCCAGGTCCCTTTCTGCAGGCAGCTTTCCACCCACACTGCATCAGGCCTGTAGCATTGCTTGGGATTGTTGTGGCCCAAGTGCATGAGCTGCCATTTGGCCCTGCTGAAGCTCATCCCATTGACATTGTCCCATCCACCCTGTCTATCCAAGCCCCTCTGCAGAGCTTCCCTACCCCCATCCAGATCAACTCTGCCACCTAACTTGATGTCACCTATGAACTCACTGCTGGCACACTCTGTGTCTGCATCAAGGGCATCAGTAAAGATGTCAAACAGAAGTGGCCCCAACACTGAGCCCTGGGGCATACCACTTGTGCCTGGCTGCCAGATGGGTTTAGCTCCACTGACCACCACCCTTCAGGCCCTTTTGTCCAGCAGAGCTGTGTTCATCCAAGCCATTAGCAGCCAGTTTGGCCCCAGGAATTCTGTGGGTAATATCAAAGGCTTTTCCCCAGCCTTTCCCTCATCCAACCTCCACAATTCTGGGATCCTTTGATTCAGTTGCTGGCAAGGAAAGCCTTCCAACTTCCCTAGCAGAGACACACACTACTGGACTGTTGTCACTTCATGTTATATTTTCTCCCTATGATTTAAGTCAGTTTGTAAGCTCCTTAGATCAGGATTTAGAGCTTTAATACCACATGTCACACAGAATTATAGCCTGACATGCAAATGGTAATATAACAACAATTGACCCTGTAGGCATCTACAAATCCTAATGTTATCAATGTCTGTCACCATGAGTCCATCCTAACAGCAAACTGGGCATAAGAAATGAGTCAGAATTTCTTCAACAGGTTGCAAAATGTGGATTTTCCCAGCTCTTTTCCCCCTCCTTTTTTTACAACTTGAGGTTCCTTCATCCTAATTAAACTTCATTCTGGAAAGAATCTGCAAGGATTTCCTCTAGAACTTCTAAGGCTCCTATTATCCATGGAGAAATTTCACCCCGTGTTGCACTGGATTAAACCTATAGGATCTGTTGCACATTGAGATCTTCTGGAGCTACAGATCTCTAGGTTACCTCATCCCAATTTAACTTCATTTTAAACAGATTTTCTGGATCTTTCTGGACACCTTCTGGAGCTGCATATCTCTGAATAAGCTGCCCAGGGAGGTGGTGGAGTCACCAAGCTTAGATGTGTTTAAGAGTCATTTGAATGTGGTGCTTAAGGGCTATGGTTTAAGGTGAATCTTAAAGAGTAAGATTCTAGGTTGGACTTGGTGATCAGGAAGAGCTTTGCCAACCTGCATCTGCCTGTGATTCTCTAGGGCAATGCCTGCAAGTGCCAAACAAGTTCTCCTCAACGGGTACAGCTTTATCATTTTACCAAAGGGCTAAACTATTTGCCAAGCTGCAACCCTGCTGGAGAAAAACCAGAAGGAATCATAATGAAGCTGTCAAGCTGCAGATTTCAAATGCTCTTACTTATCAGCACATCAATGCCTCTAAGCTTTCTGCAGGTCTAATCCCATTCTCTAAACAATTTATTTTTTCCCTTCATCCCAAAAACACGACAGGAATTCCTCTCTGGGTTGAAAAATTGCCCTGAGGCCTTGATGTTTGAAGAACAGATGAGTTTTGGGAACAACCAGACGATGCTTCAATCAAAGGAAATTCCTCTAAGCCAGCCTAGGAGCTCTGGAGGAGCTTTCTTTCAGAAGAAGCAAAACTACATTCTCAGTATTTTAGGGAAAAACATGCTAAAAAATATTCACAGAATCACAGAATGGTCTGGGTTGGAAAGGACCTTCAAAGCTTATCTAGTCCAACCCCCCTGCACTCAGCAGGGACATCCTCCACTAGATCAAGTTGCCCAAAGCCCAGTCCAGCCTCACCTTGAATATCAACAGGGATGGGGACCCAACCACCTCCCTGGGCATCCTGTTGCAGGGTTCCACCACCCTTATGGTGCAGAACTTGTTCCTAACAGCCAATCTCAATGTGCTCTGCTCCAGTTTGAAGCCACTGCCCTCATCCTGTCACTGCAGCCTCTCTCTATCCTTCTTTTAGATGGTTCTTGGAGATGGTTTTGCTGAAGTTTTACATGTATTAAAAAAACACCTTCTAGCACTCCAGAGCCCAGTTTGACATGCATAGGTCTCATAGGATAAGGGTTGTGGTTGCATTTATATGACATTTATGCTACTGTCTGCATATATAAACAAGTTTATATTTCCTTCTTTAAATACACTCCCTGTCAATGAAGAAGTGCTAGGGACGGAGAATGAATTTTTGATGAGAAGTCACATCTGAGGCCATGACAGGGTCAAAGTCTTCCCCTTGAGCTCTGTCACTGTGCCTTGATGTTTTCCTCAAGGCTCTGCCCTTTGGAGTCAAACTGTTGGAGAAATATTCCACCTCCCTTCCTAAAATGCTTTTCCCTGATGAATACTGAGAAAGCTCTAGTTATCTGTGCAAGAACAGGACCAAATACCCTTAAACCACATCATCCCAGGATATATAGGGTTGGAAAGGACCTCTGGAGAGCTTCCTGCCCAACCTCCCTGCCACAGCAGGACCAGAGAGTCCATCAGAGGTGGCACAGGAACACATCCAGACAGGGCTGCAAAGGCTCCAGACAAGGAGACTCCACAACCTCTCTGAGCAGCCTGTGCCACTGCTCTGGCACCCTTACAGCAAAGAAGTTCTCCCTCATGCTGAGGTGCCACTTCCTGTGCTGCAGTTTCCATCCCTTGCCCTTATCCTTTGGCAGGGCACAAGTGAGCAAAGGCTGTCGCTGTCCCTGTCCCTTCCTTCTTGACACCCAGCCCCTAGGTGTTGATAGACATTGCTCAGCTCCCCTCTCAGCCTTCTCCTCTGCAGACTGAACAGCCCCAGGGCTCTCAGGCAGAGCACCAGCCAACAATCTATAGAAGCCATCATACAATCACTTCTGTTCCTGGTTTCTTCCAGTGGTGGACACGTTCCAGAAGCCTCAATTAAAAAAAGTTCCACTCTCCTACCAAGCACTTCATTTTCTTAAAAGCATCTGATGGCTAAATAAATAAATAAACAATCAAAAGCCTTTTATCTAGATTGAGATGGGGGTCTCCAGTGGCAGAGATGCACAGCAGACATTTAGATGTCAGAAGGAATGAGATAAAGGTATCTTGCTTCAGGCTGTAGGACAGCTTCCATTTCTTTTTTTCCTTCTCTAATATGTATTTTTGAAATAGATTTCAAGTCAAGCTTGCCTTCTAGCAGGGCCCAGTCCAGATTTGTTGCAGTTATTAAAGACACTGCAATTACTAAAGACTATCAGATGTCTCCTAAGAGATGAATGAAGTGGTACAGACCAGCTCATGACATGCAAATCCATTCCCTACTGGTGATTACACCAGCGAGCCCCAAGGACTCCATTGATCACTGACCTGGGCACCAATTCCTTCCCAGATCAGCACAGAACATCTCAGTGTGGAACAGATGAAAAGGCCTTTCCCAGCTGTGCTCCTGAACAATCTCTTCCTGCTCAAAGTTGAGAATGAGGTTTCACAGAATCATAGTCAGGGTTGGAAGGGACCTCAAGGATCAGCCAGTTCCAACTCCCCTGACATGGGCAGGGACACCCTACCCTAGAGCAGGCTGCCCACAGCCTCATCCAGCCTGGCCTTAAACACCTCCAGCCATGGGGCTTCAACCACCCCTCTGGGCAACCCATTCCAGGCTACCATCACTCTCATGCTCAACAACTTCCTCCTCACATCCAATCTGAATCTCCCCACCTGCAGCTTTGTTCTGTTCCCCCTAGTCCTGTCACTCCCTGAGAGTCTAAAAAGTCCCTCCTCAGCTTTTTTGGAGCCCCCCTTCAGATCCTGGAAGGCCACAAGAAGGTCACCTGGGAGCCTCCTCTTCTCCAGACTGCACAACCCCAACTCTTTCAGTCTGTGCTCACAGCAGAGCTGCTGCAGCCCTCTGAGCATCCTCCTGGCCCTGCTCTGGACACACTCCAGCTTCTCCACATCCCTCTTGTAATGGGGGCTCCAGACCTGGGTGCAGTACTCCAGGTGAGGTCTCACCAGCACAGAGTAGAGGGGGAGAATCACCTCCCTCGACCTGCTGGCCACACTTCTCCTGATGCAGTTTCTACCCTCATCCTGCTTACTTTATCAATAGAATCAATCAATAGAATCAATAGAATCAACCAGGTTGGAAGAGACCTCCAAGCTCATCCAGTCCAACCTAGCACCCAGCCCTAGCCAGTCTACTAGACCATGGCACTAAGTGCCTCATCCAGTCTTTTCTTGAAGACCTCCAGGGACGGTGCCTCCACCACCTCCCTGGGCAGCCCAGTCCAAAAGGCTGCATCCTCTCTCCTTTTAGCTCTTGTGATTCTGAATTCCTGTTCTCCTGCTCCTTCCTTCAGCGAGCTGTCACTCACATAACCAGTGGTCAATGGAGTTTTTGGAGATGCTGAATTCCTGAGAAACAACAATCATTGTCTATCTCTCTCTTTCAGATTTGACTGCTCTCCAGAGTGAAGCCTTGGTCTAGCTGCAAAATGTGTGGAAACATGAAACTCACACATCTGAAACTCTGCTCCAGAATTCATGTTCTTCCCCTGCCAAGTGTCCTGGTTTGAGCTAGAACAGAACTAGTTCCGTGACTTCTCAGCTCAGCCTCTGTTCAGGGAGGGCACCTTCTGGAGGTCAGAGAAGGTTTGCACAGCCAATGACTGCTTCTGGATGAGAGGAACTGGCTCCAAGTTGCATCAGAGGATGTTTAGATTGCACATCAGAAGAAACTCCTTTCACAGAATCACAGAAACACCCAGGTATGGCCAGCAGGGCAAGGGAGGGGATTCTGCCCCTTTACTCTGCTCTCATCAGACCCCACCTGGAGTACTGTGTGCAGTTCTGGAGCCCCAAGCACAAGAAGGACATGGAACTGTTGGAGCCAGTCCAGAGGAGGCCACCAAGATGCTGAGAGGGCTGCAGCAGCTCTGCTATGAGGACAGGCTACGAGGATTGGGGCTTTGCAGCCTAGAGAAGAGAAGGCTTCCAGGAGAGCCTGGAGTGGCCTTCCAGGATCTGAAGCGGGCTACAGGAGGGCTGGGGAGAGGCTATTAACGAGGACTCATAATGACAGGAGGAGGAGGAATGGATTTAAACTGGCAGAGGGAAGACTGAAAGTGGATGTTAGGAAGAAGTTCTTTGCCGTGAGGGTGGTAAGACACTGGCACAGGTTGCCCAGGGAGGTTGTGGATGCTCTGTCCCTGGAGGTGTTCAAGGCCAGGCTGGATGAGGCCTTGAGCAACCTGTTCCAGTGGGAGGTGTCCCTGCCTATGGCAGGGGGGTGGAACTGGCTGAATTTGAGGTCCCTTCCAACCTAAACCATTCTGTGGTTCTACGATTCTACGGTCACCAAGTCCAAGCTATAACCCTACTCTACAAGGTGCATCTTATGCCATATCCCTAAGCACCAGATCCAAACCACCCTTAAACACATACAGGCTTGGTGACTCTGCCACCTCCCTGGGCAGCACATTCCAGTCCCTAACCTCTCTCTCTGTGAAAATCTTTTTCCTAATGTCCAATCTAAACCTTCCCAGCCTCAGCTTGAGGCCATTCCCCCTTGTTTTGTCTCTAACTACCTGCAAGATGCAGCCAGCAGCAGCCTCTCCACAACATCTCTTCAGGCAGCTGTAGACAGCAATAAGGTCTCCCCTCAGCCTTCTACTTTTCAAACTGCTAAAGTGGTTCTCAAACAATGAAACAGGGTCTCCAAGGAGGGGGTTGAATCCTTATCCCTGGAGGTGTTACAAAGAGGCAGAGACATGGTGCTGACGAAAATGCTTCAGCACCAGCCCTGGCAGAGTTAGCAAATGGTTGGACTTGATGATCCTGAAGTTCTTTTCCAGCCAAAACAACTCTATTATCTAATTCCTTTTGCTTAAAGCACATGCCTTGGTAGGAAGCTGCTGTGTGCTCCGGCCACACCTGCTGGACAGACCAACAGCCATCTGTGCTTCTCTGCACTCCATCACAAGCATCTGCATTTACACCATAAGATCTTGATACTAAGAACAAGCTGAGGCTGCCTGCACTTTCAGAGTCTCATGTAAAGGTCACATCTCACAACAGAGTTCGGAACATGTTGGCAAAAAGGATGCTAATAACACACCTGTCCCAGGATGAAGATCTGCCATTCTTCAGCTGATTGCATGTGATGGCTCTGAGACCGTGCAAGACAGTGAGACCCAGAGGAGAAGAATCAATGTAAAACTACACTAAAACAATGATATTATTTCATTAGGCTTGACTCAAGGGTTGAGCCCTAGTGAGGGGCTGTTGTGGAGGGCCCATAGGCATGAAAATAGGCTTATTTATGCCTTGCCCTGCCTGACGAGGCTGGTGAGAGACCTCGAGCACAGCCCTACGAGGAGAGGCTGAGGGAGCTGGGATTGGTTAGCCTGGAGAAGAGGAGGCTCAGGGCAGACCTCATTGCTGTCTACAACTACCTGAGGGGTGGTTGTGGCCAGGAGGAGGTTGCTCTCTTCTCTCAGGTGGCCAGCACCAGAACAAGAGGACACAGCCTCAGGTTGTGCCAGGGGAGATTTAGGCTGGAGGTGAGGAGAAATTTCTTCCCTGAGAGAGTCATTGGCCTTGAGCTCTGTGCTAAAGGGTTGGACTTGATGATCTGTGAGGTCTCTTCCAACCCTGAGAATACTGTGATACTGTGACATGTTTTTCTGCCTGCACCAGAGGCAAACACATAAGCGAACACAAAGGGGCATAACAAACCTGGTGCCATAAAGTCTGGCCTGCCCAGGACCCCTGATTATGTAAACATGTTTGTGTAAGCCCATGAGCCCAGCTCATGCTTACTGGGTGCTAGGCCCATGTGATTCCCATATTTGGAAGGTCCAGCCCTGTGGCTTTTGGCTATTAGGGTAAGGTTGGCTAACTGCCAATCTGATTAGTCATTCTAGAGTCCAAAGGGCCATTAATCTTGGTCCACATGTAATAAATAGGGGTACAGAGGTAAACAAAGTGCTTAGACTCCCCCGCAGTGCTCACTCGCTCGTGTTCATTATTGTGCTGAAGCCTGCCTGTATCCACAGGGCTTAGTCTCCAATGCAGCTGTGCACCCTGTTGCACGCCCACTGCCTTATCGCTGCCTGCTGCGCGCCAGTGCTGCTGAGTTACCAGGAGCAGACCCTGCCTGTCTGCACACAACCAGCCTATATAGCCAGGTGAGACCGTGCTGACACTGCATGGCTTCGTACTCCTTCTGCACCCAAGGTCTTGCCTAAGGATCCCTGGACAGAGTGTCCAGAAGCCAGGAGACAAGGGCAGAGATTGCATCCTTCGCCAGGAGAAGAAGGTCAGAGACTGTCCTTTCCCCAGAAGCCAGGAAGATTCATCCTTTCCCCTGAAGCCAGGAGGATTCCAGCCTCAAAGTCCATGGGCAAAGTCCCCTGAAGTTTGGACACTTGTATAGGCTGTGACGTAGCCCCAGAGGGTGATTGATAATTATTAAGAATTTATGAGTAAAAGCTTTAATGCCTCTGTAATTTCTATTACCTCCTGTCGTAGAGTAGAAAGAGCTTTCAGCCCACCTGCTGGGCAAGCAGCATACTGACCCCAAGCAGTATTTGCTGCGGGGAAGCTCCTCTCTCTGTTTCATAGTTTGGCTTGTTTGCTAGTTATTAAGAAGTTATGGTTTGATATTATTCCTATAATGTCTTTCATAACCATGTAGAACTGATATTAATATTAAAATTCAGTGGTTGGGGGTGGCAAGAGTTCAGAATATTGAAATTAATAAGTTATATATTTTTATAGAACATCCTCTTGCACCAATTAATTTCTCCCCTCCACCACAATCGGCGTAGGTGGCAGAATACCCCTCCGTGACAGGGGCTCAGCTATTAATAACAACTGCATTATGAGTTCCCTGAATTCTCAAATCCTGAGATTCTGAGAGCTCATTTGCAGCCCTTTTGCACCTCTAAGGAAGACAGATGAGGTATTTCAGGGAATTATAATTCTGAATTTAATATCTCCAAGGTATTGTTATGAAAAGATTTTCTGTACCCAATAAGAACAATTCTCTGCTGTTACTGAGGTTCTTCTCCTCTACTCTGCCCTAGTGAGACCACTCCTGGAATACTGTGCCCAGTTTTGGGCTCCCCAGTTCAAGAGAGACAGGGACCTGTTGCAATATTCCAGCACCCTCCCAGAGCAGAACTTGTTCCTCCCATCCAATCTCAATCTGCTCTGCTCTAGTTTGAAAACATTACCCTCATCCTGTCCCTGCAGCCTTTGCAACCAGTGTCTCTGCAACTTTCTTGTAGCCCCCTTCAGGTCCTGGCAGGCTGTCATTAGGTCTCCCCAGAGCCTTCTCTTCTCCAGGCTGCAGGTCCCTCAGCCTCTCCTGGTAGAAATGCTCCAAGCCCCTGTGCATGGCTGATGGCATGGTGGTGTGAGCAGTCAGAAGCCCATGTACTACACACGTAGCCCTGTAATGAAACGTCTGCCAGGTGCCTGTGTTCAGCACTCTTACAGCTGCAGTCCCTCTGTGCTCGCTTAGAATTGCAAAACAATGTTGACAGGAACATGTGGAAGTTTTCCAATCCTCTCTGCAGCAGAAACATGGATTTCCTCCTTGCCCTCCTTGTCTGGTTCTACCCTGTGTGCTAGGTATCTCTACCCTGTGTGCTAGGTATCTGCAGATGAGCAGTGCATCTACTAAAGGTGGGTCCTGGGGAGAATGTTCATCTGAACCTGAATTCAATTGATAAGTCACAAAATCACAGAATGGGAGAGGTTGGAAGGTCATTGAGCTCCTGGGATCCTGAGCCCAATGCCCCTGCCAAAGCAGGGTCACTCAGGGTAGGCCACACAGGAATGCATCCAGAGGTGTCTTGAAAGTCTCCAGAGAAGAAGACTCCACAACCTCTCTGGGCAGCCTGCTCCAGGGCTCTGTCATCCTTACTGTAAAGAAGTTACTCCTCGTGTTGAGGTGCAGCTTCCTGGGTTCCAGTTTGTATTCACTGCCCCTTGTCCTATCACAGGACACCACTGAAAAGAGCCTGGCCTCTGTTTCTCAAAATCCACCCTGAAGACATTTATAAACATCAATAAAATCTCCTCTCAGGCTGCTCTTCTCTAGGCTAAGCAGTCCCAGGTCTCTTAGCCTTTCCTCACCAGGCAGATGTTCCAGCCCCTTCAGCATCCTCATAACCCTCACTTGGACACTCTCTAGTCAAAATTCAACTAAAAAATATTTGTAGACAAAAAAAGGACCACTTCAAACTCTAATTATTTTCTTCCCAAAAGAAAGTTTCAGTCACAACACTGCTTTGTGCTAGGAGATTTTAGTTTTAAATTAAGTGCTTCATCATACAACTTTTGTGGGTTTTTTTTTTTTATCATTTAAATTGAAAGCAAAAATAATTCCCTAGCTACAAACATTGTACAGAACAAATTAACATTCCATGTGCCCATCCAAGAGCCATGGCAGAACTGTTTGGGCTGATCTTAAATCTGTTATTTCTACCTTCCATTCTAGGCTTGTGGCAGAATGGTTAGGAACTGCCTGGCTGAACAAGACCTGCTGGTTGTCAGCTGGTTCAAAACAAGCCAGCAATGTGGCCAAGAAGGCCAAGAGCATCCTGGCCCGGGTCAGCAACAGTGTGGCCAGGAGGACTAAGGTAGAGCTTGTCCCCCTGTATAGGGCACTGGTGAACAGGGCACCTCCAATAACCGTGTTCAGTTTTGAGCAGTTACTACAGGGACACTCAAGTGCTGGAGAAGGTCCAGAGAAAGGCAACAAAGCTGGGGAATGGTCTGCAGCACAGCACTGGGGAAGAGCAGCTGAGGAAGATGAGGGTGTTCAGCCTAGAGAAGAGAAGGCTGAAGGAAAACCTTCTGGCTCTGTAGCTCCCTGAAAGGAGGTAGGAGGCAGGTGGGGGTCAGTCCTTTTCCAAAGTAAAAAGCGACAGTATAAGAGGAAAGGGCTCCAAGTTGCACCAGGGAAGGCTGAGATTGAATATTAGGAATGATTTCTTCACTGAAAGGATTGTCAAGGCCTGGGACAGCGTGCCCAGGGTGGTGGTAGAATCACCATCCCTGGAAGCACCCTGAAAATGCTGAGGCAGATGGCTTAGTGGTGACCTGGCATTGCTGGGTTAACACTTGGACTTGATGATCCCTGAGGTCTCAGCAACCAACCTTAACAATTCTATGCTTATTATTCATGTTCTGCCATCAAATTTAATGTCTGTCTTTCTTCCTCTCCCGCTGTATTGTGCTGATCTGCTTTCCCCAACTGCTCCTGGGGGAGCTACCAAGAGAATATTTATTTGAGCAAGCTGCTAGGCAAAGAGAGGAGAGCACCAAAAAGCAAATATGCAATCATTCAATATTTTTTAAGGGTAGTCACAATCTGTCTCAGCTCACAAAGGGAAAGCTACAACTAAACACACTTTAAAACCTGCCTCTTGTCTCTAAACACTTTCTTTTACAGTCATCAGACTTCCTGGTCAGGAAGAGAGTGGTTCCAACACATTCTCCATGCAAATCTTGTGTGCAGAAGAGTTTTAAGAGGCTTGGTACCTCTTCAATGCGCTGCAATCACTGTGCAGATGTAGTGGAGCTGATTTGCATACGTACATGTTCAGAAACAACATTCAGAGCAAAGCAGATTGAAATTGGATGTGAAGAACAAGTTCTGCACCATGAGGCTGTTGGAACACTGCAACAGGTTGCCCAGAGAGGTGGTTGGGTCCCCATCCCTAGAGATACTAAAGGTGAGGCTGGGCAGGGCTCTGGGCAACCTGATCTAGTGGAGGACATCCCTGCTGAACACAGAGAGGGTTGGATTGGATGAGCTTTGGAGTTCCCTTCCAGCCTGGACCATTCTATGACTCTGGGCATCTGGCAGTGTTGCTCATGAGCAATCACATCTACATTCTAAGGCTTGCTAAGAATCATGGCAGACACTTCCTACAACACCAGTTAATGAGAACCAAGGTCATAATGAATTCCAGAATCTCATCATGGTGGGGGTTGGAAGGAAACTACTGAGATCATTTAGTCCAACCCCTCTGCCAAAGCAGGGACATAAAGAGCAGCTTGCCCAAGATCAGATTGTCCAGGCAGATGTGGGATCTCTCCAGACAAGGAGACTCAACAACCTCTCTGGGCAGCCTGCTCCAGGGCTCCAGCACCCTCACAAGAATTTTCTCCTCATCTTAGGATGGAACCTCCTGGCCTCCAGTTCATGCCCATTATCCCTTGTCCTGTCACTGGGCACCACTGAAGGAGTCTGGCCCCATCCATTTGCCCCTCATCCTTTCATTGATTAGATCTTTTTGGGGCTGCTCTTCCCCAGGCTCAGCAGCCCCAGGCCTCTCAGTCTTTCCTCCTCACAGAGACGCTCTAAGGCCCCTCAGCATCTTTATAACCTCCTCTGGACTCTCTGATAGTTCCAAACCCCCCCTGCCACAGCAGGACCATACAATCTAGCTCAGGTCACACAGGAACACATCCAGATAGGCCTTGAAAGTCTCTAGAGAAGGAAAGTCCACAATCTCCCTGGGGAGCCTGTGCCAGTGCTCTGTGACCCTTACAATAAAGAAGTTTCCCCTTGAGATGGAACCTCCTGTACTGCACATAAGACATAGCACTTCAGATGTGGCTTCACCAGAGCAGTGAGGATGGGGAGGAGAATCTCCCTGAGCCTGCTGGCCATACTTCTCTCCATGTACCCCAGCAGACCACTATCCCTGATGAGTGGGTGCCAGGATGAAGGTGCCAGGCTCTTTTCAGCGGTGCCCAGTGATAGGCCAAGGAACAAAGGGCACAAGCTGGAGCACAGGAGGTCCCACCTCAACACAAGCAGAAATATTTTTATGGTAAGGGTGCTGAAACCCTGGAGCAGGCTGCCCAGAGAGGTTGTGGAGCCTCCTTCTCTGGAGACTTTCAAGACCCACCTGGATGCGTTCCTGTGCAGCCTGCCCTGGGCGATCCTGCCCTGGGTGATCCTGCCCTGTCAGGGTGATTGGACTGGACAATCTCTAGAGGCCACTTCCAACCACTACCATTCTATAGTTCTGTGACAGCAGCAGCGCTTCAGAGCTGACACTGCAAACAACTTCATGATCATCCAACCTACTCCAGATCACCTCAGTACAAAGAGAGAAGTGATCTTCTAATAATTGGCTTTGCAGGCAATCGTCTGTAGGTGTTTGCAGGGCATGGCCTATGATGAAACTCATTAATTCCACTCAGCAAAGACCTGCTCGGTGAAACAAGGACACCCCAATGGCAGGAAACCCCAAGGACTGCTAAAATGCAGCTACTATCACTCTTTTCTAAGTAAATAGCCAGCAAAAGAGAAGTGTCCAAAGGGATGAAGACTGTGACAAGGCTCAGGGATGCAGGGTGTGACAAGGCTCAAACACCTGTGACATTTGAGCTTCTTCCCAGGATTCAGTCAGCTATGCAAACCCCTTGTACTGAAACCTTGCCCTCCAAAGTAAACCACCCCACAGACAAGGTGACCAGCAAAATGTTTATGCTGTAGGAAAGCAAACAAGACCTTCCAGTTTCTTTGCTTGCTGTTAATTAGATTTCAGCAGCACATCAATTACCAGGAGCACATTCAAAATTCAAAGGACTTGCACTGATCATGGAGTCCTGAAAGAAAGAGATAGCAAAAAAAACAAGAGAGAGGCAATCTCTCCTCAAAGATTTATGGGGTGGGGGAGTTCCAGTCTGGAATCTGGTTTAGTCAGCAGCTGCACTGCTCAGTTCAGTGTCATGACCTACAGTGATTGGTAAAGAAAATTAGCAGCTCAAGGGAATCATAGAATGATTTGGGCTGGAAGGGACCTCCAAAGGCCATCCGGTCCAACCCCCCCTGCACTCAGCAGGGACATCCTCCACTAGAGCAAGTTGCCCAGAGCCATCCAGACTCACCTTCAATATCTCCCAGGATAGGGCCTCAACCACCTCCCTGGGCAACCTGTAGCAGTGTTCCAGCACCCTCCTGGTACAGAATTTATTCCTAACATCCAATCCAAATCTGCTCTGCTCCAGTTTGAAGCCATAGCCCTCATCCTGTCACTGTCAGGATCCTGTCCAGACGATGTTACATCCAAGTAGAGCTACAAGAGTGACAGGTACAAATAACTTTTCTAACTGGAGCTTTTCAGTTGAGGAGAGGAAGCTGAAGGGAGACTTCATTGCTCCCCTGAAAGGAGGTTGCAGTGAGGTGGGGGTTGGTCTCTTCTCCCTAGATTCAGGTGATACACGGAGAGCAAATGGCCTGAAATTGTGCCAGGGGAGGTTTATGTTGGAGATTAGGAGCAATTCATTTGCTGCAAGAGTGGTCAGGGATTGGCACAGGCTGCCCAGGGAGGTGCTGGAGTCCCCATACATGGAGATATTCAAGAAACTTGTGGCCATGGCAGTGTGGGACATGGTTTGATGGCCATGGTGATGTTGGGTTGATGTTTGAACTGGGTGGTGTTAGAGGTCTTCTCCAGCTGAAACAATTCTGTGATCCTAATAAAAGCTGCCTCATTCATTTCTGCCTGCAGTTGGAGGGCCACCCAAATCAGAACTGCAAATCTCAGAGTCCCAGCATGGCAGGGTTGGAAGGGACCTCTGGAGACCACCTTTGTTTCAAGATTTGAAGCTGGATTTTCCCACAGCATTCTCCTTATCTTAGGAGTAAAAGGAACTCCTAAGTTCCTAAAGAACTAACTAAGGAGATAGGAGAAATCAACGAGCAGCTAGAATGTGAGTCCCTGGGGATTTTCCAGCTTAGAAATTAGTGAACAGGAAATTATAGAATCACAGAATTGTCAGAGATGGATGGGACCTCAAAGATTAGAAGAGAATCAACTAGGTTGGAAGAGACCTCCAACATCATCCAGTCCAACCTAGCACCCAGCCCTGTCCAGTCAACCAGACCATGGCACTAAGTGCCTCATCCAGGCTTTGCTTCAACACCTCCAGGGACGGTGCCTCCACCACCTCCCTGGGCAGCCCATTCCAATGCCAATCACTCTCTCAGACAACAACTTCCTCCTAACATCCAGCCTAGACCTCCCCTGGCACAACTGGAGACTGTGTCCCCTTGTTCTGTTGCTGCTTGCCTGGCAGAAGAGGCCACCCCCCACCTGGCTACAACCTCCCTTCAGGTAGTTGTAGACAGCAATGAGCTCTGCCCTGAGCCTCCTCTTCTGCAGGCTGCACACCCCCAGCTCCCTCAGCCTCTCCTCATAGGGTTTGTGTTCCAGGCCCCTCACCAGCTTTGTTGCCCTTCTCTGGACACCTTCCAGCACCTCAACATCTCTCTTGAATTGAGGAGCCCAGAACTGGACACAGCACTCAAGGTGTGGCCTGAGCAGCGCTGAGCACAGGGGCAGAATAACCTCCCTTGTCCTGCTGGCCACACTGCTCCTGATGCAGGCCAGTGCAAACTCCCCTGCCATGGGCAGGGACACCTCACACTAGATCAGGTTGCTCAGAGCCACATCCAGCCTAGCCTTAAAGACCTCCAAGGATGAGGCTTCCACCACCTCCCTGGGCAACCTGTGCCAAGGTCTCACCAACCTCACAGTGAAGAACTTCTTCCTAACATCCAGCCTGAATCTATCTGCTTCTAGCTTTGCTTCCCTCCCCCCGGTTCTATCAGTACCTGACACCCTAAGAAGTCCCTCCCCAGTTTTGTTGTAGCCTCCTTTATTTCAGATACTGGAAGGCATAAGAATGTCTCCTTGAAGCCTCCTCCTCTCCAGACTGAACAACCCCAACTCCCTCAGCTTGTCTTCACAGCAGAGCAGCTCCAGCCCTCTGATCATCCTTGTGGCCCTTCTCTGGATACCTTCCAGCACCTCCAGATCTTTCTTGTAATATTGGCTCCAGAACTGGACACAATGCTCCAGGTGGGGTCTCAGCAGAGCGGAGGAGAGAGGCAGGATGCACTCCCTCAGCCTGCTGTCCTATCACTCCCTGACATCCTAAAAATTCCCTCCCCAGCTTTCCTGTAGCCCCCTTCAGATGCTGGAAGGCCACACTAAGTGAAGTGAACCATTGCTCCCTCTGCCTCTTCACTGATTGAGCTAAGGCTGAGCACACTAAGCTGCTTTTTTTCTCCCTCCCTTTTTGCTCTTCATTTTACTGTCTTTTTGTTGCAGCATCTCTGATCCAAACCAAGGTCTCCACTCACTCGTGAGGATTATTTGAAAGGAAGCTAAATTCTGTGGTGAAATGATTCTAGACAGTGGCCTTCATTCTAGGGGAAAAAAATTAATTTCAACTTCAACTAAGCCCTGAAATCAACAATTCAGGTATCTAAAGACTACTTGGGTTTTGTAACCACAGAATTACTGAGGCTGGAACATACCTCTGAGATCATCAAGTCCAGCCTATGACCTAACATCATTACATTGACCAGACCAGGAAGAAAATTAAGACTACTCTAGAAGCAACTGAACCTGCCCTTCTCTGGATCTGCTCCAGCACTTCAATAGCCTCCTTGAATTGAGGGGCCCAAACCTGAGCCCAGGAAATAAGGTGCAGCATCACCAGTGCTGAGTATAGGGCACAATCACTGCCCTAGTCCTGCTAGCCACACTGCTGCTGATGCAGGCCAGGATGCTGGTGCTTGGCCAGCTGGGCACACTGCTGGGCACGTTGCTGGCTCATGCTCAGACAGCTGTGCCCACAACCCCTGGGTTCTTATCCTAAGGGCACTTTTCCAGCCACTCATCCTTAAGCCTGGAGCACTCATGGGGTTGTTGTGACCCAAGTGCAAAACCTGGCACTTGGTTTTGTGACACCTCATATGACTGACCTCAGCTTGTCCTGATCCCTTGGCAGAGCCTCTCTACACTCCAGCAGAATAACACCTCCGCCCAATTTGGTGTCACCTGCAAACTTCCTGAGGGTGCACTCAATCCCCTGATCCAGATCGTCCACAAGGATACAGTATCACAGTACCATCAGGGTTGGAAGAGACCTCACAGATCATCAAGTCCAACCCTTTAGCACAGAGCTCAAGGCCAGACCATGGCACCAAGTGCCACGTCCAGTCCTGCCTTGAACAGCTCCAGGGACGGCGACTCCACCACCTCCCCGGGCAGCCCATTCCAGTGTCCAATGACTCTCTCAGGGAAGAACTTTCTCCTCACCTCCAGCCTCAATCTCCCCTGGCACAGCCTGAGGCTGTGTCCTCTTGTTCTGGTGCTGGCCACCTGAGAGAAGAGAGCAACCTCCTCCTGGCCACAACCTCCCCTCAGGTAGCTGTAGACAGCAATAAGGTCTGCCCTGAGCCTCCTCTTCTCCAGGCTAACCAATCCCAGCTCCCTCAGCCTCTCCTCGTAGGGCTGTGCTCAAGGCCTCTCCCCAGCCTCGTCGCCCTTCTCTGGACACGCTCAAGCATCTCAAATGTCCCTCCTAAACTGGGGGGCCCAGAACTGAACACAGCACTCAAGGTGTGGTCTAACCAGTGCAGAGTACAGGGGCAGAATGACCTCCCTGCTCCTGCTGGCCACACCATTCCTGAGGCAGGCCAGGATGCCACTGGCTCTCTTGGCCACCTGGGCACACTGCTGGCTCATGTTCAGGTGGGTATCAAGCAGCATCCCCAGATCCCTCTCTGTCTGGCTGCTCTCCAGCCACTCCGACCCCAGCCTAACAGAACTGATCCCAAGACTGGCCCCCACGCTAAGTAAGACTGAGGGAGTTGGGGCTGTTCAGTCTGGAGAGGAGAAAGCTCCAAGGTCACCTTATTGTGACCTATCAGTATCTGAAGAGGGCTCAAGGAAGCTGGGGAGGGACTTTCTAGGATGTCAGGTAGGACTGTCGAGAATGGAACAAAGCTACAAGTGGGTAGATCCAGATTGGGTATTGGGAAGAAGTTCTTCAGCATGAGGGTGGTGAGACCCTGGAATGAGCTGCCCAGGTTGGTGGTGGAAGCCTCATCCCTGAAGGTGTTAAAGGCCAGGCTGGATGAGGCTCTGGACATCCTGATCTAGTGTGATGTGTCCCTGTCCATGGCAGGGGGGTCAGAACTGGATGATCCTTGTGGTCCCTTCCAACCCTGACTGATTCTAAGTGCTTGGTTAATTTTGGATGTTCCTGCAGAGCCAGATTGTTTTCTGTGGTTCTAAGGCACTCAGATCCTGTCAAATTTCATAAGAATGCTTCACAGAATCTTCCCCTTTCCCTCTGGTGAAGCCTCACTTGGCTACCAGTTTGCAGGTGAGGGCACTGGCCAAGCTTTTGCGCTCTTGCCACGTTAAAACACAGACGTTACTCATCTCCATCCACAATAGGGGATGGGTGTGTGGTGTTTCTGCTAGTCACAAATTAGAGTGAAATCAATATTCTCTCAAATGCTGCAGCATATCCTGCTCTTCTGCTGTCTCAATATTTTGAAGTATTGCTGGAACTAAAAACAGTCTTCAGCTGTGCTAATGGCCAATTGCTTGAGGATTTTTCTTTGGCTGCTACATCTCAGCACTTTCATCCTGTCAGAATCAAAATGTGCTATACGAGGTTGTCTCTGCAGCTAGAGGCTTGTTCTACATCAAAACAAACTACCACATAGATCTTGTCTTTAAGGCACTCACCTTGTTGGAATGCAAATATTTTAAATCCTCTCTCCTTCTCCGTCCAGGTCTAACCTTCCTCTCCCTCTCCAAGATAACAGAATCACAGAATCCCTTTGGAAGAGACCTCCAAAGCTTATCCAGTCCAATTCTCCTGCACTCAGCAGGGACATCCTCAGCTAGATTGGATTGCCCAGAGCCCTGTCCAGCCTCGCCTTGAATATCTCCAGGCATGGGGCCTCAATCACCTCCATGGGCAACCCAATGCAGTGTTCCAGTGGCCTCATAATAAAGCACCTGTTCCTAACATTCAGTCTCAATCCGCTCTGCTCTAGTTTGAAGCCCTTGCCCTTGTCCTGTCCCTGTATCCCTTTGCAAACAATCCATCTGCAGCCTTCTTGTAGCCCCCTTCAGATACTGGCAAGCTGCTCTTAGGTCTTCTCCAGGCTGAACCCACCCAGCTCCCTCAGCCTGTCCTCCTAGCACAGCTGCTCCAACACCCTGATCATTCACGTGGCCTCCTCTGGACCTGCTCCACCAGGTCCATGTCTTTCCTGTGTTGAGGGCTCCAGAGAAGGACACAGCACTGAGGTGAGGTCTTAGCAGAGCAGAGCAAAGAGACCACTGCTGTGCATCACTGTGTACTTAACATTCTCCAAGCACTACCTGCATCTCCTTACTTGCGCTGCCAACCAGGGGATATACTGCTCCACGAGGCCCCATTCTGATTGCTGCCAGATGAAGCTGAGCCAAACCACCCCATAATTCTTCCACAAACACCAGCAGCAGAGCAGCCCTCATTTCTCTACAGTAGCTCACCTGCTGTAACTTCCAAGGTACTTTTGAAAGCTGCACTGCCCAATCACTTACTGGTTTGGTACTTAGCTGTATGTTTTCCTTTACACACCTAACTTCCCATTTATCTTCCCACAATTCTGTGGGTTTCCTTTTTTAGAGCCATAGAACCATAGAACTGCTGAGGTTGGAAGAGACCTTTGAGATCATCAGGTTCAACTGCTCACCTAGAGCTCACAATCCTGCTACTGTTGCTAAGCCACTGCCACTAAACCTCATCCATGAGCAACACATCACGCATCTTTTAAACATCCCCAGGGATGCTGACTCCACCACCTCCCTGGGCAGCCTGTTCCAGTGCCTGAGAGCAGTTCCTGTGAAGATATTTTTCCTAATATCCAACCTGAACCTCCTCTGTGCAGCTTCAGGCCATTTCCTCTTCTTCTGTCACTTGTTGAACGTGAGAAGAAACCAACCCCAACCCAACCCAACCTCCTTTTGGGGAGTTGTAGAGGCTGATAAGGTCTCCCCTCAGCCTCCTCTTCTGCAGACTAACAAACTCCAGTTTCCTCAGCTGCTCCTCATAGGTCATTTCTCTCCATAAACCTCAAGACAGTGTTACATCCTAATGCTGTCTTCCCAAGTGTGCAGTATTCCTTCCAAGATGAAGTCAGAATCCCAGCATGGAGGAGTTGGAAAGGTTCTCTGGAGCTCTAGTCCAACCTCCCTGCTTAAGTTCAGTGTCATGACCTACAGTGGTTGGTAAAGAAAATTAGCAGCTCAAGGGAATCATAGAATGATTTGCACTGGAAGGGACCTCTAAAGGCCATCTGGTCCAACCCCCCTGCACTCAGCAGGGACATTCTCCACTAGAGCAGGTTGCCCAGAGCTTAAGCAGGGTCACGCTGAGCAGGTTGCCCAGGAAGGCATTGCCCAGGCAGGTTTTGAATTACTCCACATATGGAGACTCCATCACCTCTCTGGCCAGCCTGTTCCAGGGCTCTGCCACCCTCAAAAGAAAGAGGTTTCGATGGAACTTCCTACGTTCAAGTTTCTGTCATGTGCAAGTCTGTTCCTCAGAACTATTCATATTGATGAAAACACCAAATCCCGGGAATGAGAAACTCTTCTGCTTCATTAATTCCCATCAATGAACCTTTCATCACCATGCTGACTGTGCCCAAGGACCACGGATCAGCATCTCATTGCACGGCAAACAGGCACAAAACACAGAGTAAAGACAGCAGACTGGATACAGACCAACAGCCACAGGCAATCTTCAACAGCATATTTTAGACTCTGGCCATCTCAGCAAGCCCCTGGCCCGAGGTGGCACAATTCACAGGTACAGAACAAGAACACAGCAGAAGCAGCAGTGTGAACCTGCAGCACATCTGTTACCATCCTGCCCTGCCTTGCACACACTCACTGCTGTGAAAGCCTCCTGAGGAGATTTGCCTCCTTCCTAACTGAAGAATTCAGGTGAGAAGCTGAGACCAGGCAGCTGTAGCACAGACAGACAGCAGGCATTACAATGAAAACACATCTTATGTGATGGACACCCAACCCTGCTAGTGCAGATCCCCCTGCGCTTGACGCACAAGCATCACCCCCGTGGGCAGATACCACACCCTGTGCTGGCCTGTAAGTGGGCTACATACCCCTTCACTGCTGCTCAACTCCAGCCTGCCATGGTCAGTCTGCCAACGTTCATGACACCTGAAATGCCTTCAAAAAGTTTGCTAATGTGATGATGTGGCCAGAAAATGGAGATTCTGCCTCTCTGCGGCGCTCCGTTGAGCGCCCCCCTGCAGTGCTGGGGCCAGCTCTAGAGTCCTCAGCACGGCACAGACAGGGACCTGTTGGAGCGGGGCCACAGGAGGTCACAGCAGTGCTGGCAGAGCTGGAAGGGCTCTGCTGTGAGGCCAGGCTGAGAATGTTGGGATGGTTCAGCTTGGAGAAGAGAAGGCTCTAGGGAGAACTTAGTGGAATCCCCTAATACCTAAATGGGACTACAGGAAAGCCCGGGAGGAACATGTGACAGGGGCCTGTACTGACAGCAGGAGAGGCAATGGCTTGGAGCCAGAAGAGGGCAGATTTAAGATGGAGATTAGGAATAAATCCTTCCAGTGAGGGTGGTGAGACACTGGCACAGGTTGCCCAGGGAGGCTGTGGATGCTCCCTGCCTGGAGGTGTTCAAGGCCAGGTTACTCAATGTCCCAGACAATCTGGACTAGTGCAAGGTGTCCCTGCCCACGGCAGAGGGATAGGAACTAGATAATCTTTAAGGTCCCTTTGAACCTAACCCATTCTATGATTCAATCTCATTTTGTATTCCCCTTTCCCAGGATGATTTCCATATTATAAAGGCAATTGCAAAAAATAGAAAGCTTTATTGCTTGACATTGTGTTCAGGGCTTATGAAACCAAATTCTTGCTGCAAGAGTTTTTCAGTAGGCAAAAAACTGCATCACCTTCAGCTTGAGGGGGAGTTGGAGGAGTGTTTCTTGGTGATTTCTTTAGTTTCTATTTGCCTCATTTGAGGTTTCTATGACATAATTATTATCACCAGCAATAACAATAATAATGATAATAGCAGCAGCATTTCTTTCCTGATATTACCAACCACTCCCTCAGGAAATAATACAAATGTATTTTTCTAACCACCAACCCAACCTCACCTTGGCCACACATTTCTTGCACACCTCCAGGGGTGGGGACTGCACCATCTTCCTGGGCAGTTTGTGCCAATCCCTGACCGCTCTTGCAGCAAAGAAATCATTCCTAATCTCCCACCTAACTCTCTCCTGACACAACTTCAGGCCATTTCCTCTCATTCTATGGAGAAGAGCCCAACCCCTAACCTCATTGCAACCTCCTTTCAGAGAGCTGTAAAGGGCAATGAGGTCTGTCCTCAGCCTTCCTTTCTCCACACCAAACCCCCTCAGCTCTCTCAGCTGCTCCTCCCCAGCCCTGTTCTACAGGCCCTTCCCCAGCTTTGTTGCCCTTCTCTAGACACCCTCCAGCACCAAAATGTCCTTCCTGGAGTGAGGTGCCCAAAAGTGACTGCAGTGTTGAGGTGTGGCCTTAGCAGTGCCAAGCACTGAGGATCTTTGTGGCGGATATCCACCACCCAAAACCAAAAGAGAAATGGTTGCCTTTAGAATCACAGAATCAGTCAGAGTTGGAAGGGACCACAGGAATCATCTAGTTCCAACCCCCCTGCCATGGGCAGGGGCAGCCTACCCTAGAGCAGGCTGGCCAGAGCCTCATCCAGCTTGGCCTTAAACACCTCCCTGGGCAATCCATTACTTTAGGCTGAGTGCCACCCACCCCTCCTCACTCAGGAAGGTGCATAGATACCAGCCCAGCCTTGGCAGGCCCGTGGCAATTGCAGCCTGCAAAATGAGCTTTTTCAGCTTCTGAAGCCCAGAAAGGAGAGCTGCTGCTCCCTCCTTCAGCACCTCTGACAGCCACTCATGCTTCAAGAGATGATCGCAGCATGACACCTAGTGGCAGCAGCATCTTTAGCCCCCTCACTGCCTTCCTAAACTCCTGAGAGCTGCTGACAATCAAGTACCCAGTTCTTATTTATTTCTCCCTTGCCAAAATCCTGCTCCTGAACACGCTCAGGGGAGCAGGAATTGCTCAACTAAACCATCTTCCCGAGGCTGCAAGACTCTCTCCATGCTGTCGGTTAACATATCTGCAGACACTGAGCACTGCTCTGCTCCCAGAAGTTGGAATGGAAATCACAGAATGTTTTTCACTAAAAACATATTTATGACCTTTTTGTGGTCACCAATGGATAATGAAAGTTTCTCTCTAACATCTCACAGAACCACAGAATGTCAGGGGCTGGAAGGGACCTCCAAAGCTCATCCTGTTCAGCCTCCCTACCAGAGCAGGAGAACCTAGAGCAGGACACACAGGAACACATCCAGGCAGGTCTTGAATATCTCCAGAGAGGGAGACTCCACAAACTCCCTGGGCAGCCTATTCCAGGGTTCTGTCACCCTCACAGGGAAAAAATTCCTCCTCATGCTTCCATGGAACTTCCTGTGCCTCAGCTTCCACCACTGCCCCTTGTGCTGTCATTGGGCATCACCCAGCAGAGCCTGGCTCCAGCCTCTGCCCACTCACCCTGCACATCTTTATCACCACGACTAAGGTCACCCCTCAGACTCCTCCTCTCCCAGCAGCACAGCCTCAGCTCCCTCAGGCTCTCCTCCTAAGGAAGATCTTCCACTGCCTGCAGCATCTTTGTGGCTCTGTGCTGGACTCTCTCAAGCAGCTCCCTGAGGTCTTTCTTGAACTGAGAGGCCCAGAACTGAACACAGTCTTCCAGATGTGGCCTCAGCAGGGCAGAGTAGAGGAGCAGAAGAACTTCTCTGGACCTACTCACCATAGCTCTCCTAATCTACCCCAGGATGGCATTTGCCCTCCTGGCCACCAGAGCACACTGCTTTGATTTAGGTAGATGATGCTCACTCTCTGCATCAAGGTGATCTTGATGTGCAGCTTCAAATGCAGCATGCAAACATATGGAAACTATCATCTATAGAGACAGATGTTGGAGGTGCTAACTCTAAGAGTTAGGTAATGGTTTCAACCCATCATCTTAAGGGCCATTTCCAACCAAAAGGATGCTGTGATTGATAATGCCCAGATCCTGTACAGCCCTCCCCAGCCCCAAGGTTATAACCCATTAACAGGGTAACTCAAGAGGTACAAGAAGCAGTCAGTAATATTCAAACTTGAAATGGCAAATGCTGGTAGCAGCAAGTGAAGCTATGTTCAGATAGATCAGTAGGGAAATCATTAATCCTTCACATCTGCACTGGGAAGGGACCTCTGGAGACCAGCTAGCCCCTCCCCAGCCCCTCCCCATGCTAAAGCAGGGGCACCCACAGCAGCTCGCCCAGGATCATGGAATCATAGAAAGGTTTAGGTTGGAAGAGACCTCTTAAAGTCATCCAGTCCAGTCCCCCCTGAAGTAAGCAGGGACATCCTCAACTAGATCAGCTTGCCCAGGATCACAATGGCCAGGTGGGTTTGGAGTCTCTCCACACAAGGAGACTCCACAACCTCTCTGGGCAGCCTGCTCCAGGCCTTCAGCACTCTCACACCAAAGAAGTTCCTCCTCACGTTCAGATTTAATCTTCTGGGTTCCACTTTGTGTCTGTTGCCCTTTGTCCTGTCTGTAGGCACCACTGAAAAGAGTCTGGCTTCATCCTTTTGTCCTCCAACCTTTATCTCTTGCTGAGCATTGCTCAGATCCCCTCTGGGGCTGCTCTTCTGCAGGATCAATAGAATCATAGAATCAACCAGGTTGGAAGAGACCTCCAAGCTCATCCAGTCCAATTTATCCCCTAGCCCTAGCCAGTCAACCAGACCATAGCACTGAGTGCCTCATCAAGTCCTTTCTTGAACACCTCCAGGGATGGTGCCTCCACCACCTCCCTGGGCAGCCCATTCCAATGCCAATCACTCTCTCTGACAACAACTTCCTCCTAACATCCAGCCTAGACCTGCCCTGGCACAACTTGAGACTGTGTCCCCTTGTTCTGTTGCTGGTTGCCTGGGAGAAGAGGCCCAGGGATCTCAGCCTTTGCTCCTCACAGAGCTGCTCCAGGTCCCTCAGCACCTTTGTAGCCCCTGCTGGACTCTCCCCAGTAGTTCCCTATCTCTAAGTGGGGAGCCCAGAACTGGCCCCAGTCCTTCAGATGTGGCCTCACCAGGACAAAATAGTGAAGGAGGAGAATCTCCTTTGACCTGCTGGCCACAGTGTTCTTCATACACCCCAGGAGACCACTTTTCTTCTTGGCCATGGGGGCACATTGCTGGCTCCTGGTGAGCCTGCTGTCCACCAGCACTCTCAGCTCCTTCTCCACAGAGCTGTTTCCCAGCAAGTGAACCCCTTCCCTGGCCTGCTGCAGGGGAGGATCCCTCCCCAGGTCTTGGACTTCATACTTGCCCTGATTGCCCTAAATATTCTTAGCCTCCAGCGGAGAAAAGAGAATTTAGGCACAGAAGCCAAACCTGCTCGGTTTTGATCCAACACTTCCAAACCAAGAGCTGCAGAGTGCACAAGGTTTTGAGATACAAGCAGCCCTGGATCTGCAGGAGCCATCTCATCTAGGACATTTTCATTCCAGTAAGGCAGAAATGCTGAAATGGGATAATTAATGAAACAATAAACCTCAAGAAATCGCCCATTACCAGCACTGAAGCCTATTTTTAGTTCATTATTTGAGCTCTAATAAACTCACTTAATTTCCTTAATTGTCTATTTTTAAATTACAATTTTAGCAAACTACTGAGCTGGCAAAGAGAGATCTATTCAGATCAATTCCTTTACTTGAAGTCACTGCCAAGTGATTTTACCATCTGGATATGTACCTCTCTATCAAATGAGTCACCACCACCAAAATACTTAATTGGTGTCACATGAAGTGTTGCTGGAAGAGAAAGATAAATAAGAACAACAACAAAAAAATACTTTTCACAAGTCCCTAAGCAAGAAAGGAGCTACAAAACCCAACAGGAGCCAGCAATGTTTGCTGGTAGCCCAGAAAATCACCTGTGCCCTGGGCTGCAGAAAGAGCAGTGTGACCTGCAGCATGATGGATGGGATTCTGCCCTTCTGCTCTGCTGAGACCCCACCTGCAGCACTGCATCCAGGTCTGCTGCCCCCAAGATAAGAAAGAATTGTTGGAATGGATCCAGAGAAGGCTATGAAGATGATCAGAGGGCTCAGAACCTCCCCTATAGGGACAGGCTGAGAGAACTGGGGCTGTTCAGCCTGGAGAAGGCTCCAAGGAGACCGCAGAGCAGCCTCCCAGTATCTGAAGAGGACCTAAAAGAAAGCTGAGTAGAAACTTTTCACAAGGCCTTGGAGTGACAGGATGAGAGGGAATGAAGTTTGAGAAGGGCATATTTAGATATTAGGAAGAAATTCCTTACAGTGGTGAGACACTGGCACAGGATGCCCAGGGAGGCTGTGGATGCCCCCCCTGCCTGGAGGTGGTCAAGGCCAGGTTGGATGAATTCTTGAGTCACCTGGGCCGGTGGGAGGTGTCCCTATACATAGCAGGGGCTTGTAACCAGATGAACTTCAAGGTCCCTCTCAAGCTAAAGCATTGTCTGACTGGAGGAAGTCCCATTTTCAGAAGGCAGCGTTCATCTCACTTACTTGAATGGAGTTTATCAGTCCAGGCACTGAGCTTAAGCACAGCAGCTCAACAAGCTACCCCCTCTGAGCTGTGCCACAGTAACTCCTTAACTCACCTTCTTAAAGCAGGCCAAGAAGCTTCTCTCCAACCTTTCTGTCACATAACAGACTTTTTGAATACTCCACCATTCCCATCAGTGAGCACTCAACAGCTTCACTGTTCACCCAGCCAGCACAACAGGACCTTCTGTTTCAGGTGCCCAAGAGCTCACACTCAACTACATATTAAAGCCAAAACCACTGACCTGCAGCTCAGTGAATGAGAAGCCCTCCCAAGTGATGTTCCCTATGAATTTGGGGTGCAGCACCCACTACTACAAGTTCAGGAGAGACAATTTAGGGTTGTCACACATCACTTGCTCCAGCCATGGCAGCAAAACATCTCTGGCAGCAAGACACTGAATCATAGAATTAGGAGATCTTAGAGATCACCAAGTCCAGCCGTTAACCCAGCACTGCCAAGTGCACCACTAAACCATGTCCCTCAGCTACACAGCTTTTGAAGCCCACCTGGGATGGGGACTTCACCATTGTCCTGGGGCAGCCTGTTCCAGGGCCTGACAACACTCCAGCTACTGATGAGCTTTGAGAAGATCCTCTCCAGGTCTGCTCTTCTCCAGGCTGAACAGTCCCAGGCCTCTCAGCTTTTTCTTGAAAGAAATCTATTGTCCTAATTAATGAAGTTTATTACTTAGTTCATACTTAATTAAGATCCCTTCCAACCCAAACCATTCTATTATTCTATAGAAAAGACATCTAAGATGGTTGAGTGAAACTATCAACACCACCATGGCCATGAGCCATGTCTCACACTGCCCTGGCCACAGGTTTCTTGAACATCTCCAAGGATGGGGACTCCACCACCTCCCTGGGCAGCCTGTGCCAACACCTGACCACTCTTGCAGTAAAGAAATTTTTCCTCATCTCCAACCTAACCCTCCCCTGGCACAATTCCAGGCCATTTCCTCTCATTCTATCTCCTGATACCAGGGAGACGAGAACAACCTACACCTCACTGCAACCTCCTTGTAGTTGCAGAGATCAATGAGCCTGCCCTCAGCCTCCTCTTTTCCAGCCTGCAGTTCACTCTGATGCTCCTCACCAGATCTATTCTCTAGACCCCTCACCAGAGCTTTGTTGCCCTTTTCTGGACACACTCTGGCACCTCACTGTTTTTCTTGTAGTGATGTCCTGGATTTGGCTAGGAGGAGGTTAATTTTCACCATCACACCACTACCACTTAGCTGTTACCAATAGTAATCAAGCTTTGCTAGCTACTGTGAAAAGCCAGGGAGATATTTGCTGCATTTCTAGACAATAACAGTCAAATTATCACTTTTTCTTTTCCCCACAAGTGTTTTTAGCACTCAGCTAAGGCACCGAGACAACACTAAAGGTGTGCCTTTAATTTCAGCTTAATAAGAGCAATTACTAATAATGAGATATAACAATTTTAAAAGCAGCCTTCTGATCCATGAAATGCAGTGGTCATTAATAGATAGAAATGCAATAATTAATTTATTCTCAGCTTTAACAAGGTGCCTGGAGATAACACAAATACAAAGACTAAGGTGAGTGGTCTCTGTTTCACTCTGGTCAGCTGCTCCAAGCAGGAGGTGTAGCATGTTTACAGAGTGTGTGCTGTGAAGACCTACCAGTGTAAAACCTTTGTGCAGGAGTTCTTAGAACCAGAAAGTCAGGAAAGGTTGGAAAAGTCCTTTAAGATCACTGAGTCCAACCATTAAAGCAACACCACCATGGCCACGAAGCCGTGTCCCAAAGTGCCATGTCTGCACTTCAGCTACGACAAGGACAAAGCAGAGTTACTGCAGAGTCACAGAACCACCCAGGCTGGAACACCTCTGAGGTCATCCAGTCCAACCTAACATCACCACAAGGACCAGACCATGGCACTGAGTGCCACACCCAAGCTGTCCTTAAACACCTCCAGGGACAGTGACTTCACCGCCTCCCTGGGCAGCCCATTCCATTCTAATTCTCCTTTCCAGCAGGAACTGCTTCCTAACATCCAACCAAACCCTCTCCTGGCACAGCTTCAGGCCATGCCCTCTCCTCTTGGCACAAGCTGCCTGGGAGCAGAGCCTGACCCCACCTGGCTGCGACTTCCCTTCAGGTAGCTGTAGAGAGTGCTGAGGTCCCCCTTGAGTCTCCTCTTCTCCAGGCTGAACCCCCCAAGCTTCCTCAGCAGCCTTCTCCTCCAGTCCTGTTGCTCTCCTCTGGCCTTGCTCCAGTCCTTCAAGTTCTCTCTTGCAGTGAGGGCCCAGAGGTGCACACAGTGCTGAAGGTGAGGCCTCCCCAGTGCCAGTACAGGGCAGAAAGACAGCCCTGCTGCTGCTGCTGATACAGCCAGGATGCCCTTGGCCTTCCGTGCCAGCTGGGCACACTGCTGGCTCATGGCCAGCTGCCGTCACCCAGCACTGTCAGCTCCCTCTCTGCCAGGCTCTCTCCAGAAGTACCAAGAAAGTTATTTAAAGGAAGAATGCAAATGCATCTGTGGGACAAACCAGCAATGTTCACTCTGTCCCCACATTCTATCTCCCTCAGTCTGTGTTCCTGCACGGGGTTGCTGTGGCCACAGTGTAGAACCCTGCCCTTGGTCCTGTTGAATCTCATCCCACTGGCTTCAGCCCATTGACCCAGAACCTTCCTACCCAAAAAGTGAGATACTAGGAAGACACTGATACTGGAGAGAAGAGACCAATCTGCACCTCACTGTGACCTCCTTTCAGGGAGCTGCAGAGAGCAATGAGATCTACCTTCAATCTCCCCCAAGCTAAACAAACCCCAGCTCCCTCAGCTGCTGCTCCCCAGCCCTGCTTTCCAGACCCTTCCCCAGCTTTGTTGCCTTTCTCTGGACACTTTCCAGCCCCTTAAAGTCCTTGGAGTAAGGGCCAGAAAACTGACCCCAGTATTTGAGCTGTGGACTCACCAGTACCAAGTACAGGAATCCAATCACTTCCCTGGTCTCACTGGTCACAATTTTATCCTCCCTGCAGCATGCCTCACTGCATGTCCATCCTTTCTGCACCTCAGGTGTAGCCTGACAGATCTATTTCACATCAGTATCTAAACCAGTAAGGACCAGATTCAAATTGAGGCAATAATTTGGTCCCCACAGATCTGGTTTTCAGCACCATTCAGCATCAGGCTCCTGAATTTCCTCCCTTTCTCTGCTCTCGCTGTGCTGACAAGTGTCTGCATGCCTGGGTTGCAGTGGGAGCTGCGGAGGGGTTTTATCCAGGATCCATCACTATAGTAACCAAGCACAAAGCACCAAGTGTGAGGGGGTTGTTTCCTTCTTTTCCTGCCTTCTTTTTTTTTTCCTCTTTGCCTTTCAACTGCCAGTGAAGTGGGACACATGAGAGATGGCTGACATTCCCAGAAGCTTCCCCTGAATTCCAGGCATGTTTAGGTTTATAAGCCCTCCAGAAGCCCTCAGAAATCTGGGCATAAACAGAACTATGTAGGATCTCTCTGCAGTGCTCTAAGCCCGGGACTACAACAGGAGCAAATGTTGTTCCTAATACTTTGATTAATAGGAAGCAGAGGGTAGATGAAAGGTGCAATTGGGAGGAATTCTCTCTTCATGTTCCAGGGGAGATAAGTCCCAAGGGCTTGGAGTGACAGGATGAGAGGGAATGAAGTTTGAGAAGGGCATATTTAGATATTAGGAAGAAATTCCTTACAGTGGTAAGACACTGGCACAGGATGCCCAGGGAGGCTGTGGATGCCCCCCCTGCCTGGAGGTGGTCAAGGCCAGGTTGGATGAATTCTTGAGTCAACTGGGCCGGTGGGAGGTGTCCCTATACACAGCAGGGGCTTGTAACCAGATGAACTTCAAGGTCCCTCTCAAGCTAAAGCATTGTCTGACTCGAGGATGTCCCATTTTCTGAAGGCAGCGTTCATCTCACTTACTTGAATGGAGTTTATCAGTCCAGGCACTGAGCTTAAGCACAGCAGCTCAACAAGCTACCCCCTCTGAGCTGTGCCACAGTAACTCCTTAACTCACCTTCTTAAAGCAGGCCAAGAAGCTTCTCTCCAACCTTTCTGTCACATAACAGACTTTTTGAATACTCCACCATTCCCATCAGTGAGCACTCAACAGCTTCACCGTTCACCCAGCCAGCACAACAGGACCTTCTGACTGTTTCAGGTGCCCAAGAGGTCACACTTGACTACATATTTAAGCCAAAGCCACTGACCTGCAGCTCAGTGAATGAAAAGCCCTCCCAAGTGATGTTCCCTATGAATCCCTCAGAAATCAGGGTGTAAACAGAACTATGTAGGATCTCTGTGCAGTGCTCTGAGCTCAGGACTACAACAGAAGCAAATGCTGTTTCTAATACTTTGATTAATAGGAAGCAGAGGTGGAACTGGGAGGATTTCTCTCTTCATGTTCCAGGTGAGATGAGTCACAAAATGCATTGAGCAGCATCGATGGCTGGGTTAAATAGATGATAAAAAGCCTGAGCCTACAAATTTCACTAAAAGTCAGGGATAAATATTGCCTGCCCTTTGGAGTGACACGTCCAAAGCTAAAGAGTAGATTTGCCCCCCATATCCTCCCCAAAATATTCCTGAATACAATGGTTCTCAAAACTAAGCTGCTGGAAATAGTATTCAGAAATAGGTATGAAGATGCATTAAAGAGAGTGTGGCCAGCAGGCTGAAGGAGGTTCTCCTCATCCTCTGCTCTGCCCTAGTGAGGCCACAGCTGGAAGACTGAGGCCACTTCTAGGTTACCCAGTTTGAGAGAGACTGGGAACCAGTGGAGAGAGTTCACTGAATCATAGAATCAACGAGGTTGGAAGAGACCTCCAAGATCATCCAGTCCAACCTAGCACCCAGCCCTAGCCAGTCAACTAGACCATGAAGGGGACAAAAGATGCTTAGGAGCCTGGAGCAGCTCTGTGAGGAGAAAAGCCTGAGAGCTCTGGGCCTGTTGAGTCTGGAGAAGAGCAGTCCCAGAGGGGATCTGAGTAATGCTCATCAAGAATTAAAGGGTAGAAGGCAAGAGGATAGGGCCAGACTGTTGTCAGTGGTACCCAGTGACAGGAAAAGGCACAATGGGCACAAACTGGAGCCCAGAAGGTTCCATCTGAGCGTCATGGAAAAACTTTGATGTGAGGGTCAGGAGCCCTGGAACAGGCTGCTGTCCAGAGAGGTTGTGGATTCTCCTTGTCTGGAGAGATTCCAATCCCCCTTGGACTTTGTGATCCTGGGCAAGCTGCTGTGGGTGCCCTGCTTTAGCTAGAGAGTTGGACCGGATGATCTCCAGAGGACCTTTCCAAGCCCTATCATGCTGGAATTCTGTGAAGTGAGAAGAGAGGATGATGATTGGGAACAAATGATGGAAGAAGATACTGTCATCATCCAAGATGCCCACAACTGTGGACTGAGTACACCAAAACCATTCATTTGTTTGAGCCACTTTGAGAGGTCAACTTCATTTTCTCATCAGCTGAGAAGCATCACATGAGTGAAGCAAGGTCATTATAGCAAAATCTCCTAATGATTATGCTTTTAATTACTAATAATGAATTATCATAGCCTGGAGGTCTCTTCCAACCTGCTCTATGAACTGAAAAGTCATATTTAAGGAAGTGATTGTCCCTCTGCACTTGGCATTGGTGAGGCAACACCTCAAGTACTGTGCTTAGTCTGGGGCACCTTGATACAAGAAGGATATTGAGGTGCTGGAGGGAGTGCAAAGAAGAGCAACAAATCACAGGATCACAGACAGATGCAGGCTGGCAAAGCCCTTCAGGATCACCAAGTCCAACTAGAACCCTACTCTACAAGACTCACCTTAAACCATGTCCCCAAGCACCTCATCTAAATGACCCTTAAACACATCCAGAGTTGGTGACTCAACCACCTCCATGAGCAGCTCATTCCAGCCCATGACCACTTTCTCCCTGCAAAACTTCTTCCTGATGTCCAATCTAAACCTACCCAGCCCCCCAAGCTGCTGAAAGACCTAGAGAATGAGTCTGATGAAGAGTGGCTGAGGGAATTGGGACTGTTTAGGTTGAGAAAGAGGAGACTGAGGGGGAGACCTCATTGCTCTCTCCAAACACCTGAAAGGACAACATAGAGAGGTTGGTGCTGGTCTCTTCTCACAAGAAATTAGTGAGAGAAGGAGAGGGAACAGCCTAAAGCTGCACCAAGGGAGGTTTAGGTTAGACACCAGGAAAAACTTTTGCACTGTAAGAGTGGACAGGCAGTGGAGCAGGCTGCCTGGGGAAGTGGTGGAGTCACTGTCCCTGGAGATGTTTAGAGGTCGTTTAGATGTGGTGCTCAGTAGTAACAGATGTAGTTTAGTGGTGAACTTGGTTGAGTAGGGTTAATGGCTGGAGATGATGATCTCAAGGGGCTTTCCTAACCTGATGGATTCTATGATTTGTACCTGCACATGTCTGTATGCTAAACCAGTCTGTAATAAAAGAGAAATGAAAGTCTCAGGCTGCTCTGCAGAGATCAGCTGGAAGCTGTTGCCTAAGTTTGTCTTAAAATAACAACAGAAAACATTTTTTTACTGTTGCTATTTACCCCTCCAGTCAGCAGCCTTCCTTACCTGGATTCCATTGTTCCTCAAACAGCTATGGGCAGCAAATCCAAACCATACCACTGTGGAATGACCAATATAATGAAGAGATCTCTTGTTTCACTCACTTGCTAACCTTCCTGAAAGCAGACATTGCACTGAAGCAGAGCAGCAGACACCAGAAAGGGGCTCCAATCAGACACAGACTTCTAACCCTGCTTTGCAGCTCCAGGAGCAGCTGACATACTGTGGGCCAAGAACTCAACAACCCAAAACTACGCTTAGGAAATGGATTCCTCAGGTCTGAATCGTTAACATTTGTTTGCATATTGCATAGAAAGAAAATATTCTTCCCTAAAAGGGTTGTCAAACCCTGGAACAGGCTGATCAGGGCATTGCTTAAGTCACCAGCCCTGGAGGGGTTTAAAAGCTGTGTAGATGTGATGCTGAGGGATGTGGTTTAGTGGTGACCTGGCAGTACTGGGTGTAGGGTTGGACTTGATGATCTTTAAAGGTCTCCTCCAATCAAACTGATACTCTGAATTTAAAATAGAAATTACCAGTGATTAAATGAGTGCCTAGTGATAAATTCTAGCCATCAACTCTACTGGCTCACATCATGAACACACAGGTGCAAGAAAATGCCATCTGAACTATCATAACAAGTTTCTCCTTGAACCAGAGCAAAAACCACTCTGCTCAGAGAGTCATTCAGCACACAGGTTTAAAGTGAACATCTCATAGATGAGTTATTCCCATTCTGCAACCACCAGCCTTTTTTATATGCAGAATCACAGAATGTTAGAGGTTGGAAGGAACCTTCAGAGATCATGCAGTCCACCCCCCCACCAAAGCAGCAGCATCCAGGATAGTCCACACAGAAATGCATTCAGGAGGGTCTGGAAAGTCTCCAAAGAAGGAGTCTCCACAACCTCTCTGGGCAGCCTGCTCCAGGGCTCTGACACCCTCACTCTAAAGAAGTTTCTCCTCATGCTGAGCTGAAACCTCTGTTCCAGTTTGTATCCATTGCTCCTTGGCTTATTGCTATGCAACACCCAAAAGAGCTTGGCCCCCTCCACTTGACCCCCCAGCCTTCAGCCATTGATAGACACTGACCAGATCCCCTCTTAGTCTTAGAACCAGCTCCTGCTGCAACCTGGCACAGGAAGATCTGCCCAATTATTCCTGGCAAATAATCCCAAACCAAAACAACTTCCTAACTAAGAAAGAATCAGAAACAGAATGATAGAACATGAGCAGGGGTGGAGCTGCTCAGTTAACCCAGCCCAACTGTTTGCCAAACAACATTTCTATTGAACATCTCATTTCTAATGAAATTACTCTGCCACATCTGTTTGCTTCAAGCTAGCAGCTATCCACACCCTCAACGACAAGAAAAAGTCACCCTGCTGCTTAAAAGAACAGAGTCTACTTGGGCTGACGACAGGACCCAGACAGGTCTAACGAAGTGGCAGCCTGGCAGCAGAGCTACAAGGGTTGCTTGTTCACAGCTGACAGGTTTGCATTCAAGGAGAAGAGGAGGCTCAAGGGTGACCTTATTGCTGTCTACGACAACCTGAAGGGAGGTTGTAGCCAGGAGGAGGTTGCTCTCTTCTCTCAGGTGGCCAGCACCAGAACAAGAGGACACAGCCTCATGCTACACCAGGGGAAATTTAGGCTTGAGGTGAGGAGAAAGTTCTTGACTGAGAGAGTCATTGGACACTGGAATGGGCTGCCCGGGGAGGTGGTGGAGTCGCCGTCCCTGGAGCTGTTCAAGGCAGGACTGGACGTGGCACTTGGTGCCATGGTCTGGCCTTGAGCTCTGTGCTAAAGGGTTGGACTTGATGATCTGTGAGGTCTCTTCCAACCTTGCTGATACTGTGATACTGTGAGTTGCTGTAGAAATGGAGAGAGAGTTTGGGTCTCCTGCAGCCAGCTCCAGCACTTGGCTCTTAGTTGTCACAAAGAGTATATAAAATACTCTTAATACACAAGCCAGCCACAAAGACTCTTGTACCAAAACGCTACTTACGGTCAGTTTCTACTTGAGAACGAGAAAAGAGATCAGGGGGAAATGAGGGAAAACTGCACTGCTATTGATCTTTAAAGCTGAGGCTGAAGTGAGCATTCCAGTCCAGTCTGACTTCCTCTCTGCCACCAGTTTGTCTTTACAGTGAGCTCATCAATTTGCATTTAATGGACGTTTAACTTGCATTTGGCTAAGGCCTATTTTCGGGGAGTGATAGGAATGCCATCAAAAGCTGAGCAAACACACCTTCCATGACAGCAGATTCTAGCAGTTCGTCATGTTTAAAAGCGCCTCTTTCTCATGGAAATTTGGCTGCCCTCAGCTTTCTAGGATAATTATCTCCCTTTATCTCCTTACAAAAGGAGAAAGCAGTCGCTCCCCTTCCCAGCTTCCTTAGAAAGCCCTACACTATTTTGCAACAGGACATTTCCAATCAGAGGGGAGCTGGGGATTAGTTTCTCTCATTCCTGATGAAACTTTCTGGCAAGCACCACACTGATTCCATGATCCAGAAAGACACAAATGATGAAAAATTATTAAAGGAATGAATGATGAAAGACTGAAAACGCACCAAAAGCTCAGATAAGAAATACTAACTTCTGCATCTGGCCAAGGGGAAGTATTATTGACCAAAAGAACTTTTCTTCTGTGGAAAGGGATGTGAGTGTGCTGATGGAGGAGAAGTTGGACAGGAGCAGGCAGTGTGAGACTGCTGCAGAGGCCAAGGGCAGCCTGGGCTGCATCCAAAGCAGCACTGCCAGCAGAGCCAGAGAGGGGATTCTGCCACTTTGCTTTGCTCTGCTGAGATCTCATCTGGAGTGCTGCATCCAGCTCTGGAGCCCTCAACACAGGAAGGACATGGACCTGATGGAGCAGATCTAGAGGAGGCCACAAAAATGCTCAGGGGGTTGGAAATACGAGAACAGGCTAAGGGAGCTGGGGGTGTTCAGTCTGGAGAAGTATCCTGGCAGACCTAGGAGCAGCCTGCCAGGACCTGAAAGGGGCTATGAGGAGGCTGCAGAGGGCCTGTTCACAAAGGCTGCAGGGACAGGACGAGGGCAACGGCTTCAAACTAGAGCAGAGCAGATTAAGATTGGATGTGAGGAACAAGTTCTGCACTAGGAGGGTACTGGAACACTGCAACGGGTTGCCCAAGGAGGTGGCTGAGACCTCATCCCTGGAGATATTCACGGCGAGGCTGGACAAGGCTGTGGGCAACCTGATCTAGCAGAGGATGTCCCTGCTGACTGCAGGGGGGTTGGACTGGCTGAGCTTTGGAGGTCCCACCCGCCCCAGACCATTCCATGATTCTTGGAACAAGGAGATGTAGAAGAAAGTTCTACTCTACAGGCTACAAGAGATGAGCTCAGCCTAGGGGAAAAAAAAAGCCCCTTGAGAGTGTTTGAAAAGGCAAACCCAAGCACCACGTCAATAAGGAGTGTCACATCACAGAGGAACACAAAGATGAAACAACCACCCCTTCCCTAGGGTGAAACCTCTGTTCTTGAGGAAATGCCTAAAAAATGGAGAATGAAGAGCCTGTCTTCAGCTCCCCAAAGGCAGGAATTGGCTAAGATGACACTGCTTGATTAAAATGGATTTTTTGCTTTATGCATAGAGGAGAAGAGTAGGTTGGGGTATAAGACTAATGGAGCAGAACAGCTATAAAACAAGGCTAAGGCTGAATTATCACCCCAAGGAGCAACCCATGACGATGAAGAGTTCTTGTTATGCTAAGAAAAAAAAGTCTGTGCTCTTGAGTTTGCCACTTTGTATTTGTGGAATTAAAGGCAACCAAAATAAGCTTTTCTGTAGTAGCATCTTGGGAAAACAAACTTTACTCAGTACCAGGACACATGACTAGAGAAGACTAATAAAAACATTGCCTTCATTAACCATTCATCCAGGAGGAGAAGGAACAGCTTTAAGCTTGAGGAGGGCAGATTGATACTGGAGATGAGGATGGAATTCTTTCAAGTGAGGGTGGGGAGACACTGGCACAGGTTGCCCAGGGAGGCTGTGGATGCTCTCTCCCTGGAGGTGTTCACGGCCAGGCTGGATGAGACCTTGAGCAAGCTGGGCTGGTGGGAGGTGTCCCAGCCCGTGGCAGGGAGATGAAACTAGATGAGCTTTAAGGTCCCTTCCCACCCAACCCATTCTATGAATGTATGAACAAAACTCCTCTGATTAAAAAAAAAGAGACTTGCACAAAAAGATCTCTCCCAAACAGGATCAAAATGTGAGATTAACTCTAAACCACCCCCCCACACACACACGTCCTCAAAGGCAGCAGCTCACTCCCAGCACAGCACACATCTCCCTCCTGGCCAGGGCTGGCAGCTGTCTCACAAGCAGATTCACTGATTCTCCACAACATTTTTCAAACTGGTTTCCCTGGCAACTGCCACCTCACAACTCCTGCTCCCCGAGGCACAAAAACATCTAATAAAATAATAATAGCAGCAATAACAACAACAACAACAACAACAATCCTGACTACTTCCACAACTCCTACCCATGCAGCAAGTTAGATTTGTGCTTGGGAATCACACAGAATCACAGCATGTCAGGGGTTGGAAGGGACCTCCAAAGCTCATCCAGTCCAACCTCCCTGCCAGAGTAGGAGAACCTAGAGCATAGAATCATAGAATCAACCAGGTTGGAAGAGACCTCCAAGCTCATCCAGTCCAACCTAGCACCCAGCCCTAGCCAGTCAACCAGACCATGGCACCAAGTGCCTCAGCCAGGCTTTGCTTCAATCCCTCCAGGGATGGTGACTCCACCACCTCCCTGGGCAGCCCATTCCAATGCCAATCACTCTCTCTGCCAACAACTTCCTCCTAACATCCAGCCAGTACTTCCCCTGGCACAACTTGAGGCTGTGTCCCCTTGTTCTATCGGTGGGTGCCTGGCAGAAGAAACCAACCCCACCTGGCTACAGCCTCCCTTCAGGTAGTTGTACACATCAATGAGGTCACTCCTGGGCCTCCTCTTCTGCAGGCTGCTCACCCCCAGGTCCCTCAGCCTTTCCTCATAGGGTTTGTGTTCCAGGCCCCTCACCAGCTTTGTTGCCCTTCTCCGGACACTTTCCAGCAGGTCACACAGGAACACATTCAGGCAGGTCTTGAATATCCCCAGAGAAGGAAACTCCACAACCCCCCTGGGCAGCCTCTTCCAGGCTTCTGTCACCCTCACAGGGAAAAAATTCCTCCTGTTTCCATGGAACTTTCTCTGCCTCAGCTTCCACCACTGCCACTTGTGCTGTCATTGGGCATCACCCAGCAGAGCCTGGCTCCAGCCTCTGGGCATGCACCCTGCACATCTTTATAAAATTAGGTCTGCCTCTTGCAGTGGGGATTCATCTCTTGCAAACACATCAGAATTCATTTCCTCCTTTCCCCTTATTAATTTTGTTTTGCAACACAGAATATGCCAGTCCGCAATGCTCCAGAAAACCCACTCAGGGCCAAGTGGTCCTTTTATTCCAACCATTTGCTGCCATGGCAGTAATGGATTTCTGAAAGGGGAGGGGGGGGGAGGAAGCACAGCAACAACAATCAAATAAGCTACAATTTTCACTTGGTGGTGAGGTTGTGTCCATTAAGGATCGATTTAGGCATTCCTCCTGACAGGTGCTGAAAGGGCTGGGGAAGCCTGTTAACTTCTCAAGTAAGTGATGCTCACTATCAAGCTCAGTGACATCTATTCCTTCTCTGGCAGCAGTGATAAAAGAGCAGAGCATTTCCTGGCTCGCAGGAAAGTCCTACAGGCTGTAGAAAACTTGTTTACTCTGAAGAAGATGAGACTGAGGGGAAACCTCACTGTTTTCTACAAGTCCCTGTGAAAGGAGGTTGGAATAAGGTGGGGGTTGGGCTCTCTCTCTAGTATCAGGTGACAGAATGAGAGGAAATGGGCTGGAATTGTGCCAGGGGAGGCTTAGGTTGGAGACAAGGAAAATTTCCTTGCTGTAAGAGTGGTCAGGGATTGGCACAGGCTGCCCAGGGAGGTGGTGGAGTCCCCATTCCTGAAGATGTTCAAGAAACATATGGAGATGGCTCTTTAGGATGTGGTTTAATGGCCACAGTACTGTTGAGTTGAAGGTTGGACTCAAGGATCTTGGAGGGCTTTTCCAACCAAAACAATTCCATGATTCTATGGAAAAGATTCCTTTCTAAAACTCCCTCAACAGAGCACTTGAATTTAACCAAGCAGCACACTCAGTGTAAAGCCCAGCAGAAACACCACTGCATGATACTGTAAGAGTACCTTAGGCTCACATCACCTGGGTTGTACCATCAACAGTGTGCCCAGCAGGACAGTGAACGAGCTGTTCCCCTGGGCTGGGCACTGGTGAAGCCACACCTCAAATAGTGGGTTCAGTTTTGGGCCCCTGGCTTCAAGAATGACATTGAGGTGCTGGAGCAGATGCAGACAAAAGCAATGAAGCTGGTGAAGGGTCTGGAGAACAGATGAGGAGCAGCTGAGGGAACTGGTGTTGCTGGATATTGGGAAAAAGGTCTTTACAGAGTGGCCAGGCATTGGAACAGGCTGCCAAGGGAGCAGGTGGAGGCCCCATTCCCAGAAGTATTCAAGCAATATGTGGATGTGGCAGGTCAGGACATGGTTTAATGCCCATTGTGAAGTCAGGTCAATGCTGGAAGTCAGCAATCTTAGAGATCTTCTCCAACCAAAACAACTCTGTGATTCTACAGTAACATCTCTCTCTATTCTCTCATGGATTGTGCATAACCCATATGTAGTTCTCCCCCCAGAAAGGGTCCCCAGTATGCAAAGTCAATCATAGAATGGTTTAGGTTGGAAGAGACCTCAAAGCTCAGCCAGTTGCAATTCCCACCATAGGCAGGGACTCCTCCTACTAGAACAGGTTGCTCAAGGCCTCATCCAGCCTGGTCCTGAACACCTCCAGGGAGGCTGTGGTTCACAGAAGCACAGAATGTAATCAAAGATCTTTGATCTGTGCTTCTGTGATCCACAGCCTCCCTGGGCAACCCTCACTGCAAAGAACTTCCTCCCAGCGTCCAGTTTCAATCTCCCCTCTGCCACTTTAAACACATTCCTCCTTGTCTTGTCATGACAAGATCTTGTTAATAGTCCCTCCCCAGCCCTCCTGTAGCCCCCTTCACATACTGGAAGGCCACTCCAAGGTCTCCTGGAAGCCTTCTCTTCTCCAGGCTGCAGAGCCCCAACTCTTGTAGCCTGTCTTCATAGCAGAGCTGCTGCAGCCTTTTGATCTACACAGAGAGTTGAGATATTTGGCTTTATCTTGGTCCTGCTCAAACAGGTGCTGGCTGCTAAACCACAAATCCACTCCTCCAGAGCTCAATGAGCAGTGGTTTACAGCCAAGATAGAAAGAGACTACTCAGGGTTGGTAACATAGCCTGGGTGGTGACACTAAGGTCCTTTCCAACCCAACCCATTCTGCCATGATTAACTCCATGCTGCCCCCTTTGCTAAGTCACTCCACCGTTACCTGGCTCCTGACACTGATTTGCCACCTTCTTTGCCATCTAAATTCTCCTCCAGAAGGGTTAAACTCAGCGTGAAACTCCCCACAGGTCATGGAGGGGACACCATCCAGCTCACACAGGATCACAGAATGTCAGAGGCTGGAAGGGACCTCCAAAGCTCATTCAGTCCATCCCCCCGCCAGAGCAGGAGCACCTAGAGCAGGTCACACAGGAACACATCCAGGTGGGCTTTGAATATCTCCAGAGCAGGAGACTCTACAACGCCCCAATGGGCAGCCTGCTCCCTCACAGGGAAAACATCCTCCTCATGTTTCCATGGAACTTCCTATGGCTCAACTTCCACTCACTGATCCTTGTGCTGTCATCAGAGATGAGCAATGAGCCTTGAGGAACCCCACTGGGGACCAGCCTCCAAATGACCAAAAATCCATTTCTCACATCTCTCTTTGGGCTTGGCCATCACAGAATGAGCCAGGTTGGGAAAAGAACTTCGAGATCATCAAGTCCAACCTGTCACCCACTACCATCTGATCAACTCAACCATGGCACCAAGTGCCACCTCCAGGCTGTTCCTAAACACTCCCAGGGACAGTGACTCCACCACCTCCCCAAGCAGCCCGTTCCAGATGTGGCTCTGTAAAGAAGCCAGAATGAGGCATTAGCTCCACAGGCTGACAGACTTTTCCTGCCTTTGGATTCTGCTCTACTGTGGCTTGGTTCTGCTTGCTTTAACCTCTCAGATCATTCCAACCTTCAATCTCAGAGGCCCTCCAGCCTTGTTATCCTGCTTGCACACCAGCTCATTATCAGCTTATTCAGCCTAAAACTTCAACTCCATCCTCCCAACCTCGCAAATACGCTTCATGATATCTCTTAACACTGCTGAAAGCCTCTGGAGGTCTCCTCTTACAGTAGATGGATTACATAGAGATTCACAGATGTCTCATAACACACCTATTAGTGGGCAGATGCAATCCCAAACAGAGTTTGACATGGAATTGTCCACTGTAGCTCTGGTTAATGTTTGAAAAATCGATTACTGAGCCAAAAACACAAAGCTTAGATTTTCAGGTTGAGTCTCAGGGCAAGAGTGCCAACAGCAGAATAATAATGACAAAAGGCACTTTGAAACAGAATATCAATAGGAAGCCAAAAACCTTCTCCTGCCCTTCCCACACACTTTAATACAACCTGGCATGTTACACTGCAGTCGAGGACTTGATAAGAAGTGTTGTTAACCTTGAAGCTGCAGCCACAGAGACATTTAGGATCACTGCACGGCGTGACCTGCTACAAATTAAGCCAAGAAAAGCCACCTGAGTGTGTACAAAGAGACTATGAAGTGTGGAAGTGACCTTAGTGAAACACTGCACTGGTGGACAAGAAGCTCTCCAGAGACAGCAATGTGTCCTGCTGGTCAAGAAGGGCTGGGATCCAGGGGGGCACTAAGAGGAGTGTGGCCAGCAGATAGAGGGAGGTTCTCCTCCCCCTCTACTCTGCCCTGCTGAGGTCGCACCCGGAATACTGCATCCAGTTCTGGGCTCCCCAGTTCAAGAGGGACAGGGATCTGCTGGAGAGAGTCCAAGGCAGGGCTGCAAGGATGCTGAAGGGCCTGGAGCACTGCCTGGTGAGGAGAGGCTGAGAGCCCTGGGGCTGTTGAGTCTGCAGAGGAGAAGACTGGGAGGGGAGCTGAGCAATGTCTATCAAGAGCTGAGGGCTGGAGGTCAAGAAGGAAGGGACAGGGACAGCCTCTGCTCACTTGTGCCCTGCCATAGGACAAGGGCAAAGGACAGGTAAAGCATTAACCCTCCTGGGGGAGGGTGTCTTGAGCCTGCCTCCAGCTCCTCCTGACTCTTCCCTGGGGTAGGTCTGACCCTGGCCCCAGGTGTAGTGGTTAGCCCACGACCACTTCCTCTCTAGCTCCCTATAAAACAGAGGAACTTCTTGTTTCTCTTCTTCTTGCCCTGCTTGCCTGGTAACATCACACTGGTTCCTGCTGCTCCTGTCTTACCATGTGCTCATCCTTCCACGTGGTGGACAAATCCTGAAGATCTACTTCCAAATCAAAGTGAGACTATTTATTTGGGTGGGTATTTCCAAAAGGGGGGAGAGGGGAAGGCATCCTATAACTGTAGAGGTTCTCTTAGCTATATATATATATATATATATAAGTCTCTGGGAAAGTTAAACTAGAACTGAGATGATTTAAGGATGGAAACTGCAGTGCAGGAAGTTGCACCTCAACAGGAAGAAGAGCTTCTTTGCTGTAAGGATGAGAGAGCAGTGGCACAGGCTGCCCAGAGAGGTTGTGGAGAATGCTTGTCTGGAGCCTTTGCAGCCCTGTCTGGATGTGTTCCTGTGCCACCTGCTCAGGATTCTCTGGTCCTGCTGTGGCAGCGGGGTTGGACTGGAAGCTTTCCAGAGGTCCCTTCCAACCTGTAACATCCTCAGATGGTGTGATCCTGCCATGAGCAACACTGCTGGTAGCCAGCCTCTCAGGAAACATCAGTAACTTCTGAAAGTAAAACCAACATCAATAAAGTGCTTGAGAACTGCAGAGCAAGTCTCATCATGCAGAGACAGAGCCTGTTTGATCCAAAAGTGAGCCAAGAAGTGCTTTCATGCTTCTGGAGACAGACATGAGAATGAAAACACAGTCAGACAGACATTTCCTGGTTTCAATAGCAAAGCCTAACTGAAAAAAATCATCTTGAAAAGACCTCTAAGATCGAGCCCAACCACTGACCTAACACCACCATGGCCACTAAACCATGTCCACAGGTTTCTTGACCACCACCTCCCTGAGCAGCCTCTTCCAATGCCTGAATACTACTGCAGTGAAGAAATTGTTCCCTATTGTTCTTTTGTTGGGCTTTCTAAAGGAAGGTAGTCAGCAACCCCATGCTCCTGCAGCTCATGAGAGGCTGCATTTCATCTTAAAGCTCCTGCAGAAGGACAGCCCAATAAGAGGGGAGACTGGTGGCAGCCCTGCGTGTCACTGCAGTTGGCAGAGATGCCAGGCTGCCCTATGCAGCTCCAGCCTCCTACAGCGTCTCCCACCCTCATGGCAGTCAGCACCTACCCAAGCAAGCTGTGGCACACTGCCCAGCTGTGTGTGAGGCTTGCTCCTGGCAGGAGACAACATGCTCTTGCTCTTCAGCTTCACCAGCCTGCTGTGGAGTGAGTTGAGGGGAAAAGCAGTGGGGAAAGGAGGAGGAGGAGAAGGTAGAAGAGCAAAATTCCAGCTGCACTTGCTCACATAAGAGCTCCCTGTTCAGCAGCCTTGGAACCAGCCACAGCACCAAGTTCAGAGGAAGCCTAAACGGTGCCAAGTTGGCACCTGCTGGGGAGGAAAGGAAGCTGCTGAAGGAAAAAAATAGCTAGAAAGCAAAAAAAAAAAAAAAAAAAAAAAAAAAAAAAAAAAAAAGAGTGGTGGAGAATCACTAGAAAGAAGTTCAATATTTAGAATAAGTATGGAAAAGGGACACAAAGAGCTGGATTTGCCCTAAGATTTCGGTCTGGCAGGATAAAAAGGCTGTGGAAAATACAGGCAGCACTGTCTCAGGTCCTGGGCTTGCTAAAGCTGGGCAAAGCACTGCTTGGTGGCCTCCTAAGAGGCAGACTGAAGGTTAAATTTGATCCCAGGAAGCCACAGATGACGCACACGATGCTCCTCACCACAAAGAAGCAAGTTACGACACTGGCACACTCAGCTTTTGCTGTAAGTATGAAGCAGAATGAAAACTTTCCCTCAGATTAAAAAGTTCACAGAGCTGAAGATGCCTTCCCAAGTGAGCTAAGCCCTCAGGGCACTGTAACTGCAATTTACCTACCCAAAACCCCACCAATGATTGCATGAGTCTAGACTGCTTCTGCAGCCTTGGGTGCAGCTCACGGTGTCAGAGCCTCATCACAATGGTTTTTACTCTGCTAACCAAATAGATTTGTATTTATCATCTCAGCATGGTAGGGGTTGGAAAGGACCTCTGGAGATTCACTACTCCAGGCCCCTGCTAAAATAGAGTTGACCACAGCAGCTTGCCCAGGACCACAATGCCCAGGTGGGTTTGGAATCTCCCCAGAGAAGGAGACTCCACAACCTCTCTGATAAGCCTGCTCAAGGGCTCCAGCACCCTCACACCAAAGTTTTCCTTAATGTTCAGATGTAGCCTTCTGGGTTCCCATTTGTGCCCACTGCCCCTTGTCCTGTCACTGGGCACCACTAAGAAAAGCCTGGCCCCATCCTCTTCCCCTCCACCTTTTACCTCTTGCTGAGCATTGATCATATTCCCTCTGGGGCTGCTCTTCTCCAGACTCAACAGCACCAGGGCTCTCAACCTTTACTTTTAAGACAGATGCTCTTGTCTCCTCATCATCCTCATTTGGTTCTCTCCAGCATTTCCCTGTCATCCTTCAGGCTCCTCTGCTCCAAGCTTCAAGCCCCAGCTCCCTCAGCCTGTCCTCAGCAGGGAGATGTTCCACTGCCTTGAGAACCTTTGTAGCTCTGTGCTGGACTGAACTGAGGAGCCCAGAGCTGAACACAATACTCCATCTGTGGCCTCACTGGAGCAGAGTAGAGGGTTAGAAGAACCTCTTTCAACCTGCTGTTCACACTCCTCTTCGCACACCCCAAGAGACCAGGGACCTTCTTGCCCATGAGGGCACATGGCAGGCTCATGAGGAGTCTGTTGTCCACCAGCACTCCCAGCTCCTTCTCTGCAGAGCTGCTTTCCAGGAGGTCAACCCCTCACCTGGAACTGGTGTAGGGGCTTACTAAGCACTCACATGCCACTACATATTCATGTTTTAACAAGTATTTGTTCAATCATGACTTGAGCTAATTAAATGCTCCACACTAAGTAATGCAAACACCAAATCACACTCATGGAAATGAATCACCTGTAGCCATGCAGCTCCAGAAGAGAACACTCTCAGAACGCACCAAGGAGGGCAGCAGAAACCTTCACCATAGAATAGTTCATCTGCAGAGGTTTTGTAGCATCAATCCCAACCTTGAAGGCCAAGAGAAATTTCTGACCTTTGACAGATACAACCACAAAATCCTGATTTTTAAGTAGGAAATAAAACCTCTCCCTTTGGTTATTTCATTCTACTCCACAAGACTTTTTTTTTCACTTCTTTTACTCAAATTTCCTATTGTCTCTCATTGGAAGCTTTTCTCTGCATGTTACTGCTGTGAATGGAATTACTAATGTAAATTAATCAACCAAAGTAATGGAAAACATCTCTGAGAAGTTATCAACTATGAATCCATGTTTTGAGATGGGATGAGAACAGCAATTAGAATCACAGAATTATTTGGGTTGGAAAGAACCTCCAAAGCTCATCCAGTCCAACCCCCCTGCACTCAGCAGGGACATCCTCCACTAATGCAGGTTGCAGAGAGCTCTGTCCAGCCTTACTTTGAGTATTGACAGGGATGGGCACCTCAACCACCTCCTGGGCAACCTGCTGCAGTGTTCCAGCAGCCTCATGGTGCAGAATTTGTTTGTCACATCCAATCTCAATCTGCTCTGCTCTAGTTTGAAGCCATTGACCTCATCCTGTCCCTGCAGCCTTTGCAAACAGTCCCTCTGCAGCCTTCTTGTAGCCCCCTTCAGGTACTGGCAGGTTGCTCTTAGGTCTGCCAGGATCCCCCTCTTCTCCAGGCAGAACACCCCCAGATGTCCTGCATCAGAATGCTGATGGTGACTTCTCACATGACTTTTCCAAGGAAAAAAAATATTTGCTCCCTTCTGAAAAAAAAAATGTGAGGGGGAAGCGTGAATCTTTTCTTTGCTTCCTGGCAATCAAGTAAACTTCTCAGAGAAAAATGTCATGTCGAAAGAAGAAAGGAAATGGTCACTGTTGGAACTCTGTGTGAGTTGGAGTCCAACTGACTGGCTTGCTCATAATTGTATTTTTCATCTAATGTGATATATCTTTCCTACCATTAAAAACAATTCATTTCCACACTGGAATCACAGAATCATTAGGGTTGGAAAAGAACTCCAAGGTCACCATGCCCAACTATTAACCCAGCACTGCCCAGCCCAGCACTAAGCCATGTCCCACAACACCACATCACCACCAAAGTTGCCTCAGTTGCTCCTCAGCACTCCTGTTCTCCAGACCCTTCACCATCTTTGCTGTCCTTGTCTGGATCACAGGGTCAAATATTAGAGGTTGAAAGGGACCTCTGGGGAGCTTCCAGTTCAGTCCTCCCTGCCATAGCAGGACCAGAGAATTCAGCACAGATGGCACAGGAACACATCTAGACAGGGCTGCAAAGGCTGCAGACAAGAAGACTCCACAACCTCTCTGGGCAGCCTGTGCCACTGCTCTGGCACCCTGACAGCAAAGAAGTTCTTCCTCATCTTGAGCTGCAACTTCCTGTGCTGCAGTTTCCATCCCTTGCCCTTGGCCTATGGCAGGACACAAGTGAGCAGAGGCTGTCTCTGTGCCTTCCTTCCCGGTCCTCAGCCTTCAGCTCTTGACAGACATTGCTCAGCTCCCCTCTCAGCCTTCTCCTCTGCAGACTCAACAGCCCCAGGGCTCTCAGCCTCTCCTCACCAGGCAGTGCTCCAGGCCCTTCAGCATCCTTGCAGCCCTGCCTTGGACTCTGTCCAGCATATCCTTGTCCCTCTTGAAATGGGGAGCCTAGAGCTGGATGCAATATTCCAGGTGGGGCCTCAGCAGGACAGAGTAGACAGGGAAAAGAACCTTCCTCAGTCAATGTCTTGAACTGTCCTAGCTGGAGAGGTGCATCATGAAATCAATTACACTCTCTGAGGCCTATATTCTGCAGACATTCCTGGACAGTACATTTGACAGCAATAGCAAAAAGGAGAAAGATCTAGATGAGGTTTATGCTTGTTAGTGCAAGCAGTGCCACTAAGTGGAACTTCAGAAGGAGCAGAAATGTTTTTTTCCTGGCAGAAGATGGCAATGTAATATCAGATGAATTTTTACAACCTCAAAAGGTACAGAGAAGAAAAAGAGGAATGAAAATAAGAGAGAGAAAGGGGAGAAGAAAGGGGGGGGAGGGGGGAGAAAAGAGGGGAGAAAGGGCAGGGGGAAAAGCAGAGAAGGAAAAGCAGAAAATTAAAAAGAAAAATAAAGGAAAAAAGAAAAAGAAAAAAGAAAAACCAACCCCCAGATCATTTTAGCCTCCTTCTTGTTGCAGAAAGCATTCAAGTCTGCCCTCAGCCTTCTCTTCTCCAGGCTGAACAACCTCAGTTCCCTCACCAGCCCTATTCTCCAGACCCTTCACCAGCTTTGTTACTCTTCTCTGGACATGCTTATCCTGCAGGCTACCCTGGAATTTCACAGCAACAGTGCAAATCACTTGGAAACAGTGGGAGGAAAGGGGTGCCTTTGGACAGGGTGGGAGGAAAGGGGTGCCTTTGGACAGGGTGGGAGGAAAGGGGTGCCTTTGGACAGGGTGGGAGGAAAGGGGTGCCTTTGGACAGGGTGGAAGGAAAAGAGGCTGGAAGGAAGGAACATTCCCTCCCTTTGGCTTTGTAGGAAAGGCACACTTTAAGTTAGTCGCACTTGAAGGTCAAACTTGGTGCTGTGCGTAAGCGCAGCGAAACTCAGCTTGCTGCTGAGAACCTTCCATTGCTTTCAACCATCCAAAAAAAAAACCCCAAAATTAATATATCTACTAAATGAAACCTGACAGGCTTTAATATGGGAGCCAATCTGTTTTCAATTCTGCAATCATTCACTGCTCCCATTTTATTAAACCACGAGACAGAACGAGCCTAAAACGCATTAACTTAGTTAAACAAAGCCTGATTTTATGATGCAAATGTCAGTCTTCACAGTTCACTGAGCCCTTTTCAACATTATGCAACTTGTCTACATTACCTCAGCTGACAGGAGTTTTTTATAGCTCTTTCTTCAGCACCTATCAAGGTCTCTGCTTCTACCACCCACAGTCACGCTGATCCAAACCTTATCCCATGTCAGGCACATTTACTGCATAAGGAGGTCCTGCTCTGGAGGCTGACACATGGTAAGCATCATGTTTAGAGCAGCTGGCAGGAGACAGCCTGTGCAGCTCTCATGGAGCAGGTTTTTCTCCACAAACATCACACAGAGAGGTACAACCAAGTACCAACACTTCAACTCATCCTATGTCAACTCCCTAAGTCTTAGTTTTCCTAGCTGGAAGCTAAAGCACAATGAATTACATCATCTTCCTCCTTCCCTTCATTATCTGAAGGCAAAAAAAAACCAACTTGTCCATAGATTAGTTTGTCTGGATTTCACTGGCTTAAAACAAGCAAGCTAATGAATTAGTCAATGTTAGGGGAAAAACAAACCTCTTTTTAAATTACTAGGAGGATATAGCTATAAACAACAGAGAAATTAATTATTCAAAGGCAGTGAGTCACACAAACCAAACACTGCATTTTAGAGACGCTGCCACAGCAGCTAAGAGGAAAAACTCTGGGAAGAGCTACAAATCCAGCTATTGGTAAGGGAGATGAATAAAAAAAACCCTGTCTGCTTAAAATGCTGATAATCCTTGGGAAAATGGATTGAAAGCAGCTTCCAATTCTGTACCAGATGCTTCCAGATTCAGCCATACTGGAGCACTTGAACCCACACAGCAACAAGAGGACTACAAAGATGCTGAGAGGCCTGGAGCAGCTCTGTAAGGAGGAAAAGGCTGTGAGCCCTGAGGCTGTTGAGCATGAAGAAGAGCAGCCCCGGAGGGGATCTGAGCAATGCTCAGCGAGAGCTGAGGTGGGGGGCAGGAGGAAGGAGCTGGGCTCTTTTCAGTGGTGCCCAGTGAAGTGGTTGAGTCACTGCCCCTAAAAGTGATAAAAAACTCACAGAACCAAAGAATGCACTCTGTTAGAAGGGACCTGAACATGAGGCAGCAGTGTGCCCAGGTGGCCAGGAGAGCCAACGGCATCCCAGCCTGGATCAGGAGCAGTGTGGCCAGCAGGACAAGGGAGGTTATTCTGCCCCTATACTCAGCACTGGTAAGGCCATGCCTTGAGTGCTGTGTCCAGTTCTGGACTCCTCAATTCAAGAGAGATGTTGAGGTGCTGGAAGGTGTCCAGAGAAGGGCACCAAGGCTGCTGAGAGGCCTGAGGCACAGCCCTATGAGGAGAGACTGAGGGAGCTGGGGGTGTGCAGCCTGCAGAAGAGAAGGCTCAGGGCAGACCTCACTGATATCCATAACTACCTGTCACCAATACTAACATTTTGAAGAGATGTGGTTTAGTTATTTAAATAAACTCCATGCAGAGAAAATAGCCTAAGCCTCACTTTGGGGCCCCTTGCTCCAAGAAGGACACTGAGGTGATGGAGCATGTCCAGAAAAGGACAACAAAGCTGGATAAGGGTCTGGAGAACAGGTCTGGGGAGAAGCAGCTGAGGGAGATGGGATTAACTCTGGAGAAGAGGAAGCTGAGGAGAGATGTCATTTCGCTCTACAGTTTACTGAAAGGAGGTTGCAGTGAGGTGGGAGTTGGGCTCTGCTCCCTAGTATCAGGTGATAAAATGAGAGGAAATGTCCTGAAATTGTGCCAGGGGAGGTTTATACTGGGCATGAGGAACAATTTCTTTGCAGCAAGAGTGGTCAGGAGTTGGCAGAGGCTGCCCAGGGAGGTGGTGGAGTCCCTATCCCTGGAACTGTTCCAGAAATTGATGGCCATGGCACCTGTGGGCCGTGGTTTAATGGCCATGGTGGGGTTGAGTTGGTGGTTGGACTGGGTGACCTTACAGGGCTTTTCCAAGCAGAACACTTCTGTGGTTCCATGAGTTGTTTTTACCCCGAGAGAAACAGATTAAAGAATACATGGGAAATTTTATCCTAACAGATATTCAGAAGCTAAAAATCCCAGAGTGCAGAGAGCTATGCTGGTGATACTCAACTAGAAAAGCCATGGGATAGATAGGACAATAATTGTTGGACAGAAACAAAAAGTAAAGACTTCCCTCTCTTAAGAGGACAGGCTGAGAGAGTTGGGGTTGTCCAGTCTGGAGAAGAGAAGGCTCCAAGGAGACCTTCTTGTGGCCTTCCAGTATCTGAAGGAGGCTGCAAAAAAGCCGGGGAGGGACTTGTAAGGGTGTCAGGTAGTGATAGGACTGGGCAGAATGGAGCAAAACTAGAAGTGGGTAGATGTTAGGAAGAAGTTCTTCAGCATGCAATTGGTGAGAGACTGGCACAGGTTGCCCAGGGAGGTGGTGGAAGCCTCCTTCTTCAAGGAGTTTAAGGCCAGGCTGGATGTGGCTCTGGACAGCCTGATCTAGTGTGAGGTGTCCCTGGCCCATGGCAGTGGGGTTGGAACTGGATGATCTTTGAGGTCCCTTGCAGCCCTGACAATTCTGTGATGGACATTCAAGCACATGCAAAGCCCTAGATAGCTCTTAGCTAACAAGTTCCACCAATCTTCAACTTGAAACCAAGCTTCTGAGAGATTTGCTCAAGTGGAGAAAGGCTTTTGAGTAAGAATTTTCTCATCTTTTTTCACCCAATCACCCTCAGAACATTAATGCATCCAGCACTGATCACTCTGCTCAAAGTAAGCAAACAAATGAAAAAATGGGGGGAAAAAATAGCAGTCCATTAGCCTTACAGCAGCTTCCGAGGATGTTTGTGTTTCACATGGATACATTTAATTAGCACTGCCTGTGGCAGAGCTCCACTGCTCTCCACCTTCATCCTTTGTGAAGATTACCAAACAGGGAGGAGTGGCTAACACCACATCAGGTTGTGATACCATCCAGGGTGACCTGGCCAGGCTGGAGAGCTGGGCAGGGAGAAATGCAATCAAACGCACTAAGAGCAAGAGCAGAGTCGTGTATTCGGGGACAAATAACTCCATGGACCACTACAGGGTGGGGGCTGAGCTGTTGGACAGCAGTGCCCAGGAAAAAGACTTGGAAACCCTGGTGGAAACCAGGGTGCCCCATGAGTGAGGAATGTGCCCTCGTGGCCAAGAAGGCAAATGGTCTCCATGGGTGCATTAAGAAGAGTGTGGCAAGCAGGTCAAGGGAGGTTCTCCTAACCCTCTACTCTGCCTCGGTGAGGTCACATGTGAAGAACTGTGGCCAGTTCTGGGCTCCCTGGTTGAAGAAGGACAGGGACATGCTGGAGAGGGTACAGCAAAGGGCTAGAGAGATGCAGAGAGGACTGAAACATCTCTCTTATGAGGAAAGACTGAGAGAATCAGGGGTTGTTAGTCTGGAGAAGAGCAACCTGAGAGGGGATCTCATCAGTGCTGATCAGTACTTAGAGGGTGTGTGTCAGGAGAATGGGACCAGGCTTTCTGCAGTGGTGCCCAGTGACAGGACAAGACATAAGGAGCACAAACTTGAATATCTACAGATGAGGAGAAATTTCATTAATGTAGCATTAGAGCAGGCTGCCCAGAGAGGTGGAGGAGTCTCCATTTCTGGAGACATTCAAAATCCACCTGGACACGCTCATGTGTGACCTCTTCTAGGTGAACCTCCCTTGACAGGGTGGAGGTGATCTCTAGAGGTCCTTTCCAGACTCCTTCATTCTGTGATTACCCAACTGCAATAGGAACTACAGCCTTTAAACAGTGCTCCCTGCTTCTGTTCAGAGAACAGAGACATATGGTCTGAGGTGCTCACTGGAAAAAGAATAAATGGGTAAAACCACAGAGAGCATAAGTCAAGCCATCCTGGGTAATTGTAACTGACACAACGTCTGGAGCCAGATGCAGAACCCATCAGGTATCCTGGGAATGCTGTGCATGCTCCTTGTTACGCTGCTACTTTAAATTTCAAAGAGTTACTCCAAGTTGAGAGCAGCTGTAGAGAAATCCAAACAGCCTTTTGCTGGCACAAGGCTTGGCGTTTTGTATCAGCAGGAGAAGTCATTGTCTTCTCTATTTGCCTCTCTCCAAGCAGCTGCATTCACTGCAGAAGCATTCACCAAGCATATTCTGCCCACGAAGGCACCAAAACAAAATGAAAATCAATCAGCAGTAGGCTCTGCTCACACTTGGAATCACAGAATTACAGAACTCCTTTGGCTGGAAAAGATCTCCAAGATCATCCAGTTCAACCACCATCCCAACACCACCATGGCCATTGAACCGTGTGCCACAGTGCCCTGGCCATCACTTCATGAACACCTTTAGGGATGAGAACTCCACCACCTGCTTGGGCAGCCTGTTCCAGTCTCTGACCACTCTTGCAGCAAAGAAATTGTTCCTCATCTCCAACCTAACCCTCCCCTGGCACAATTTCAGGCCATTCCATCACATTTTATCACCTGATACTAGAGGGAAGAGACCAACCCCACCTCACTCCAACCTGCTCTCACAGGGAGTTGTAGAGAGCAATGAGGTCTCTCCTCAGCCTTCTCTTCTACAGACTAAACAAGTTTTCTAGAGTCTGCAGGAACTGGCTATTGCTAGGAGCACATAGGAGCACCTCATGATAAGATATCCCTCTAAGGAGATATGGATCTTTATTTATAGTTTATCACCTCTTGAATAAAGAGTAGGGTTACTTGGGGTTCTGTTTGGTTGGTAGACATGCCTCCACCTCCACCTATGCATATCTGGAAAGTCTAACAAACTGGGCCAAAGCCCAATGAAGTAACCCACCAATGCCTTCAATTCAGCTCACAGAATCATAAAATGGTTTAGGTTGGAAGGGATCTTAAAGATCATCTAGTTCCAACACCCCTGCTGTGGGCAGGAACACCTCACACTAAGCTACGTGGCTCAAGGCCCTGTTCAACTTGGCTTTGAACACTGCCAGACTTGGAGCTGCTGCAGCTTCTCTGGGCAACCTGTTCTTGTGCCTCACTACCCTCATCAGGAAGAACTTCTTCCTAATGTCTCATCTAAATCCAGTTTCTTCCATTTGAATCCATCCCTCATCCTGTTAAAAGCTCCTCTCCAGCTCTCCTGCAGCCTCCTTCAAATACATGAAGGCTGCTCTAAGGTCTTCCTGGGACGACTCCTTTCCAGGCTGAACAAGCTCAACTCTCTCAGCCTGTCTTCACACAAGAGCTGCTCCAACCCAACCTGTGTGTGCCTAAGACACACAGGTCTTGCCTCTCATAAAAAATGAAATCTGGTCCTGCTGAATTCACAATGCTTGGATCTCCTCCCTTTGTTTGATCAGAATTGAATTTGCCATTAAGTCTCTCTTTCTCCTTTCCTCTACTGCATAAGAACATAAAAATAAATGACAAAAAGCCTTAAGCAAGACAAAAGATCTTGCAACATCAATCACTGCTAAGTTAATTCCTCTACCTCTTTTCAGAACAAAACTATTTTCTCTGCCTTTTGCCTTTGCAGGGATCTCTGACAGATGAGCAGTGCTGGAGCCAGCTCCACACAAGCTGCTGCTCTTCAATGACCAGTCAGTGCAGGAGTTTAACATCTGATGACACCAAAAAGTGTCTGATCTGAATGATTAGTTAGCTTGTAGGGGCTCAGTCGTACTTAATCTCAAGCATGACATGGGTATTTCAGGTCAGGAATTCAGAGAGAGAGAGACAGGTCTTGAGACAATAAGAACTGTGAGAACTCATTAAATGCTCCAGTCAATCTTCAAAGGCATCATTTCACACAGCCAAGGTTTCAGAGAGTTTTGCTTCCTTGACTAACTTGAGACACTACTCCTCCTCATCCTGAAAAACTGACTGCAGTGACTGCACGCTAAGCCAGCAAGGCTTTACCCTACCAACACAACCATCTCCAGCAGCTGCTCCACACCTGCCCAGGGTGAAAAACAAGACTGCACAGATCACACTTCCAGCCAATGCTCTCCCAACTTCCAACTATTCTCAGCCTCAGACAGCTCCTGAAATGAACAGGATGCCAAGATCAGAAGCTGCCTTCATTTATCTACCTTCCATAAACTCATCCAATCTGCTGCTGGGTTTTGCTCTGTTATTATAAGCTCATAAACCAGATGAGTAGAGACAAAGGAGACCAATGAGCTGATCTGGCAGCAGCCATGCAGTGTGTCTGCCTCTGAGTGGAAATGTACATGTTGGGAATCTTTAAGCTCACAACGTTTGAAAGTTACAAAGGAGGACAATACAAAACAAGGAGAAAGCATTTCAAGAGAGGCTGAAAATGTTTGGGGTTTTTGTTTGTTTGATGGATTGCTTTTTGAGAAATATCTTTTCTCAGTGATGTCTTTCTCAGCAAACTAGGGACATCAGGAAGAAGTTCTTTACTGTGAGAGTGATGGAATAGTGGAACAGGCTGCCCAGGGAGATGGTGGAGGTTCCACATCTCTGGAAATGTTTCATGAACATCTGAGCAACCTGATCTATTTGGGGATGCCCCTGCTGAGTGCAGGGAGGTTGGACTAAATGACCTTTTGATGTCACTTCCCATCCAGAGCATTCTGTGACTGACTCCATGCAAGCCTTGTCTTTCACATGGAGTAAAGGACACATTCTGGAACCACACACTGTAACCCTGGTTTCTCTGGATTCTGCAGTTCTTCCCTTTGCTTTCTGCTCCCTCTCCAGAAAGGAGCACTGGAAGTTCATTATTGTAGAATCATAGAATGGTAGGGGTTAGAAGGGATCTCCTGTGCCCATCAAGTCTAATCCCTCTGTCAAAGCAGGATCACCCAGGACAGGTCACACAGCAACACATCCAGATGGATTTTGAAAGGCTCCAGAGAAGGAGACTCCACAACCTCTCTGGGCAGCCTGCTCCAAGGCTCCAGCATCCTCACAGTAAAGAAGTTTTTTCTCATGTTGAGGTGAGGTTGCAGTTTGTATCCATTGCCTCTTGTGTCACCACAGGACACCACTGAAAAGAGCCTGGCCCCTGCTTCCTGACATAGAAATTTAGAAATATTCATAAGATTCATTTTCAGCCTCCTCTTCTCCAGGCTGAACAGCCCCAGGACTCTCAGCCTTTCCTCATTAAACAGAAGTTTCAGTCCCTTCCACATCCTTGTAGCCTCCATTAGACTCTCTCTAGTATATCCCTGTCCTTCTTGAACTGGGGAGCCCAGGACTGGACACAAAACTCTAGATGTGGTCTCACCAGGGCAGAGCAGAGGGGCAGGAGAACCTCTCTTGCCCTTTGCATGGGATTAAGGTCACTTATCCAACCTCAGAAGAAGGATCCCAAGTGAAAGGAGGGATCTAGTGTGAATGGAACCACAACTGACCAAGCACGGAATCCACTGAGCTGGTTAGTACTCAGTGGCTAATGGCAATAATGCATAGCAGTTCTGTCCCACTGCTCAAGTCTTCTCCTCACCATAATCCAGGGAGTTTGTCTTACAAAAAAAAACCAGAAAAGGCTCAAGGAATTGATAAATATGGTTTCCAACTGTGACAAGGTGATTTGAACCAGTCAAAGCTGTTCTTCACTCTGTACAAATAAAAGGATACCTCAGGACCAAAGATCACTGCTGTGGAACATACCAGGCTGGTTACAGCACATACTTCTCCGTGAAGGAACATCCAAGGGAAACATAATGCTGTAGAATTAAACCTTTCAAAACTTCATCACCAGGATGGAGATGAAGGAATCCAGTGAATGCCTTTGTTTCTGATTCATTAATGGAGAAAGGTTCTCACTCCTCTCTACTCTGACCTAGTGAAGCCACATCTGGGGTATGGTGCCAGTTCTGGGCTCCTCAGTTCAAGAGAGAGAAGGAACTACTGGAGTGAGTTCAGCAGAGGCTACAAAGACACTGTGAGGCCTGGAGCAGCTCTGTGAGGAGGAAAGGCTGAGAGCCCTGGGGCTGTTGAGTCTGGAGAAGAGCAGCCCCAGAAAGGATCTGAGCAACAGGTGGGGGGCAAGAGGCTGGGGCCAGACTCTTGTCTGTGGTGCCTAGTGACAGGCCAAGGGGCAATGGGCACAAACTGGTACCCAGGAGGTTCCATCTGAGCATACAGAAAAAACTATTCTGAGAAGGTGCTGAAGCCCTGGAGCAGGGTGCCCAGAGAGGTTTTGGAGTCTCCTTCGCTGGAGAGATTCCAAACCTATGCTGGCACTGTGATCCTGGGCAACCCATCGTGGGTGCCCCTGCTTTAGCAGGTGGGATTGGACTAGATGATCTCCAAAGGTTTCCTCCAACCCTCACCATGCTGGGATTTTGAAGACATCTGGATCACAACTGGTTTGACTGTTTTTCATACACGAGAAGAGCATAAAAGCCACAGAGCTAACCTCAATCAAGAGGTTTTCTTTCTCATGCAGCATTTCAGGTGTGCATCTTCACACTGTCATTTCAAAGCATATTGCTGGCCCTTTTTGCTTCTTCTATGCCATATTATCTTCCAACCTTTTTCTTTGTTACACTCCAGTTCCAACCTTGTCAGAGCAGCTCTCCTACAGCTATGGGATCTCCCTGCATTTCTAATACCAGCTATTCATCAGCACTTTTATAATTAGGCAGAATGCTCCTAAGAGCAAAAAAGCTACGTTATCACATCTCTTCATCTGACATTACACAACAGAGCATCATTAAGAGGAGAGAACAAGATAGGAAGAGAAAGATCAAAGTGACAATAGCAAGATGATTCTCAAAGACAGCGACGTTCAAGCACAGCTGTGAGCCATTGTGAAGTGTTTTCTTTAGCCCTCCTTCTATTGACTAACCAGCAGAACCAAGCTTTTTAGGAATGCACAATTGTGATAAATCAGTTTGGCATCCAGTGGTAGGCTTCAGGGTGCACTAGGCAGGACACAATGAGTCACTGCAGTAGAGCAAAACTAGAGAAATTATTAGAACCACAGATTTGTTTCAGTTGGAATAGACTTCTGAGATCATTGAGTCCAATCATCAACCCAACACCACCATGGCCACTAAACCATGTCTCACAGCGCTCTCTGCCCACAGGTTTCTTGAACACATCCAAGGGATGACGCCATCATCTCCCTAAGCAGCCTGTGCCAATCCCTGGCCACTCTTGCAGGAAAAAAAAACTTTTCCTAGTCTCCAATCTAAACTTCCCCTGGCACAATTTCAGGCCATATCCTCTCCTATCACCTGATATTATGGGGAAGAGACCAACTCCACCTCACTCCAACCTCCTTACAGGGAGCTGTAGTGAGCAATGAGGTCTTACTTCAGCCTTCTCCATGCAAAACAACCCCAGATCCCTCAGCTTCTGCTCACTAGCTCTGTTCTTCAGACCCTTCATGGAGTCACAGAAACACTCAGGTTGGCAAAGCCCCTCAGGATTGCCAAGTCCAGCCCTGAACCCTACTCTGCAAGGTGCACCCTAAATCATAGCTCTAAGCACCACATCTAAACCACCTTTAAACACACCCAGGGTTGGTGACTCCACCACCTCTCTGGGCAGCACATTCCAATCACTGACCACTCTTGCTAGGAAAAAAATCTTCCTCATGTCCAGTTTAAACCTACCCAGTGGCAGCTTGAGGCTGCCTCTTGTTCTGTCACTAATGACCTGTGAGAAGAGACCAGCACCAACTTCTCCACAAGGTCCTTTCAGGTATCTGCAGACAGTTATGAGGTCTGCCCTCAGCCTCCTCTGTTTCACACTAGCCAGCCCCAGCTCCTTCAGTCACTCATCAGATTTACTCTCCAAGCCCTTCCCAGCTTCCTTGCCCTCCTCTACATTCTCTCCAGCACCACCTTTGCTGCCCTTCAATGGACTCAGGCCAGCACTTCAATGTCCTTCTTACAGTGAGAGACCCAAAACTGAACCCAGTACTCACATGTGGCCTCAGCACTGCTGAGTTGAGGGGCACAATCACTTCCCCACACCTGCTGGCCATGCTGGGCATTCCTGTCCCCTCTACTCAGTTTTACTGCTTGACATTGTTCTTCATTCCCTGTCTCATCGTTTGCAGCATTTTCAGACTGCTTCCTTCTCAGCATTCATGTTTCAACCCTTAAGATGGTGAGCTATGAATTAACACACTTCGCAACTCAACCCTGTAGCAAGAAAGCTTGTTAGGATTAATACCAGAACTGCAATGGGTTATACACTGATTAAAGCTGAGGTCTCTTCTACCAGTATGTATTAGTCTGAAGTACTAAAACCAGCTTGAGATCATAGAATGGTCAGGGCTGGAAGAGATGTCAAAGCTCATCCAGTTCCACACACACCCCCACCCCGACATGGGCAGAGACACTTCCCACTAGCCCAGGCTGCTCAAGGCCTCACCATACCTGGCCCTGAACACCTCCAAGGAGGTTGCGGATCACAGAATCACAGAATGTGATCTTTGATTCTGTGCTCCACAACCTCCCTGGGCATCCTGTGCCAGTGTCTCACCACCCTCACTGCAAACAACTACTTCCTAACATCCACTTTCAATCTCTCCTCTGCCACTTTAAACCCATTACTCTTCGTCCTGTCATTACAAGACCTTGTCAATAATCCCTCTACACCCTTCCTGTAGCCCCCTTCACACACTAGAAGGCCACTCCAAGGTCTCCTGGAAGCCTTCTCCAGGTTGAAGAATACCAACTCTCATAGCCTGTCCCCACAGCAGAGCTGCTCCAGTCCTCATCTTAAATTCCTAAAAATCTGTGTATTTTATCCACCAGGATTTTCTGAGCTAAGTGTGCCCTCAGACACACGAGCAGCTTTTATCAGGACAGTGCCCTCAAAGTGCTTTGTCTCATGCTTTGCAGCAGCCCTTCTTGTGTTTCTTCTCCTAGATTAATGCAACAGCTAAGGATGCATCGACACAAACACAAGAGATGTGCCACGTCCATACCTCAGCAGGCTCTGAGCTCCTTTAGCTCTGCCACACAGACTCAGTGTCGGGTATTAAGCACTGCTGTTAGCAGAAACAAAGCATCTCACTGGGTTACACCGTGCACTGGGACATAAACATGTGGCAGTCCACCTGCACGCTCTGTTACTCCCCACTTAACGTTATTCCCTTCACACATGAATTACATTTTTCTCTCAGTTTCTAGCCTGACACCACTGGGTGTGTTCTTTTGCATTCCCTAGATGGAACACGTGGAAACCTTGGCTTCACTATACAGAGCTCTTCAATTACTGTCCCAAGGCCTGTGCAAAGAGATTTTGCCAAGGACTGCTTAGGAAGTAATGACAAACCAGCTCCACGTGGTGTGACCAGAGGGCTAATTCTCCTCCTCTGCTCTGGAGTGCTGCATCTGACTCTAAGGTCCCCAGCACAAGGACACGGAATTGCTGGAGCAGGTCCATCAGAGGGCTGGAGCACCTCCACTATGGCCACAGGCTGAGAGAATTTGGGCTCTTGAGACTGGGGAGGATAAGGCTCCAAGGAGATCTTAGAACAGCCTTCCAGTACCTGAAAGAGAATTAAAGGAAGGATGGGGAGGGCCTTTTTAGGAGGGTTTGGAGTGACAGGATGAAGGAAAATGGATTGAAGCTAGGAGAAGGGAAATTTAGACTGGAGATTAGGAAGAAATTCTTTCCAGTGAGGGTGGTGACACACTGGAACAGGTTATCCAAGGAAGCTGAGGGTGCTCCCTCCTTAGAAGTGTTCAAGGCCAGGTTGGCAAGGCCTTATGCAGCCTGGGCTAATGAATGATGTCCTTCCCCACAGCAGGGGGCTTGAAAACAGATGATCTTTAAGGTCCTTTTCCAACCCAAACCCTTTTAGCATGATATGATTCAACTGTTCCATGTGTCGCAGTGTTAGTCCTCACAATCATTAAACTCAGCAATGAAATCTACCCATACCCTAAGAAGATAGGGAATTACTCACCCGGGCTGTCAGACAAGAACTGAAGAGGTGAGAAATCCCTAGGTTCCACCAACAAAGGGAGTGGTGGTCCAAAGTGCAGCTCAGCACTGAAATGCTCCTGCAACGACTGCTGGATGAGTTGATACTTAGGAAGCCTCAGAATCTCAGCATGGTGGCAACTGGAGAGGACCTCTGGAAATCATCTTGTCCCACCCCTCTGCTAAAGAAGGGCCACTCACAGCAGGGTGCCCAGGATCACACTGTCTAGGTGGGTTTTGAATGTCTCCAGAGGAGACTCCACAAGCTCTTTGGTATTACAGATATGGCAGCAAACAGTATCACAGCATCCCTCCTCCTAAAGCAAAACCATTAGGTAATGAGAAGTGTTTCAGAACTACCCCAGGCATGTTGGTGGTCTGAGGTCGATGTGATCTTAGACATCTTTTCCAACCAAACCAATTCTGTGATTCCTTCTCATTCATGCCAAAGAAAGAAACAAGGATAAATCCACAGTGTGTTCAGTCTCCTCTGTATTACATAGCTGCCTTCTCACACAGGCAGAGATACCTTCAGCCACACAGTCTGGGACAAACCACCAGCTGCCCATTTCAGACCTGTCCTGCTTTACAGTCAACAAGGAGGCAGAAGCTGAATGACAAAATTTACCAGCCTTGGCAGAAACTCAACCAAACCATAGAATGGATTGAGTTGGAAAGGACCTTAGGGATAACAGAATCACAGTTCAGTGATGCACAGATGCACAGAATGTCAGAGGCTGGAAGGGACATCCAAAGCTCATCCAGTTCAACCCCCTGCCAGAGCAGGAGCACCTAGAGCACATTCAGGCAGGTCCTGAATATCTCCAGAGAGGGAGACTCCACAAACTCCCTGGGCAGCCTCTTCCAGGCTTCTGTCACCCTCACAGAGAAAAAAAAAATCCTCCTCATGTTTCTGTGGAACTTCCTATGCCTTAGCTTCCACCACTGCCCCTTGTGCTGTCATTAAGCATTGCCCATCAGAACCTGGCTCCAGCCTCTCTGCACTCACCCTGCACATCTCTATCACCATGACTGAGGTCATTCCTCAGGTTCCTCCTCTCCCAGCAGCACAGCCTCAGGCTCTCCTCATAATCCTAGAATACAGAATGATCTGGGTTGGAAGGGACCTTAAAGATCATAGAATCCTACAATGCTTTGAGTTGGAAGGGATCTGGAAGATCGCCTAGTTCCAACCCCCACTGCCATGGGCAAGGACACCTCAAACTTGACCAGGTTGCTCAAGGCCCCATGTAACATGGCTTTGAACAAGAGATGTGCTTCAAGGAGGGTCACCCCTCTCTCAGGCATGCAGATTCAGCACACTGGATATCAGGAACAGCTCAAAGGGACCACCCTTCCATTCTACTGGAGCAATCACACAGGTCTATGCAGTGAAAGAGGTGGAATTTCAACACCAAGGTAAAGTCATAAGCAGAAGATTCAGTATTTATGGTCCTATCACTGCAGCCTCCTTTCCACTAGGGACAAGCAGTCCACGAAGTGTTGGACTATTCTCAGCTCTTTCTCCTCCCACACACATTAATATAATTCCTGTTGCAAAAAGCCCCAAATACTCAAGAGGACCTAATACAATAAACTAGGAAGGACAAAACCCTTGATCAATCACAACACTTGACACTGAAAGTCACACGAGGCCTCCTTTGGTCCTCTGGAAAATCAATGAAGCCATGAGCAAGTTTCAACAACAACAAAAAAAGAAACCCAATCCAACAGCCAAAAAACAACAAACCAACAAAAATAACAACAACAACAAAAAGACAAATCATTCACGAGCAGAAGGCACATCCCCATTGGAATGATTGAGCTTAGACCCAAAAGAACAATGAATGTGATCAGTCATTTTTATCTCCAGCGGGTTTTGTCTGTTGTGTGCAATGTGTTTTGTAAAGTGCTTCTGCTGTTACACAATCCCAGCATGACAAGGGCTGGAAGGGACCTCTGGAGATCATCCACTCCAAAACCCCTGCAAAAGCAGGGCACCCACAGCAGCTTGCCTAGGGTCACAATGGCATGGGGGGACTGGAACCTCTCCAGAAAAGGAGACTCCACAACCTCTCTGGGCAGCCTGCTCCAGGGCTCCAGCATTCTTGCACTGAACAAGTTTCTCCTCCTGTTCAGACGGAAGTTCCTGGGTTCCAGTTAGTGCCCATTGCCCCTTGGCCTATCACTGGGCACCACTGCAAAGAGCTTGGCCCCATCCTCTTGCCCCCCACCCTTTATCTCTTGCTGAGCATTGCTCAGATGCTCTCTGGGGCTGCTCTTCTGCGGGCTCAACAGCCCCAGGGCTCTCAGCCTTTCCCCCTCTCAGAGCTGCTCCAGACCCCTCAGCACCTTTGTAGCCTCTTCTGGACTCTCCCCAGTAGTTCCCTGTCTCATGTCTTCATATTGATCGCATGAATGTTATCACCTAACAACTCTCCTCCACCTTTTACAATGCTGGAGGCTATACAATGTTTAATTTTTCATTGCTGCTGTGTGTCAAGGGCAACCAAATACACACACCCCTGCCAGGAGCACAACATGATCCATGGATATTTACAGTTGTACAAGGTCTGCAATTTATCCTAATAAAATGATCACAGCACAGACTGGAATTACCAAGGCTGAGGATAATTGAGCTGCTACGGCATTGTGTACGAGTCACAAAAGAGGGTGTAAAACAGCAAATCACTTGTTCAAGAGGTTCATCTGTGAATCTTCTACAAGACAGGCACAGACTGGAGAAGAGGAGGCTCCAGGGAGTCCTTAGAGCAGCCTTTCAGGACCTGAAGGGAGTCTACAAGCAAGCTGGGGAGGGATTTTGGACAAAGTCTTGTAGAGATAGAATAAGGGGCAATAGCTTAGAGCTAGTAGAGGGGAGACTGAGACTGCAGATTAGGAAGAAATTCTTTCCAGTGAGGGTGGGGAGACATCAAAGTCATCCCACCACTACAGACTAAATCCTAGTCAGATATCCCACAGCAAAGGAAATCAATCTCTTAATTCCTCTGTCAAGATGAATTCTGAGAAAACTTTATCGTAGGCTGTGTAAACCCAATAGAGTTCAGGGGAGGCTACAAAGGTGCTGAGAGGACCAGGACGGCTGGCTAAAGGCTCAGAGCCCCAGGGCTGTGAAGCCTGGAGAAGAGCAGCCTGAGAGGGGACCTGAGCTAAAGGGTAGAGGACAGGAGGATAAGGGTAGACTCACTTCAGTGATGCCCAGTGATGGAACAAGGGACATCAGGCATAAACTGGAAGCAAGAAGGTTCCATTTGAACATAAGGAGAAGCTGCTTTCCTGTTAGGATGCCAGTACCCTGGAGCAGGCTGACCAGAGAGGTCATGGAGTTTCCTTGTCTGGAAAGATTCCAAACCTGCATGGACACTGTGATCCTGGGCAAGCTGCTGTGGGTGCCCTGCTTCAGCACGGTGGCTGGATTAGACAATCTCCAGATGTCTCTTCCAGCTCCTACCCTGCTGGCACTGTGTGTCACTCTTGTCTGCTCTATCTGTGGTCAGTTCCTCACAGCTTCCCAGTAACTCTAGTGTGGGTTTGTGAACTTAAAACAGCAAATTAACTCCTTTGTTTCTTTTACAACATCAGTGCTACAATCACTGCCTTCAAGCCCTGTTCCAAATACCCAAGGGCTGCCTCTATTCTTCCTTTAAAAAAAATTATTACCACAACTTCAATTTCATCTTTCTGTGAGGAAATTCAATAAACAAGTGATGTAGAAAAGCAAAATTAATGAATTTAGGAACACACATCTGTGAAGGAGGGGTTTGAATCTGGGTTAGAAATGAATTGCAATGAGGCCAATAAAAAAATTATTAAATAATTGAGAGAGAGAAAATTTCCCCCCAGACTTAGAGGTAACACACAGAGCTTCTGCTACCATAGAATCAAGCAGGTTGGAAGAGACCTCCAAGCTCATCCAGTTCAACCTAGCACCCAGCCCTATCCAGTCAACCAGACCATGGCACTGCATACCTCATCCAGTCTTTTCTTTTAGCTGAATGTATAGGCACAGTCAGATTGAACTTAAATGATTTAGGAAAGGTTTTATAGAAAATGTTTATCACTGGAGAGTTTTGCAGCAGAAACTGCTGCTTAAAGGTTAAGCATCAACTTCCACAAACTTGAGTAAAGAGACTTAGTTTAGTCACTGGTGAAGAGTCTCAATATTTGCAATCCGAAAGCATAAACCTTGTGGCCTTCCAATCAAGGAATACTGGTAAAAAGGTCTCATAGAGCAGATGCTCATTTTGAGGTGTCTGTGACAAGCCATAAACCACCAAACTCTGTAGAGATGTTTGTTTGTAGCAATCAGTTGATAATCTGCAAACCTGAACAAGGGCTACTGTAGGAGTGTCTGCAGCTACTCGTTGGAGATCTGTGATAAGCAATCTTGTAAAGACCCAGGCCTGCAGTGACTAAGGAAAGCAGGAAGGAGATAAAGGATAAGCAGGGATATCCTGACACCAGCAGCAAAGAAGGGTCTGCTAACCTGAGATGAGAAAGACTCTGGGAGGAAGACTGTGTGGGATGTTCATCGCAGATAACCATTCCTGACCACCAGGATTGGCATTGTTGGAATTGGGGTGGAGAATAGGAAAATACCTATGTTAATGAACTCCAAGACTTGTAATAACCCTACCTCCTATTATGAATATGCCTCCTCTTATGACATAAACCGTGGCTTGTGCCAGCATGGGGTGTGCAGGATAGATGGAGCCATCCTGCCTGCACCAAGTGCTGTAATAAAACATACCTACTGCAGAGCTCTGGGGTTCGTTCCGCAGGTCACCAGGAGGTGATGGTGGGGCAGGGCTTCGCTGCTTCTTTAGGTTAGATTGAGCACGAGTCCTCCGTGGCTCTCAGAAGTCATCGGAGCGGTCAGGCAGCTGGGCAAAGCAGGACGCAGGTTGGCGAGCTGGAGCAGTCCCATCGGGTGCCGTGCTCGGCAAGGAGGCGGCCCTCGGGCCGGAGCGGCGGGCCGGAGGGGCCGGGCGGCAAAGCAGGGGTCGCAGCTCTTTGCTAGGCCGTCCCTAGGTCGTTGCCTAGACTTGGGCTCGGCTGAGCTCAGGCGGACAGCTGTATCCCCGCCTAGAGCAAGCCGTTTCAGTCCCTCGGCCGCCTAGAGCAAGCCGTTTCAGTCCCTCGGCCGCCTAGAGCAAGCCGTTTCAGTCCCTCGGCTCAGCGCAGGAGGCAGGCAGGCAGGCTCAGGGCCGTCCCCCGCGACGCGAAGTGTGAGGGCACACAGAGGCAGGCGAGGCAAAAGGGTAGCAAACAAAACAGAAGCAGCAGCAGCGGCAGCAAACGAATACGTTTGCTCGGTTTTTAAGCACTTTGAGGAGCGTCTGTGACCAATAGGAACAAATAAAACCACCTGTGTCTCCAGGAAGGGAGAGGCAGAGGCCCAGCGCCCCCGACCTGTGCTCACCGCAAACAACGCAGGCTGCGAAACGAGGCCAAACATGGCGCCCGGGACAGGCGGAGAGGCACCGAGGCTGTTGTCTGCGCTGCCGCGCTGCGTGCGCCCCGAGGCAGGCTGAGGGCTGGGCGTCCAGGCAGGTGCTGAGGGCATGCGATGCACTCCAGGTATAACTTGGACCTTCCAACACCATGTCCCAAGGGCAAAGCTGAGCGCAGGCTGTTCAAACAGGCTTAAACCTGGTTTGTCCTTTGGCTTTAACAACAGTAACTCTGCTCATCGTTTCCCAATCATTTGGTATTTAAACTCTTTCCGAGAGAGAGCAAACAAGCCAAGGCTTTATCTTCACAGAGAACCACTGCTCTGCTGAAGGAACGTCTCAAGCCCAAGAGGTGACACCAAACTGAAGGTTGTGCTGCCGTTCAGGAGACCAGCAGAGGCTGGGGAGCTGCCTGGGGAGAAACTGAATGACATCTGGCAAGGGGAGAGTCTCGCACACAGCAAAGAACCACCTCAAGGAGCAGTAGAGGCTGGGGACTGAGCTGCTGGAGAGCAGTGCAGAGAAGGACACAGGGAGCCTGGAGGACAGAAGGACGTCAGCAATGTGCTCTGGTGGCTAAGGGCAGGCTGAGGGGCATTAGAAAGGCTGTAGTGAGTAGGTCAAGAGAGGTTCTCCTGCCCCTCTACTCTGCCCTACTGAGGCCACCTCTGGAATATTGTGCCCAGTTCTGGGCCCCTTAGTTCAGTCCAGCACAGAGCCACAAAGGAGCTGAAAGCAGTGGAACACCTTCCTGCTGAGGACAGGCTGAGGGAGATGGAGCCTGGGGCAGGATAGGCTGGATATTAGGAAGAAGTTCTTCCCAGAGAGAGTGATTTCCCATTGGAATGGGCTGCCCAGGGAGGTGGTGGAGGCACCGTCCCTGGGGGTCTTCAAGAAAAGACTGGCTGAGGCACTTAGTGCCATGGTCTGGTTGATTGGTTAGGGCTGGGTGCTAGGTTGGACTGGATGAGCTTGGAGGTCTCTTCCAACCTGGTTGATTCTATGGTTCTATGTTGGTCAGGGGCCCTCACACTGCGGGCCAGACACGGCCCGCCGGGGTCCTCAGTGGGGCCCGCCGGGGTCCTCAGTGGGGCCCGCCGGGGTCCTCAGTGGGGCCCGCCGGGGTCCTCAGTGGGGCCCGCCGGGGTCCTCAGTGGGGCCCGCCGGGGTCCTCAGTGGGGCCCGCCGGTCTGACAGAGCCCCTCCGCCCCCCGCGCGGGGTTCGGGCGGGAAAGCAGGCAGCAGCCTCCTGCCGCTGAATCCGCTCCGGCACCGGCCGGGGCTGGGCTGGAACCCAACTGTAGTCCGGCCCCCGGCAGCGCCTGAGGGACAGCGAACTGGCCCCCGGTTCACAGAGTCTGAGGACCTCTGATGTCGATAAAGATGCGCAGGGCAGCGCCAGGAGGACTCAGCCAGGCTCTGCTAAGGGGTGACCAATGGCAGCACAAGGAGCACTGGGTGCAGGCTGGAGCAGAGGAGGTGCCATGGGAACAGACGGAAAAGCTTTTTCACCGTGAGGGTGCTGCAGCCCTGGAGCAGGCTGCACAGAGAGCTTGTGGAGCCTCCCTCTCTCTGGAGGCTTTCAAGACCTGCCTGGATGTGTTCCTGTGTGATCTGCTCTAGGTGCTCCTGCTCTGGCAGAGGGGTTGGACTGGATGAGCTTTGGAGGTCTCTTCCAACCGCTACCATTCGGTGTGGTTTTCAGAGATGCATTTTTGAGGCTGCCTGTCTGCAGGACGGGAGAGGTGTCGGAAAGGTTGCTGCTGCTGCTGCTGCTGCTGTCGCCAAATCCAAGAGCTTTTGATTTAATTAAAGTTAAAGCCATCAGATCCTGTTTGCAAACCCAGAGCGGCTCGTTAGAAAGTGCGACACGTCCGGGGCTTTATGAAAACATTTTCTTGTCGTTTGGAGCGAGAAGTCAAAACTACCTCAGAGTCCCTCCTGCTGAATGAACCAAGTCATTAAACTGGCATTTGCATGGAAAGCCTCCTCACAGGGCTTTCTGTCAGGCCTTTCAAACAGGCACCCAGTGAATAAGGGCCAGCTCACAACCGCTGCGTTGTTCCATGCATGTGGGAGCAAACAGCCACCATTGTCAGTGCAGGTGGGAAAGGACACTGAATAGACAAGGGAGCTCAGGGAAGAGGGAGAATCTCCTCATTGATGGGCTGCCTGCAGGTCTTTAATGAAGTTTACCCAAGAAAAAAAAGGATTTTTTTTTCCCCCCACCCCGATCCTTCGCTGGAAAAATTAATTCTGTTGAAAACTGGACAATGGTGAAACATCTCAAGGATTAGAGATGCTTCTCCTCTGTCGTTCTGCCCCTAAGTAAGAGCTAAAAAAGACTCTTTTCCAAGCATCTCACAGCATTAAAGGATTTGAAAGCTCCGCCCTCACAAATGGCCTCTCACTCAGCTGGAGGAATTGAGGCGCAAATTAGCATCAGGATTAATTCAACACTGAGCATTGGAATGGGCTGCCCAGTGGTGGAGAAACCGTGCCTGGAGGTGTTGAAGCAAAGCCTGGCTGAGGCACTTAGTGCCATGGCCTGGTTGACTGGACAGGGCTGGGTGCTAGGTTGGACTGGATGATCTTGGAGGTCTCTTCCAACCTGCTTGATTCTGTGATTCTATAAGTGTAGAGCTGTGCACCTAGGAAAAAATAATCCCATGTATCAGTCCAGGCTGGGGACTGACCTGCTGGATAGCAATGAAGGGGAGAAAGACTTCAGAGTCCTGGTGGATGGATGGAAGGATGGCCATGGACCAGCAGTGTGCTCTTATGGCAAGGAAGGCCAGTGCCATTCCAGGGAGGATTAGAAGGGCTGCTGTTAGGAGGTTGAGAAAACTAAGGGGTGACCTCACTCATGTTTATAAATATGTAAGGGGTGAGTGCCAGGAGGATGAACCCAGCCTCTCCTCAGTGATGCCCAGTGACAAGACAAAGGGCAAGGGGTGGAAGCTGAGGCATAGGAGGTTCCAGGTGAACCCGAGGAAGAATTTTTTCCCTGTAAGTGTGACAGAATCCTGAAACAGGCTGCCCAGGGAGGTTGTGGAGTCTCCTTCTCTTGAGATATTCAAACCCTACCTGGGTGTATTCCTGTGTTATCTGCTCTAGGTGCTCCTGCTCTGCCAGGGGGGTTGGATTGAATGGGCTTTAGAGGTCCCTTCCAGCCCTTGACATTCTATAACTCTATGATTATTTAACACCCCTCCTTTAACTAAGGAATTACAGATTGGTCCTCATTTGGCCTTCTCTGAAGTGGGATGCAACAACTTGCCCTGATGTTTAACAGAACAAGAACAAAGCTGGACACAAGTGAGGATGCAGGGAAATATTATCTCCCCGTCACAATCTTTTGCTGTGTAAACAGCCTCAGATATCTCCTGCCACATTCTGCACAGCTGCTTTATCCTTTTGCTCTCCTCTTGTCTGGTGGCAGCTTTTAATCCACATTTTCCTCCTGGAAGAGGTGCTCCAGGACGCATCTGCAAACATCTCCCTGCTGTTCCATTGTCTTCCCTCTGCTTTTGCCTTGCAGTAGTGCAGGCCTAAGCAGTATTTTTGCACTGTAGTTCCTCAGCATTTAATTCTGCAGGCCTCTGTGTGGTACTTTTTCCAATGAAAAGGCTTCATCTGACTAATTTTCACCTTAAAAACTGCATCTCCCTTTCCTCAGAGCATCATTACCTTCACTTGATTTTGAAAAACAGCTATTTTAGTCCTCCAGCTCTGTGTCTCCAGACATCTTAACTCCTTTATAGCTTTCCTCCAGGTTAATAACATTAAAGAGTATGGGATCAGGAAGTGATCCCCACTGAGCTGTAGCTGGAATGCATCTGCAATAACCTTTTGAGACGATTGTGCCTTTCCAATGCAGCCAGCGTGCAACAGAGTGCTTTGGTCTTCTTCATTATTCTGTTCAAGATGGAATAAAAGCAACTCCCTAAAATGCCTCACAAAAGATAGAGAATAACAGAATCATAGCATGGTAAGGGTTGGAAAAGATCTCTGAAGATCATTTAGTCACAACACTTCTGCTAGAGCAGGATCACAAAGAATGAACCACTCAGGAGCACGCCCTGGCAGGTTTTGAATGCCTATAGAGAAGAAGCCAAGCTGGCAACTCATGGCTTGGACAGATTCACTCTGTGCTGGGTCAAAAACTGGCTGGATGGCAGAGCCCAGAGAGTGGTGGTGACTGGTGCCACATCCAGTTGGCAGCTGGCACTAGTGGTATTCCCTAAGGATCAGTGCTGGGCACAGTCCTGTTCAATATCTTTATTGATGATCTGGACAAGGGGATTGAGTCCAGCAGCAGTAAGTTTGCAGATGACACCAAGCTAGGAGCAGGTGTGGAGCTGTTGGAAGGTAGGAGAGCCCTGCAGAGGGACCTGGCCAGGCTGGATGGGTGGGCAGAGGCCAACGGGATGAGACTGAACAAGGCCAAGTGCAGGGTTCTGCACTTTGTCCACAACAACCCCAAGCAGCACTACAGGCTGGGGACTGAGTGGCTGAGAGCAGCCAGGAGGAAAGGGACCTGGGGGTGCTGATAGAGAGTAGCTGAAGATGAGGCAGCAGTGTGCCCAGGTGGGCAAGAGAGCCAATGGCATCCTGGCCTGCATCAGGAGCAGTGTGGCCCTTCAGCAGCCTTGAGGCCCTGCCTTAGACTCTCTCCAGCAGATCCCTGTCCTTCTTGAGCTGGGTGCCCAGAGCCTCACCTTGAGTATCACCAGAGACAGGGACCCAACCACCTCCCAGGGCCACCTGTTCCAATATCTTGTCAGAACTCAAAGGTTAAAAGCATTGTGCTTCAAATACACTACCTGGTGTATACTAAGAGAGTGGAAAAATAATTCATTGTCAGTTCAGTCTATAAATCAGTGCTTTTCCAAAACAAACACACAAGCTGTGTTCATCTCCCTGAATTATGACAAGTACCTCTGCTTCCACGGTGTTAGATTTATATCTTCTTGTATTTCCTTTTGTCCCCTAGGCATAGGTGCTCTGTTACAAGCATATATCATGGATTTCACCATACAGATATTTTAAACACCATTTCTAAACATCACTCTCCTGTTTATTACCCTGAGGTATCTCTCTGCCGTTTTCTATCAGCCCTAGTTTGAAAAACAACAATTGCCTGTAATTCAAAATTACTTTTGCAAAGAAAAAGTTTCATTTTCATAAACTCACAGAATGGGTCAGGGTGGAAGGGACCTTAAAGATCATCTAATTCCAATCTCTCTGCCATGAGCAGGGACATGGAATGGGCTGCCCGGGGAGGTGGTGGAGTCGCCGTCCCTGGAGCTGTTCAAGGCAGGACTGGACGTGGCACTTGGTGCCATGGTCTGGCCTTGAGCTCTGTGCTAAAGGGTTGGACTTGATGATCTGTGAGGTCTCTTCCAACCCTGATGATACTATGATCTTCCACCAGCCTAGGTTGCTTAAGGCTGCATCTAGCCCAGCCTTGAATACCTCCAGGGAGGGGACATGCACAGCTTCCTTAGGCAGCCTGTGCCAATGTCTGTTGTGGAGGGCCTGTAGGCCTGAAAACAGGCTTATTTATGCCTTGTCCTGCCTGGACATGTTTTTCTGCCTAAGGAATGGGCTGCCCAGGGAGGTGGTGGAGTAGCTGTCCCTGGAGCTGTTCAAGGCAGGATTGGATGTGGCACTTGGTGCCATGGTCTAGCCTTGAGCTCTGTGGTAACAGGTTAGACATGATGATCTATGAGGTCTCTTCCAACCTTGGTGATACTGTGATACTGTAAGCACATTGAATGGATAAAAGGCGCACAACAGACCTGGTGCCACAAAGTCTGGTCTGCCAGGACCCCTGTTTGTAAAGAGGTTGTGTAAGCCCCACACACCCAGCTTGTGCTTCCCTGGTGTAGGCCCATGTGATTCCCATATTTGGGGAAAGTCCAGGCCTGTGGCATTTGCCTATTATGGTAAGGTTTGGCTGACTGCCAACCTGATTGGTCACTCTAGTGGCCAAAGGGCCATTCATCTCAGCCCACATTCAATAAATAGGGGCGCACAGGCAAACAATGTGCTCGGATGCCCCTGCCCACGCTCACTTGCAGCTCGGACTCCTCCCTGCATAGCTCAGACTCCCCTGCCTGCATATTCACTTGCAGAGCTCACTTAAGCCTGCCTATATATATGTGGAGCCCATAGTCTCCCAGCAGCCGTGCACACCTTGCACACCTGCTGCCTATCAGTGCCTGGTGTGTGCCACTGCTGCCAAGTTACCAGGAAGCAGACTCCAATTGTCTGCACGCCTGGCTGGCCAGCATTACATCGTGCTGAGACAGCATGACATCCTACTCCTACACCTGAGGTCCTGCCTAGGAATCCCTGGACAGAGCATCCAGAAGAAGCCAACAGCACAAAGGCAGAGATTGCATCCTTTGCCAGGAGAACAAGGTCAGAGACTGTCCTTTCCGCAAGCTGGGAAGATTCTCTTTCCCCAGAAGCTGGGAAGATTCCAGCCTCAAAGTCCACGGGCAAAGCTGTCCTGAAGTTTGGACACTTGTAATAGGCTGTGACGTAGCCCTGGAGGGTGATTATTGATTAATCAAAGCTTGTGAGTAAATGCTTTAATGCCTCTGTGATATCTGTTGTCTCTGCCATAGAGCAGAAAGTTTCCAGCCCATTCTGCTGGGCAAAGAGTATATAGACCCCAAATGGTATTTGCCACGGGAGTACTGTGTCCAGTTCTGGGCCCCTCAATTCAAGAAAGATGTTGAGGTGCTGGAACATGTCCAGAGAAGGGCAATGAAGCTGGGGAGGGGCCTGGAGCACAAATCCTATGAGGAGAGGCTGAGGGAGCTGGGCCTGTTTAGCCTGAAGAAGAGGAGGCTCAGGGGTGATCTTATTACTGTCTACAACTACCTGAAGGGGCATTGTAGCCAGGTGGGGGGTGGCCTCTTCTCCCAGGTAACCAGCAATAGAACAAGGGGACACAGTCTCAAGTTGTGTCAGGGTAGGTATAGGCTGGATGTTAGGAAGAAGTTCTTCACAGAGAGAGTGATTGGCATTGGAATGGGCTGCCCAGGGAGGTGGTGGAGGCACCGTCCCTGGGGGTCTTCAAGAAAAGCCTGGCTGAGGCACTTAGTGCCATGGTCTGGTTGATTGGATAGGGCTGGGTGCTAGGTTGGACTGGATGATCTTGGAGGTCTCTTCCAACCTGGTTGATTCTATGATCCTATGAAAAACTCCTCTCTCTGTTTATAGTCTGAATGTTTGCTACTTATTAATAAGTTACTGTAGATATTTATCCTAGAATGTTTTCATGACTGTGTAGAATCATTTTAATATTAATATACAGTGGTTGGGGGTGGCCAGAATTCAGAATATTGAGTTTAATAAAGATATGTTTTTATAGACTATTATCTTGCCCCAATTAATTTCTGCCCTCCGCCAGAATCGGTGTGGGCGGCAGAATCCCCTCCGCGACAATGTCTCACCACTGTCACTGGAAAGAATTTCTTCTTGATCTCCAGCCTAAATCTCCTCTCTTCCAGCTCTATGCCACTGCCCCTCATCCTGTCCCTTGCCACACGTGTGATGGGCTTTCAGTAACCTCTGTTGGGCTCTTCTGTCACTCCATTGTATTTCCTGCAGGGACATTGCCATTCCCTTTCATCCTGTCACTCCAAGCCCTTGTCAGAAGTCCCTGTCCAGCTTTCTTGTAGCTTCTTTCACATACTGGCAGGATGCTCTAAGGTCTCCCTGAAGCTTTCTCTTCTCCAAGCTAAACAGCCCAAACTTTTGCATCCTGTCCCCACAGGAGAAGTTCTCCGTCCCTCTGAGCATCCTTGTGGCCTCCTCTGGACCCACTCCAACAGTTCAATGTCCCTCTTATGCTATTTGGTTTGACCCATGGCAAGATCACACTTACAAAACACTCTGAAAACACCTCCTCAGTCAGGAAGTTTTCCCCCCAAATACCCTCTCCTAGGTTCAGGGCTCTCACCTGGTTTCACCCACACCTAGTAACACTCCAAACCACACAGAAGTCATAATCCTATCATTCACTTTTAAGTCCTCTCATGTTTTACTCTGTTATGCCCAACATAAACCTCCCTGCAGTGCATGTCTGGTTTGTGAGCATATTGCATCTGAAGCTGTTTGGGCTGGGTAAGGCCAGGGGACACCACACACACAACTGCCATCTCCAGCTGAAACTTCTTTTCTTTCAGCTGGGCATTTTACAGCCAGTAAAGAGCTGAATATTCAATTTCCTTGTGTGACTTGGCCATTAATGGGGGAGGAGGAGGGGTAATAAATACCACATTTACATTTTATATCATGGCCATGCAATATCTGAGGTGGTTTGGAAATAACCACCCCTGTTTTACATGAGTGCAACTCCATTTCTGCTTCACCCACTCAGTCATTTCTAATAAGGTCATAAATATTTATCGTAGCGACTGAAATAGCCACATTTTAGTTACCACTTCATCAAGTTTAAATCTGGAAATGAGCAGCTCCAATTAATCTGAAATATAATGAGGGGGATAATAAAGCTCCTCATGCTGAGTTTGGCTGTTACACCACTTCACATTCTGACCATTGCCTTGCACCAGTCTGTGACAAATCAAACCTGTGTTTGCCCCATTCCCTACCTCCTCAGCCCCACTCCCTAACTCCTCACCTGCCAGGGGCTTGAACAGTAAGAGCTACCCTCAGGAGCAGCCTCCCGCTCCAGTGCCCTCTTGGTTGACCACTGAAATAAGCTTCTTGCTGCTGCTTGCCTATTATGGGCTGTGGTACAGTCTGTGAGAGGCCTTTGCCCTCCTTGTAGCATCCTGTACTCCAAGGAGCTTTAGTGCCTCAGCATCCTCTGCTGCTCAGTATCCTGCACACAGGCACCTCTGTCCCAGATGATCCCATGGTCTGGGTGCTAAGGATGGTCCAGCTCTGGCAAGGGGGTTGGATTTGATAATCTCTAGAGGTCCTTTCCAACCCCTAACGTTCTGTGATCCTGTGAACGGGGCTGAGTAACTGAACAGGCTGAGAACTGATAAGAAGTGCAGCTGCAGGGAAGCAGCCTTGGGTAGAAGCTGGGAGAGCTTAGCTGCTGTCTGTAAACTGAGCTGGGCAAGGGAGCCTCGAAGAGGGGGCAGGTTGGTCAGCCCTGGGAACAAGCAAATGTTCTGGCTAGTGAAACTTACCAGAATTACTGTGTGCATGTATCCAATCGACTACATAAGCATCACTCTTAGCTTCAATAAACGGACTGACCTCCTACATACCATACTGGTACAAGCTTGTGTCTTTCCCGCTCCTGCATGGCCTAACTGAGGCCAACTCAGCACTCACCTCTATTCCCTAACTCCTCAAACCCTCAGGCCAGGGTTTTGAAGAGACTCTGATGTATCCAGAAGGTTCATTTGAACACAATTCCCCTTTCTGATAGGCTAAAATATAAAGGAACCACACAGTATCACAGTATCGCAGTATCACCAAGGTTGGAAGAGACCTCACAGCTCATCAAGTCCAACCCTTTAGCACAGAGCTCAAGGCCAGACCATGGCACCAAGTGCCACGTCCAGTCCTGCCTTGAACAGCTCCAGGGACGGCGACTCCACCACCTCCCCGGGCAGCCCATTCCAGTGTCCAATGACTCTCTCAGGGAAGAACTTTCTCCTCACCTCCAGCCTAAATCTCCCCTGGCACAGCCTGAGGCTGTGTCCTCTTGTTCTGGTGCTGGCCACCTGAGAGAAGAGAGCAACCTCCTCCAGGCTACAACCTCCCTTCAGGTAGTTGTAGACAGCAATGAGGTCTCCCCTGAGCCTCCTCTTCTCCAGGCTAAGCAATCCCAGCTCCCTCAGCCTCTCCTCGTAGGGCTGTGCTCAAGGCCTCTCCCCAGCCTCGTTGCCCTTCTCTGGACACGCTCAAGCATCTCAAAGTCCTTCTTAAATTGAGGGGCCCAGAACTGAACACAGCATCATCCTTCCACTGAAGATGAACCAAAATACCCTCAGAGAATCATAGAACTGTTGCAGTTTGAAGAGACCTCTAAGATCATTGAGTCCAACCATCAACCCAACACCATCGTGGCCACTACACCATGTCCCACACTGCCATGGTGCAATGGTTTGGGAGTTACCCACCCCACCACACTTATGAAGTGATTTATAATCATAGAATCAAGCAGGTTGGAAGAGACCTCCAAGCTCATCCAGCCCAACCTAGCACTCAGCCCTATCCAGTCAACCAGACCATGGCACTAAGTGCCTCAGCCAGGCTTTGCTTCAACACCTCCAGGGATGGGGACTCCACCACCTCCCTGGGCAGCCCATTCCAATGCCAATCACTCTCTCTGCCAACAACTTCGTCCTAACATCCAGCCTAGACCTCCCCTGGCACAACTTGAGACTGTGTCTCCTTGTTCTATTGCTGGTTGCCTGGGAGAAGAGGCCAAACCCATCTGGCAAATCACTCTCTCTGTGAAGAACTTCCTCCTAACATCCAGTCAGCCAAAAGTTAAGGGATGAAGCTACATTTACAGCCTAGCACAATATACAAGCAGATATATACAAGATATTACAAATATATACAGGTATATACAGAAATACACAAGTTAAAAGTCATACAGAAACACAATACCCCTTCCAGAAATCAGACTGCCAGGAGGCTCCTGACCCAAACCTCCTCCCCACTCCCCCACCCCCTACCTCTTTCCCTCCCTTCAGAAATAGCCAGATCAATCCCCATATATCTCACGTCATGAATCTGGAGAGATCTGAGGTGAGATGTCAAAAACTCGACAAGAAGGTTAGGGGAAATAAAGGGTTAGGTTGGATTAGAGTTAAGGCAGATTCAGACCCACACACAGACTGCCAGGGAGGGGCAGAACTGAGAAGTGTGTGAGAAGTGTCTTATTTGTATTTTGACTAGTTGTGTTTCTCAGCAGAAGAATGAGTGACACAAGGTACTGTTGTTTTTTGCTTTCTTCTCACAGCTAAGGATTCAGTTTCTCCCAGTAAACTATTCCAATTAGCTTCAAACCAGCACACGTGGCTACACCTTTCTCAAACACCTTTAGGGATGGGGACTCCACCACCTCCCCCGGCAGCCTGTTCCAATCCCTGACCACTCTTGCAGCAAAGAAATTTCTCCTAATCTCCAACCTAAACCTCTCCTGGCAGAGTTTCAGGCCAATTCCTTTCATTCTACCACCTAGTACCAGGGAGAAGAGCCCAAGCCTGACCCCACATCACTGCAGCCTCCTTTCAGGGAGCTGTAGAGAGCAATGAAGTCTCCCCTCAGCTTCCTCTTTTCCACATTAAACATCTCCACTTCCCTCAGGCTCACCAGCTCTGTTCTCCAGACCCTTCAGCAGCTTTGTTGCCCTTCTCTGGACTTGTTCCAGCACATCAATAATTTGTAGTGAGGAGCCCAAAACTGAACCCAATATTTGAGATGTAACCTCACAGGGGCACAATCACTTCCCTGTTACTGCTGACTTCCTGCTAGCACCCTGTGCACCCTTGCTCATTAACTATCATCCTCTGCTCACTGACAGAAAAGAGATCCACAACATTAGGGGTTATTTTCTCTCCCATGTCTCTGAACTGAATCATTTCTCCAGAAGAGTCTTTTAGCTCTGTGTGACATCTCAGTTACAAGTTACATGGTCTGGTTGACTGGCTAGGGCTGGGTGCTAGGTTGGACTGGATGATCTTGGAGGTCTCTTCCAACCTGGTTGATTCTATGATTCTAAGTCACAGGCAGTCCAGGTTCTTCTAGCAAGCTATGCTTCCCATCTGCCAGAAGGCATCTCCCATGGATGAGATGACAATTTCTCTTGCTGTCTATACCTCCCTTGGAAAAGATTTCTTCCATTCATCTGAAGAGAAATTTTCAAGTGGGGGCTATCTGTCCTCTGGGCATATACTGGCTGAGAAGTGTGAGATTGGAAGGTTGTGTTCAATACAGTTGTGCAAGAGCACAGATTAGAGAATGATACAATGGTTTGGCTTGGAACAGACATTAAAGATCCTCCAGTTCCAGCCTCCCTGCCATGAGCAAAGACACTTTCTGCTAGCTCAGGATGTTCAAGGCCTCATCCAACCTAGTCCTGAACACCTCCAGGGAGGGAGCAACAACAACCTCCCTGGGCAACCCATTCCAGTGCCTCACCAACCTCACTGGAAAGAACCCTTTCTTAACATCTAGTTTGAATCTCCCCTCCGCCAGTTTAAACACATTACCCCTTGTCCTGTCATTACAAGACCTTGATCTCCAGTCTCAATCTCTCCTCCTCCAGCACAAAGCCATTGCCCCTTGTCCCATCACTATATGCCCTTGCCACAAGCCCCTCCCCAGGTTCCTTGTAGGCTCAGCCTCTGCCACAAGCTCAATATCACCTCAGAATCACAGGGACCAGTTCAGAAAACATAGGCTGAACTATTAAATCAAACCTTGAACTGTCAGATTCACAAGGAGCTAAACCAAGCTGTAAAGATCCAACAGCACCATGAGTGTGAAGCTTCTCTTCAACAAGAGTTTACAGCAAGTAAACACCCAGGAACTCATAAACTTGACAGTAGGTGACAGAAAATAGAAGGGACTTTGCTATCAAGCCTGATGTCTGTGTTTACAGCATCATATGTTGCCTATAGAAAGAGGAGCTGAAAGATTTAAACCAGGAATTTATTAGCCTGGATGTTAGGCACTCCTACTGGTAACATCAGCCACTCCTGGAGATGAAGTATCTGACATCTTGATCAGGCTACAGGTCAAAAGGGATGACTTACAGCTAGGTGCAGCCAACTCTTACACTGCCTGCATCTCAAGACATGGATAGGAGTGGGATGCAAGGGGTCTTAAAAAAAACAGGAGTTCATAATGGCATTCAGACAACTAAACAGTAGGGTTAGCAGGGTGGTGCTTAGCTGCAGGCTAAATTGCATCCTGACCTCTACCTGCAACAGTGGAGTTGTTTAGCCTGGAGGAAAGGAGGCTGAGGGGAGGACCACTCAAGCACAGTGGCTCATTTTCAGCCAGCTGTTGATTTGCACCCCTGAATCTTCCTCTACTGGCCAAGATCCTCACTGATCTTAGGAAGATGTGAGGAGGATACTGGACTTGGTTCACAGCAACTGAGAAATCCACCAGGAGAACAAAGTTGCAGGCTCACAGGATATCAGGGACTCAAAGAGCTCACTGAGTCCAACCCCCCTGCCACAGCAGGACCATACAATCTAGCTCAGGTCACAGAGGAATGCATCCAGAAAGGTCTTGAAAGGCTCCAGAGGAGACTCTACCACCTCTCTGGGGAGCCTGTGCAAGTGCTCTGTGAGCCTTACAGTCAAGAAGTTGCACCTTGTGCTGAGCTGGAACCTCCTGTGCTGCAGCTTCCATCCATTGCTGCTTGTCCTATCCCAGGGAGCAGTGAGCAGAGCCTCTGCCCCCACTCCTGACCCCCAGCCCTCAGATAGTTATATACCTTTATTAAATCTTCTCTCACTCTTCTCCTCTCTGGACTAAAAAGCCCCACGGCCCTTGTAGTCTTCCATCAAAGCAGAAGCTTTTGCTTCTGGCCTGTAGGTTTGCTGCCTTCCCTTACAAGACCTGTTTTGTTTTCCCTCTACCTTGTTCTTCATCCCAGTACATAAATGGAGAAGAAAACCATTTGGCAAAGTTCCCTAACACAAACCTCTCCAAAACACAGTCCCCTTTGGGCTCCCCAATTTAAGAGGGACGGGGATCTGCTGGACAGGGTCCAGCAGAGTTCTACGAGGATGATGAGGGACTGGAGGGCATGGCTCATGAGGAGAGGCTGAGGGCCCTGGGGCTTTTTAGTCTGGAGTAAAGACTTAGAGGGGATTTGATAAATGCTTATAAGTATCTGAGGGCTGGCCAGGAGTGGGGGGACAGGCTCTGCTCACTGCTCCCTGGGATAGGACAAGGAGCAATGAGTGTAAGTTGCAGCAAAAGAGGTTCCACCTCAACACAAGGGGGAACTTCTTTACTGTAAGGATCCCAGAGCACTGGCACAGGCTGCCCAGAGAGGCTGTGGAGTCTCCTTCTCTGGAGCCTTTCAAGGCCTGCCTGCATGTGTTCCTGTGTGATCTGTGTTAGAGAGCATTGTCCTGCTCTGGCAGGGGGGTTGGACTCAATGATCTCTTTGGGTCCCTTCCAACCCCTAACATCCTGTGATCTTATGATCCCCTGTCCTTCTCTCCTTGTCCTAAACATGCATGACATAGATTCGAGAAACCAGAGCTTGGATCCTATTCATGCAGTTGCTGAAAGAAATGGTGGAAGGGACTCAGATAATAACCTGAGAGCAATATTTTGTTCTATGCTATTTGTGAAGGGGATAATAGCACTCAGAGCATTTTTCTGTCCTTGCTAGAGCAGCAGGCTGCCCAGGGCTGTGGTGGAGTCACCATGCCAAGAGGTCTTCAAGAAACCAGTGGCCATGGCACTGTGGGACATGGTTTAGTGGCCATGTTGGTGTTGGGTTGATGGTTGGACTGGATGACCTTGGAGGCCACTTCCAACTGAAACAATTCTATGACTCTACAATAACCCAAGTGATGAGAAGTCAACCAGTAACTCCAGTGCTTTAAGCAGTACTGCAGCAAGTACAAGCATCAGGATCCATTCTTCCCATTAATCAGAGGCCATGGGAGGACTTTTAATGAAAATTCTTTTAAAACATATGTACAAAGTGAATATTTTTAACCATCACAGCCTCCACTAATGAACTGTTTGACAAAAGCTTCTCTTGCTTTGGCCGCTGGTTAGTTCTGTAGCCGAGCGAGCCAGCTGGACTCTGCTCTGACTCATGCAGCTTCCTATCTAATTAAGCTTCATTTATAGAATCAAACTCCTCCAGTGGTTCTCACCTTGCAGGAGACAGAGGCACAGGGACTTGTAAAAGTCTCCTTACTTCTGTGGGCAATAAAGAAAGAGACCTTCTTTTATTGTCACCTTTCAAAGGTGCACTGCTAGGTCATTCAGCACAACCACTCTGTGACACAGAGTTATTCCCTAGTACTGCTCTACAGCTTCCATCCCCTCTTACCACATATTTCTTCTCTTTTCTTTCCCAGATACTTCTTTTGGCACCAGAGCTGGCCCTTGCTTTCCACATTCAGCAGCTGCTACGTTGATAACTTAAGAGTTATTAGAAGACATTAATGGAAGAGGGAAAGGTGCACTCCTCATAGAATCATAGAATCAACCAGGTTGGAAGAGACCTCCAAGCTCATCCAGTCCAACCTAGCACCCAGCCCTAGCCACTCAACCAGACCATGGCACTGAGTGCCTCATCCAGTCTTTTCTTGAAGACCCCCAGGGACGGTGCCTCCACCACCTCCCTGGGCAGCCCATTCCAATGCCAATCACTCTCTCTGTGAAGAACTTCTTCCTAACATCCAGCCTGGACCTACCCTGGCACAACTTGAGACTGTCCCCCCTTGTTCTATTGCTGGTTACCTGGGAGAAGAGGCCACCCCCCACCTGGCTACAATGCCCCTTCAGGTAGTTGTAGACAGTAATAAGATCACCCCTGAGCCTCCTTTTCTCCAGGCTAAACAGGCCCAGCTCCCTCAGCCTCTCCTCATAGGATTTGTGCTCCAGGCCCCTCCCCAGCTTTGTTGCCCTTCTCTGGACACCTTCCAGCACCTCAACATCTTTATTGAATTGAGGGGCCCAGAACTGGACACAGTACTCAAGGTGTGGCCTGAGCAGTGTTGAGTACAGGGGCAGAATAACCTCCCTTGTCCTGCTGGCCACACTGCTCCTCCGAAATGCTGGGAAAAGGTCCTCATCCTCAATTCACCACACGAAGGAGAGGCAGCAATTCAGGTGTATTTTCACCATAATTTGGTCTCACAAATCAGCTTTCATCTACATTCCTGCACCCAGTACTGGAAAATTAGTTTTAAATGGATAAGAGGTTGACCATGAGCCAGCAATGTGCTCTGGTGGCCAAGAAGGCCAAAGGCATCCTGGGGAGCATTAGAAGGGCTATGTCCTCTCAGGCTTTGTCGTCTGCATCAGCAGAATTTGCCTTCTTGCCCACCAGGGCTCATTGCTGTGCCATGCAGAACTTGGTGCCCATCAGCACTCCCAGGTATCACAGCATCACATTATCACCAAGGTTGGAAGAGACCTCACAGATCATCAAGTCCAACCCTTTAGCACAGAGCTCAAGGCCAGACCATGGCACCAAGTGCCACGTCCAGTCCTGCCTTGAACAGCTCCAGGGACAGCGACTCCACCACCTCCCTGGGCAGCCCATTCCCACTCCACAGGGCTGCTCTTCAGCAGATTTCCTCCCAGCCTGTACTTGGTGCAGTTTGTTGTTCCTTCCCAGGGGCTTAACTCTGCTCTTCACTTAAGTTAGCCCAAAATTACCACGTTAGAGGAGAAGATGATAAGAAATGATAGATAGTCAAACACATCTTATATTCTTCAATGTACTTTACCAAGGCAACCACTGCTGCTGGTGTGCTGTTGTAATTTTCAACACCGCAGAGGAAAAGCAAAGGATGAAAAGCTTCAAAGTTGTCAAGTTGCCAGAATTAGGAATATTTGTTTAAAAAAAACCAGTCATAAAATAAGAGGTTCACCACAGGATTTAAGTCACTGCAGGGTCTAAAATCTATTTGTTCTCAGAAAGATTGTTAGCTGCTGTGAGACTGCAGAACTCACCCTCAAAAAGATTGTCAACTGCTGGCAGACTACTGAAGAATCTGACTTAATGAAAAATTGCAACAGTGGAAGAAAAGTGCTGAGAGTAATTCCTAAATATTAATATCATAGTATCATATCACAGTATCATCAGGGTTGGAAGAGACCTCACAGATCATCAAGTCCAACCCTTTAGCACAGAGCTCAAGGCCAGACCATGGCACCAAGTGCCACGTCCAATCCTGCCTTGAACAGCTCCAGGGACGGCGACTCCACCACCTCCCCGGGCAGCCCATTCCAGTGTCCAATGACTCTCTCAGGGAAGAACTTTCTCCTCACCTCCAGCCTAAATCTCCCCTGGCACAGCCTGAGGCTGTGTCCTCTTGTTCTGGTGCTGGCCACCTGAGAGAAGAGAGCAACCTCCTCCTGGCCACAACCTCCCCTCAGGTAGTTGCAGACAGCAATAAGGTCTGCCCTGAGCCTCCTCTTCTCCAGGCTAACCAATCCCAGCTCCCTCAGCCTCTCCTCGTAGGGCTGTGCTCAAGGCCTCTCCCCAGCCTCATTGCCCTTCTCTGGACACGCTCAAGCATCTCAATGTCCCTCCTAAACTGGGGGGCCCAGAACTGAACACAGCACTCAAGGTGTGGTCTAACCAGTGCAGAGTACAGGGGCAGAATGACCTCCCTGCTCCTGCTGGCCACACCATTCCTGAGGCAGGCCAGGATGCCACTGGCTCTCTTGGCCACCTGGGCACACTGCTGGCTCATGTTCAGGTGGGTATCAATCAGCACCCCCAGATCCCTCTCTGTCTGGCTGCTCTCAGCCACTCTGACCCCAGCCTGTATCTCTGCATGGGGTTGCTGTGGCCAAAGTGCAGCACCCTGCACTTGGAGCTATTGAAGCCATCCCCTTGGACTCTGCCCATCTGTGCAGGCAGTCAAGGTCCCGCTGCAGAGCTCTTCTGCCTTCCAACTCAGTCACATCTGCCCCCAGCTTGCTCCTTCCAATGCCCTCACTGATCAAGGAATCACAGAACACTTTTAGGGCTGGAAGGAGCCTCAAGAACCATCCAATTCCAACTCCCCTGCCATGGACAGGGACACCTCACACTAATATCAACTTGCCCAGAGCCACATCCAGCCTGGTCTTAAATGCTTTGAGTTTCACCTCCTTGAAAATTAAGGTCTCTACACTTAAAATGAAGCTGCAGACAAGACAAATTAATCTACAAAGAGCTTCAGAGACCTTATGCTCACATCCCCCTTGGCTCATCTTCCCAGATCAACCTTCTCATCCTTTCTTCAATATAAACAGATGCCAAATAAAAACAAGTACTAAAATCGATCTAGAGGCATTTGAAATCATTTTGATAAGGCTGCTTTAAAAAACCCAACCAGAATATTAGCTGCTGCTGAAATACAACTGGTGGCAACAAAAAGGACTTCATATCTCCAGATCTTATACTTAACATATTAACACCATAATCCTTTTGCATCCTGGGCTATAGATAGACATTAAAGTCATCTCCTAATTAACCAGAGATTAATGACAACAGCCAAAGCTGGCTGAGCTGAAGGAAAGGCCGAGATCCTCACGCACTCCTTATCACCTTGCTGCAGTTGCTTTTAAGTGACACAGACCCTGGCTGAGCCAGGGGAAAATGCAAATGGCAGAGCTTCAGCTGCTGACTGACACATGGACAAGTGACATAAAAAGAGAGCCCACCCAAATCTTGTTCTAATTAGCTCTTGAAAGGTTTGAAGTTAGCTCTGGTGTGCTAGGAGGGGAAACTGCAGCAGCAATCTGCAGCTCTCATGCTGGGGCTTATGGAGGTGAGGGAGGTGTTGATGGTTGTTGTTATTGTTGGGGGTTGTTAGTGTTGGTTGCTGTTAATAACAACAACTAGTAGGAGTAGCATCACTATTTTCATTGTTATCATTACTTACATTTAGATTTACATCATTTGTAGTAGTTGTAGTAGCAATATACCAACAACAACTATCATTGTTGGTTGTTGTTATCAACAACAACCACTACTATTATTATTATCACTATTTTCATTGTTGCCATTCTATTTACATTTAGATTTACATCATTTGTAGTAGTTGTAGTAGCAATATACCAACAACAACTATCATTGTTGGTTGTTATCAACAACAACCACTACTATTATTATTATCACTATTTTCATTGTTGCCATTCTATTTACATTTAGATTTACATCATTAGTAGTAGCTGTAGTAGCAATATGCTACCACCAACTGTTATTACAATTATATTTATAATATTATAATTATTATTGCTATTATTACACCAATAACTAACATTATTAACATGATATTTACATTTATGTTTAAATGATTCTTATTGTTCCAACAACAATTATTATTACCATTATATTTACAACAAGAACAATAACAGCTATTACTACTATTACTATCACTGTTGTTATTATCATCACTATTATTACCATTAAACAATTCTCCCCAGAGGTCACATGTCCTCCTTTGCTCTTGCTCTTCCTCCTGTTTGATGCAGACTAATTAGGACACCCATTAAAATGCTTTAAATGAGAAGCTGCATCTCATGGTTGTGTTGATAAAAAATAGCCAGAGGCATTCGAAATGTTTGTGTTGCAACAGAGCTGTTTGTGTGGGGGTCTATTTCCCTTTGCTCCTGGCTCTGCAGAAGTCAGTCCTTTCCCTGCCACTGGTTTTCTGGTTTAGATTTATTCACAGAATCCCAACACGGTGAGGCTGGAAGGGACATCTGGAGATCACCCAGTCCAACCCTACTGGCACATCTGGAGATCACCCAATCCAACCAAGCTGCTGCATCCACAGCAGCTTGCCCAGGATCACTATCACAGTATCACAGTATCACCAAGGTTGGAAGAGACCTCACAGATCATCAAGTCCAACCCTTTAGCACAGAGCTCAAGGCCAGACCATGGCACCAAGTGCCACGTCCAGTCCTGCCTTGAACAGCTCCAGGGACGGCGACTCCACCACCTCCCCGGGCAGCCCATTCCAGTGTCCAATGACTCTCTCAGGGAAGAACTTTCTCCTCACCTCCAGCCTAAATCTCCCCTGGCACAGCCTGAGGCTGTGTCCTCTTGTTCTGGTGCTGGCCACCTGAGAGAAGAGAGCAACCTCCTCCTGGCCACAACTTCCCCTCAGGTAGTTGCAGACAGCAATGAGGTCTGCCCTGAGCCTCCTCTTCTCCAGGCTAACCAATCCCAGCTCCCTCAGCCTCTCCTCGTAGGGCTGTGCTCAAGGCCTCTCCCCAGCCTCGTTGCCCTTCTCTGGACACGCTCAAGCATCTCAATGTCCCTCCTAAACTGGGGGGCCCAGAACTGAACACAGCACTCAAGGTGTGGTCTAACCAGTGCAGAGTACAGGGGCAGAATGACCTCCCTGCTCCTGCTGGCCACACCATTCCTGAGGCAGGCCAGGATGCCACTGGCTCTCTTGGCTACCTGGGCACACTGTTGCTCTGAAGAGAAGTCAGTCATGTACTGATGCAGTGTGAGCTTTGAGAAAGGCTTCTAAGCTGGCACTGCTGACAGCAGGAACAGCCCAGCAACGCTTCTGGCACACAGGTATTTTTGCAAGAGCTGCACAGGCTCCTTCTGACACCCAGGAACTGAGGAGGTTGTGTCCAGCAGCTGGAGCTTGGGAAGGTGGCTTAGCTAGACCAGAAGGATGATCTGCTTTTGGGATGGGACCTGGGCTTTGTCAATGGCAGCACACAGGAGGCTCCTCTGTGTGCACCTTTCAAGAGAAGTGTGCTGAGAAGTTAGGAAGTCACCACCAGGACAGGGTCCATTAGAGACACATCAGCCATGGCATGGTCAGGGTGAAGTCAGGCTCCTTACTAGCTGGTGGCACAGCCAGAAAATGTTGCCACTCTGTTTTAATCCAGCGTAACAAAACTCATTCCTACTTAACCAAGTGACCAAAGTAGGTGGCACAGTAAGGTGAAACCAATTCCTGCAGAGCTGTTAGAGGCAGAGAATTACTGCTACTGGGAGTACTGCGAGAGGAGGGGAGGTGTTGAAGTTACAATCCTGTGGGGTCCAAAGTCCAGCTTTACCTAGATGTGTGCCATCAGCCAATGCTGTTGGGAAGCCTCCACCTCAGAAAGCATAGGATGGTATTGTTCATATGTCACAGACTTAGAGAATCATTCTGGTTGGAAACAACATGTAAAGATCATCCAGCCCAAGCACAAACCCAGCACTACCACATCCACCATTTAACTGTGTCCCTCTGCATCATATTCACTCCAACATCCTTCCAGGCAGCTGTAGAGACTGGGGTAGTCTCCCTTCAGCCTGCTTTTCCCCAAGCTGAACAAGCCCATCTCCCTCAGCTGCTCTTATTAATAAGTGTTATTAGTTCTTCCATGTCATTTTGGACAGGAACAGGTCAACTACCCAGATGACAGCAGCAGAGACTGCTTACATAAGGGGTGGTAAAATTAATTGCTCTACATCATCACATGCTACAAACCACTTGATAAGCTTTAAGCAGGTGAACATTATTCCCCTTATGAAGAGGAATTGTTCTTACAGTGAGGTCCCACATACAAATGAGAGAGTCATTGGACACTGGAATGGGCTGCCCGGGGAGGTGGTGGAGTCGCCATCCCTGGAGCTGTTCAAGGCAGGACTGGACGTGGCACTTGGTGCCATGGTCTGGCCTTGAGCTCTGTGGTAAAGGGTTGGACTGGATGATCTGTGAGGTCTCTTCCAACCTTGGTGGTACTGTGATGCTCTGATACTGTGATACTCATATACCAAGTGAGGAATCATCCCATACTCTGCCACATCCATTTCCACCACCAAGAGAAGGAGAAGAATAAAAGAGCAACTTTAACATCTGTCACCACACAAAAAAACATCACTGTTTTTGCCAGCATCAGCAGAGAAGCAGTGGTGCTTCCAAAACACATAGACCAGACATGTTGCACTCAAAATCACACCCAAAGAGCAACTAATATTCACATGCCTCAAGCGCAGCCATAAGCAAACTACAAGAGCACAGCCAGCAAGAGCAGGTCAGGACTGTGTGACACTGGGTCACAGCCAGCAATAAGCCCAGGTAAGCAGAAATAACATCAAGTGCAAAGGGGCAGAGAGAGTTATAATCAAGTTGTACAAATGGGACAGAGTAAGGCATGTGTGAGTCTTACTCTTGGAGTTAAAGGGTGCTGGAGCCCTGGAGCAGGCTGCCCAAAGAGATTGCAGAGTCTCCTTCTATGGAAAGATTCCAAACCCAGGTGGTCATTGTGATCCTGAGTAAGCTATTGTAGGCAACCCTGCTTTATAAGAGAGGTGGACTGTGTGTTCCCCAGAGGTCCCCTCCAACCCTCTGGAGATCATTCAAGTCCTCTGCTAAAGCAGGGTCACCCAGAGCAGGTTGCCCAGGGTTGCATGCAGGCAGGTTCTGCAAGGCTCTAGAAAAGAAGCCACATCTTGTCTGGGCAGTCTGCTCCTCCACTTTCAAATAAGATCACCAAGGACTTCAAATTGTGTCATGGCATCACCTCTAGCAGACTGTGCCCCCCCAGCTGAGTTAGAAGAGATGGTTATGGGCTAACTGTGTGAAAGAAATTCTTTCCAGTGAGGGTGGTAAGATGTTGGAACAGGTTGCCCAGGGGGGCTGTGGATGCCCTTTCTCTGCAGATGTTCAAGGTCAGGTTGAATGAGGCCCTGAGCAACCTGGGCTAGTGGAAGGTGTCCCTGCCCATGACAGGGGGTTGGAACTGGAAGATCTTTAAGCTCCATTCCGCCCTAAGCTATTCTATGACTCTATGGCTATGTACTGATAACAAGTGAGAGGCAGCCATAGGCAATGGTTATTGCTGATGGACCTCACAAGAAGTGATCTCTCCAAGGTTGACATCTATTTGTTGCCTCTCCTAACCATTCCCACTGCAGCACTGTGATTCTCTGTGACATGTGTTCAACTAGAACTATTCTAAAGTAGAAATGCCAGCTCCTGATAAACTTTGAACTGCATTAAGAAGCTGATTCTGAGTTCAAGAAGTTCACTTCTGTTATGAAGAAACACAAACAGTAAGGAGAAGCTTTGAACTGAACGAAAAAGACCAAGGTGAGCAAAAAGAGTTAAGGAATCACTTATTCTGGCTGCAAAAGCATTCATCTTGATTTGTGCTCCAGAATGCTTCAGCAGGAGGGAAAAATGCACACTCCATCTCCTGACAGATGTTAGGGAGCATGGCTGGGCTGTGACAGACCCAGATTGAAAGTGCTGCCTTGTCTCAATCAGAGCCCAGATTGCTTAGGTGCTCTCAGAAAACCCAAGCCAATAAAGCCCCCAGCAGACTATGAAAACACAGGCTCTGTGCTCCTCTTAAAGCTTTGACAGGGAGGAAAGTAAGAAAAATAAACTACTGCTCTCCATTAGCACTTTTTGCTTATCCAAAAATGGTTTATGGATAAACCTTGAAAGCTGGAAGCCCTCTGCTGTGAGGCCAGGCTGAGGCAGTTGAGGTTCTTAGAGTCATAGAATCACAGAATCAGGGTTGGAAGGGATCACAAGGATCAGCCAGTTCCAACCTCCCTGTCATGGGCAGGGACACCTCAGAGTAGACCAGGCCGTGCAAAGTCTCATCCAGCCTGGCCATAATACCTCTAGGAATGAGGCTTCCACCACCTCCCTGGGCAACCTGTTCCAGGGTCTCACCACCCTCATGCTGAAGAACTTCTTCCTAACATCCAGTTTGAATTTACCCATTTCTAGCTTGGTTCCTCTCTGCTCTTTCTTTGGGAAAGAACAACTTCAGGGATCAGTATAGGTTTTGAACTGATCTGTTGGAAGGCAGCAGAGGGGAAAAGGATCTGAGGGTCCTAGTGGGTGGGAGGTTGACCATGAGCCAGGAATGTGCTCTCATGGCCAGGAGGGGCAATGCCATTCTGGGGTGGATTACAAGGGCTGTGGTGAGTAGGTGCAGAGAGGTTCTCCTGCCCCTCTACT